>NC_092026.1:11691622-12343245 GCF_042242105.1 Pempheris klunzingeri
ACCTCAACTGGCTCCTTTTGATCCGAAGGAGCAGCGGCTTTACTCCGAGCTCCCTCCTGGATGTCCCGGAGCTCCTCACCCTACCTCTAAGGCTGAGCCCAGACACCCTAGCCACAATGTATCCGCAATTCAGCCGATTGTATCCACAATCTCGCTCCTTCTGTAATTACCAAAAGCTCATGACCATAGATTAGGGTTGGAACAAAGGTAAATACACTGGTAAATTGAATGCTTCACCCTCTGGCTTAGGTCCCTCTACACCACAACTGTCCAGTACAGTGTCTGCATTACTGCTGAGGCCGCACAACTCCATCTGTCCATCTTATGCTCCATTTTACCCTCACTCTGTGAACAAGACCCTTGGATACTTGATCTTTCTTGCTCGGGGCAGCAACTCGCTCACAACTCGGAGGGAGCAATCTACTATTTTCCGGCAGAGAACCCGGGCCTCAGACTGAGAGGTGCTCATCCCGACTGCCATCCCACATCTCACTCATCACGACTGCTTCACACTCAGCTGCAAACTGCCCCAGCGCATGCTGGAGGTCACAGTCTGAGGAAGCAGAACCACATCATCTGCAAAAAGCAGAGATGCAAATCTGAGGTTCCCAGATCGGGAACAAGCAACTGTAGAATGAGGAAAGAAAAACTCTCACTTTACTTTTCATCTTGATGGCTTTAATGTTGCTGTAAACAAAATGGCAAATGTTAATTAGCCATGCTATCAGCAAAGCTGCTCCTGTTGAGTTTTGTTAATGTAATTTCTCAATGCTGTGAACACTTAGACAAGCAGAAATCTCAGAGACAGGTTATCTCAAAAATTGAGCAAATAAAACCAAAACTGTCGAGTCAAGTCAATTTTAAAATAACCCAATATTATAAATAACAGATTTGCCTCAAGGCAGAGTGTAACAGATTTGCCTCAAGGCATATCTGTGGGTTAGATAGCACTAGAGGTAAGTCAAATGGCACTCTAACACACTCTAACACATCCCAATCATAAAATTGTTACCATGTGCTTATGCCTGCATTCCCCTGTCTCTTTCAGTCATCACTCTGTGTTGTATATTCAAATGTCGAATCCCGAGAACCAAAAAGGAAATAGAGGCACGGAGCATGCAAAGAGAGGCCGCCAAGAAATACGCCAACACATTAGAGACAGTGCCACCTCTGAATGAGCTGACTGAGATCCCAGGATGTAAGTACCTCTCTTTAATAGATTTCTAATATTAATATGACTGTATTAAATCGGTAATATTAACTAGCTGTAGCGGTTTTCTGGACTGGCTCTGTTCATTTGTTGTTGGTGGTGTCCCTGTTTCTTTGAATCCTCCGTTTGAAGCTGCAACTTCAAATACTGATGGTTCCAAAGGGGGAATAATGAGATAACTGTTTGAACTTTCGTACTTTGAACTGCAGTGACAACAATAAACTGCACTGATTACATTATGCCCCCCTACGACAAATCTGTGATTGCTTTACACAAAAGCACACCCCAGAGACCTGAGAAGCTGGAGAAATAAATGTAGTGAGTTGAGCTCCGGTGGATGGAGAGCTACAGTCTGGATTAGGGTCTGTACGTATGGGCAGAGAAGTGTGTTCAAAACTAGAATTACATGTTTTTTTCACAGCGTCTTACAAGACTCTTCATTGATGCAGTCCTGCTTCATGATTAAGGCTGTGGACAGCTGTCTTTTTACATAACATCTTTTCTAGGGCAGATTTCATTTCTTACAATTTAAACTATCCCTTCTTTTCACCAAGCATGGTGCACTTGTTTCAAGTCTTCTGCTGTTTTATGCGCTGTTATACTAAATTTCCTCTTCTCTTCTCTTTTCTTCTCTTCTCTTCTCTTCTCTTCTCTTCTCTTCTCTTCTCTTCTCTTCTCTTCTCTTCTCTTCCTGCTTTTCTTCCAGCTACCCCAGATGCTTCTGCAGTACAGACAGTCTCTGAGCAGGTCCAATCTCAAAGTGCTAACAACAGCCAGCCCTCAGTAGTTAGGGTCAGCGAGGAGCACCCCAGCTCCCTGACTTTGTCAGAGATGGATTGATTTTTTTTCCTCCTTTTCCTCTGCTCTTATCCTCTTCCAGACACTCACCCTGGCTAAGTGACTCTAAAAAACATAGTGTATACATTGGTAGCCACTCTAAAAGTCCTCTTCTTGCATCCAACACCCATCTATCCTGCAGTCAGTCCATCTGGCCTTCTAAAAAATGAAATGTAAGAGAAATTCAAGCAAATAAAAATGTGTCTCTCTTTCAAAAGCTTACCATACCACTTTAGAGTGTATAGTATACTATAGAGTATTGAATTTTTCAAATATTGCTTGGTAGTGCAGTTATAGTGCAGCAGTTACTGAGTGCAGAAGAAAATGAAACTTTTACTGTGGCTACAAAATACAGATTATACAACTTTTACAAACATGTTTTCTGAATTGCAGCTGGACTTTTGTTGTTTTTGTATTTTTGTGAGGCTGTCTTCTTTCTTATGGCCTAGATGTTTTTAATATAGATGCACATATTTTGCTTCATGTACATTTGCATGAAAATGTCAAGAGCATAGGAAATAACTATTTCTGTGAGCAGTGAAAATGCATGCAGCATGCCTCTTTGTGCTCTTTGTTTGTTTGTTCCTCTACTGTCTGACTGTTTTCCTACCACTAGCTTTGAATAAAGCAAATCATTCACACTATCTCCTGCTAGTGTAAAATAAATATGATCATTGATTTAAACAGAACTGATCACATCTGTGATTCAATATTCTTGCTTTTACTTCTCTCTGGATTTTGGTGTGATGCCATGTGTGTATCTGCGTCACTTTAGCTTCTTCAATGTGGCTTTTGCAGGTTAAGACATGTGACAAATAGAGACTGACATCTGTCTTGTCCTGTTCCCTTCTGTGATACATTATGCATTCATGTGCACAAATACATTCATTGGTTATTGTGTAATTAATTATGGGAGGAAAAGCATTGAGCTGTCAATAAGTTTCTCCTTGCATGATAACTGTGTCAAATAAGATCACATGGTAAACCTACTGTGGCAAGAGCATCACAGAGAGCTGATCTAATATGCATTGGAGAAAATCCCCTTCCGTGACTATAACTAATCAACCATGTGGCTGGGAGAGAGGCCAAAGGGGAGCTACACTGACTGCAGCCATGAGAAAGACTGAGGATGAACATATATTTGCTCCTGGATTAACTGAGCAGGAGGGGAACATAAATGTATGAGCAAATATTCAAACTGCTGTTTTTCTCTAGTTATTATGTCATGCTGAGGATACACTGAGATAAAATATGCAATAGGATTAGATAAAACCAAATCACCATAAATAGATAATATAGAGTGAAAGTAGTGTCACTGATTGTTAAATAGTAAAAATCTTAATTCAAAATAATATTCATAATTAAAACTTTTACATTTTTCAAAATGATGGCTTGATTATGCAAAGGAACAGAAATGTTATTCCAGAGCTGTCAGTAAAAACAACTTCTTTTTAACTCAGCGGTTAATTTAATGTTTCAAATGAGGATAACAAACTGCCCTCTCTTATCATTTATATGTGTGAATGAATGCATAATGGAAGCTGATCAAACTCCGTTAACGTCTTTTCAGAAAAATATCCATTTGGATAAAAATGCATTTCCTGTGTAAAAACCTGGGACCAAGGAAGACAATGAAACTGTACACTGATCCAAACTGGTTTTGCAAAGTTTGGGCCCCATTAAGATGTCATGATGATGACATTATCCATTAGTAGTTTCTCTATGCATGTTAAAATCATCCAGGAGAACATACAAGAAAAGACAGCAAAGAGCCTTTCTAGTCAATATCTGTCGCAAACACTGAGTAACAGAGAAATAAGCAAAAAAGGCTTCATCTCTTCATCATCCCTTTCCCTCACAAACACCCACACAAACACAATACGGGGACTGAAAAGACAGACTTGAGAATGTATCCCCTTTGTTTCTCACTTTCTTTGTCACTTGTCTGACACCAACTCCAACTGAATTCCCTGCTTCTACAGTAGAAATTGCATAATTCTACGTAGCTCAAAAAGATGTTCTCAGTGTCAACAGTTGCAGCTGTCATTGTAACCACTCAAACATGTTTCTCACACACCTGTCCCCTTTAGCTTTGAATGGGCAGTGAGGAAAAGGTCATTTTAGGATCACAGCACGTTGACTGTTGAGTGACGGACTTGCGAAACGGAATTTGGTCTGGTCACAAATCCTGCTCTTTTCCTCAGGAGGAAAATGCTAAATTATTTTAAGAAAAAAATATTATTTCGATGTCACTAAGACAGTTTGTTGCTTGCAGAAACAACACTTCAGGGATTATATTATCCGTCACGTTGAACCAGTCAGACTAAAGTGGGATTTTCTTTTATACAAACACAATACCAAATGTCACAATACCAAAATGCACTCAAATTTTATCAAAACGTCCGCAAGCCATATCTAAGCTAAACTTTTGGCATTCAGTGCTGGTGTGAGGGTCAAGGCCTTTAGACGGCAATGTTACCCTTCAATTATTCCACTACCATGCACAGTATGTAAACAACAGAGCACATGGGCAAAAACACACTGGCACTCCAAGTTTGACCAAAATTGGAACAACGTTTGAGCGTGAGACACATCTGGGTTTCGAAATCTGACATTTAATTACAGCTCTTCATTTAGCCATCGCCAACTCAGGCTTTAAACAAGCAGCACTGGTGCACCATGTCTCCAAGTTTAGCCAAAGTCAGTATTTAAGAAAAGAGCTAATGAGTGGAGAAGAAAAGAGGAGTGGAGAAGGATAAGAGCGAATTCACTCAAAGCACAAAGAAATCCTATCACAAACATTCTGATGGTTGGTTGATTATTTTAAGTCAGCTGGACTGACCCAACACAGTAAAACACACACGACCAAAATAATTTCAGGTTTACTCTGACCCCCTACGGCAGCTTTTGACATTTGGTGTGCATTTGTCATTTGGTTTTTTGCCCTTCGTTTGTGTATCCAGTGTCTCTGCAGCATTTGTAAAGCACCGGGAAAATGTTTGTCTTGCTACTGGAAAAACATACAAAAAGGCGATGAAGTGGCATTTGGCCTCAGCTGGAGTCTTTCCTTTGAGCATTTTCTTTTTTACAGATTTTAAACAATAGCTGCTGAAGTGTAAAATCACACCAATGTGTCTTGCTGACCTATATCACAGAATTCGTTAACTCTTGTCTGAGGCCATTTTTTGGGGGGTGTTGTTAGCTTTATTTTAGGGGTGCATCTGCCTATCAGCTCTGATGCCTGAAAGAAAACGCTGTGGGCTAAAATGTTCCATGAAATGAATTGATGTCTTTATTTTTTTTTCCTTTTTCAGCAAACTAAGGGTAGCATTAGAAACTTTTGGTTTCTAAGGGGCTGCAGGGTCTATTTTGCATGATAAAGGTGGTTCACAGTCTCCACGTACAGCCGACCTGTTTTAGGTATTGTGTGTAATAATGTGTAATTTTAAAACATTATTAGGCAAGCTGCTTTGGGATATTTGAAACAGAGAAAATGTGTTATCAGCCATGGGGAAATTCTATATATTTCTCAATAGTTTTGATATTTTAGAAAATAAGCTTAATTGCTTTCTGTAACATGTTGTAGCTCATTGATTTAATACGTTTACGGGGGGTATCAGCTGCACGGTAACTTTGCTAAGTATTGTCACTGTGAGGTTTGTGCTAGTTGTCTGCCATAACCCTATTGAAACTGTAACTTTAACTCGTTTTCACGCTTCAACTTTTAAATGAATGAAACACATGGGATATGTTAATAAGTGAGCTTCAGAGGTGTTGGTGGGCATGTTTTGCTACAGAGCTGAACTAGCTCTGTCCAAAGGTATTTGGACATTTCCCATTTCCAGTATTTATGCTCAGTTCAGCTAAGCGACCACTCGCGACAAATTAGAGAGTAAACATATCTCTTAAAATGTAAAACTATTCCTTTAAGTCCAGAGGAAATTTGCAGCTGAAATTGAATTACCTTTCCCAACCTCAGTCTTGTAAGGTTAATGAGATGTTCATCCTCTGTACCTGTTAGCTGTGTACAACCACAAGACTCACCTCTGGAATAATAACGATAAAAACCCCTGCTTCCCTGTTAAAACACATATACAGCTGAGTGTAAACTTTTGTTCTCCCTTTCTCACCCAGAATGCACTTCAGACAATGTCATTAAAAGGATAAATAGACCGTGCTTATTAGAACAGATAAAAACAGATGTGCCTTCATTACATGCAACCTACTTATGCATTCTGTTGGATTAAATTCTCCTTTCCAATTAGTGCTACAGGCAGGGCCCTAATGATACCTGATGCTGCCATGAAGCCTTTAACCTTTCTCTTTTGTTTTCCTGCAGCTGCAAAAGCAGCAGAAACTGAGGAGGTGACAACGGTCTCAGCAAAAGTGGATGCTGATAAAGGAGAGAAGAAAACCAAGGACAAGGAAGGCAAGAAAGAAGGCAAGGGTGCCAAAGAGGGGAAAGGAGATGAAAAGGATGCATCAACAAAGAAGAAGGGTGAAAAAGGTGAAAAGAGAGAATCCAAGAAAGAAGCCGGCGAAGGGAAAGGGAAGAAATCTGGAGAGAAGGGAGACAGAGGGGAAAAAGGAGAAAAAGGAGGTAAAGGAGGGGCAAAAGGGGGAGGCAAGAAATCTCAAAAGTGAACTCTGCTTTCCATGGACAAACACTGACATCATCATTTCATATTTTTCACTGGAAGCATTTTACGCACTTTTTTTTTTCTAAAATGACGTTTGTATCATGTTATATTTAAAATAAACAAAAACATATATATAACAAAAAGCATCATTTGTCTACTTCAGAATGATGAAAGCTGCAAGAGTACAGTAAAATTACAGATTTATTGTCTTATTCACAATTCACTGATGGACATTAGAGACCAGAAAACATCTTCCTACTTTATACCGAGTTTACACTGATATCTACAACGTGCCTACAGCACTATGGAGTGATGAGAGGGTGAGATGTGTCTAAGCAAACACTGTCCACACACTGTATCTAAAGCATGAAGACAAACGTCGACTCCACTGAGCACATTTCGGCACGAGATAAATAAAAGACAATGAAACACATTTTATATTTCCATGAGAGGTATTTGAAAACAATGAAATACAACATTAGCTCTATGATTATTGGCCTTACTGTACACTTGATTCCAAAACACAATCATTTTACATGATACAATCAGAACAAAATACTGTATTATAGCATATTAAAGTGCTCAAATATAATTTTCCAAGTTTAATTTGTTTTTTCTTTTTCTTTTTTTTATATAAAAGATTTTCATGCTTTGATACCAGCCACTTTTTGAATGTAAAACTGTCTGGATTACACAACAGTTACATAATGTTTACCTGCCCAGTAACAATGAGTAAAAAGACAGATTGAATTTGAAGAACAAGCACCTCAGTCAACTGCATTTCTAAATGTACACACAACTGTACTCCTGAATGGGCTAAAAATTCAGGGTAAAGTTTGGTGAGAAATGCAAAAGAGACCAGCTTAAAAAAGCCAGTTAAATATGTGACAGTAAGATACTGTATTATCAAGGGATAATAGTTTGTCTTTTCCTTTTTTCCACTGCTGTGGTCTGCAGCCGCCTGTAATTAGTACATCATCAATCCACTCACCCTCAGGTTACAATAAAGACGATCCCCATGGAAATGCTCAAGTTGGGTCCAATATGAGTCCATGAAGGTTTAAGGCCCAGGAGCCAGACTGGCTATTACTTGCAGATTGGACATTTCAAAAATGATTGCAAGGTTGGAGTTATCCCATTTTTTATTGTCAAGAAAAGACCAAAACTATGAATGTGTTAGTCCATCTCTCAGTACTTTCCTAGTGTGTTTTTGTCTATTATCCAAAATAAAAGTCTTTAAAATAGGTTACAGATATTTAGTTTCTCTTTTTCTTTTTTTAAAAAAGAGGATGCATAATTTCCAAAAGCAACTGGGAACTGTAGCTTTATGGAAATGTTACTCAGACATGAGTAAATGGCATTTGTTGGGGACTATTTTCAGTTGAGGATTATTAAATATTTGGTGTGCCTGTGAGTATTTATGCACCCAGGATTTTTCATTATGAGATCGACTGAAAATAAACTACAGTGCCCATGTTCATCATAAGGTAGGAAAATGTCACGCAGTGCAACTGTGTACCTTTTTTATTGTGTTTTTAACCTTTAGAAACCTTTAGAGTTCTATGGCACAGACGAGTAAGCTACATCACACATGTAGACTAGTATGTCAAGTCATTGTTGATTTGGGTCTTTTCATGGGATTTGTTGACAATAAAAAAAAAGTAAATGCATTCTACTCTTTTAGATGTAGAATCATATGTTCTGGATGGGCACAAACTGGAATAGACCGGGCCTTCAAAACTCAGTCCACGCTCACACCTTAATGGATCTGGCATCAGGTGGAGCAAAACTGGAGAATCAGGTAATTGGCAGCATAATTCAGTCAGTGTAAAGTCACCTAAGGAACACAACAGCAAGAGGGACAAGAGAGCCAACGATCAAACGGTGATCACTACTGCATGATGTTAAAAATGTGGAATAACACTGCATACACAAGCAAATATTAGCTTTGGTCACACTTTAGCTGAAATTAATGCGAGGTAAAAATCCATTTAGCTGAATTTGATCTAAATCACAACATTCACAACATCAGACATTTTAATCCTAACCAAATAGCAACATTTAGCTCTTGAGAGCAAGTTGAGTAAAAAATCCAAGTGGAGGATTAAGACCAACAAAACTGCCTTTAATATGAATGGACTCAGCCCATTGTTACCAAGCTACTAAGTGTTGTGAATGTTTTTTACATTTGCGTCAATGCATGAAAGTACTTCCAAAGAAATGTCAATCTGTGGGCCGCTCTGTTTCAACACTTTTCTCTTGGCATTTTCCTACATCAGCTACCGGTAGCAAACTCTTTTTTGGATGGTGATTTTACTCTAACTTTAAGACTTTTTGGTCACTGTAAACAACATGGTGGATAAAAATACAAAAAATGCCGCAAAAGTAACCATTTCTCCGGCAGCATGTAATGCCTTTTCTCTTTGGTATAATAGATAATGTAACCTAACCTGCAAACCATGCAGGTTAAGAGCAGTAAATTACAAGTTACAGAGTTTAAAATATATAGTAGACTGCCTCATTAAATGCTAATTTGAATATCCTCTGTCACCTGTAAATGTATTCACCAGTTTTGTTTTGGTCTATATACATGATCAAATATTGCAAACATTCCGTAAATAAACACATTAAAAAAATATTTACATTGAACCATAGCTTTATAACATATCCATACACATGAACACTATGAGCTCACAATTAGAATGTATTTTTGATCTTTGTAAACATTGTGACTTGTATGTATATATATGTATATATATATATATGTATATATGCACACACATCAAAAAGCAGCATAACACTGGACTGTCTGTAAAGATTACTGTGTGTTATTCATCTCTGGGTTTTCCTTCATATCCAACACAAATGTCACTCTTGGAATTCCAGTGGAATTTGAGATTTTCTTGGATTTCTCATTTAATCAACATTCCACTGGAATATATGAGCGTTTCCTGCACACTGTGTTTTAGAAATGGGGTTTGCTTACTTTGAAAACTGTGTGGGAACACGTGATACAGTTTTTGTAAGATTTCCATAAAGGTCTTATTTACCTCAACAAACAGTGAACCCAAAGAGAAGTATAGTCTTCAAATGAATCTTACTTTGGCATTGTGTTGTGTGTGTATGTGTAAGGGTTTGTTTGAAGAAAATCTGAATATGAAACATTCATTTGAACTCCTTTACATCTGCTGAAATTAGAGTTATGAATACTATGTTTTTCTAAACAGCAAAACATTTTGAAAAGAATCATTGAACACAGCTGTATGTAACACACCAACATCCTCAGATAAATGCTGACCAAACTAAAACTCCATTTAAAAGTTTCAAAATAGGTGTGCAACAACAGAGGACTTCAATTACCTGAGTACCTTCCCTTTTACATTGAAGTGGATTTGAGTCAATGTGGAACAGCATGAACAGATGCTTCAAAATGCTTTAGTAGCATCAATTATTTTCCAAGCTGACCCTATGTGTAGTCTACTGACTTAATCTGAAACTTGCTGAAGAAATTGCCTGCACATGAACCACTAAGTGCCCTCAAAATCCACCTGGCTCTACATCTTTACAAAGGTGATTAAGGCTGTTCCTGGCAACTACTGTAACTAACCCCGGTTTGATTTATGTACAAGAAAACAAAATAAGAACAGTTATGACAGTGGAAAAGAAACAAGAAACGGCAGTCTGTTTTCTTCCTTTTACACATTCACTGTGGCAGGTGGTTGGTGAAATAGTTGAGAGTATTTGCCACAACAATGAGGGTCAACATCCCTCAAATAAAGGCGACCCAGCTCACCAAAGTGATATCCTTTTTTTTTCCTTGAGCCTCATTATCTGCAATGTCCTGGCTCACTTCACAGGAGAAAAAATTGGCAGTGTTGACGCACGCAGCCATCCCCTGCAGACCACCCTGAGACTGTTTCATGATTTTTTTCATCCCCCATACACAGCTGCCTGGATGTCACATAACTGTCTCCCTCTCCTCCTCCACCACAGGTGAGGGTTTCTCATTCTCGCAGGGCCGAGTATGAGCAGAATGCTCCTCGTCAGGAAGGTGAAGCTCCTGTCCTGATGAAGGTATAGAGTTCTCAGAGACCGAGCCGTTCTTCACGTACCCGGGGAGGTTCCGGTGCCCGTTCACAGGCACTGGTCCCAGCCTTGTGGTGAGATGAAGGGCCAGCGGTCCTCTGGCGGTGACGTTGGTAACACTGGTGTGCGACACCATCGGTCCATAGCTGTAAGTGTTACTGCCGCTCCGAGCTTTTCTTTTGAAGTCCAGGGCCAGAGTCCTCCTGCTCCACGACTTTTTAATCTCAGCTTGCACCTTAGAGGAAAAGAAGTGATTTAGCCACACAAGAGCCTAAATTTCTTACAGTTTTTGGTGTATAATGCACAACTTTCTATGTTCTTACCTCTCCGTTGCAAAAGCAGTATATAATTGCAACTAAGAATCCCTGGAAAAGAGAAGAGAATGCTTTATTCACATCATACATGAATTTCCAGGCCAGCTTTCTTTGGTGTACACTTAAACTTAATAAAAAATAATAATAATAATAATAAAAAACTCTTAATAATCAAGATCTAACCACAACCAAATATCTCAACAATAAGCAGCTGTTGGACAGACGGCAGCTTTACCTGGAAGGAGTTGAACAGCATCTCATAGTGCATCTGGATCAGCCAGGGAAATCCAGACACCTCTGTATACGGCATGGCATTGAATATGATGTAGTGGACACCAAAGAGTGGCATCAGCACCAGCGTGGACTTCAACAGTTTCCTGCAACACAGCAGTAACATTCCATAATCTTAACAGAATACTGTGGCTACAGATAGTTTCTGGAACTCTTCGCACATTAAGGAACTAAAGCTTTAACTGAAAACAACACATTTGAGCCATTTAAGTGACAGTTAAAGTAATTTCTCAAGCAAAAATATTAAATGTTCTGTTTACAGCTTCTCAAATGTGAGGATTTGCAGCTTTTCTCTGTTTTAAATCATTCTAAACTGAATAAGAGTTTTGGATTTGTCAGATGAAACAAGCAATTTGAAGATCTTGGAAACTATAATGGTATCTTCCATCATTTTATAGACAATAATCAAGTAAATGTAAATATATCTAACTAATTAATCAGTAATGATAACAATCATTAGTTGCAGCCTTATTTGGTTCACAACGTCAAAGCACATACTTATGTACCATTTTTTATCACCATTTCAGAACCTGTCTCATGATAAAAAAGCAATTAGAGTGATTACAAACATATTTTCATCATGCTGGCAGTGATATGGGTTACAAACAAGTTTTATGTTGAATGAACCAAGTGGAGCAGCTGGTTTTGTTGAGTTCAGAAATGAAAATAAACATTTTGCACAATCAATACCTGTACTGTTGCCTTGCGTCACACCTTCCAGCATTTGTTTCTCGTAGTTTAGTTGCCAAGACCCTGATGATGTTCAGAAATAACATAAAATTGACCTGAAGAGAAAATAGAAACATAATGATATAATTAGGTGCCATTGCAAACATAACAAGATTTCTTATCCAGCAGCTGTAATGCCACAGGTGCAGTGAAACACTGTCTTTTCCTTCTCAGCAGGGAAAAGGCACAAGCAGCGAGCATGTACTCACCACTACAGCCGCCAGGATAGGCACTTGATATATCCATTTCAAATTGCCTGCACTTAAGTCCCAGCACCTGCAGTAGGTACAGAACAGCACAACGGATCAGCAAGAGATAAATAAGACTCTGCTAGGTGTGAATCTAATGACCGTGGCCATCATTTTACAAAATATCAGGAATTAGACATCGACCCTTTCTTTCCCCTCTTCCAAACTGATAGGACGGTTCTAGACACAAATATTATATGAAGTCATTCAGAAATGATCAGTTTGTCAAAATAAATATTTCACTATATGATATTTCCTCATGAATTGATTCATTACTCCAGAGCTTCTCATAAGTCCCCCTCATTTTCAGGGGCTTTTGCAGTTCTTTATGTTTGCACCAAGGAATTAAAAGTAAAAAATATCTGTGCCTCTTTATGTTGGTATCAAAACAGTTTCCTAGGCCGTTGTATGTCATCAATTGGGGTTGTAGCTGCCAAGGAGGTTTTCACTTCTGCGTTTTTTCTGGTATTTTTGTGGCCTTGAGCAGACAAAAAGCACTGATAGTTGGTCGATACTAACAGTGTGGTATCTACTGTGGAAAGATTTTGAGCCAAAAGCCTCCCATTACCTCTTACTATTGAATGCACATGCCTGAGCTGTGTTATTATGTTTAGTGTGTTATACTGACAAAGACGAGTAGAAGAGAGGCAGACCTGCTGCTCTCCTGCTGAACCTAAGTGAAATATGTGGTTTTGGTGGATAGCAGCTGAATGCCAGATTAGCTGTGAGCTCTTAGCTCCAGCCCCTTAATTGGGATGATTGTTGGTGTTTTTAGACTTGTTATCTCTGAATTTCACAGTTTAGATCTGTCTCACATGCTGCTGAGTTAACACATGTATTATTTACTGAAGGAGACATGCCACACATACCACATCGGATCGGCCAAATAAAACTGACACAAAATCTACTCATGACCAAGTGTTTCTGTATGAAATCTTACAAAAAAGAATGTGTTTATAATCTATGCAGATCACTTACTCTGTGTCTGCAAACGTGGCTCTTCCAGTTGCCCAAACTGTCACAAACATAGCTGGTACTCCTGAAAAGATTGTTGTGATAAGAAAGCCATCACTACGAGAAAATACACTAAATGATTTCACAAGATAATTTTCATCGTATGGGTAGAGCCTGGGTAGCACAGCATCCACATTGTATGCGCTGTGCTTGTGTAACTTATACGCACAGTGTGTACAATGCAGGAACTGTAGAGCCCATATTCAAGCAGTGTTTTCACAAAGACACAAGTCATTTCCTATTGTTACTGCCTACATATTAATACAATAAAGGATTTCACAGCAGCTCCCATTTTTTAAGTTTTTTTGCATTAGACCATTACTAATACTAATTGACCATTACTAGTATTAATTAGACCATCAAAAATTAAACAGCGTACATATGATTTAACTTGCCGGATATTGAGTCATTTCATCATATTGCAATCAAAGATGGGCAGTATTTCAAGTAAATTTATTTAGAATACATATTTCATTACAAAATATGTATTTTGTAATTTGTATTTTGCTTACAAGAAAAAAATATGATGTAATCTTAACAAAATAATTAACAAGCCTGTATTTGTGTATTTGAAAGAATTCAAAATAATATGTCATTTTATTGTCAAACAAAATCACGACACATTTTATCTCCAGGTTTAGAAAAATACTGTGCAATGAGTAACCTAAGCACAGTCTTTAGAGTGACTCACATCCTGTTGGGTCCATCAGTATGAGCACTGTGAACCATAGTACGTCATTTGTGTTCTTTCTGACCAGTAGTAGGTGTTTGGTGCAAATTTCCTCTAAGATAAATGTATGTAAGATATTGCAAGCTAAGGAAAGATAACTGAACGACACTACAATACAAAAGAGGAAAAAAACTATTAACAAACGTGTATTAGAACTGGCAAATAAACTTACTAGCTAGTCATGTTGGCATATCAGCTATGCCACAGACAGGCTCAGGCAGCCTGGAGCAGTGGCGTCTTCAATCAATCAATCAATCTTTATTTATATAGCGCCAATTCATAACAGCGTTATTTCAAGACGCTTTACATAAAGAGCAGGTTTAGACCAAACTCTTTAATTAAGAGAGAAACGATTCAGGAATTCAAAATTAAAGATTCAAGAATCCCTACATGAGCAAGCGTTTTCTGGTTAATCATCATAGGGATACTTCAATAGTGAGATTAATTTATTATATGCGGTTGTTGTTGCTGTGCAATACGTTTGTTACTCTGCCCACGAAGCACGATTCCACATTAGTGGGAGTCATAGTGGGAGACCTCTGGTTTTAGGTTATTTTATTCCATCTTATTTCTCTTCTGTGGCAGCAGGCGCTGCAATCTGAGCTTACCCAGACACTTTCTGCCTGAATTCAGCAACTTAAGATCTCAGTTTTGTTCTGTTTGGCAGCATCTATGGCATTAAGCAGAAATTGCAGGCGCATTTTTGGACCCCGCTTTAACAGCCATCCAAACCGTGTCCTCGCTGACAGTTTTGAAGTCCAATTTGCTTCTTTTTCTTTGGATTTGCACTTGTTTAAGAAGTTTCATCATCTGCAGTCAGCGATCTTTTCTTTGTTTGTTTGGCCATAGCAACCGTTTCCTCACATTGCTAGCAGAGACCAGAAAAAACAGTGCGCAGCTTCTGCCGACTCTCTAATGGAGCAACCACTGCTGGGTAATGGACGCTATGACTTTTCCCATGAATATCTACTCGACACTTAGTTCATACTACCAAAGAATACTGCAAATGCAAGGGTTTTCATCAGTGGGCCACAAGTTCAGTCACCATTGTCTTAACTTATTTGGCAATAGAGACTTAAAAAACATTTATTTAATTGCAAATCTTTGAGATTGTAACTTAATTTAATAGCATAACAAACTTTTCTGTGGCTGTGGCAACTTCTCTCACACACTAAACACATTAAATCAGATATCAGTTATGTCATTTTGTATATTTGTAATTTCAAATTACAAATGACTTGTATTTTAATTCAATACATTTTTTGCATTTCACAGTATTTTGCATATTTTGATGAGCAAGAATTTGAAATTTGTAACAAGATACTTTTCAATGTATTTGTGCCCATCTCTGATTGTAATCACTTGTTGCAAGGAAAATGTAAATGAAGCAGAACTCACCCCATCCAATCAGAGTAAATCCCCAAAGATACTTTCTGTCCGAGAAGAAGGTCATAAAGATGAGGCTGTGGAGGTACAGACCCTCCACAAGGATCCAGTAGTAATTGGTTGCCAGAAAGTACATGAACAAGGTCACAACCACCTTGCAGCCAATCTATAAACAAACAGATAAGGAGTACAAATTTAATGAATGCCCATATTGACAAAATGTCACATATTTTCAAACATTTGTTGAAATATATCTTCATCTCTCGTATCTCCTCTCATAATGCTACACTACTTCTACAATAAAGTCAGCATGAATCCCGTACAGTATATAGTGGTGATTTCAGGTATAGATGATATTTGTACAAATGATGTAGACAAGAAGGATACTCATTATAGTGTTCTACTTTCCACTTTTATCATTGCGTTAATTTATTCTGATTTGGTTTGCAAGCTGTTGAGTAGACAGTTCAGTGGAGCCAAGAAAAACTCAAAGAGTCCAACACAAAACACACCATTTGAAACACCATAACATTTACACTGCAGTCACACCTCATTAAAAAGCTGGGAATGAAGAACATATGGTTCTCAAACTGTCGTACGTATTCAGTAATCTGTGTTGGAATATTCCACTGCAGATTACTGAAAACATACTCCTTAATGTAACCCGGAATAAAACACAAATCAGAGAGCTGCAGCTGATTCAGAGTGCTGCTGCTGCCAGAAACCTCACTAGACCAAGAAAAAACAAAAAAGTGGACAACATCCCTCCAGTTCTGATCTCTGCACTGGACCCCTGTGTGTCAAATAAAAAAAAAAAAGAAAAATATAATGGTTTTGGGCCAAAATGCATTTCTGACATGCTGCTGCATTATGATCCATTCTCACCTCTCAGGTCATCTGGGCTGGTTTTGCTTACTGTCCCCAGGGTCAAAACTAAAAGTGCGAGGGAGCAGTGTTCAGTTTTTACGCACCACAAACCTGGAACAAACTCCCAGAAAACCTGAGAAAACTGCAGGAAACTTGCAGTCTGTTCCAACTCTCAGTTCTTTTAAATCAAGGCTTAAAACTTTTCTGTTTTCCACTTCAATTTGGCACGATCATTCATGGCCTGGGGTTTCTTTTATATATTGTCTTAATGCCTCTTATGTGCTATAAAGCCCTTTGAATTGCCTTATTGTTGAAAGATGTTGCCTTGCCTTGGCTTATATTCCTAAAAGTCAGTACTGTTATGTAATTACTTTGAATTACCTTTAAACAACAGAATGTTCATGATAGATAATTCTGCAAAACAGCATGTATGTTTCAGTGCCAATGTGTTTAGCCACACAAGTAGCATGTCTCTAAATACAGCAATGTCAGTGTGTTTGCATGTCGGTCCACCACTTTGGTCCACACTGAATTATCTCAAAATCTATATGGATTGCAATAAAAAGCATTCACACAACCACAATATTCACATTTTTTCCAAGCACTGTATGTGACTGGGGCTACTGATGTGGGCCGCGAGAGCTGGTGATTGAGCTGCACTGGCTTGACGGATGTGGCCTGCAGGGACACACAGTGGGACTTTAGGCAGATAGTAGTGATTGTAAAACATGTTGGAGGGGTTGCAAAAACGGAAGCCCCAGAAACAGTAACATCATGGGTGAGGACTGAGGAGCTCCATCTTACAACAAGAAAATACTGATGTTGGTCTATTTAAAACGTCATTTAAATACCATCTTTGTAATTCAAAAGGTAACAATATGTAAACTGTGGAAATTGCGTTGGCTTTTACTGAAAGTACTGTCATGTTCACCTGCTCGTAATTTCAGTGGTGACTCTGCATATTCACCTGTTTGCTGCTCAGGAGCCTCCACGTTATTATCTTGATCACAGACACAAATCATAAATCTTGGCAACATCTAATAACAGCTAACAATACAGCTTATATATATATATAGCACTAAAGGATCGGGATAAATTCATTAATTTGCAAAAAAAAGGCACTAAAATCTTTATTACTGCATACTGCGCTATTAAGCCACCCTAACTCACTGCAGTTGACATTCCTTCACCACAATAGCCATAATAGTCAATGGATATAAACCATTTGCTTTAAGAATAGAGGACATTTGTTTGGCTCTCCTGACAGTCTAATCCTAAAGCATGCATGCGAATCAGCCTACAGTGTACTCACCCGAAAATTCACACATTTTAAATGGCATTTGTGCCTGCGTTATCCACAGCCTGTTATTTTTCTCTCATGCTGTGTCTTGATTCATTATCTACACTTGTGCAAGCCCACGCTGCGTTCTAAGCTTACTGTGTGAAAGTGCTATCACTTTAATTTTTAAACAAGTGAAGTTTAAAAGTAATTGAACATTTTAACTGCATAATGTATATGCAGTTTTTAATTATGGGGGTTATTACAGAGTTACATGTGGGAAAGATGTCTTCGAAAAACTTTTCAGCTGCCAGTTTGACACTGCACAAGAAAAAAAGAGGTGGCTGACGTGGATGTTTTTTTCCCAAATGACTGGTTGTATTTATTTATAAACAAAACCATTCTACATGTTGCCTGTGTATTGATTGTAAAAACCATAAATATAACCGCCGAGACATAAAGTGAACTCAGGAATCAGTGCAGGTGGTGGAGGAGGTGGAGGTGTCACAGCAAGGAGCTGCAGCTTTTGTGTTCAAGTTACATGTTTTCATTGCTTTTTGGACTATGTGAATTTCCCCTGGGCCCCACTGACTTGTACTGGACAGCTGTGAAAATCCAGACACGTCACTTGTCTTATTGATTGAATAGAAAAGCAATCAATTAATTGATGAACTAATAAACATCTTGGTTCAAAATGAGTATCCTAGAACTGTTCCATTAACCCTTTGCTGTTTGCACTTTGCAATAGAAACAGTCAATCAGTGCCTAATATGTAATTAATAATAATAATTTAATATGTATGTTGTTTTATATCATCCCTCACTTATTAAAATGTATAATGCATGTAATGTAATGTAACTTCTTCAAATACTTAATATACGTATAATCTGTAGAACCTAAGCTCAAAGGTAATGTAAGTCAACAAACCATGATAAAAAATTGTGTCATGAATAAGAAAATCTATAAATCTGGCAAATTTTCATAAACAGAATGCAAAGGTGTTTTGATAATTTTATCTGCAATGAAAATATTTCCTCAATGCCTGCACTGGTATTTTTGCTTAAATCTTAAATTGCTTCATATCCCTAAAGTCTGTACAACCTGATAAACATTCATAACTGATAAAATTATTTTGAATTTATTATATGCCAAAACCTTAAACATGTACGTAGTTCACCCAATGTTAGTCACGTTGACAAATATTTTGTTGTCATGTTTCTACAATCACAATTGTTATGGATCAATATGTTTTGTGTGTTAATTTAATCAAATTTCACGCAAAAAAATATGCCAGATTTTTTTCTTACTTTAAATTAATGACAACCTCTCTCCGACATGAACTATGTACTTGCTTCTCATCCACTCTGGCGGCATTTCACTGCGCCATCGCCATTCAGCTGCAAAAAAGGCGTCTCTAGCTATTACAGTTTTTATTCTACATCAATTTAAAGACAACCTTCTGCAAATGTTCTGTTTTTATACGGTTAATAGACAATATTGAAAGTGACATTTTTCTTGCAATAGATTATCTCTGTTTGAACACAGGTTAATAAGAATACAGTTAGTATAAGGTGCTCTTGTATTGACAAGATGTGAACCACAGGAGCCCAAATTGATTTAGTCAGCCATCGATTTAGTCAACACTCCACACCGCTATCCAGCTTTAGTTATTGCTGCTGTATTACCATGCCATGATTATTGGAAACCATACTGATTACCAGTCTTGTAATTGTCATCTCTATCTATCTATTTTCTCATCAGTAATTTGAAAATGTTCCTTCTTATTATTTTTCCTTAATTCGGAAAAAGCTGCTACTTCACCTGTGCTGTGTAACTGCCCAGGATAGACTAGGTGTGATAAACCAAGACAGGTTGATTAAATCATGATTAATACGCAGTTGATTAAATGATAATAAATATGCAAATACAAGGAAATGTGCACATCAAAGGTGAATAATAAAACTTAATTTTATCACCAACCCCTATTGACACTGTACAACTTATGTAAGGTAATTTTCATCTAAATTTACAAATACATTTTTATTGATATATCTATGATAGTTTCAGGATGAAGCCAAAAGTGATGGTCTTATTTGAACATATATGTTCCCTTGTTGTGTCACATATGTCACCTACTACGCAGTTTTAATCCAGTATAACTCAATTTTTAAAGCCACAGGATAAAAATGTCTACTAAATATATTGCACAAATTGTTTGTTTGCGTATTAAAGCATGCATGAAAAGTGCCCAGTCTTTACCCATTTTTTAAACTTGACTCTGAAAGGGGAAGCCAAGTCCTGGCCTAGTAAAAGTTTGGCATGCTGACCAACAGTACAGTTTATTTGCTCCAGCACTGGAAAAGCAGGTGAGACTTTGCAAAATATCACTTCCTCCTTGGAAGCAAAACGTTCAACATCCAAAAACACTACAAGTTAAATTAATATTTGCATCTGTAATGTAATCAAATAAAGATGATTCCTATAGTACGATGATTCATATATATATATATGGATTTTGTTTAGAGAAAAATCTTTATTGGCTATATTGTCTGTTAAGTACCAAACACCTATCATTAATATAGTATTTTGCATGAAAACAGCTAATAAACTGTTTTTCAGTTTTCAGTTCTCTCTCGTAAATTAAGTGAGTTTCTTTTCTTCTCTTAGTATATCTTCATGGACAGAGTTCTTTATTTTGACGGTGTGTTTGAGCTGTGTTGGCGTACTCACAAACTGTGTTTTGTTGGCTGGCGGAGCCTCAGTGATGGACTTGAGGTCTTCCACTGTGACCCTTTCCATGTTCTCTAAAGCTGATCCAGAGTAGAGCACGACATCTTTCACAAATATACTTATAGCTCTTAGCATGTAGGACACAAATAGGTGCATGTGGATGTAGTTCCTGGTGCAGTGTAATCGTCTGGGGAGAAAACAAACAAGAGTGGCAAGGTCAAAGGATAGGTCGTTTGGAAAGTGTACGCTTTTGTGTGGGCTGGCACACCTACATGTAAGTGTGTGTAAGTATTTTCACACACACACATACAACAATACTCATCCTAATTAGAGCCAGCTGACTTCCACGCTGACTACAACACATTCTTGAGATTTAAGGGCTTGAAACACACAAATATTGAATTGCTTGGCGCAAAGTGAGCTGTAAAAACAAAATTGCAAGCATGTGTAGAGAAAGTGCTAATTTCCTTCCAGACAAGCACAACTTTATCTGTCAAAGGTTCTCCCAAAACATCCTGTCCAAGTGTTTACTGTGAAGTGAGGTCATGCTCCAGAATTGGTATCAGGCTGCTGGATCAATAGCCATAAAGGTTACATCATTACAAAGTCAAATAAAAGAGGTCAATGATAATATTACCTGAATATTCATTAGTGTTTTAATAAATTCCAAACTGGAATATACTCTATACTATAAGTCTCATAAAAAAATCTTAAACAATTATCGCATACTGAAATTGGCCCACTGCTATGCATTATTAACTATTTCTTTTTCTGAAGCCTCATTAATGAGCTGAATATTTGACAGGAACTCTTTGACAATTATTGATTTAGGAGTGGTGGGCGAAAACTAATCTAGCGTACATTTCCCTAGTGAAAAGTACTGAACACAACTGCTAATGTGAAATATCCCTTTTCTCTCCCTGGAAAACATTTATGAGGCCTCCTGTCTAAAAGCTGACATGTTGAAGGGGAGACATGGCTGGAGTGCTCGGAGCACCGAGCCAGAATGTCAGATGGGCCCCTGGGATAACTTATTAAACTCATTTGGCCCATAGATTTCCTGGTGCCAGTTGGGAGCGTTCCTAAAGCCTCCTGACTGCCTGCCTGTATGGTAAGTCACGCTGGTAGGAACGTTTGTAAACAGCGCCTTCACATTGATTCCTGATACTCCCTATGTTAAATAAAATAAGCAAATAATGACGAATATGCCCTGCATTAATCAGCTGTGAAAAAAATATAGCAGACTGTTGCTACATGAAAAAATGAATTCAACCTTGTTTTAGGGTTTTTTTCCACTCAACTGTTGCCACTGAGGCACAAGAGGCAAGAAATATGGTTGATATACTATTAATCTGAGGCAAATCCTTTTTATCTCATACATCACTACGGTGGAGAAGCAAAGCTGTTTTACTCTCAGTTCTTTACATCTTTCAAAAAACATCTCTCTTCTATCTTTTTTATATTTTTCAGTGGAGAAATAAAAGAAAGACGCACACTTTGTGGCTTAAGAAGCGTAATCTTTTTAAGTTTGCTGGAATCACAAAATCAATATCCATGCTTTGGTTGTTTGCTGTTTAAAACCTGAAACTGGCATGAAAATAACAATGAACCTAAATGTCAAGACAACAGAGCATGCACAACTGCAAGCCTGGAGGAAGACTCTTAACTCTTATAGGTAGACAAATCATAATCTGTTAAAAGTCAAAGTAAAAGTCAAAGGTAATGTCTGATACGGTTTGCATGCTTCATGCTGCTGCCATGACACAAATTATACTACATTGCACGCTTATACAGCTATGGCCAATAGCACAATTTCATGATAAAACCTCTTTTTTCCCATTAAGTCGTCATGAAATTACATCATACATTATATATCATATCATCATGAAATAATAAGCTCTCTACTGCACTGTATGTTTATGACAATAAAAGTATGGTCAGAAACCTTGCCATGTCATTAAACATTTAGACTCCCTGTTATGATCCCCTCTGCAACTGCTGTAACCCTAATTTCTGACCCTATGTTTAAATCCCTCTCTTGGGATCATCTGTGGTTAAAAGGATTGATTGGAAAAATTCCAGAGACAGCTTAGACTCACCGGAAATATCCCAGGATGACGACAGCCACCATGAGAGATCCCAGAGAGATGGAGTACCCCACTGTGTAGATGAGATATAGACGGTGAAAGACCTCCTGTGGGAAAAAGATAATTTGTTAGTGTCACAGGGCAGCAAAATTGATAAATACACGGACTGAGACCACCACAGCATATCTTCCCTTTTCACACATAGCACCACTGTATATATAGAATAGATGCACTTAGACAGGTGTACTAAGTAGTGACTATTGGTAGGATTTAGGATTTTATTTTTAAGAAATCCTAATGCATGTAGCAGTTTGGCAATTTAGGATTACATTGTTAATTTAACAAAAGTTTTCCCATATTTCTATGAAGAAATGATCAGTAATATAACATCGTAGGATAGAAGTGATCACAAACTTCATATATATATATTTATTAGATGTACTGTTCATAAAAGTCTACATTTATATGCTCATGTACAATAGATAAAGCAAGGCGGTCTCAGATAACCCAGCACATTCAGTCAGTATAGTCTATATCTTTTTCATTAAAAAAAAACATACTTATCGCCAACTGCAGAAAAATTCACATGTACTGGCAGGATTTAGTTCAGTTTGAAGGATGCAGACAATTTATAAGCAAGATATGTTCAGCTTACATATTTTTGAGATTACAAGAACGAGGCATAAGGGTTGTTCTTTGTACTCTAACATTACACTAATGTGCAAAAGGACAAAGTAAATATACAGATGAGGGGGAAAGTTTTCAAATGTTCAGATTATATTGGTATTTTCCCCCTCAAAACGCAGCTTCAAAATGTGTTAACTTCAGTGTGTTTTAAAATGCATTACCACTTGGTGACAGAAATGTCTCAAGCACCCAGAATTTACTGATGGAAATGATATTTGACATGGGTGGCAGATCTGAGAAAGGCTGGGTGGGGCAGTTTGATCTCCCAGTGAGCTGGCAGCCAGAGGACACTGTAAGGAGAGCCACTAACCAGACCCTCTGTGCGTCAACATGTTGAAAGGGCCAAGAGCCCCCGTGTGATGTAACCAGATACTCCATTGCTGTTATCATTTAGCATCAGGATCCTGTGAACGAGTGTCTAAGTTGTGGTGGTGGTCTGTGGTATGGCAGTTGTGCAGTGCGGGGCTTTCATTCGTGCATATGTATTCGTCATTAACTGCTGCAACCACTCCCTCGGGAGCCCATCAACATAAACATCTGAAGTCAGAAAGAAACCGAAGGGCTCCATGATGAGGTTATGCCCACATCCTCTACACCACATTCAAGCAGTGCAGAGGAAAATGTATGCGGTAAAGCTGATGTTTATATCGTTTTATGGCAAAAATTAGTAAAAATTAAATTATGACAGCTTTCTGCCAAGCTGAGATTTGAATTTTTCTATTGTTGTGTGACTGATTACTCTATTACTCAAACTGCAGAGCCGCTTAACACTAAACTCCGATATAATAATATACATATTTATTTAAAGGTTATAAAACTGTGAGATTACTGTAATTCCTCTGGACTATACTTAAAAAATACACCATATACCGTTCATATGTACAGTATATACATGATAATAGCTGAGTGAGTGCTATTTTTCCATTTACAGCCAGGTTCTAGCTGTTTCCCACCCTTCTTACAATACCCAGCAGTCCTATTCAAGTCCATGTCATGTTCTGACATTAAACCTATACACAATGACGGGAGAGGGAAACACAACAGGAGCAACTGCGATCAGGGTCACATCTACCTCTGTAAGCCGTATGGGGATGATGGTAGGAAAATGCTGCTGTGCTTGATTCACAAAGCAATTTTCTCAAAATGCACTGTGGTTGTTGAAGTCAGTTCTTATGGTATTTATGGTTGAGGTTTGACTCTCACATACTTAAAGCTTATTATAAGCTTAATTATAATGTTTAAGGGACTACACAGTATTAGAAATGTAAGGTTTAAAGCTGGTGTAGGTAATTCATCTTTGGTGTAATTGGGCAAAATCTTTCAGCATATCACTGTATAATTCCAGTGGTCTGAGAGAAAACTAGACTTCTGCACCTCCTCTTGGTTCTGTTTTCAGGATGTAGAAAATCTAGCCTGTGACAGCAGCCATTAGCCAATCACAGGTGGCAAATCACAGGTTTTGTTTTTGCTTTGTCGAGAGCGTTCCTATTGGCTGTTCTACAAATGCAGATGTGTAAGCGTGTTTCTTCTGATGTGTGTGAAAGCCTGATTCAGTGGCACAAAGTCCTGCAAAAAAAGTTGCTAATCCAGTATTGGCAACAACCGCCTACTTTGCAAAGCAACCCAAACAAAGGAAGACAGACAAATACAGTCTAACAGAGAGGCGGGCAATAAATGCAATAAAGTCAATATCGGCAAAGCGTTTCTGAGATGAAGAGAACTTCGCGACGAAGCAGCTAACTTCATTATCGTATAACATCTAAATAACTTTTAATGTGTTAGGTTGCCATTGAATGTTGCTAATAGTTTAGCTTCCTACTAACCATAATGCTAGCCAAAGGCTTGTGGATGCGGCTAATTCAAGTTCATGTTTATGTAATGTTATATAATAAAATAGGAATGACAGTCATGATTAAGAAAGCTAATTTCACTTTCTTGTAATATCTAAATGTGTTGCAGTGGTTTTTTTAAGTTGTGTCAGTACATTTTCCATGAAAGCAGGCAATAAGTGGCTATGCTGAATGTCACTAATACTAAAGCCTTTGCCACTATACGTTATGACGGCATTGTCCTTCATTTTCCTGCAGATATGAAGCGCTGCAAATGTGAAAATACACAATAGCAATGGCTACTTATAGGACAGAACAACAAGCATCAGTCCCACAGCGTTGCCCTGTCAAAAGGTTTAGTCATGATTGGTGACTTCTCTGAACTCTTTTCTCTGAAAGGAATATTTTCTAGCAACTCTTGAAATCTGCAATTAAGTCTAATGTGACACGCTTTCCAGTTTATATTTCAATGTACATTTAGCTAATTGCAGCTTTATATTATCACACGCCAGCCACACTGCCATCCTGTCATTTTCTACACCATCATCATCTTGGCATTTTTATTAAATATGATTAAAGTTTATTGGCACTGTACATTACTGAAACGGCATGTCGGAAATGTGTTACAATTTTCAAAAGGATTGTAATTACAGGGTGAAATGGTGCAATAGTTGCCTAAAAGGCTGCAATATCTAAAGCACAACAATTTTCTCTGATGGTGTATTCACAAAAGCTATCGCTCTTGATTGTTGTGGAGGAGGGCACTGTAAGTGTGTCACTGAGCATGTAAATGGAGATGAGACGGTTCTCACCTTTTCATGGCTGTGGTTGTAATGGTAGAGGAATTTTGCACATTCGTTATAATTGGCCCATGTCTTGTTGGTTGCGGCCAGCTCCCATGTTCCATTGTTGTCACACCGGCGGTATGCAAGTCCTAGATACCAAACAGAAAAGTCTGTTTTTAATCACAGATTTTGCCATTTGGCTCCCAACACAGTCAATTATTCAACCTCTGCTTGTGTCTTAATTAAACCAGTATTGTAATTTTTTTCCCCATATTATTATTTTTAAATCAGATCAAAAATAATACACAAATAGACAACAATAGGGTGGCATGACATTATAACCTCACAAAACAAAAACTGGAGAGAAAATATATAAAGAGATTTTATACATTTTTAAACAGAAATATTTCACCCTACAGAGTAATTGTTTAAATATTTCAAGGTGTAAATTTATCTGTCCACAAACTTAAACTTAAAAAACAAATGCAACTAATGACTATTAGTCAGTGTTTAACATGTCATGTTTTTTTTTTTGTAGCAATTATGAAGAATATCTTCAGCTGAAAGAATCTAGAGTTTAATAAATTGTTGTTTTGTAAAAATATAATAATAATTGAATAAACTGTAACACAGTAACACAGAGAGAGCCCAGGTTATGATTGTACAGTAAACATGAGCATCCAAGGCCTGGTGCTCTTTCCCCGACTGAAAATTAGCTTAAGGGTTTCAACTGCTGACTTTATCGAGGGCCAGTCTTACCTTTATGGTTGAAGTCATAGATATACTCTGGGCAGGCGGTGGATACAAGCTTTCCCGGAGGCCCCTCAGGCCAACAAACAATGCCGTCCCATTCTGGTGAGCAGAAACCATCTGCAGAGACAAAAGCAGAGCTGACTTTTAAAAATAGAGCCACAGAGCGCTGTTTTGCCTTGGTTCCAGCATCACATGGCTATAGGCATTTACAAGAGCAGCAGCGTTTCAGTTTACAAGAATTCAGTTGTCCTTTAAAAAGTAGGCCAGATACGTGAACTTTACATATTATGTAAATTAACACTGAGCAGCCTTGTAATTTGTGGTAAGCCTGACTGTAAATTAGACCTTTTTTGTTTTGTTCAAGGAAAACATGGGTCACCAGTGAGCAAACCCTCCATCTATTGTATTATAATTAAGACTTGCAATCATGGAATTCCCAGCATGCTGATAACAAGTTGTCCATTGAATCTGGTGTGTTCATTAAGGCTTGTTTGTGAGCTGTGGTACATTCCCATAACTGCAACATTGTCGTTAGCATCATACTGTTTTTATGTTGTATGGAATAGGGTTTGGTATGGATCTCATTTAAAAGATTCCCTGCAACACTGGTTGAATTGTAATATCCTTAGTAGCCTATTATGGCAAAATAAAAGTGCTATGTTATATCTCTCCGTATCATGAGGTTGCTTTTGACCAGCGTCAAAGTCAATGTTCTTAGGGACACAATTATTCATTTCTGTATTGATTCATCTTTAACAGCTTTTTCAAATTAATCAGTTAATAGTTTGGTCCATGAATTATCAAAAAAAAAGAAGAAAATGTCGATCTCATGTTCTTCATATGTCCAGAACCCTAAGATATTCAATTTGTAATCATAAAAAACACAGAAAAACAGCAAATCTTCACATTTGAGAAGCTGGAAACAGAATATAATTTTTGCTTTCATTAACTAATTGTTTCAGCTTACAGCTTTTCAGGAAGCCCGGTGATCATTGGTGAACATTAGCATGTACAGAGTTGTTGTTATTGCATGGAATTCTCAGTATGTTCCGCATACTTTCTCAAGATTCCTACAAGATTGCTGACTGTGTACTTTTCCTGAAGAACGCAAAAAGTGTATCATCTATTTTAAGAAAGGAATGCACTTGAGACTTTGTAATAATACATTTAAACTTAGGTCAAACAAAGAGCTGCAGGTTCAAAGGGAAAGGAAGTCCAATTTTAAAGCATAGAGCCCCTTAATTGTCTGCTAAACCGTGGACCTCAGATAGTGGGAGCAAAGTCCCTTTCCCCACAGATTCCTGGCAAAGGCCTCCCTTATGGCTTGGCATTTATGTTGTATTATTGAAAACATCTGCCCCATTTTGACCACTAATAAGTAGCTATGGATAAAACTAAAACTATCCTCTCTTTGCAGTAGATCCATTATTTTCTCATTCCTGTAATCAGACTTACAAAGAAACATCTGAAGCAATGACGACATGCTTTTTATTTTCCTGTCACTTGGAGCACAAAATTAAAGAGCAGACTGAGTGGAGCTGACTGATTCCTACAGATCTCTGGTGGGAATAAAACAGCTTTTAGTTTTGAAAATTACACTGACCACACATCCTGGGAGTAAAAGTAGAATTGCTGCTCACTTTTACTACCCTAAGACCACCTACAAACAGACTCGAATTAAACACCGAACACACATATAATTTCCCGTACATTTCTTGACCACGATTTAAATATAAACGTGACTATGGGGGGACTTTGGTATTAGTGATGTCACTGGGGTTTTTAATAAGGTTTTCTTTCCCCCCAACTCTTTTGATTCTGACCTGCAGATGTCAAAACACATATTGCATTTTCTCATGATACATGCAACCTTTTATAATGATTGCTGATGTTATTCTACACCCAGACCACAAGCTTGAAGGCTGAGCTATTTTCACACTGCAAGGTCTGGGGCATTGAACCCACATCCCTCCACTGTCCTCTCCAGGCAAACCTCAGTGTTTCCCTCAATGAAAACCTTGTCTCAGTCACGTAATGGAGACTTTTGTGTATTTAAAGCACAAATGAGAAATAAAAACAAATAGATCAAATGTTGAAATACAGCCAGAAACTGAGGTTTTGGCCTCACACGGGATCTAGTCCTTTCTCAATGAACCTAGAATTGGAACGTCACTTCATTACTCAGAACAAATCTTACATTTCACACCAGTTTTAAAATAGTCATCACTCCACATCTCCTATAATAGCTCAGAAAACCACGAGTTTACAGTGCCAGAAAAAAACTTCGGGGGTGGTCAGGCAGGACACAGGCAAGACAAATACAGACATAAAGCCAAAGTCCTAAAAAATGCACACTAGCTGCTGTTCTCCGAGTGTACCTCAACCCACAGATTCAAGGCCACACCACAATATAAGAAAAAAAAGAGTATGTTAAACGAAAAAATAGAGTGAACTCTGTCCAAATCCTCACCACCACTTCAAGGAAAACACTTACATGGGTCATCAGAAAGCACCAGAGATGTTTTCCTTGAACTTTATCTCAAATCTTGACAATCTCCTAAATTTTACTCAGCATCACAGATAAACCGCTACCCAAACTTTAAATGATTTCCACATTATATAATTACAAGCAAACAACCAACCAGATGAGCCACTTGAGTTCAAAACAAGTTCAAACGAAACGAAGTCAAGGCAATTCGTGTGCCATTAAGTAAAAAAAATCTCAAATCAAGCATGTTAAATGAGCACATATGTGCTCATCCAGGCATACAGTACGATCACACCGGGGGCTCTTTTTTTCTTTATTAAGGCAATACGTTTATCGTTATTTCTTCAACTGTTATGTGATTGAACACACATGTGCAACCTTCCAAAAGAGGTCAGAAAACAGCCACCACATGCAGGATGAGTCACGTCCGGTGTGTGCCAGCATCCTCAGATATGCAGGTCAGCTGTCATGTGCTGATGTACCCCCAAACCAGCACCTCAAGCATTTCACAGAATCCCAGTCAGACATTCCTGATGGGCTTGTTAGAGCCCAGATTCAGTGTCAACATCCTCTCCGATGTACAGACAGAGAAAAATACCCATGAAAGATTATATAGTGCAGTAAAAGAGGGCTATTGCTTAAATAGTTATTATTTATATTATTTATAATACATCTGTGATTTTCTTTTCTTATTCATCGGTTATTATTTCTGTAAAATGTGACAAGTTGTGATAAATGCCCATCACAAGTTCAAAGTGATGTCTTAAATTGCTTATTTTTGACCAGTTTCAGTTTGAACAGTTCAAAACCCTAATTTATTCAATTTAATTAAATTCTTTAAACGTGTAAAACAAAAAAGGAGCTTTATGTTCACATTTGAAAAGCTGAAAATATAAATATATAATATAAACAATTAAAATTGAACTATTGAACTAGAAATTGTTCTTTAGTCAATCAAGTTCACAAATTGTTCCCGTACTACACTACATGGGAAAATGGCAGTAATTACACAAAGTTGCAGCTACAGTAAAGGGAATAGTCCGTCATTTGGGGAAACAGTCGGTTGGGAAGATTAATATTACTCTCATGTCTGTACAGGAAACATGAAAAAAAAACACCGGGAGGCAGTTTGCTAAAATAAAGCACAATAAAAAAAAAAGCAAGGACATTACTGCACCCAGCGACCACCCTGTAAAACCACAATGTATCATTTGCACACTTCAGTTTTTCTACAGATTAAACAAACAACACCTGACTAATTAATTGGCTAGCTTTAACAACGCAGGCATAGTAAGTGGATTTTGTTCCCTCAGACAGATCCAGGCTATCTGTTTCCTAAACTAAGCTAATCTGCTGATAGCTGTAGCTTTATTTTTACCCTACAGACATGCGGCTAATCTTCCCATAACTCTTGGCAATTAATGATAAATAAATAAATAGTCTAGTCTAATTTTGAATACATTTTCTCTAATTTGGTTTGGTTGAAATTTGGTTTCCATTTTGGCTAAATCCACAAACATTATGTAAATGAAAACACAGCTGGAAATGTGCCTGGAGGTGGCTGGTGAAGTGTGACACCAGGCTTGCCAGTCACTACACGATGTCAGGATGAATTAAGCATGATGGTGGTCAGATGAACTGCACTGACTCATCTGAAAGACGCCTAATGTGTGACAGACTGCTCTGCATTAGCACCTATACCCATCCAGTTCAATACGCTTTGAGAAAAAGCACAGAGTTGTTATATGAACCATCTTACACAAGCTGCTGTTTGGCGCCTGCAGTTCTCAATAGTAGCAATTTTGTCATATTTCATCAAATCTAATTGGAGATTTGTGGACATTTGTCAAAACCATGAAAAGTTGGGAAATACCATACAGGGCAATGTAACTAGTGGTAATGGTCAACAAAAGCTTTTGTGTTCTTAGCATGGAAATAAACATTTTTAATTATGTGTTTCATTTACCAGGGGGTATCGTTTGGAGGGTCAAAGAATTCAATGCGACCACAATGCACTGGGGTTAAAGAGAAAATAATACTATTGGTTTGGCGCTGGAATCCAAAATCCTCCTCTGAACAATCAACTGGGAAAATGACAGTAACCACAATGGGATACAGTAGATGCTGGGGTCTGCTGGAAAATGGTGCTCTTCAGACACCCATAAATGCACAAATACACCCCTGGACCAGCTTTGCCTTGAATCCCAGCCTTCAGAAAGCCACAGGGAGGATAAAGGAAACAGAGCAGCATTTCATGTTGTAACCATCAACTTTCAGTACACACTGAGCTGCCTTGCAACTGCTCCTTGATTTGAACGCATCAGCAGAAAGTAGGCAAAAACAGCCTCCAAAATCTTTATCTATCTTTAACTTTTTTAAGCAAGCATCACTGTGGTTTTCATAGGGCGCTGAAGTGTGCACACCAGCTGATTAGTACATACTCTTATAATCAACAATCACATTCAAACAAGTCACCAATCACATTCAATCAAGACAACAAGGTGGTCTTTACAGTCTGAAGCACTCTCCCACAGTTGCTGGTGAACTTCCCTGTTAGTGTTGATTGAGTTCTTCCATCACTGCTATTTCTTGGTGCTCCTCCTATGCTATCTCCTGTCTTGCACATTATGTGTATTTCATATCTGTGTCAATGAGGTTTTCTTCTGTGTAGCCCCTGGGGGATTTATTGCATTTCCCATCGAACCTCTCGGTTCAGCTGGAATTCATTGGGGAGCTCCCTCAATAGCTGTGCCTTCTCTGACAAATAAAGCCATTTTGCTATTATAAATGTTTCATTCTCCTTTGACACAAGCATTTCTGACAGAAATCTTTTGGAAGCAACTTATTGCAGGAAGTGGAAGCTGCTCACACACTGTACATAATTTCCTTCAGTGTTGGTAAACAAGGCATTTTGGTCAATATCCACAAACCATGACTCAGAATCAGAATCAGAATTACTTTAATAATCCCCAGGGGGAAATTGCTTTTTGTTGACAGACAGGCTTATGGATTTTATCTGCTGTCTATTGAACACATTGATTTAATTGGTTGATTTCCATGACAGACTTTAACACCCACATCCTTTCGTCATTCTAACATAGCAGGCGAAATGTCACTATGTGGTTAAAGGAACAAACAGTGGAGCAAAAGCTACCATCTCTTGAGTGATTACAGATGTCCTGGCAGCAAAAATAACACTAACTAAATAAATAAATATCTAAATAAATAAATGAATGAATAAATGAATAAATATCTTACATTAGGAGTGAAAGTCTCTGATATTTTATGCCTTTATTTATTATTCTCTAGCCATGTAGCAGTGCGGGTTAACACGGTCCACTACTTTGGTCCATAGTGAATTATTTTTTCATGTTTTGTGATGACATTTTCTAAACAGTAATGACAACCTGAGGATGAATCCTACTGACTCTTGTGACTTTACCTTGTCATGAAGCTGACATTATGTACCATTTCAACAACTACTGGCTGGACCGTAGTGATATTTGGTACATACTGTACATTACATACACAAGTACGCCTTAACATTTGCTCGTCTCCTGACCTTTCCTCTAGCGCAAAATTTGAATTTGTCCAGCTCTGTTTGTCCAGCCTCTACTTCGTGTTTAATGCTAATTGGCAAATGTTAGCATGCTAACGAGCTTAACTAAGATGGTGCCCATTATCAACATTATACCATGCATTATACCTTACATCAGCATGTTAGCATTGTCATTATATGAACATGGTCTCATGCTGACATTAGTGTTGCTGATGCACTGCTAGCGTGGATGTAGACTCTTATTCTGGTTTCCTTACTCACCAGGGACCTTGTGCTTTGACCTGATGTTCCCCTCACACTTCCGTTTAGCTCTGAATAACAGGCCTATCTGTTCATCTTTCGTGAGCACATCATCTGCGTAAACCTGCAAAAAAAAAGAAGATGAAATTTGGTAAATGTTGAAGTGGAAATGGCAGTGATGTGGAAGAGGCATGTTGAATTTACCAAGCTCCATCAATGAGCACTAAGATGTTTTTTGATCCATCCACAGAGGCTGAACTGAACCCATCTGACTTTGGTCTTTGAGTAAAAATGAGCTTGAAATGCATCAGTTGGCCCCCAAGACAGCAAAATATAGAATCAACAGTGATATAATGTCAGGCAGAATTCTTGAATCCACTCTGATGCCTGACAGTGATAGTGCTTGTTATGTTCAATGCTGAATAAACATCAGATTTTCAAGCATGACTGATACTGAATCAACACTGATCATAAAATTGCTTTTCCCCAGTCCTAATTTAATTTAAAATGTTGTGGCTGGATCATGGGCAGCATGAGACAATACTGATTAAATGTTTAATCAATTTTGACTGAAAGGAATTTTCTCAACATTTAAAATGAGACTGGTGTAAAAATATTGATTTAAAGAATAACTATACAAAAACCTTTGTGACCATGACTCAGTGTTGTATTACCAACTTCTAATCTTTCCAGACATAATTTTCTCATCACAACTGAGTCCCTAACCACTGCTCTCTGCATCCCTGGTCATCCCTGGTGCTGCCTTCTGTGAAATACTCCCCAAAATGGACACTACTGACATTTTCTCAAATGGAATATGAGTGAAAGCAACAGGGTGGCCTGGTTGTTAGACAGCCTGCTCTATATCTGGAAGGTCACATCAGATTGTACTTTGACCGTAACAGTCCACCCGTCAAAGTGTTCATGAGCAATTATGAGCGCTATATTTATTTCTGACTTAACTGTCACGAAGCAAAAAAAGGTTGGAAAAAAACAAATTTTTTTCCTTGACTAAACAGTATCAGTTTCACTTGTTGTTTATAGTCCCAGCTTGTATTCCTGTGGTTATATCCAGTATGTGCTCACTAATCGGACATGACAAAGTTATAACATGGACAAAAATGACATTTTATTCCCGACATTTTCTTGCACCTTATATTTTCTCAGCTTTTGAACATTGTGTTTGAGCGTGGCGTGGTACATCAGGTGTGGTTTTCCAGTCAAGGAAACATTTTCCATTCTAATAGGTCACACTGACTGGCTCGCTGTTTGCCCGTGGATCACTTTTGGGCAATGACAAATGTGACTGTATTGAAAATGACCACATTCATTTTTAACAGAGCGTGACATAAAAAGTGGAAATGAAAACATAGAAATTCAAACCCAGTGCTGCAACTAATGTGTAGATCAGAGCACACATTGTCAGGGTTTTCTGCTCTTTCATAGAGGGATTTTCATGGTGCTTTCAGCCATACTGCAGCAAAAAAAAACAAACATTGTATTTTTTGGGAGGGGGGTTGTGATGCAGAGCAAACAGTACAAATGAAAGACATTTCTCTAGCTGCGGATGTCTTTGTCAGTTTGGATGTAAAGAAACTAAATTCTACTCATTCTTCAATCAAAACAAGAAGTGGGCAGGTTTATATAGTGATGGGAAATGAATTCGCCCAGGGGCATTTCAGTCACAACATGCAGAAAAGAAAGAAATGAAAAGTGAAGAGGTTAAATGCACACACAGATACAAATAATTACATTTCTAAAATATGTATGACATCTATTTGAAGGCAAATTAGATATTTCAAATATGAAATATTAAACAATTATGTGGAAGATTTAGCCATAGCTTCCACTCAAGCTGACAGTGTTGAGACATTTTCTTATTATGATATAATTATTATGATCCATCCTGTCTGTTGACACAGCTGAACTGTCCACGTCTCCCTTGTACATGAGATTTGCATCTGGCCAGCATGATTCACTTGTTAATTACGCACATGTCAGATGTTGCTTACTGCAGAAAAACTGCTATTAGAAAGTGACAGTAAACTGAGATCACTTTTTAAAGCGTGATTGATTCAAAGTCCTAGTGTACATAATTCTTGGTACAGACTTTAACTGTATAATACTTTCTGTGCATGATGCATTATGATATACTTATACTTAATTATAAAAGAAGTAAAAAATAGTTAATCAACAATGTAAAAAACTCACTATACAGCAGAAAGGCCCCTGTTAGAATGATATTATAACATATTATCCATCCATCCATTGTTTATACAGCTTATCCTTAAACCGTGGGGGGCTGGAGCCAATCCCAGCTGACATTAGGGGAGAGGCAGGGTACACCCTCGACTGGTCACCAGTCAGTGATAGGGCTGACACATAGAGACAGACAACTATTCACGCTCACACTCACACTTATGAACAATTTAGAGTCACCAACACTTGAATGTCTTTGGACTATGGGAGGAAGCCTGAGTAGCTGGAGAAAACCAACGCAAGCATGTGGAGAACGTGCAAACTCGACACAGAAAGGCTTAAACCACAAACCTGCTGGCCAATTGATTTATTACATTTTTTAAATTTCATATCATATTAGGCCGTTCAAGCTATAATAATACATCATATTTCATAAGTTTCAACATCATATTTATGTATATGTAAATTCTCAATAACTGCAAAATAAGTGTAGTTAAGTAAAAAATACACTATGTCCCTGTAAAATGCAGTGAAGTAGTATAAAGTAGTAGTAAATTGAAATAATAAAGTGAAGGTACCCAAAAGTATCTAAGTACAGTACAGCAGTAAATGTACTTGGTTACACTCAACAGTCCCTGTAGTAGAAGTACTGCACTCTAAGCAGTGTATAGTTCTCCAGCTAGCTGCCACTAATAACACGAGAACAAACTATTGCAGCCAAGTGAAGATTTGTTATCTTCCAGACTTTTTAAACCCTCTCTGGGGAACCAGCTAAGGAACTTCTAAATCTGCATGCTGAGACAGAGAGTTATTTGGGAACAAAGATGTGTATACATTGTCTCTGATGCAAGTGCGTAATTTTGTGAGTATAAAATTAAACTGTAAATACCAAGCTGTTGAGAATTTGCTACACACAAAACCATAATACCTCAATCCATCAATATTTTCACTACTTTCAGCCTTGAAATAAGGATGTCCAGTCTGTGAGCTGAATAAGGTTATAGAATGAAGACGTTTATGGCTTTGCACAGTAAACAACCACAGATGGAACAACATTTGACCGCAGGCGAACAAGGATAGATACTACCTGTTTACTGTACTAACTATGCCAATATAGAATATTCCACTGAACACTCCTGAGACGTTCACACTATTTTCATCTAAATAAATGGTTGGTGTTACTTTGGGTGAAGGCTGAATCAACAGAAAGCCAGGAACAGTGAGTCTGAATGGCAACTTCTCTGAAAGGGCAAGTGTCATTATCATGACTGCACAGTCGTTCTGCTATTTTGTACAGTTTAAATGAAGACTGCATAGACACAAGCTCTTAATGTATGGCATGCATCTATTTCATATCATGTGTTTAATTTTATACCCTTCTAAAGTGGAGTGACTTTTGAAATCCTGGGGTGGACATCAGTTGCAGTTTGCTTTTTCCAGCTTTTTTCTGGTTAAGTGAAGCTGCTGTTCCAACACATTAAGAACAAATATCTTAACCTTTACAGCGTCGTCTGGGCCCTGCTGAAACATTAAACTAAAACGAGGCAAGGAGTTTCAGGGTTTATTTTCTTTCTCAAAAAACCAAGGAAATGTCTCCTTCATCTGCAGACTCCCGCTCGCAAGAACGAAGAAGAGTATCATTTACCATTTTAAGAAGAGAATCCTGGGTAATAAGTGTGCCCCCTGATTATTTCTGAAAACTATTCCTCCTCCACTGGCCAGAGTCCAAACCTCCAAAGTAAACACAACTCTCACAGGGAGAAACATGGACATTCTTATTTACTGCATTTCATCCAAAACACAGTAATCTTTTTGTTAAATGCTTTTGAGTGTGAGCCAAAATGAAAATTAGAAAAATACACATCATATAAATATGTGTGTTTTCATCACTGGTCGCTAGAATAAGAACTCAACATGAATAAACCACAAGTTTCTATTTGTCTTCGCAAACTGCTGCTTGATAACTTAAACTGCAGCTTTCTGCAAGGATATAAGACCAATATTGAGAGAACTGTGTTTAGGCTGCTATGTCAAGACAGTGTTGAACCACTACGGCTAAATAGTGACACTGTATAGTATGAAAGTGTAGGCACATTTACTGTTTAGTTTGCTAATTCCTTTAGTTGCTAAATTATCTTAGTAACTTAATGCTATTTAGTTATAAAAGCTTAACTTGTGTGCAACACATGAAAATCTACATTGTAGTAAAGTAATAAGAAATAATATTAATAAAAATCTTGAGCCATGTGGATAGACGCCATGCATACATTGAGTGGAGACACTGGGTTTCCGGTACATTACCAACAGTCTTGATTGTGGACAGCTTTGCGCTTTTTCTTTCTTTTTTTTCAAGAAAGTTGTGGTTGACCAAAGTCATTTCCTGAAATGCCCTACAGTGAATAAGAGAGTCAAATGTTGGATCTTGTGAGGTAGACTTTCATTAGAAAGCACAAAACAAAAAACTTGACTATCCAAAAAGTTTAAATGAACCACAAAAACACCACTGACTTCACTGGGGTGTAATTATATATATTAAGTCAACAATGGATTGAGAGTCATAGAATCCCAATGATCTCATTAGCAGTATCGCAGACCATGAAAAAGTAGTCTAAATACGAAAAAGTACAAGACTGAACAAAATTCCAAAGTCAAGAGAATGAAATCCACATTTAACCAGACGTTTAAATGAGCGTGACAGCAGAGAAGCTGTGTGTTTGTGAGCAAAAGAACAATGCCTCAAATGCACTCAGCTCCCTGTTAAAGTAAAAATATTCTCCAATAGATGATAATGAATTTAAAAAGTTGAATAAATCAATGTAAGGAACGTACTGTTTGTCACACACACTTTTAATTTAACTAACTAATTCACGACAATCCCACAAGTGAGTATACAGTATTTCTGAATGATTGTGATATGTTACTAAATTGCCGGGGGTAGGAATCTATAATGCCAGTTATGCAACAAATATGCAACACAAAAAGGCTAATAGAGAAATCTTACCAATTGCAAAAGAATCCAGCTGAAACTTGTTTGCTGACAAAGTTAGACCAGTAAAAGACAGAGCTCTGGTTTAGGCGCTCTATTCAGTAAACTGGACAAAGAGTGGCCTAATGGTGGTGCTACAGGAAAGACTGAAGGATTAGGGAAAAAACTCATTTGAAAACTGAAATGTAAGCTTGATGGTGGCACTAGAGGACCATTGAAAGTCTCAAAGCTGATTCTGCTCAGTCAGTCACTGGCTAAGAGCCAAAACAACGGTTGGGATTTAGACAGCCTCTCCATCTTCATCTCCAACATGAGAAAAAAAAAAACTTTTGGATTGGAACCAGCTGCAGATATTCTGAGGCATGATGCTCCTGAAAAAATGTTACCGAGCAGTAATAAAGACAAGATGACATTTAATTTGTTGAAACATCAATATCCACATCAGGTAGGTTTTGATGTTCCAGTACATTGATTGTCTCCTAAAGCAGTCATGTATATCAAATCCCTAGTGATTACATCTTAAGCACTATAGCTGTTGTCCTTGCATCCAGTGTTTACACGAGAGACATAATTCAATTTACCTGCACGGTGAATGTACTGTAATACAGTAGCGTATGTGAAATGATTAGATTATACATCATGGCAGATTTCTTTGCCTCTATGAACAAAATGTGATATTTATGTCTCACATAAATTAGTCTGAGATTGTTCACATGACGAACAATGACAAGAAGAAGATATTTTCTTCCCATTGACAGATGCTTTTTAAGATAAGGGGAAATTTACACGCAAATTTGTCACAGCAGACAGGAGGAGATATAAAAAGATGTACAGCTAAGACAGAGGAAGTATAAAAATAGAAACAATATACTATAGATAGGGGGAATATAAAAGAGATGTACAGTAACAGGGAATGTGGTTGTAAATGTTATTCATTTTAATTTCAGGGTAAACTGTTGGCTGTAGATACACACACTCCCATGTTATACATCAGTGTTTTGGCATTTTTATATTGTCAATATAAACCTTCTCATCACAACTCTACTACTACTTTAACTGGAAACACAAACCATATTAATTTCCTCTGTCCCTTCAGAGTCTTCCAATAATGCCTCTCTCTGTTGGCTGGTTTGTCAGCGAGGATGATATTTTTAGGCAAATGATCGTATAAAGTGCGACTTTCCTCTCCAGATCACACTTCGTCACATGGATGATAAATAATATACAGATAATATTTACTCTGGTAACTGTAAAGCGCCTCTATTATGGGAATACAGTGAAATGTTTGTTTTATGTACTTGTTTTGGTCGTTTGCCATTCTTTACACCATAGGCTAACATTCACTTCCTTGTTGTTGGCATATATTCAAAATTTGATCCCAAGGGCTTTTGGACTTTCCTGTACGTTTTTTTCACCACAAAATACAAAATTATAACTCCGCTGAATTTTGTTTTTAATGGCCTGTCCACTATCTGGAAAAAACATGAATATGTTACTTTTGACATATTGCACCGCATGAATGTTTTAGCGGATGAGGTTCCTGGATATTATAAACTCTATGAGTCAGTGCCACTCCTCTTCAACTGTGCAATTTGCATTTGATGATAAAAACCACAAACCACAAGACTGGTTGTCCTTTGGAAATGCTTGCAAACCACATTCTGACTTAAAGCAGCATTTAGTTCCTAATTATACCCTGCTCTGGTCGTAAGCTTGAAGAACAGCACTTTTGTCCTTGATGGAAACATTGTGTGCGCTCTGTCAGACAGCAGACATCTCATGGAGCCCAGATAGCTGTGATTGCGTTGTTCTCTCAAATTAAAAACGACCATTCTTATGTTACATAAGTGATTTAATACAGAAAGTATGGGCTGTTCCTCAAACAAAGCAATGCAAATGCAGAATTTTAATTTTCATCAAAAGCTTAAAAACTACTAATGATTATGCAACATTCAAATGCACTAGACATTTCACAATATCTTAATGGAGGTCATAAAAGTGTCAACTACTAACACTTGTGGCAGACTGCAGAACTATTTGTTACAATAAATGTAAATATATAATTTTATAGATGGATTATGAGGATTATAGGCTAAAAATATAGATTTTAAAGTGGATATATAATCCATAAGAGCTTTTTTCCCCAGATGTGTACAGATCGTGTATTTTCACTACAGACATTGTAGTATTAACGGCATATGATACCCTGGCAGTCACAGCTTGGCAACATCTGCAGTAATCCTCTAAATCACAGCAGTTGAGGATAGAAAATGAGACAATATGAAGCCTTCATATCAGCACTCAAAAAGCTTTAGTCAACAGAGAGAACTGTCCGCTACATTTTGTGACATTAGAAATGAAGAATAGATCACACACCATATTTTGAGAAATAGACTTTAGCACATTTAAAATTGATCATTTAGGTTTTCCATTTGTTCTCATTAGCTGTAATCATGTATGAAGTCTCACGTTTGTGGGTTAAATGCGTACCTGTAAATCACCTTGACCTGAAATTGTGACAAGGAAATAGGGGAGGTCACAGAAGTAGGCCACTATAATATTTATTAGCATTGACAGCAGGTACATTCTAATGGTCTCATCCATTTTTAAATGTGATTTTCACCAAAATACATTCTGCTGCAAGAAAAAAAACACAGCTTAAAATATCTGAAAGCTTTCCAAAGCTAACTTTTCTCACACAAAAGGTTTCATAAATGAATGATGGCAGTGAATATACTATCAGGTCATGTGGTCTTGTCAGGTGGAGTATCCAGTGTGCAACGGTTTTGTTTCTGTTCATTCATATCAGCATCTTCACCGCAGCCACAAACGTTTCAGCCTCTAATTAAAAAGCAAACCCACTTCATTTGCAGAACCTTGTTCCAGTATTGGAGCACTCACTGTCATCATTATAATTAGTTGCCTGTAGGGATTTTTCAATTCATATTCTACTTTGTTTAATGTCACTAAGCCAAAGTGTCATTTCAGACTAACACTTTCATGAGTGTAAATGGATGTGAGTGTCAACCACCATCGCGCCACCATCAGCACTCTTGGCATGCAGATCAGTCTGCTTGCTTGAGCTCATTTCCTGTTTTCCCCATAGAGGCTGAGTCATTAATAGACACAGTTTCAACAATCGCCATATTTTACACACATTTTCATAGACAGAGCAAAATAATAATATAATTAACGGAAATTATACCTCACAGAGGTATTATCTGTGAGACAGCTGTTATACTGGACAGCATTACACTGCACAGTTTGTGTGCGTGTTTGTGTGTGTGTGTGTGTGTGTGTGTGTGTGTGCGTGTATGTGTGTGTGTGTGTTCTTGGTCACTTAGTGTAATCAATTAATTTCATTAGTTGAAAGTTTATGGCAACAATTCACAAGCAGCTATGTCAGCTTTGCTTGAAATGGAAAAAGAGTTTAACACACCACCATATGTTAATGTGTGGAACCTGGTAGAAGCTACTAAGAAACAAAAAAAAGAACAGGATCAGGGACACACAATATGAGACACTAAAAAGAGATTTGCTATTATTTGGTTTATATTGAGACATCCATTCATTTAATGTGTCTGGTTGTATTGGCCATTGTGGCCAGTGTTACAAAACAATGAACAGAATTAATGTATTATTATCATTATTATTATCATTATTAGTAGTTTATATATATATAATAGTATATACACTTTGGAGATTGCCATTTTTCAATTGCAGACTTAAAACTAGGGTTGTGTGATAAAATGATCACAGCAGGTTGTGATAAAATGTGTTGATTTACATGACAAACTGACGACAGTTTTTACTCGATATGGATAGATCGAACAGCCTAGCAAAACTATGCAGCAAAAATAAAAGCAGCAAGTCAGTGTGCAGTTTTTGGCTTATACGTAAAAGAACACATCTATTTTTACCTCCAGGCATTGTTTGATAGATAGATAGATGTACTTTATTGACCCCAGACTGGGAAATTGAATTTCCAGCTACTGGTGAAAGACGATTTCCTGGGTAAAACTATGCACATTATTATTTGCATTTATCTCCAAAGCTGAGGAAATTGATAACAAAAAAAGGTAACACAACGTCAATTATTAGGAAGGGGTTTGGACATCACCTGCTGGGAGCTGGTGTGCATTCATTTTGCCTGGTGTTAACAATAAAAGCGAGCACAATGAAGCATGCTTTGAAGCCAGGCGCCAACGCAACGCTTGTCCTTCTGACCTTACAAACCTGATGAAAATAATTTCTCTGAGAAGCATGTTGTGTGCCATTACCAGTGAGAGCAGAGCATAGCAACAGCACAGCAACAACACAGCAATCAGGGCCGTGGACATAGTTTAACATTTGAGTGAAGAAGGAGCTGAGTACAAAAAGGTGACATATAGAGGGCAACACTCCAAGCAATCAGCCCCCTTTCAACTGTAAAACCAAAGCAGCCTGCTCTCTGCTATGTACTAGGACAAGGACACTGTTTGTGTACTGTAAGACCCCTAATTGTAACTGCCTTACCAATAAAGCCTCTACATTGTAGACAAATTAGGCACTGCTTAATTACCCTAGGTGTCTCTTATTGTCTGCTAATATTCCACCCCTCTGATTTGCTTATTGAAGAGGTCACTGAGAGTGAACCTTGGAGAGATGGCCACACTGATTGAGGTGTTTTTCAGAGGAGCCATTCTAGTGCAAATTAAATTTAAAAAAATGAAGCAAAGGTAAAGTAATGCTTCTAATTTCATAGAACAAGAAAAAATAGGAATTACTCTCTGATTAATGTGGATTATTCTTAAAATATATCACATTCCGGGTGTAATTAATAACGTTGACATGTGGCAAAATGTGTTAAATCTATTCCTTTTGAAGGGCTATTCATAATATTTCATATGACCACAGATTTTTGCAACTGCATAGAAATGGTAAAACATGATTACAACAACATTACTATGACCTTTCTAATTATATATGAAATTTGCATAGGCCTGTATTGCGTCTTTCCCTAAAGCAGTGCTGTAAGGGTTAACATAAATAACGTGTACCATAATTCCCTGCGGGACTTCCAGGAAAATGCATTCATACACCATAAGTTCACTTGAAACACAAGCCATTAAGGAAGATTACATAAAAATCACATTTGAGCCGCAATCAAGCCACGTTTTAAAACAAAGATTGTTGTGCATTCCACAACAACACTGAGATAAAGGTTTTTTTAAAAAAAGCATACCAGGCTAGTAAACAAGGTCACTATTACTTTTCTTTGTCTCTGACAAATATCTTTTATATGCCATTTTTTCATATTACTTTTAAAATGCTTCTCACAAAGCCTGCTGACTCTATAAAAAGCAGTTCGTACACAAATCTGACTCTATAATGCCACTAAATGATGTGCTGACCCATTAACAGATTACCTACATAGATACATATATACTTGACATTATAACTGCATTTAAAGGATTTAATACATATCCGAGACACAAATGTTAATGCATTTGAGGGTGAAGATGCTCAGACTGTCTCAGACTGACTGAGAAAATGCAAGAACGCATGGACTACACTGTCCATAGTGTACTCCAACTGAGAGGCCTGCAACTGACTTGTCAGAATGAGCTTTCCACTTTCCACTTACTACAAGGTCGCTGGTGCTGAGGTCTTTGAACCATGTTTTTATTTGACTGAAAATGACTTGAACTCACGGGTAAAAGGCAGAGTCTGTGGCAAAAGGCAAATAGTGTGCATGGATGAGAAGAGCGTAAGTCGATATCATACAGTTACAAGTTTTTACCAATTATGAAGAATTTGCACTGTTGCCTAATGACAAGAAGTTCCTGGGTTTAAATCTAGACAATACACTGTACATTCATAGTTTAAAAGCACTGGTGAACTGAAGAAAAACCGATCCTAGACACATGAAAGAATCGTACATCAGCAGGGTTTTGGAGCTTTTCCTCATATGCACAATCGTTAGCAGTCTCTTTCATATTATCTGCAAAGAGTACATCTGCCTTGTTACATACTTGAAACTGAAACCAAACTAATGTACCTTGCAAAGCAAAATAAACATCATTACCCCACAATCTTTAGTCTTTGACAGAAGTCTTTGAGAGAATATTTAATATTGCACTCTATAACATTGTTGGACTCACAATGGAAAGTTAAAAAAGGATCAAATAAATGCACTAGAAACATAATCTTTTTTTTTTCATGCATTCTTCTACCTTTGCGAAATCAGGCACCAACATCGCTCACAATGCAACTCGGCCGCAGTCAATTCAGTCTGAGATTCAGGTATGTTATGCTTGTGGCAGCTGAAGCCTTGAGCCTCAAACGCAGCAAATAAAATTTGACCATGACTTTCTAAAATTTTGTGGGTATGAAAAGAATGAAAATTAAAAAAAAAAAAAGCAATTCACAGTACACGCAGTACAGTAGATTCTCAAGCTACACACATCACAATCACAATCAATAATAACACATTACATAAACGTATTCCACACCAAGGTCTGGTTCGTCCAAAAACTAGCATGCCACATTACATCACCATTAAAAATTATAGCAGAAATAAGCCACAGACTCAAACAGATGTTCCAGCTTCAGCAGAGTAACATGATAAGTTTGTTAAATGATGAAACTCAATACGTAAACACAGCTACCGTACAGCACATGCAGCTTGCGTTATTACATAAAGCAGCAAATCCATGGGCTACATTTCAAACATTGCCTCTATTCAGTGCATAGTTTTACACACAATATAATTAAGAGATTAACACCATGCACTGTATGATCAGCTCAATGCACTAATTCTCCAAAATACTTCTGTCACATGTTACACTTTAAAACTTCAGTTTAATGCAACCCAAGTAAACTTGAAACAAAATATACACACAACTCAAATAGAATCTACCAGTATTTTTTAATTTGTGAGTAACCTATTCAGTCACTCAACTGCTTATTTCTTACTGTCTACTGAACATATAGAGCCACTGGGTTGGCTGGAGCCTGTCCCGACTCATGCGTCAGCAGTCTAGGGAAAGATACACTGAACTTTGACTGATGAGCAATGTCTTCTCATGTTGGAGGAAGAACTCATGCAAAAAAAAAAAAAAAGTTATAATGCTTGGAATTAATCAGCAATCTGACCTTCAAAAAACTTGTAAATGTCAGTCTCAAACATTAATTAAACTCCTCCAAAATGATAAAAGCATATTCATGTGGAGCACTTTGACTTCAGATCTGTAATGACTTGAAGTGTAACTTCAGAGTTTTTGCTCTTATTGGCTCTTGTGATACACGCAATGGTGCTAACACACGAAAGTGCAGCCAAACTTCACACTGTTATCTGAATCTAAAATTGGTTGAGATTTCCCCTGTAGAGCAATGTGAGGATTTCTTACTTATTGCTGGAAAATCTGGAGCTGTGAACTGCATACTTACAAACCCATAAGCCCCGGAGTTTTGCAATGAAACTAATAAAGGTTCTTTTAAGAAATCCGGCCTCCACTCAGCCATAAGCCATGTGCCAGGGGAGTATTCCTGCCCAAGATTTGAGCTGCTTCCAAATCACGTAAACAACTGAATCAGATGTGTGAAATCCTACTCTTCCTGCTGTTGATAATTTGGGGAATTGACTAGGAACTGTCTACAAACTCAATTCTTGTTGCATTTAGGAGAGTAGAATGAGTCTGTGAGCTTCTGTATATTTGAAACTCAATCCCCTTACTAACAGTGGGGGTAGGGCTGAGCAGAACCGTCAATGGCAATGGCAAAGGCATCTACATAGCTGAGAATTTTCACATGTCAACTCAACTGAGATCTTCTGGGAATCCAAGCATATTGCCTGCAAGGAAGTCTGCACCACAATATTGATACAGCAGGTAACTGATGAAAAAGAACCACATTGGACACAAACAATCAATTGGTTTTGAACTGTTGACCTATAATACTCTGTCCATTAATTTCCTAGTGCAATGCTTGAGTGAAAACAATGTTGATATTAGACATTCTCAACATTCTCAACACTGAATTCGTAGAGGATAGAAGCCAGACCATCTTATCAAAGCCCAGCAGAGGGAAGGCAGCTGAAATGTGTCAAATGTTTGACACATGGCTTTAACTTCTCTGAGATAACCATCGAGACCATAGAGCATGTCTCGGCTATTCAGCTGAAACTTGGAAACTGACTGTCTGCGCAAAAAAAGAAAAAGAAAAATCATTTCATTTGTGACATTTCCACAGTGAGAAAAAAAATAAGTGAGAGGTGACGTTTGTGAGTGAAAACGACAGATGTAGTGATCTTAGCTTTTAAAGATGCATCATTCACAGGATCACTGAGAACTAACAAGGCGATTGAAATGCATCAATAAGTCATCACGATTAAAAAAGTAAAACTCATAAAAAGCCAACATTGCCACAGACTCCGACGGCAGTTCTTTATGAATGCGGAAGTTCATAGGGCAGGGGCACATCATTTAAGTATCTGTTAGAGGTGTAAGTTTTTCAGTGAGGTGTAAAAGTGGCATTGAGTTACACATACCCTTGCATTCTTGAAGTGGAAAAGTTACGAAAAAAAAGCAGAGGTCACAGTAAGTCAAGAAAACAAGCCCTTTCCTGAGTCAAACACAGCCATGGTATAACCTTACCATGCTGGTGAAACTGAAGACTCTCCTATTAGGACACATGTTATGAGTCTGACTCACAGGCCCTCTAAAAACCAAGCAATGTGTCAGTCAACTCAAAACAGAGATACCCATGGATAGATGTACGCATTTCTATGAGAAATGTCAAGAAATTAGATTATTCTGCAGTTATCTCAGGAATCCTCTCAGCTACTGTAAAGCTCTGCAGTGAAGTACACAGTATAATGACATTCGTGTGAGGGGTATTTTCCCACTACAAGTTGCCTCTGTACGCTGAATCCCATGCTGATCCCAGGAAAATTCAGGCAAACATGTTAACTGACCAGTGACGACAGCGAGTGACTCACGATCTACAGCGACAAGCCATGTACAGCAGCAGAGTTTACACCTCCATGCCACTTAAATCCACATTACGTGCTGTAAAACAAAATTACAAAACAGGATGTCTCAAATCTGCCCTTTGTATGGGGAAAATATATCTTACCAAGGTGGGTATAAATACCATCTGTGCACTAGAATTCACCATGACAGATCCTTGAGCTTTATATACCACTGCTGACTTCCATTTCTCCAGTCCATAGCTCCCAATTACATGATACCATCAAAGCTGAGAGTGTAAACATGTTATTTTGGATGTTTCAGCGACTTCACATTGTGATGTCACTGAAACAGTGGAGCAGTGGACCGTCTCCACAGAGCTGCAAGCTTCCTGTGGTTTAAAGCACAATCCATAGTTAAACCTCAAGCACAATTTGAAAAATCTACTAACCTACTATCACCTCCTACGACTGGCAATTCACATCGAGCCTGTGTTGGGGATAAATGTATTCAAGCAATATACATTTATCGCCAACAGTGAGAGGTTTAAGGGTAGTTCTCCACACTAAGTATGGCAATATAGTAAAAAATGAATAAAATAAAAATTCCCTACAATTATGATAATTTCAAACACATGCAGCGACCGTCAAGACATATAATGACTTTCAGCATCCTAAAATCATGAGATTGCCACTATTTCTACATAAAAAGACAGCAGCCTGCAGGAGTGACACCACACAATCGTCCTCTCCGGTTCAACAGCTATAATGTGGACCTACTATTTGCCCTAACACCAGCCCAAACTGGTATTAGTATGAGCAACTGGCATGCTGTCTACTGTAGCATGAGAGTAAAAATGGGAACTGGCAACAAACGGTACTGTTGAGACCATCATCAAGCATTTATGATCACTAACTTAAAGGGATAGTTTCACATTCTTGATTTTAGCCTTTTAATAATTCTAAGCTAAGTCACAAAGTGACTTGAAAAAGCCAGTACTGACTGACTGACAAACTGACTACGAAGTACAATGCCAATATAACGTCACAATATGCAAAATGTATGCAAAATCCTTTGACATTTAAAGCAATGAATTCTGTTTTATGTGTTAGACTACTGAATTATTACTGGCTGATTACTGCACTTCAGGCTGTGTTTTAAGAAATCAGTGAGGTGAGGACACACTGAGCAAAGTGACTGATGTTTGGTGATTTCACAGCCAGGGGTATGCAAAACATACTTGATGCACAGTTGAAAACAGTGTGAAACATGTAGAGATACAATAAATGATCAGTAGGGGTTTTGACATCGGTGATGACCAATCAAACTGGCTCTTTATCTTTTTAAATGCCGTTGTCTTCTGCGCAACAGCAGTTCTGTGATTTCTGTGATGAAGAGAACAGTCTGATGTGGCTCTGCTGTCCTTGTGGGGTAGATGGAGACTGAGCACAAATGAGCAGGCTATATGGTGATTTATTGAATTTTCTTGGAGGAGATTACACATTTGGTCACCGTGTTTCTCTCATCCCAGGAGATATTTTGCAATAATGCGGAAAGTAGTTGATGATATAAGGTGATGACGCAAGGAGGCCAATATCTTCTGATGTACAATTCCCTCTACCAGTCCCATACTTTAAAAAGTAGATTTTGCTATCATCAGTATCAGGGGCCTTCGCTTTGGAAACACATTAACTCATTAAAGATATGAAAAGTGTTTCATCCTTTAGGATTTAAGTGAAATTAGCCAACATAAAAACATGTCACAACTACCTTAAGGCTGGTTTCAAGCTCACCGTCTGTGTGGTGTTTTTCAGGGAGTTCAAAAATCCCACTAGAGATAATAAGGCAAAGCTAATTACAATATACACGGTTGCCCATAAAGTTGAATAATTGTTCAATATCCCCAATTTTGTTAAAGCCTGAAAACACAGTTTGCAAAGGTTAAGTTTCACTGTGATATGTTTGGAAGAATTTGATCAATAAAGTTGAGAAAATATACACTTTATTTATCAAGAATAAATCACATTGTCACAATCATTTCATGAGAAGAGGTAGAAAACATTTTATTCCAACTTTATGGGCAACAGTGTATAAGGATAACTACACAAAATCATATCCAAGGAGCCTGGAAATCACATAGAATCGTGTTTATAATTACTTTTTACTTGATCCGCTCTGGACATACACATAACCTTCCTCCCAAAAATGTAATTTCATCCCAGTATGGTTCTATCGATTGTGAGCCCACATAATGGATTATCAATGACAATTTGTCTGTTTGTTTTTTCCGGTGCAGATTTTGGTGGATTCTCATGGCCAGATGGCCGGTGCACCCTTGGCCTGGCCTGTATAGCTCCCTGCTACACGCAAGCTCACACTGGTTCAAACTAAGCAACAATTAGCAATCCGCTAAACGGATCCTCAGCTGCTGAAGTTGAACTCGCTGGATGATGTAGGAAAATACACTGTGTTAAGTTTGTGGGATTCCTTACAGTGGTTCCATTGTTTTTGTGAGTGGTGAAGCAGTGGGTTCTGGTAAATCCACAGGCAACTTAGTGACAAGTGACCAATGTCAATAACGTAAAAGCCTTTGTGATGCTCACACATCCCAGTGGAGTTTGGTTAAGCCACGCATAAAAGAACACCACTAATGGACTGCATTAAAAGACACCTTCACTAAAAGTCTGCTCATTGGGTGGAAAAAACATAAAAGAGGCTGACACCCAAATTTGCATCATATGCTTCTGAAGTGGCCTGAATGCAGGCAACAAATCCTGTTAATTCTCCACACCAAAACTGCACTTTGCTATTTAATCACTGCTGACACACCTATTGCTTCTCTTTTCCCACTTTGGAGCAGTAAAGGTCACAATATAAAGCCTGCCCATGCATTACTCACGCACACGTGGGTTTTTCCTTGAATAAAAGGAGTACACCCACTGACACCCACTTAGCAGAAATGTGTACTGATATTAGCAAATTGGTCCTGGCAGGGCTTTGTTGTCCCTGTGTCTTAATGGGACCTGATAAGAGGGAAAATTAAGATCAAGGCCACATTCAAACTCTTTGAACCCTGTGAGTAAATATGGCAAGAAACACTGGTTACATGTGCTGCGTGTCACTTGGCTTTTCAAATAGATTTTGGATCGATTTACTCATAATGGAGATTATACTAAACACAAAATAAATTCCAACCTTTTCCTTTCATTTCCTCTCAAAATCCTCTGTGAGTAAAAACAGTTATGTCTGATAAAGAGAGGTCCTGTTTCATGTCATTCAACTGGTTCAGTTCAGTGTTTTAGTTTTTAGTGTAATTTCAGTGAAGAGGTGTCATCTATTTTTCAGATGGTAATGAATCTGTGCTGCACATTAAATTGGAAAGCTCCATCTTTGCTTGTGTTCTTGAAACATAATGAAATCTTGCAGTATGGAGTTTGCAATGTTGAAAAAATTGGTATAGCAATTACTGCGGCATTATCATTATCACGCTAATGATGCAATTACAGCTAAAATATTCAAAATCAAAGCAAAGAAGAATAATTTAAACCATGAGTGTCTCATTAAGTCAAATTTTAATGTTTTATGTTAAAAGATATGGTTTTTGCATATGAAAATGTTGCCACACTATGCTTGTATAGATGATAAATATAATCACTGGGCCACACACAGAACGGTCAACTGCATCATCTCTTGTTAGGGAAGATTTCTGGTAAATAACTCTCTGCATGAAGCTGCAGCGCAAGTATAATTAAAACAGACTCTGCAGTTTTGCCCAAGTTACTCAGCGAAAAGCAGCTTTGGGAATACATTTAAGGAGATGCTTCATTTCATACTCCTTCAGACACACACAAACTCAGTCTAAAGCAGAAAAAAACAATTATAATAAACACATAATAAGTCATACTGGAGCTTAATTAAAGGGCCATGCAGAAATATATTCTAATTTTAAAGCCTATTTCACAAATACACCAGCAGTTCACATGAATTAATGAGACGTAATCTGCTGCCCCTAATTACCAGCGACAGACCGAGATGAGATTATTCCACACTCTAATCTCTGTTATGAAGTTCCATTGAGGGTAATTTGCCAGAGATGGATAAAGCTACTCTGAAAGATTATTAAGAGGGGCATGCAGTGTGTGCTTTTTAGGGCCATTAACTGCAAAGACTTTAAAATGATAATCTAAGTCAGGCAGTCATTTGTTATGAAGAGATGTCTTTCTCTGTGTGCATTTTATGGCATATTTCTCTCCTCTTACATGCATTTTGATGGATCTGTAGACTACAGCCATGATCCTGTAGTTTCGATTGGTCGTGTCTGTTAACATCATGTGAGTGGGTGACTGAGGCAAATAGACATAAATATTTAATCTAAGGGCATTTTAACATTTTAGTTTTACTTTGATGGGTATAAATATTCAGCTACTTAATCTAGAAATTTCTGCCACATTGAGAAACTGAGCCGTTGTTTGTCCGCGTAAAAAAGAAAAGACCAAAGTCGTCAACAACAGATATTTTCCACATCTAGTCAAAGTACTCAAAACTGCCTTGTACACTACAAAACATGACAATCCTAACAGTCATATTTTGTCCGGAGTTGACATAATACTTGGCTGTGACAAGCAGATACAGCTCTAGTCCTCCCAGTGAGGATTCGGACACATGCAAGTCATCATGGACAAAAACACAGTCATGAGGTAGAAATTAAATGCTTACTGAGGTTCCTGAAAGCAGCGCTTCCGCTTAATAAATGTAATAACTGAGTAAGTGAGGCAGCCAGTCACACTAAACAAAGGCTCTGTGAGGTAATGCTTTGTCTACGAGCTGTCACTGCAGTGTGCCTGCTGAGGTGTAAAACACAATGGAGAGGTTCCTTGTCTTTTCTTGTGTCAGCCAATTTCCTCCAGATAAAAATGTTGAATAAGACATATGGAAAGTGCCACAGTCCTCTAGTCTGACAACTGTTTGTCTCAATTTGAAATGTTTTGTATCCTTTTTTTAAACCGAGACACAGACTTTCCACTCCTAGCTTTGGCTTTCAGGGAAATCTATGCACAGTTTGGAAACAAAATTACCTTTTTGTGGAGGGGAAGACTAAGCAAACATCAAACTTAAAAAAACGGGTAAACATCATTCACAGACAGAGCCTTTTAACGACTGAATGTTGAATCAGCTATAAATACACAGCTATGTTATAATTGTTTTCCTCTGCCATCTAAACCAATGAGCCTAGAGGTCCACTGCGGTACAGTGATGGACCACATCACTGGGAAAATGCACTGTACCTCAGAGCCTGGGCGAACTGCCTGTTGAATGCACAACAGCCTCAGCCAAAACACACAGAACCAACTTAGTGCGCTGCTCTGCCTGCTCAGTGTGTGTGTGTGTGTGTGTGTGTGTGTGTGTGTGTGTGTGTGTGTGTAAATGTATGTGTGCAGCAGGCTCTCTGGATACAGCTAGGGCAATATTTGAGAGTGCAATTAGAAATCACAATGTGGGCAAAAGTAAATCATTACAGCTGTGAATCACAAACGGGAAATTGTTCAGGTGCTGCTGGAGTTATGAATGAAATATTTTCTCCCGCTGTGACGGTGAGAATTGCTTCAGTTCAGGCCGGTGAGAGCTGTGCGAAGCTCTGAGACAATCTGTAGTAAACACAATGTCCTGCCTATTATAAGAACTAGGTTACCAGGCGCTGTTTTACACAAACACTGCGTTATTGTCTTGGAGCTGTGGGATGATGCATTTAATGGAACAAGGGTGTAATCACTAATCACAGCAGCTTCTTTTAAGAGCCTCATCAACCCCTTCGGTCCAGTTAAGAAATGGGCGATGTGTGTGTCAATACACAAGCATGTGTCCAACCATTTAAGCTCACAAATAGTTCATTTCCAAATCAGCCTGTGTTCGCTGACAACACAGCAATTCCAGAAGATGTGTGATGCGCAGCAAGTCAATTAAAAGGTGTGGATGTGATGCGAGTACAAGGCTTGTGACTTGTGTCTCTTATTTTGGAGGTCTTTGCTTACCCTCTGGCACAGCCTTAACCATGATGTGCCAGAGATGCAACAAGCAGGTTTAGTAGAAATCGAAAGCTGAGAGTAAATTTCAGGCCACAGAAATGATCAATGTGCATGTTCTGTTCTGTCTGATCAATAATTCAGGTAGGAGTAGATTTCCCCTCAGCATTTCCTGATGCAAAACACTTACATATGAAAGGCTGTATTAACACCCCTGCTTCTACCTGCTCTCTGACACCAATGATCTGTGCACAGAGAGGTGCAAGTGCAACGCCAAAAATGCCATTTTTAGATTATTACACAGGAAGCATGGTTGCGTGCGTGAATGCATTAAAAAAAACAAAAGACTTACCAGGCACAAACTGCTGAGTAGTGAGATGAGAAGAAAGTCCAGATTGTGGAGCAGCTGAGCGGGTCCCATCCCTGACCTGAGGCAGCTCTTCCTCCAAGAGTCCTTGCGGGGCTCAAACAGACGCTGATGATGCTCAGATGAAATTACTCAAGCTACTTAACTCTCTTCAAAGTGGAGCGAGTTGTATTTTTTTTTTAATCCATCTAGTCTCTCGATGCTTATGGCGGCTTGTGAAATCATAACTCTGTAATCGCCTCGCTCTGCCCTCAATTTAATTTCCTATAATCTACTATATGCCCAGGCTCTGCCCGCTCTCTTTATTTCTCTGCATCTGTCTTTTTTCCTCTTCTGAAATTACATCCACATGTCAGAACTATTTATGTCGCTCTCGCTCTGCGGTGGGAAGTTCAAATGATTCTTTGTAGGGAAGAAACCAACGCTGTATTTTTAGGTCTTTTAAATTTCCCCTCAGACTAACTTAAACACTTCAGTATGGAGCTGTGCGCCTTATAGCTTATTCCAGTCCTCTCTTCCAAATGTTAGATCAGTGTTGGACACCAAAAAAAAAAAAAAAAAGCCTGAAATGTATCACTCCATCACCAGTCGCTGATGAATTTCACAATTTGACTCCGTCTGACTCATGTCACCATCAACGCAGCCGTCTACTGTCGTGCAGCAGCAGGGTCTCAGGCAGGGTTTACTTAAGGCATTTAGCAATAATAATAATAAAAAAAACAACAACCATGTGACAGAGCAGAGCATGAAATTACAAACTTTTCATAGATTTCTTTACTTGATTTGCGTGGATCAACTCAATCAATGCCCTGCTGCGCTTCTTTTTTCACTCATTGTGGAAGCAAAACATGGAAACGTGTCACTTATGTTATTTCCAGAAATCGCCTTCAGTTGGAACACAAATCTAACGTGGCGGTCATACAGCAACTGAATGTATGAAACTCCCAAACAGGCTCTGTTTACCAATGGTGATGTAAAAAAGAAAAAAAAGAAAAAAGAAGAAAAAAAAAAGCTCAGAGAAAAGACAGAAACGCCAACTTGACTTCAAGAATCTCTACTTACTATGAAGAGAAAGCCAAATTCACCCTGACGGACACACAATTCGCAAACGCCTGAGTGTTTCTGCGGTGCGTAAACGCAAAAGTTGAAGTTTCTCGTGTTGGGAAGCGTCTCCAGATGTGGCAGGCGGCAGGTCGTGTTCTGTAGTGAGTATGTGGATGGAAAGGGGGGGGGGTGCGGAAAGGAGGCAGGTAGGGTGGAGCGTAACAGCCTCTCATTGGTGCGCACTCTCTTACGTTGGAATAAACCACGACTCCGAAATGACATATTTTCTCACCCCTCAAACAAACTCTACATTCAACAGATCGCAGGGTCTTTGCCAAACCGCTTTTTCCCCCTGCAGTCTCTCAAAAGTTGCATCTAGCAGGATTGGATTACCGAGACATAATGCAGAAGATTTTTTATCTCAGGCACCATCTGCTGCTTTAGCCTGCTGCAATTTACATCAAGAGCTTCAAGAGCATCGAATTAACAAGTTTCTCTAACAGCTTTTAAACTTGTGTTTGGAAGTGAAACCCTGGATATTATGGCCTGCAGTGCTGAATGTATGAACAGTATCAGGGCAGTATAAAAAAAAAAAGGTTAAAGGTTTTTGACACTTCAGAACCTGTTTAATTTAACCCCTGATTTTTCCCATTGACTTAACTTATTAATAATAATAATAGTGATAATGATAATAGTAATAGCAACAATGTTATTATATTTTCTTCTCCAAAATGTTGAAAGGTACTGAAGAAATTAAAGACCATAAAGCTTTGTTGTTACACTTTACCTTTAATGGGCCATTCACAAACAAATAGTCTATATGTTCATTTTGTTTGCCTAAAAGTCATTCACAGATATAAAGACGTGTCTTTTCAGGGACTTATGTCTGAGGTCTAACTTCCTGTTGGACCTCACATGCACCTGCGTGGGAGCTCACACGTGTGCATGTGTGTTCAAACTTATTTTGGATGTGAGAAGAGTAGCACAGCAGGTGATAACTTAAAAGTACATTTACTTAACCCTCCTGTTGTCCTCGGGTCAAAATGACCCGCCACTGTGTTAAAAACCAAAAAAAAATCCCCTAAACGATATTTTTTCAACTTGAAATTTGATGACTTTTCCTAGATTGACCCCAACATTAGAAAAAGTGAATTGTTGCCTTTATTCACATTTCCATGTAAGCTGTACAAAAAAAGGTACAAAGATCGTCTTCGGGTCAAAATGACCCGACAGTCAAATTGAGTTGAAATCACAGTCACAGAGTTAGTTACACACCACAGAATGTGAGAAGGTTTTAGTTCTGTCTCCGATCAATCAGTAGCAGACCCAAACAAGACAAGACAGGTGGTCTTCTTGCAGACTGCACTGCCTTTGATCTGACCCAAATGGAACAATATTGCCCCTTTGTCTGTGGATTCCCAGACGCTATAAAGGTGCTGCAGATGACAGTACCCCGAATTATCTCTGTGCTGAAGCCAGGAGTGCGTGTCATAACGTCGAACAGGCTCTAGAGCTGATTTTTTCAGATGTCCTGTAAGACAACTCTGATTCAGAAGAGGAAGTGGAGGATGTATCAGAAGAAGATGGGGAGGAATACCCTATAATACCCAGAATCTTAGCAGGTGTATACAGTCATGTGACTGCAGCTAGTCTATGGGATGCAGAGAGTGGAAGGCCAACTTTCTGAGCCACAATGCCACTCAAACTCTTTCACACCTACTCAAGACTGCTACGATTTGATAACCGGGAGTCAAGACAACAAGAAACAATAATACAATTGACAGTGTCACAGCAAGGAGTGGTGTCTTGAATAAATGCAATCTTTCTGCCAGGTGAAGAGGGAAAACTCAGGTATTCACACAATTTGTGGTGAATGACAAGTTGTTTCTTCAAGCAAAATAAGATTTGGTGTTTCAAATTCAATTAAGTTGCTTATATTGGGGGTTTAACGAAGATGGGTCATTTTGACCCGGAGGACACGGGGTGTATACAGAATATGAGGACAACAGGAGGGTTAAGTACCGTACTCATACAATTTTTAGATACTTCGATGTTACTTGAGTATTTCCATTTTCTGCTACTTAATACATCTACTAAAATATTGCACTGTTTATTCTACTACATTTATTTGATGTAGCTGCTTGCTTTCACATATGTGAGCTTTTAGCAGTTTCACCAAAGCTTTCCCCTCTAAACTTACTGAGATGGTTTAATTTAGATAATGGAAGCTGGAGGCCCGGAAGAGTGGAGACAGCCAAAATTATATGAAATCCATAAATGTCCAAAAAAATTACTACCAGAACTTTATTTTTCTCTTTTCCTCTTCCATTAATAATGTCATGCCCCACCAGGTTTATTTTGTGACCCTTTAGAGGAGCTTGACCCCTGGGTTGGAAACTACTCTCAGTCACTAAAGCCACATTTCCACCCAAGTTACCTGGAGTTTGTATAACCAGGAATCTTTTTTTTTTTTTAAGGAACTAAATTGTCAATTCAGTCCATCATCATTTATTGTTGTCTGAGTCTCCACCGCTGTCTAAGACCTGTTAAGATAGGGCAGATTTGTCTGCTGATGTATAAAGAGAGTAACAGTGGACAAGCAAGAAATTGAATGGAGAGACGGTAACGAGAACAAAGCAGTGAATCAGTGTAAATAAAACAGTGTTTTCTGATTATTTCACGGCAGTTTCTTTCTGCAGCACAAATAAACACACCTCCGCACAACCTGAATTGTTCAAATTCACTTTTGTGAGTATGTATCTGAAGCGAAGTTTCATCCCACCCGCTGTCAGGTCTCTGTGTGTGTTTAGCTCAGACCTGCGGCTCCTCTCAGACAGAGAGCAGAGTAGAACGATGGAGACAGTATTTTTATTTATAACATTTTTTATTGAGTCCAAGATCTCACACAATGCAATAACAAAATAGAGACAGAGTGCAGGGTCTCTGCAGGGACAGACACAGCCACCCACTTCTGGTAGATTGTGAGAGATTATTATACGATCCCATACATTGTTTTGTAGAAAAATTTTAAAACTGTGGCTGAAATGCAATGCTGTGACTACTTACTTTTGAAATGCACTAGCCCACGAACAGGGACTTGTTTGGGGGGGTTTATTTAGACCCAGCATGGTCCCTGTGTTTCCTCCAAAGGTTCCCAGTTCAAAGGGTTCCTGTAGTTGAAGCACAACTTCCATTACACACTGCAGCTAAACCCTGCTACACCTTTACTAAGCGCAACAGCACAATTCTGCAGCAGTATCATGAATCTAATAATATCATATAATGTGCCAGTCACAGGGGACAATTATCTGCAGAACCACAACAACAACGAAACATGACCAAATCAGGAGCGACACGATAGTTAATGACTCATTAATAAGTAGTCTCTGTATAACCTTAAATTAAGGACTATATAATAGATAATGATTAGTTACTGGAGAACAGAGTCGGGGAAACTATAATAATGGATCATTAGGAAATGTTCATGAATTAATGTGAATAGACATACTGACCACTTCCTCCATGAGTACTTCCTTTTTGACTATGAGTCAGCTACTGAGCAGCAAAAAAAACTATTAAGGACTCAAAATTACCCCAAGTGGTACATCTTACTGAGTTACTAAGTAATACCTCATTACTTCATGATTTCCTCTACTTTGTAAGTTACTACTTAGTACCTACAGAATATGATGTATCCTTTGTAATTACCACAATTCTGTTTACTGTATTGTAGTTGTTACCATTCACTCAATTTCTACTGGAGTATTACTGGAGTATTTTTACACTGTTATACTGATACTTTTATTTAAGTAAAAGCTTAAATAGTTCTTTCACCACTGACTGCAGTATGAAAAGTACTGTCAACATCACTGATAAGGAGCGTGTGCAATGTTTCACAGCTGAGGTCTCTGAGACACCGAGCCGAAGTAATGTGTAATTTTCCTTAGCTGAAATATGTCAAGAGTTTAAAATCGTTTTAATGAGCAATTCTCTTAAAATTACATTACAAGTTACGAGGTAATAAGGTGATAAAACACTGCTAAATGTGGTCTTTGAAGACTGCCAGGGATCTGCAGAACACTTAACATTTCAACTTAAAATGGATCACCATTATTCTGTAAGGCAGGTAGTGTTGATGTTCCTGTTGAAAAGCAGTCATTTCTGAACCTGAAGTCTTTAATATGCGCTGCTCTAAGGCCAGCAGTCCTCATGAGAGGTGTGAAGCTGCACTGCGGTTTGCAATATTAAACTACATTTTCTCAACGTAGAAAAAAAACTCTTTGAATTCTGAAGTTATAATTACGCCTACAATAAGGCCAATATAATGCTAAAATAGCATCCTAGCAGCTATTATACTCTCAGGGCATAATATGGTTTTAGCATGTGTGGTCTCAATTGTGAACAAGCCCTAACTGTGGCAATATGAGTGAAATGTTCCATCTATTAAACCATGCAGGGCCACAGCTATGATAGCGGAATAATTGTGTAATTCAGTAATCCACTCACTCTATTGCTCTAAAGTTTGCAATACAGCACACACCGAGCAGCAAACATCACACACGGTAAAAGCTTTTACCGTTGACACACATCACTGTGTGGACTAAGATAAGATATGCTTTACCCAAAGTCATTTACTGCAATGTGTTACCGTTTTGGTGGAAAAAAACACTCCACTAAAGTGTCATTTATCCTAATGAGGAATCTCTTATTGTTGACATGATGTAGCACCAAATCAAATTTGAACTTGCTCGCACTCACTACATATGCAACATACTATAGTATGCACATTGACAAAGAAGTAAGCTTTATGTTGTCCATTCAGTGTGCAATTAAATATTGATACCAAGTCCCCCGGTTAGCATTTCGTAATTTCGTATTTTCGTATTTATTAAATTGGTTCTAACACACTATATTGTAGTTGAAGGCGAATTTTTCAGTGTTTAATAATATATTTGTCGACAGCTAACTCCTCCTGTAGACAGACAAATACAAGATGGTACATAAAATTAGAATTGTTAGAACTGTTGACAAATACTGTACATCAATATAAAACTCATATCTGCTTCCACATCTACTACATCTTTAAGTATACATGTATATAATATACAGCTTAATTTTTAAAAGAGTAAATGCTTTACATTATACTTAAAGTAAAGTGTTACCTGGACGTGGAAACAGTTTGACAAACAAAAATCTCAACCCACAGTCCACTTTCCAGCTTTTTCCCTCATGGTCTTTCTCAGTAGTTGGAGACCGTTGAACAAATTAGAGAAGCCTTGAGATGTAGTTGAAGGCTCTGGAAAAATTCTAATAAACTGACCTTGACTTGACATTTGTTTTTGTCAAACTGGAAAAGTTTATTCTCCAACAATGCTGCAATGATTCAGTCAGTGGATTAGTTCTGGACTACCAATGGAGCAAACTACCTGTTGGCCCCACAAGCCTGGGGGCCTGAAGACCCCATGTTCATAGTTTAATTCAATCAAATGCAAATTTGTTTTAACATTTGTATGGTCCACCAAGCCACATTATAAATTACTATGACAGAGAACCTTAAGGTCACCCATGCATTTTATATAACAATCACCTTCATGACAAAATTGCCTTGATGCTGTATTCCCGAACTCTCACTCGCTGCACGTAAAAAAAGATAATAAAGCAATAGAAAAGCAATTCAGTTCTCTTATTTTGTAGCATGTGCTTGATGCTAATCAGTGCATGAGCAATCGGTTTGTTATGAAACATACAAGTGATCGTACTGTCCTCAGAACATTAATATATCTTCCTTTTTTCCCCATTTCCTTTTTTCTGTCATTTTTGCATTCATCTTTTTGAAATCACGGTATCACTGTAGCAATGTCCTCTATCTTAATCAGCACAGGCTTTATTCCCGTCATGAATATGTTATTCCTGGGTTGAGAGACAGCGAACAATATGAATGCTATCATAAACAAACAGCCAGCAATAAGACATGTGACCATACATTGGCTCATTCAGATGACTGCACCCTGCTGTGTCTCCTTTGGAAATTCCAAAAACTGTAAGCTGCTGAAGATTAACCAGAGACCGAGGTTTTCTTTAGAAGCATTCTCTTTGAAAGGTTAAATGTGCCTTTAAGCCAGTTACAGTTATAGTACTCCTCGTCACTATCCCTGGTTATGCTACTTATCCCTGGCAGTGGAAATCTTCTGATCCTTGATATCCATCTGGAATGATTATTATCCACCTGCTGTAACTATTCTAAGCATTTGGGAAATGTCATCCATTGCAGGCAACAAAACAGATAAGAGCTTATTAGCATGGCACACATATTAAAGATCTTTAGGGGAGTAAGTAGGTGTTCATTCACTTAGCCTTTTGTAGCAAACAAGTATAGAAAATGATGGTGTAATTTTATTATTAAGAGCTTGGCAAGCTGCCATCAAAGCGAGTCTCAGTCAATAGTAAGTATATTTGTAATGCAGATGCTTCTTTTCAGGCAATTATATCAGCTGAATGGTACGAGTCAGATGTCAGTGTCTATGGAACCGCTCTCAGGAGAGTGAGAAATTTGCAGTCATCCAGGAAGTTGGGCACGGGTTTGTGCCCTAGATACAGAGGCTGCAAGATATTTATAGGATATTTTCCCACTATAGATGTTAGATTTCTTCCTGAATCACTTCCTGAACTAACTTTTTATTAGACATTATTGACTATCTTGGTCGATGTGCTGTCTCTAGTTTTTTTTTAAACACACCTTTCCAAATCAGATAAAGAGGCCAGTTTTCACACATTACATGTTTGCGGAGAAATCTCACTGAAAAGATTGCTGAAAAAAATGAAGCTATATAAAGTACCCTAAATATCTACAAGAATCTAGGTACTGGGGCACTGAAACCCTATATCTGTGTGACGAGTTTCCCAAGTCATGTAAAAACCCGCATTTAAATTCAAAGCACATGTATGTTTTGGACCCACGATGGTTTTCATGTGGAAACATTTTTTGCACCATACTTATGGTTTCATGTAGCATGCATGACTTCACATGTGAAGATTACTATTTATACTTCTGGCTTTATCTTTTCCATATGTACATTTTCTGTGTTTTCAGCCACCTTTTCACCTTTTCACATCACCCTGAAAAAGTCATATTTGCATCTTTGATTTGCGTGGTAAAGCTTTACTTGCAGCAAATACTATTCATGGGTGAAAAATTTTATGTTCATGGCAAATTTCACATGACCACGCACTGTGCTCTGAAAAAAAGCAGTTAGGATCGGAATGACTTCTTCCTCTTTGCTTCATTTTTAATCATTTCCATTTGCCGTAACTTGAGGACAGTAAACGTCATGTACAATACATCCATTACTCTTCCTTTGTCTCATAACAATTGGTGAAATCCCAGAGTAGAAGCTATTTCCAGATGGATCAGGGTCAACTCATCTTCTCTGAAGCGACTCTTGTTGTCTTGACAGCTCACCCACTCAGGTCTCCCGAAGGTATAGCTCAGAAATAGAGAAAAGCAACAAATCTGGTCAAACAAACTCTGTCCCTGACATTGTGAACATGGGTAACACACACGTGCTGATGAGGTTGGCCCGTTTATTGATTACAAACCCCATCCTTCCACCTTGATGTTAATATCTATTGAGACCATTTTCATAAAATACATTTCCCAGGGTGATAAGGCACTGTGATGTAACCACTGACTGACCTCAAAACACGAGAGTGAGGACGAACTTAACGTGGCCATGTTGAACAAACTTCACAGTTACAATTAGAGCACAAATACAGTAAGTGCAAAAACATGCAGCAGCCACACACATGCGCACACATGCACGCACACACACAATATGCATGAAATATGTTGCAATGTTTCAGTCAACAATGTCCATCAGAGTAAACAAATTCCTGAGTAACCAAATTGTTTTGCAATACGACAGTGGTTGTAGAAAAAAATGCACATACAAAAACAGAGCTGGGGGAAGTGCATAACTAATGTCAAAGTCCAGCAAATGGGAAAACAGTTTGCAAACCCAAATCTAATAGACTGCTATGGTTGACAAAATAATCTCAGCTCAAGGTCCATGTAGTAGCTGTTCTTGAGCTTCCAATTATGTAACACTGTCTTTTTTCAGCAGATGTTTTTTTTCTTGGAATTGTAGATGTTATAATTTCTATTTTTCTGAGCTCATTAAAGTATTTTCATCTGTGCTGGAAAATTCATTTTGGAAAAGGCAGATTAAGGTCCATTTAGGTCTGGAGCTTGGAAATTCTCATTAAAGAAAGCCAACTCAAAAGCTTCTCTAAATTGAGTTTATTCAGTCAGCCACTGTTTTCAAAGTCAGTGATGAAATTGAAATTACAAAATGCCCTTTTATTTTGATCCTTTCCATTTTATGCACAGCCCTGCTCAACAAACGAGCAAAAAAAAAAAAAAAACATCAAAAGAACAGCAATGTATGGTAGTTTTAATAAGGTGAGCCAACAATGATGCATCTTAACCCAGACTAAATGGTTTGTTTTGTGATCTGGGTAAGTGAATAAGTCAAATCAAACTTGTTAGGGTGGGTGCAGCTGATCCAAGTTCTTCAGGTATATGTAAATCAATTAATAATTAAGAAATAATTGATTCAGAAAATGATACCAACCTGAACACGTTGGTATATGTTTTATGTTTGTTTTATGTATGTTAATATGCTTTTACACATGCTTTCTTATATTACATACACTAGGGTTGTGACGGTAGTAGAGAACTGGCTGCTAAACAAATATAATGTGGACAGAGCAGAGGACGCCATTTAACTAATCAATACAAGCAGCAGCAGTGGGGGTGAGGCAGTGAGGAATAGCTGCGACAGTAGGGTGGTTTCTCAGTTTACTGCTGTCTCCGCACTGTGCATAGATCATAACCCAGTATGCAATTTCAGAATAAACAAACATGGAACAAACAGTGACTTGTTGGTTAGTGCTGTCGCCTTGCAGCAAGGGCGTTCGGTCGTGTGATCACTGTGTGCTGGAGGCAGGCCGCCCACCGCTCTGCTGAGTCAAATTCAGAGAACAAACGTCCCCCATAAAGGATCAATACCGGCTTGTCCTCAGTACTTGTAACATACCTCAATAAATCTTTTCTTTTTTCTCATGAGAGTAGCAGCGCTGCACAGTAGAGGACATTGCACACACTAGCAGATTGGGTTTTAATCAAATGAAAGTGACATGTCATCTACCTAATGTGCAGAAACTTTTGTGCAAGGTCATCTTAGAAATGTCAGAGTGATTCAGTGATGCTGCTCAGCACAGCTCAGCACCCAAGTGTCCACATTACACCACTGTTTGTGTGTAAACTCATGTTAATTGAGGTAAAAGCATCCAAGATGAAAAGCCTGGAAAAGTTGATAAATCTACTCAATAGGGGAATCAAAAGAAGACTGACACTACCCAGGCCCTGCTAGTTACTAGTATGACCAAAGGAGGGCGCTGTGCCTCAGCTGCTGGCTCAGCCGTTAGTGTTTGACACAGCACAGATGTTGACTACTAACCAGTTAGGCCTGTTGACTGACATCCTGCCGTCCTGAATACGTAATACTTCATCCTAATTACCTCTCAGAGTCTAATCTTTGATGCATGAACCATCCGCTGGTGAACACTCAGGATACACTTTGATGTTGCAGCTACAGTCTGTGTGTTAGGGATGTTTAATTGATTGTGAAAGAATGGAACCAAGAATAGTTAAAACTTCAGTAAATAGCATATTGCCTCTTTGCAACACACACATGCACACGCACACACATGCGCGCACACACACAAACAAGAGCAGCATAAATGTTGTTTATTAAGGCTTAAAATATTTGATATAAAAAATGTTTTAACAGAAATCCTGCTGTGAGTTGAATCCCCCCAAAATCAGTATTTATATCATCTTTACTGACTAAGAATTTCTGCCAAACAACATGGCAACGGAGTCTATGTTGGAGTGAAGCCTGTGCACACTCGTCCACACTGAACTGGATACCACATAAGGTCCTAGTTGGACTGGGGACAGTATAATTACATGCTCGCTCACTTCACTGACTGCCCTGTTGAACATATAATGAACACATCACATCTACCAGGAATCCAGCTGGTGTATTAACCACCTTATCCGTATTAGCATTGGCTTGGACGGACTACATCCTGAGTGCTGGTAAATGATCACAGTGGAACAGTTGTCACCACAGCTCCCGAGTCATAGGGGAGTTTATGTGTGTTAATGCACTTAATAGAGCACAGCTAACACTCAATACTCCAGTTTAAAGCAATCTATATGTAAATTAAAACCTGCTTCTACTTGTCAAATTGATTGACAGGTCTTTTAAAACAGGTACAAACAACTACCTCTAAGATGTTAATGTTTTCTGACGCTGGTATGGTTGGCTTGGGTCAGAATTTGTTCTACATAGCAAGAAACACGCTTTAATAGTGCTCAAGTGAGGAATGTACAAAATGCTTAGTTTAAAAATCAATAACTCATTAATCATATATGTCAATGTGTATCAGTTGTATTTGTCTACTTGGATTTTTTTTTTCTAATTGCAAGATATATCTATTACATTTTTGATTGGTATTCAACTGATGAATGTTTTTTGCCCAAATCAATTGGGATTTTGAATATGTTTACATCTATGATCATCATTTATACTGACACTGTGTGTGTTATGGCCTCCCCACAAATGACTCAGTTTAGTCTGTCTAGGGGCTGGAGGCAGCAACATATGTAAAACAGAGGACGCCAATACCGGTCGTGATCTTTTCACCCAATCTTTATTTCACACACACACAAACCCCAAACCACCAAAAAGGTAAACAAAAAGGACTGGAGACCCCAGCCAAAAGGAACAAAAGAAGGGAAACGCCAGGCCAACCCTGCAGCGGATCGTCGCTCCTGACGTCTCCGCCTAACCTAATAAAGACAAAAAGAAACTAGAGTAAACCAAAAGACGAATAACATAACTACCGGCGATTTCCAACCCAAACTAAAACAACAAAATCCCAGCCTCTAAACGGGCCTGGAACTAAAAGGGTGTGGAGAAAGGAGAACTCAAAACGGAGGAGGGAAAAGACCCTCCTCTCTACCTGTATCAGGTAACGTCCGCCATGCGCCAGGTATGTCACTATGCGTCTGCGTGTCTCTGTGTGTCTCTTGTCTGTCCACGTGTCTCCGTGTGTCTGCGTGAGTCCTCTCCCTCTTATGCCCCTCCTCCTCTCTACAGTTGATCAATACCAAAGCTAGGGGAATTTCTTCATTCAAATAAAGTCTATTTTATCTATTTAATCATAAGTAAGTTGCAGAATGTGTATTATGTAATGATAAGTACCTCTAGATCAGGGGTGTCCAAACTTTTTTCACTGAGGGCCACATACAGAAAAACATACAAAGGGCTGGGCCACTCACTAGAAGTGAGCTATATTGCTAACTGTAATCCACTAGAGGTGATGTATATCGCCTCACCTCTAGTGGATTAAAGTTGGCAAACTCAATAAAATGTAAGTAAATTCAGCTTGATAACTGAACATGATTCAAGAAAAAAAAACAGCCTTTCCATTAGTGGGCTTTCATTTATTAGTTGTGGTACAAGCTGGTCTTTGTAGACTCTTGTTCAGTGTGTTAAGGTGATCATTGAGATCCACTAAAAATGCCAACCAGAGAGGGTCACTGAGCTCATGAAGAGGTCGCTCCTTCTCTCTTCAAAACTGGTCCATTTCTGATCTCAAGAAATAAAACCGCTGCAGCACAGAGCCACAACTTAGCCAGCGCACATGAGAATGATAGAGCAGCCCGGCCCCCAGCACCAGCATCAGCATCAGAGAGGGAAGCTTGAAATAGTCTGTGCCAGAGCCCTGGTGCTCAAATTAACAGCCTTACCTCCACTTTTTTGCCCCTCGGCGGACACCGTAGAGGCCATTCCTTTGCGCTTGCCTTCCCAGCTGGAGCCCCATCCATCGTACTTCCACACAGCTCGTCCCATTTAAGTCCCATCATGCCAACTGCATCTGGCACAGCTTCAAAAACATCCTCACCTGTCGTGGTGCTCTTTAGACTGCTAAGATCAAGCAGCTCCTCCGTAATGCAAAAGTGATCGTCATTAGTTATTAGCTGTGCTCTCATCGTACACCGCGTCAGAAACTTTCTACACTCACTTGCTCTCTTACGTTTCCTTACCTCTGCCATTTTGGGTCACCTGTAGCAAATTTCTTCTTCTATTACTCATTTTATAGAGAAGCTGCCTCGTTCAAGACAGTTACTCCCCCTAGCGGTGAGACTAAGAAGTACAATACAGTCCAGCGCAGGTTCCATGTATTACAATACATTTTTAGAATTTCCTGCGGGCCAATGAAAATTGGATCACGGTCTAGTATTGTCTAGTTTTACAATGTGCACATTGATTTGCATATGCTCAAAAAGATGTGGCATTAAAAAAACATAACCTATCAAACCAATATTCACATGAATAATGCAGGTGATGGAGTTAGATTAAAGTTCATATTCAACATTAAGATTTGTTAAGTCAAATTTCTGCAGGATTGAACATTTCTTTCCTAACGTTTTCCTGAGATGGAGGCCACCGCGGTCAATTTCAGAGTGTTTCTCCTTTTCATTATCCACCTTCTCCTTCTGAAAATAGTGAATTTCACACTTGGCCACCATTACAGCTCATGCAACAGGATGAGATATATTGTGTCAGAATCGAACTGCATAATGGTGACGCTTTGGAGACTAGATTAATGATTTTGCCCTCCAGTTTTTGCGTCTTTCAGCTGCAGATTTCATCTTTAGTGACACATCTGAATTGCACAACCACTGAAAGCCCTGATTTTATCCAGGCTGTTAAACACTATACAGCAGACGCCACAGCTGCACTGAAGGTCATTTGATGGGTCCAAGTAACAATTGGCATTGTACACAGAGCCTGCGTTGGAGCCTTTCCAAGGTACATACCAGTCAGACAACACACTAACTCCAAAATAGCAAACTACACAGGTCTTGGATGTTTCAAGAGCTTGACTCTATGCGGTTGGTCATGTTGTGAATTGTTGCTGCAGCCTGTCAATGGCAATCACCTGGTGGGATCTGAAAGGGGGTTGGCGCTGAGCTATGTAGGGCTGGATCCATTTATACTCGGACTGACATACGCAGTTTCAGTCTGTGTCTCTATGTGGGTTGGCTCAAGCCAAACACTGACAACTTCAGTCATGTGCTGCTTGAAAATAATGAGGAACAAACTGCAGCCATGACTTATTATTATTATTATTTTCTCCAGCACACGCTAATCTGGTGATTCTGTTATGCTCCGATGTCCAGTTCCACAGCAGACGAGTGGACGCACAGTGAGTGAGAGCAAGAGAAGCAGAGCGAGCCTAATTATTTTTCAGTGCGCTTCTCTTAATTATATCTAAATTATTCTTGTGATCTATATGTCATGTGATGTGTCACAAAGTCTCTCAGTCTTCAGCAATCATAAACCAAACCATGTAAATCCTTGTTATAAATTGTTACTGACAGGTCATGCTCATGTGAGCTACTATGTTAGTCTAAAGCCCATATTGTCTCTGACATCCTCCACAAGAATGTTAATTTAATCACCTAGTTTTGTTTTGATAAACCATGATAACTGGGTTATCATCACTACGGTGAAATGATCCCGCTCGGGATCCCACAATATTGTTGCTTATTCCAACCTGTCATTTCAAAGTAAAGGAGATCAGCTTATTTAATGTTCATATGGACCTCAAGCCTTTGCTTTTAATTATGAACAGGGAATTTCAAACCTCATTCTTCTCCTGTGAAAAGGCTGCATTTTAAGGTTTTAAAGGCAAATGGTTCGACATAATAGGAATGTCGGGGGTGCAGCATTACAAGCCCTACAAATGACAATGAAGGCCACGCTTTGGATGCACTTGCTTACAGTGGCTTTGCCAAAAACTCCCATTTGTCACTATAGACTTGATTGGTTGCCACTTTTGTCACATGAGATGAGTGGGAGCTCTTGCTTTAAATACAAGCTCAAAGCAACTGACGAGTAACATCTGTCAGTACAAGGACAAAGGGATGTAATGAAGCCTGTATGATCGTGGATGAGCAGTCAGAAGAGGGAAAAACACTTACTGGGCACATTGATAAAAGATTTAAGAAAAAAAACCTGGGGGCAAGGATGAATTTGTATTTATGGTATTATTAATGGTCGTGTTTCAGCTTGATCAAACTTTTGAGGTTGTAGGAAATGTCTTTTTCATTTTTTTAAGCTTTCATTCATCCTTCATCCACCATATGTCAAAAGATACTAAATCAAAACAGATTGCAGGCTGGCACAAAAATCAACCCCCCCCCCCCAAAAAAAAAATTATAGAAACAACAACAACAAAGTAAAACAAGGGAAAATACTGAAAAATTGTGTCTGGACTGAATCATACAAACAACTTTTAATCTCACAGGACTGTGGGCTGTTGACTAAATGTCTCAGTCCTCATAATTATGGTAATTCTGATTATTATTTATGACTTCAGTCTTACATGCTGTGATGAAATTTGAATTAGCTGGCCTACTGTGACCCAAAGAAATGACACGTTCTTCCTTTGGAGGATACTCCACTCTTAATTAATTTCCAAATCATTTAATTGTTCGCTCAGATTATTTACACTCGTATGATTTGTACTCCATAACAATGCAAACACCAAAAACATCACTTTGGCTGCCACTCTGTCTACGAGCTCCATTCAAGTGTGAATGGCAGCATCACAAAGTGGCACTTAGTGTCATCCCAGATTACTTTCTTGATTTCTATGTTCTTGACTCTCAGCTGCAAGAGAGGCTTGTTCACATACAAGTAAAGGTCTGGGATCATGCAGAAATGATCCTATTTTGGGGCGGATTTGAGTTAAATATTCTGCAAATCCTTCTGATCAGACCTGATAAGTGGTCATTATATCAAGGTTTGTCCTGGTACATCATGTGCACACTGAATGCCACCTCATTGGTTAAAGTTTTGAATAATAATTGAGGATAATTGCGTGGGCCCCCCTCGGCAATCAACATTTTCCTCCTCCCTTCCTCCCTTATAACTGCTACTTCAATGAACAAGGTCAACAGTCCAAGATAAGGGAGGTTACACAAGGTCTCACTTGTTAATGGAATAGCCTGATTAGTAGAAGGTGTCAGGCCTGGGTTTTTATGCCAGTGCAGTTTTGCATCATCTATATCCTGATGATGTACACACAACAACAACCTTTGTCTTAAATAGAAGCACAAAGGCATATCCTTTTATAGTCCTCCTCCTATTGTTGGCAGTGTGATTGGGCATGGAGGGGGGGGGGTTGAGATGACTCTTGTGGACAGTGGATAAAGGGATCGAGCCCTTAATGGCCCACCTCCACCCGCAGTGTGCTGGATCCCTCAGTTGTGTCAGTCCTCCCCTTCATCTCCTGAGAGCATCTTGCAATGGCCCCTAAGAAGAAGGAAGAACCGAAACCTGCAGCGGCCCCCAAACCTCCAGAGCCTGAGCGCCCCAAGACCCCGGAGTTTGAACCTTCATCAGTGACGGTAAAACAAAACAAAAGCAGCAATTATAAGCAGTCCAGAGACGAATTTTAATCTTTGAAACGTCCGATGATGACTCACACTGGACATTAAGCTATAGATATGAAATTGTTAGCACAGTAGACTTTCTATTTATTTTACAAGTAGATTATTACTAATGAGGATTTTTCATAGAAATGTTCAGTTGTTGCCAGTCAAGCTGGTGTTTAAAGAGCATCAGAGACCCCATGTGCCCTAAACTTGGCAGTGCAAGCAGAACAGGACTTTCTTTTCTCTTTTTTTTTCTTTTCTATTTCTTTTCTTTTCTTTTCAGCTCTTTATTAAACTTCAAACATGAATAGCATGAATTGTGTTACACTGTTAAAGAAGCTGTGACTTCTTGTTATTGGGAGGTTCAGAGGCAAACTAGCTGATACAAGACATCATGGAAAGATCTTCTGCTGACTTGGCCCCTTTTCAATGGCTAAATGTTTTCCTGTTACAATGGAGCGCAGTTAAAGCCACAAAATATGATTTTCATTATGTCTGTGAATAGCAGACCACCCGCACCATTCCTCTGAGGGCAAAAGGGTGGAAAAACCGGGAGGAACAAAAATACAGATAATTATATCCATCACCATCCATCTTTAAACATGCTTAGATAAGTGTTTGGATAATATTTTTACATTTTTACTAGCGGCTGGGGTTTGCAGATATCCAGACATCAGACAGACACCGAGGGCACCGCCTGACGAGAGTCCAAAACACACACGGAGCATAAATAGTTAAGATTTGTCATGGATGTTCTAACCATGATTTATTTTAACACATTAAACTGAAGTGCAATGCAGGCTGTTAAACTGAATTATCATTCAGATGCAGTAGCTGGTTTAACATTAATCCTTGATTCTGAAAAGTTTATAGAAACACCAAAATACTATATCGAGCCTACATTCGGAAAAATACTACATTCTTTTGAACTTTTACTGTTAAAAAATGTAAAGTATTTGTAAAATTTTTAACCACCTCCATGTTTCACTCAACAAGTGGTTTATGAATTAGCTACACATGCTCTAATTTAGTCCATCTCACTTAATTTAAATCTAAATAAAACTGTGCAGGACTTCATTTATTTTTTCAAGCATCCACTCTTGCTTTTCCAGTAACCCATCATCATTAGGTTGTAAATTTTTGACCCCGTTGAGATTGTATTTTACATCCTGGCAGTGTTTATAGTAACAAGGATTGTTTGCCACATATTGTTTCTAAAAATAAATTGAAATGAAACTGGCAGTAGCGGAGAATATACACAATGTAAGAAGAGGGTGTCAGACCCAAGGTCACTGATAAACAATCTCCTATCATCGCAACAGATGCAGCCTGTAACTAGACCTGTTGGACATGCATGATAAAGGTGGAGACGAAGTCAGGGGTCATGCTTAACAGTTCTCTATCTCGTTTTTTTAACTTGATTTCATCTGCAGTCAATCCCATTAAGCTGCCTTGTAAATTCTGCAAACTCCTGAATGATCAGCAGCATCTAACCGCCTTTATTGCTTTGTGTCTTTTCAGCTGGAATTCACCCCCGAGCAAATTGAGGGTAAGGTTGAGCATGTTGTTACAGTTGTCATTTGTGTTGCATGGGTGGACCATCACCTATTTATAGAGGGAATGAATGGTTTGTGTGTTCCATTAGTGTGTGAGCAATGCTCAGTGACAGCTGATGATACAGCGGTTGAGGGATATGCTTTTAGAAGTAAACACATCCATTTAGCTTTCCTTTTAAAAGGAGATGAAGGGACATGCCAGTCAAGGTGATGTAGAACACCTTAGGGTTTGTCCTTAACAGAAGGCCTTTTTATCCAAGGGATACCATTATCCATCATTACTTTGCAGCATCTTCAAGGCCTTTCCTCAAAGATTCGACTTGCACTCTTGCATCATAATGAACTGAATAGTAATCAACAGGATTAATCTGTTTTTCTTTGTGCTCACAGACTTCAAAGATGCTTTCCAGCTGTTTGACAGGACACCATCCAATGAGATGAAAATCACTTACGCCCAGTGTGGTGACTTGATCAGAGCTTTGGGCCAGAATCCTACCAACGTAGAGATCATGTATGTCCTGGGAAAGCCTAAGCCTGAAGGTGGGTTGTATGCACAGTCAATATGATGAGTGATTCTACTACTCTCTGTGCACAGGCAGATTGGATTACACTCTGTGTTGAATCTGATTCTGGTTTCTCTCAGCGCTTTCATTATTTTCACAGACATGCAGACCAAGATGCTTGACTTTGACCAGTTCCTGCCCATACACCAACACATCTGCAAGGCCAAAGACCGTGGAACATTTGAGGACTTTGTGGAGGGTCTAAGGGTATTTGACAAGGAGGGGAATGGCACAGTAATGGGAGCTGAGCTCAGGCACGTTCTGGCAACATTGGGTGAGTTTAAAAGTCACAGCAAATGCCACAAATTCATTTTTATGAAGCTGTGGTTACAAGGATAAATACTGAGCTGACAGTTCTCCTGGTTTCTTCCTATGGACCACAGGTGAGAAGATGAGGGAGGACGAAGTGGAGCAGCTCATGCAAAACCAAGAGGATGCTAATGGGTGCATAAATTATGAAGCTTTTGTAAAACACATTATGGCATCTTAAAAAGAGTACCTCATTGCCATTCTGGTGCTAACTCTGAATTATGACACTGAATTCTTGATTGAGATTATGATTCTGTAAATCCCATTTTGTAGTCTATATTTCTCCATGCGTCTGGAATGGACCTATAACTCATCAGTGTTTCACCTTGGTGGTCTAAGACAGCATGTCTTGACGCTGTGTGTACCTACCCTGCTCATGTTGTAGATCCTGCTAAATAAATAAAATGAATTTTGATGGTGTTGTTTTTCTCAAAACAATCCTCCTTAGCTTCTGGTCATTGTCTGTAACCCCCACAGACTGTTCGCAATGTTAGATAACTGATCTGCGGCTTATTAAATAGGGAATTATACACGCTTTATGTGTCTAGAAGAAGTTGAATCATCGCACACTGTCAGCACTGAGCTTATTAGAAAAGAAAAAAAAAATCCTTCATGGACCTTTGTCTGGCACTGGTGCTTAGGAACTCAGTACTAATGGCGTGCAGAAATTAAACCTTTTTCTTTTGCATGATGTTGGTGTATCCAATAACCAACAATTTCAGCTCCCAGAAATCCCACCCACAAGTGAACATGCTGAACATCTTACCCTTTTCTAATAAAGACAGATCAAAACTCCAAGTTCAAGATCAAGGACCGGAGAAGGAAAAAGGTAAAACATCAGACAAAACATTAAATATTGGTCAAAAATCCACCCACTGTATAATGATACAATACATACAGTACATTCATTCACAGATTTAATTCATGGATCTGTAGTAGTAATTCCCCTCTTTGACCAGCAGGATGAGCTGTTGCTCAAATAATATCATCATTCTAATTACGGGGATTCAGTACACACCATGGGAGAAAACAGCATGCCCTTCCTCTGCTGAATGAATGAAGAATCCATGAAAGCTTGACTCAGGTGTGTGACTCCGTCAGTACAGATTCAAAGCTCCAACCCAGATTTCAACACAGAAATGAGAGCATAAAAAATCTCTCAAATTCACCTGTCACAACCATCTATCCTGCTTGGCACAGTGAAATCCTCACCATTGATAAAGCACCTGTTTTAACACCAATACAGGCCCATTATCAGCCTATTTAACATAATGGCTGGAAACTTTTGCCCTCAAAATTGAAACACACACATTAACTTTCTTCTGGTTCTTTAATAACCCCCCTTTCTTTCTCTCATTCTTTCAAACCTTCATATGATGGGATTCATTTTGTGCTGTAACTTAGTTCACTGTGCTTTGCAAACTTATTTGTTATTAAAAGGGCTTATTACATCATGAAGAATCAGTTTCTTTGCTATAGGCTAGCATGGTAGCTATTAACAACGGCAACAAATGTCAGCGTGTTCACTTGGGGGTTGCTGAAGGCTAAAGACAGTTAGTTCCTAAAGTTTTCCCTTTTTTCTCTCAAGCAGCTTAACATTTGAAAAATTATTTTATTCCACCAACAGTATCATATCAACTTGTTTCAACTCATAATTGAAGCTACAGTAAATTACTCTTAACACATAACAACAGAGTGAAATATTCAAACCCATGTGTCAACTTTTTGACCACAATACATAGACATTTGCTATCTTTGGAAATGTTAGGCTATAGCCTAATGAAGTTAAACAATGTTTGGCAGCAGATCATGCGCTTGTAATGATGTTATCCCATCAGCTTGTTGGGGGATATATATTCATTTGGAAACAAATCCGCCCAAGCTATTTTAATTTGAACATTGATATGACCTTCACATTCATCACAAATAGCCTTTTCAAGCCCCTCTCCTCCTCTGGTCTGCTGACCCTCATCACACCACATCCTGTAATCTTTGTTGGTCAGCTCTCCTCATTCAGCCCAGAGTGTCAGATTATATATTCAGCCATTTTTTGTGCACAGCCAATTTTTCACCGGACCTCCTGGATGGCACCGGCTGCTGGGATATCTCGACTCAGCTGCACAGTCAGAGTAATTCAGTGAGTCAGCTGTATCATAATGGAATTATTTCCTTAATGTGATTCCAGGTAAACAGAAAGTTGTCCTTGTTACTGTGCACTTAAATCATACTTATCCCTCGCTTTTGAAGGCACACCCTTATCCGGTAAATATAATGCTAATGTAGATTGTTCTTATTTGACATTCTTTAGTTTAACTTTATTCATGATAAATTAGACTGATATATTCGGCATATTCTGCATATTCTGCATTTTTACTAGCCAAAGGTTTGATTTACAGTATATTATTGGCATTCCTCTGACATTCACATTCAGTGTCACAGATATCAACTAAAGGAGTACTCTACCTACTTTGTATTGCATTTCCAAGCTCCAAAGATACTGGATCCTGCATTTCCCACTCATTATGAGTTACCCCTGCATAGTAAAATTTCAAACTCCATGTCCAAAGCAGAGTTGTAGCTCCATTGAGGACACTAAGGTAAATATACACTGTGGAATTATTTTTCATTATACACAATATACATAAATGTGACTGCTTTTAAGCCAACAAAATAAATGAGTCAACAACAGATTCACTGTTTTCATTGTACTCCCCTGCAGTGTGTGAAAGGCTTTGAAACTCTAAAACTTGAAAACTAGAGCTTAGTGTTGGAAAATTTAACCTTAAAATAGAATTGGCCTTCCCCTTTGGTATGTGGTCTTAATTATCTGGGAGGGTTGGGGGGGGGGCTTACGATCCTAGCTATCCTGAACAATGGCTGTTTTAAATTATTCTACAAGCCAATGTTTTATCAGACTTGACAAAGCTCCTCAAAAGGCACAAAAGACATTATACAGCTCTTACATTAAAGGCTTAATAGTACTCCCAATGATAAATAATGTGTAAAATCTTATGCATATTAATGTGGTGCTTTTCAAAGGATGCCACTCAGAGTCTGTACTGTGAAGAAGATCATCCCTTCTAAAATAAATAACTCCTTAAGTGATAGAAGTGTGAAACATGATCTAATTGACCTTAAGATGAGTTGTGATTTTTTGTTCTCACATTGATGCAAAATGTTGTGGTATATACCTCATCATATCATTATAAATGATGAAGCATTGTTGGACTGTATTGGCAGCCTCAGGCTGTCATGCCAGTCATTTATTTCTAGCTGAGCTAATGACTGGTGAAATGCAGTTTAATATAGACACAAAGGAGCTTGAGGCTAACAATCCATAATCAAGTGTCGTTGTGCTGTTCGCCCCTGGCATCGGTACATTGCAGAACGTCAGATCCACTGTCCGCCTTTCATACTGCTGTCAACCATCAAAAGCATTAATTGTCACAACAAGCCTTTATTGGGCTGCATCAGAGTCTCAGCTAATTGTTTGGGGATGTATAACTCATCGAGTCCTGAGGGTTCTGGGCACAGGCAGTAGTTTCTGCTCCACTTCACTCCAGCATTGCCTGACATGTATGAAACTGTATCTCCATTCACATTACGTAACTTAGAAGGCACTCAGAGGGCATCTTCACTTCCCTCACTGAAAACTATATTTACAATTGAGACAATTACATGCCACAGTAGTCAGTAGACAGTAGTCTACTCTATCATAAGATAAGCATTCATCTCAAACAATGCTTGGAGATAGGGGGATAAAGAGCAAATTAATCAACTAAACACATCCAATTAGTGCAATCTGGAGCTTATGTCAGCCTGACCGGTGTGACTAAATAGACATAATGCATCATACATTCTGTTGTTTACAAACTGCCTCAAAAATATGAGATTTTTAACATGATAAGTCAAAGAGTAAAATAAGAGCATAACTTTATTGAAATCAATATTTTTCCTTTTACATGTGTTTGTACAAATGTATATCAGTAACACAATGATACATCATTTACAGACACGTTAGCTTCCTTTTCACAAAAAAAAAATGCATTTCCTTTTTGTTTTTAAGGCAACATGGGTGGTTCAACAAAGAGTTTTCCTTAAAATCAGCAGGTCAAATGTATTCATGTACAGTAATAAGTTAACAAATCTGACATCACAACGCACTGAATACATTTCAATTTGTAAATTTAATGGTGTACAAAATAAAAACAAGATTTGGTCTACAAAGTGCAGTGGCAACAATAGAAATATGTAGACAATAAATATTCTGGATGCTGGTAAACATGGTTGGTCTCTTTGGTGAGTTTGAACAAATGATTTCTTTTCTTATTTCTGTATGAAAATATTTCACGACCAGGTAATGTTCTTTTTATGTTTACATGATACACTGAGGTCATGGAAGGGTGTGCAGTATGAAAACTGCACAGCTTGTGATGCAGAAAACAGAAATGTAGGTAATTGTTACAATAAAATATTTTTTTTTTAGCATTATTATTTTTTTTTATCAAAATCGCTTTGAATGATCGTTTGATGTAACTGCTAATGTCAGTCCAGTCGCGCAGCACATTAAAAATGTCTTCGCCAATGTAGCAAAAATTACAAAATACAAATGTGAATTGTACATTTTACAACACGGAGTATGATATTTTATTCCTGATAAAAGTGTCGAATAATTTCAGAAATATGAATAAACAAATAAAAAAATTAAAGCCAACTAAAATAAAGCAAAATTATTTTTAAAAACTGCTTGATATTCTGGAAAACATGTGTATTTGCTTTCTTGCTGATAGTTAGATGAGAAGACTGATTCTACTGTCATGACTGTTGGCTAAATGTAAAACTAGCTCTTTCATACCAGCTCCTAAAGCTCACTTATTACACACTATCACGTTCTGTTTCAGTTATTTAATTCATACAAAACAACAAACTATTTGTATTTTTAATGGGGCTTATTTATGGGACTATTTCTTGGCTAGTAGCAGTGGAGCCACTGGAGTCTTCTTGTCTCCATGAGACCATGAGTCTTTATGCTAAGCTAAGCTAAGCTAAGATAAGATAAGATAACCAGTTGCTGCCTGGAGCTTGATAATAAAGAGACAGATATGAAAGTGGCATCAATCTTCTCATGTAACTCTCGTCAAGAAAGCAAAGAACTATTTCCGAAATGTCGAACTGTTCCTTTAAACCAGGGGTGTCCTGGTTAACTTAAATGGGACGAGCTGTGTGGAGGTACGACGGATGGAGCTCCAGCTGGGACATCAAGCGCAAAGGAATGGCCTCTACGGTGTCCGCCGAGGGGCAAGAAAGTGGAGGTAAGGCTGTTAATTTGAGCACCGGGGCTCTAGCACAGACTATTTCAAGCTTTCCTCTCTGATGCTGATGGTGGTGCTGGGGGGGGGGTGCTTCTAGTGAGTGGCCCAGCCTTTGTATGTTTTTCTGGATGTGGACACCCCTGCTTTAAACATTCTCAAATGTGCCAGTCAATGGTCAAAAATACTCTTCTGAGCTCTTCTTTTTGATTGTTTTGATTTTTGTAATCCTTTTCAAAGCCCATATTTCCTCTTCGCTTTTTATCCTTTTGCAGAAAACAAAAGTATTTTTGGAGTTTGACGCTGCAGATCGATGGTTGTTCCCATTATTGTGTGAGTGTCCTGAGCAGATGTAAGAGTTGGCATTACAGACCAGGCAAGTGTTTAAGGAAGCTATTGGTGCTCACTTCATTAAGCCCCTCTTCTCTTGAACCGGCAGCTTAGTTGTGACACTGATTACTAGAAAGCCACAAGGATTTCATAAAGCCAAAAGGATTTAATCTGCTTCCACTGCGGCTGCAAGATAAATCCTTGCATGGCACTTAACATAAATATACATTACATAAATTACTTAAAATCGCTTTCCAATAAATACTCTATGCCTGATTTGTATATATTCTTGTTTGGAGGAGCACTTTAATTTGGGACTGCTCATCCATTAGCCTCAGGTAGTTCAAATACATAACACATTAAATTGCTCTTGTTCACACCCTCCTTGTCTGAGGACAAAAAAGCAGATACACAAGAGTGAAGCAGAAAGTAGTGGTGGAAAGAAATAGCTGAATAGGAACAGAGAGGAAGCTTCACTTGTGAACAAGTATTTAACAATGTTTACAACAATACAGTACAAGACGAACTTCATATAAAAGAACACAGACTTAAAGGAGAAGGACTCAGGCTTCTCCGAAGACACATTATAAATTAGAATGGCTTGTTTGTATAAAATCATCATCACACATTAACCAAAATGTGTCATGTGTCATGTGAGGTGGAAACCAATTATTCACTTCACACTTAAGTATTTTTAATCCCTTTTCACAAGAGAGAGCAGCGCCTCTTTTGAATCTTTTATACTGGATCGTTTTTGATATTCAATTCACGCGAACCAGCCTCTTCCTCAAGCCTCTTTCCTGGCTGTCAAAAACAGCTGTTAATGCCAAAGAGCAATTCACTAAAAGAGCATTTTTGCATTTTGATTTTCATACTAAATACAAATGGCTCTTTGGGCAACATTTGGAGTACATCTCGGTTGATGTATCTAATTAAATTGCAAGTATTCCTTGTCACCCACGAAGTTAGAATGGAGCAGATGCCTACAAGTGCGTAAACTGTTGAAGGATCCTGCTGCAAATCCTGTGGGATTATCTTGCTTCACTAATAACCACTAAGCAGTCAAATGACAGTGATGATAACACTGTAAATTCAGATGATAAGACGATTGATGCTTTTATGCCTTTTAAATATTCTAATTTCCAGAAGAATTCAAACTCTGTACCTCATGTACAATATACTATTGGAGATAAAGAATCCAAGAATCGAATGTGTCCAAACATGGTTCACGTACAGTTTAAGTGTACTTATAGATGCTATCAATTGTTCTCACCACACAACAAAAAATGTGTGTCTCTTCAGTCACACTGGACACATTGTGGCCTTGTTAAAGGAATCAGTCTGCTCTGTAAATAACTTCATTGTTTGTACTGGACAAAAAGATTAAGTCTGTTCTCGTAGATGTTTGTAGTAGAGATTATGTGTATGCTCCCCAGGTCACACAGCTGTGGTCTGTTTGATGCTGTGGAAGCTGATCCTGGTTGGAGATGTGGGGATGGACATAGCTCGTGCCACTCGCACCCGAAGGGCGTGGTTGTCCTGCCAGCGGTGCCACCGCTTCCTTACTGCAGAACGCACCTAAAATGTTGAGGAGAAATATGAGAAATGTGATATTATTATAACTAGTTCACAGAAGAACAAATGTTCTAACATGACAGGGAACAACTAACTTGGTGCTGAACTTCTCTTTTTTTGTTACAGGATTAGTGAAGTTTTGGGAAATATGCTTATTTGCTAATTGAGAGGACCGATACCACTTTTATGTCTATTTATTAAATATGAAGCTGCAGCGAAGCCATTTTTCCACACATGGGCCCCTTTACATTAATCTGGTGCCGATTTAACTTGTCAGTCGTATGCCTGAAAAAGCACCCAAGTGCTACAGAAAAGTCACAACAACAAACTTTGAGTTGGATCTATTAACATTTCAGTATCACTTTCTTCACAGCAAATACTGTCAGAGAGGACACCTGCGTCTGAATGAATAAGAGCCATCACTCACGCACTAAGATGAAGCATGCTCCATGTCTGAAAAGTGCTTTTGATTAGCTGAGCAAAAAGACTGGAAGCACATCTAAAGTTTCCTAATCAATACGAAAGTTTTTATTCGGTTTTTGGATAAACAAACAGATGTGTCATATTATACGACAAAATGAGCTGTAAAGGAGCTGGTGGGTGGATTTTTATTTGGACAGAGCATGATTAGCTATTCCCCCTTTGTTTTAGATGAGAAAAATTGATACCACTCTCCTATCTGCTCGTTAAACATTAAGCTACAGCGAGGGGGTGGTTATCTTAGCAGAAAGATACCAGCCTGGCTCTGTCCAAATGTCTGATAAAAATCATCCTTTAATACCACACAGTGATTTTTGGCAGTGACTGTCTTCAAATTGTATTAAATAATTTTACAAGAGAGTGACTCAGATTCTTCACAATTCCTCATCAAATTAACCGCCTCTCCACCCCTGAGTTACAATTAATCGAGGGTTGGAAGAGAGCAGCAAGAGGGTCCTCCATTTTTCACAACTACTGACAAATGTGTAATGCTTGTAATGCCATTAATGACTTTCAAACAGCTGGGATCCCAGCAATTTGCTTTTATTTTAATTAGATGAAAATGACAGAGCTCAATTACAGTTTTTTCATCATATTTAAAGATCACTATCAAAATGCTACATTTTTCACTACTGATTTTTTTTTTTCTTTATGAAAGCTCCCTCATCCTACCCCTGGAAAAAATGTAAGTAGGAAAGTAGTTAGGAAAAATAGCATAAACTAATCAAAGAATCCATGTGGGGCTTTATTAAGATTATATATCAAGAAACAACCATTGAGAATTTAATTAGATTCATAAATACTGACTGTTTTGTAAAGCACCAGTGACTCACCTCTCCATTTAGAAAGCAGTAAAAGACGGAAACAAAGAACCCCTGCAGAACAATGCACATTATTAGAAGTGGTAAATGCAGATGTATTGTGTAATGGCACCTTAATTAGACATCAGAATATTCAGATGGTAGAGAAAAGGCAAGATAAATGAAGCACTTCTTTTTAGTAACACATTTTGTCGTGCCAAATGTAATTCTTGACTCTGCTTGAAATCCCTTTTTTCCTCCCACTCAGTCTTACATTTAAGCACAGATGATGGCAAGATAAAAAATAAAAAAGTGGCCACAGAGCAGAAATCGTGCCCACATGGCCGTGGTAATCCTGTCAGATGAAAGCACCGAACATGAGGCAGGAGGGCCATATTGCGTATAAGAACAGCCAGGATGCTACTTCAAATCATCTTCCCACAAGAAGACTCATAACCTGAAAACTCACCCCAGGAGAAGTGACAGAGTTCTGCGATAAAACGCATTAAGAAATCGGTATGATTCAGATTGTTCACTTTAATACAGTGTGTGTGGGTTTTCAAGCGTTGGCCAACGTCACACTGTATCATTATCGGGGTTTTTTTTCACCTGAAAAGACTGTAAAAAGGAGTTGAAATAGATGAAAACGATTTGCGAGATGTCGTCCTCCCCCGGATTCACAAAGAAGAGCATGTAGGTGATACCCAGCAGAGGCAGCAAGACCAATGTTGCTTTCACAGCTTTTCTGTGAAGACAAGGATGAAACGTCAGCTGCCTCATTTATAAAATTACTATAATAAGAACTTGGATTTCATCCCAGTTGATTTTGGAAAATGCATGACTCTGTGCCAGTGGTGGCAAAAACACACAAACACCCATCACTTTGCTTAACAAAATACCAACACATTAGTAGAGATGAAGCCTACTTTGCAAGATGAATACAATATGTTCTGTTAAGGTAGTCTCTATTAGGGTTATAAGATGTAACCAATAGCTTCATAAATGGTGATTAAATATTTTACAATGCCTTATAGATCAAGTGCTAGCCATTAACAAAAAAATTGGGTTGCCAGGTTTATGAAAAAAAAATCCTTTTGATGCTTATGATCATGTTTATTTGGTAAATGGCTTTATAAATGTTCATACTAAATGATACACTAATGGTTATTACTTGCCAATAAACCATCAGGTCTGCAAGTAAGAATGTTAATAAAGTTTTTACAATTATCCATAAAGTCTGCTCATGTTAATGTTAAGTTTTAACAAATTTATTCTGGTTGGAGCTTCTGCAGCAATTCCACGGGGGGTAAGTGGTTGGACTGTCAATTGGAGAGCTTTTCTGTTGAACTAGCTCAAATCCTCAAATGATGTGGAAATCTCAGATGTTTAAAGTAAAGCTGGGGTTTTAAAGATAAGAATATATATTCTTTAAAAATATGTCTTATTTAAACTTGCTGTACTATGCAAGCAATTCAAAGAACACTTCCATTCCATTTTGACTTTCCTTGTCAGAGGTTCCCCGCTGTTTATATTGTTCATGCAATTCTGGTAAAACTGACGGCATTTTGAAGGAGCCATTATATTCTATTTTTAGGTCAACAATTTATGCCTGACAGTCCTGTCCTCCACTCACTGAAATCTGCGTGGCTCATGTCTGCATATCTGTCACACAACAACCATAAATCCAGCTGTAGCCTGAAAACCCTTAATTAAAGCTGTCTGAGCTGTGATAATGCAAACACGCAATCAGAAAAAACACGGAAAAATACACAGTAAAAGTAAAAGGTGAGAAGACACTCACAATTTAGCAGTCAGGTGTGTAATATAACAATAAAAAGAAAGATTGCACGCAGCTCACCTCTCTCAAAAACATAACAAATCTCTACATCAATACTTGTAAAACACCACTAAAGATTACCTCTTTAAACATTGTAACTACCTTGTGCCAACACAGTCAGTTTGTTTGTCTAGACTTATGACTATAACTACATATCTAGCATAACATAACCAAAAATCCTTTCTACTGTATCTTTTAATTCTAAACCTGATGCCTGCCATAGGCTGAAACTGAACTGAAAAATGAATAAATTAATAAATACTAAGTAAAGAATAAGAGGGGAAATGACTTTGTCACAAAAAAGATGATTTACAGGAAATATTTAGCCTGAAAGAGGCCATGACAACAATAATTGATCTCCACTAGTACAGTGATTGGCAGTGCTTTGATCCCAAAATAACCCTCTAAGATATTTGGGCTCACAGATTTGTAAGAGACAAAGTCAGAATTTAAATGATGACACTAATTATGAGGGTTAAAATTAATCTGCTCTCTAAATTGGCTACTTTGATGCTAAATGCATTTCTGTACAGCCTTAAAGCACTGCATGCTGTCAGTGGAGGGAGCAAGAAGTCATTCGCATTATCACCTCACCTGTACTGTATCGTTTCAGATGTGGTAGAAGCTCTCAGTTTAGTCATAAGAATTCTTACTATATTGAAGAGGAAAACAAAGTTTATCTAGGAGAAAAAAGAAAAACACACAAAATAATTAGTTTTGAACCCCGTGCTAATGGCTTATGCTGAAATACCCCAAGAGCAATTTTCTGCTGAGAACAGACTCCGCTCATTAAACGCTGAGTGGGAGGAGTAGAGGGCAACACAAGTCAAAGCCACCTCCTTTCTCAACAAGACAGTGCTAGAGGAGCACACGCATCAGAGGTGGTCACTACTAACAGCACTACATGCTGGTAACAGCCTGTACATAACCATTAGCGTATACATACACAACTTCTCAATTTCAGCATTCTTGCGCGTGGAAATACCTTCACCCATCAGGAAGATTTATTCCACCTTTCCAACACACTAGGTGCAGGATGGAAATGGGTGTCATTATAAAACCATTTTCATTTCGAGGCAGAATTTTTTTCATCAGTTTACACCTTCAAGCACGCATTAGTGATGAATCTCATATTGGTGTAAAGTGCATTTTGTATGAATGGATGGTTCAAACAAATAACTGGATGTGTTTTATGCATTCTCCTCACCAGGAGCACAAGAATGACTGGACCCTGGTAAATGTAGTCCATATATTTCCCAGGCTCTTTACCAAACCAACATCTGTTGACAGAAGATAAGAAAGAATCAATCGAATTGCAAATTAGAGAAAACATTTAAGAAAAGATTAGAGGGACTAGGCTAGAAACTTGGATACTTACTGTTCATTTTCATAATATAACTTTCCTATGGCCCAGGCCACTATTATAGGGCATGGAATACCTGGAAAAAAGAAATAAAAAGATCCATGTAAGCCCGAAATAACAGAAAACATTTACAGTATAAGGGACATATAATATTGTTGAAAAAATGTTCGATATAAACGTAAATGAATTATTGCAGTTATCCACAGTAAAATACATTTGGTATCTTAACTCTAAATAGCTTTTTTTTTTGATGGCGCTGGAAGAAATAAGTCTCTATAATGCAAGTGAACGTCACAGAATAGTTTTTTTTCAACCAACAGAACCGTTTAACTTTGTGCTGCTATTATATGTCTATAATAATATATGTCTATAATAATAGACATATAATAATGCTGGTCTTCTCATAATGAAAAAATAACACGCTTAATATGAGAAACATTTGTTTTGCTATTTCGATAAGCGACAAAACAGATGCCAGATATGTATGAAAATCAATTAAAATCATCAACAGTCCATGTTAAACTCTCCATCGCTCACACAGGCCTACCACAGCTCTCTTGACACAACGTGGACCACATTTCAACAGTGATCCGTCAGATCAGCATGACTTGTCTAGTGAAATCACACCAAACGTTAAGCCCTGGTCATGGCAGTGACACTTTCTAAGGAGAGGATGGATACATGGCTGCAGGGAATTTAGTTTACCATGTCAAAGTTTAAAAAAGACAGAGTGAATGTAAGTCAGCTGTGATGAAATAAATCCATTTGAACTTTTAGAGCTAATTCCCCAATTTTGAGGACCACCTATGCAATACAGATTTCTTTTTCACACTCCAACACTCACATTTATTTTCACGGTAATGTGATCTGTGTTTCTTTATGTCTGCCTCACAAACTGTTTTGAGACTGAGCTGAATTTGGACTGCTTTTGCTGCTTTTTGCTGCATGTAAAAAAGTAAAAAACAAACCCTTTGGAATATTCCACCTCTACCCAAAGGTATTCAGGACTGCAATCGAAGTTTAAAAGAAGGTCTGCTTCTTTTAAACAAACACCTTTCTCACCCTGCCATTGAGCCGACAAGCTAATTACAGCAAAACATCTACCTAAAGTGACGGAAAGCTGACCAGATACAGGTGTTGTAAGGAACTAGACAAAGGGATCATCTCATCTGTTCATGAAGGTGAAATGATGAGTGAAATGACCTTTAATGAATACAGGTCTAAATCTATTTCAATCCCAGCTAAAATCAGGCCTCTGGTGGAAGACAGTTAATTTGACCCACTTCCATCATTTCCTAATGAATTATAATTAACAGCCTCTGAAGACATGCATCAACGGCACAATGAGAAATGCAATGCAGCAGTTGAAAGAATGAAAGAACAATCTAAACAGAAATTTCCTTCATTGTTATACCTATGGACCTGTATTTGTGTGATGTATAGTCTGCACACTAAACATGCCTCTTTCTACTTTCCTTTCCTGCAGTAACATGTGAATTTCCCTAACATTCAAACGATGCTGTTCACAGACGAAATGTAAAGAAAATGACACTATAATTTTTCAAGATATTGTGATAACTAAAAAAAAACACCCCACAGGGTAGGTGGCAGAACAGATATATTGGATTAAAATGAAAACCAAGTTTAATCTACACCTCCAGGAGTGCTTAGTGAATTTCAAGCACCCATGAGTTGATCTTTCTCGAAGAGGAAGATAATCTAATCCAGATAATCTAATCATCATAAGAATCACATTAGGTCCTTAAAACTAGATTGATATGTGTGATATCTGCCCTTGGTTACCTCGATTTCAAAGCAAATATGAGCTTCCCAATTATCATCGAGTCATCCATGTGTCATTACCAATCATTTGTCATCTGCTCTTCTGCTGATTATCTATTTATTTTTCAATGTTGTGCTCTTAAAGCTCTGCTGCATGACCCAGATACAGTAAAGTATGAGTTTATTTTTCTTCTTGCAAGAACACACAATGTCCATTATATAAAAAAAAAAAAGAAAGAAAATGCCAGACTGGCTGAGGGGAATCATTGTGTACAAGGATGTGCATTTTTCTGCCTCAAGATGGAATATTCTGACACTATGTTTTTTCCTAATAACTTAAGTAAGGGTGGGCATAGATAATTTATGTGGTCATGACGGGGCATCTGCTACATGCTCAAAACTTGTTCTATCACTGGAAGTCAAGCACAAAAAAATGACATTTTCCACACTTCACTGCAACTCTCTTCTCTTATGAAATCAAAGTGTCATCTTGAGTCTGAAGCACTATAGGATCTCCCTCGGCTTCACTCGCTGACCACACTTCACTTGAGTGCATTCACTCAAGCAAATGATCACTTTGAATTGAGGAGAAATGTCATATAAGACTGTGGTCCAGCTGTTTCGCAAACTACCGTACCTGTGCAATATATCAAAATTTGGAACAGACATCTGATATATTTATAATAATTCAATATCATGTGATAAAAGTTCCAGAAAAGCCACTAAATGGACCATGATTTGAGATTGTTCTGTCAATTAGTGTTTTCAAGGTCAAGAGTGAACTCAGTCAGCCAATTCAGATATAAAAGCATTTTCAATTAAAATTCATGAGTAAAACTGTGAGATCATAAGAAAACCTGTTTTTCTATCAATCCTCATGCATAGGAGGTAACAGGAGCAGTTAACACTTTGCTCACACCGTTTGCTATTCTTTAATTAATTAAGAATAAGCCTACCCATCTGTGAATCCTGTGTATTGTACACAACCAAGAGCTGAGTGAAACATTACTCATGCAGCGTCAACATGAACATACTCACACCAGCCGATGAAAAGGAAGACCCACTTTCTGAGTTTATCAGTTGAATAAGTCATTACGATGGCTGTGTGAAGGTAACATCCCTCAACAAACATCCAGAAAAAATTTGTCACCACAAAGTAGTTGTATATTGTTGTAATTAATCGACACCAAGGCTGAAAAAGAAAACAAGAAGACTCACGGTTACTCGTAAATTTCAACATAAATTCAAATACCTCTCTTGATATAAAACTGTTTTTGGCTGAACTTGTTAAGACTTCTTTATATCTTGGAATATAGATGGAATTTCCCCCTCTGGGGGATCAATAAAAGTGAATTGAACTTGTGTGTATGTGCAGCATGTAGTACTGTCAACCAATGCCTTGTTACCTCATTGCTCTCATGGATGTTGTGGTCAATCAACTGAAGCAAAAACCACATAACATTCCTCAGTATGAAGGTGGTGATCAAGTTCCAATGGATGATGTTTCGAAGACATCGTATGCTCCTGTACCACAAGTCAAATAACAGGCATGTTTTATTATCAGGCTTTCATAGTGGCAGCACAGCTTATCCAAAGTTAAGTGACATCCCAGGTCTAAATATTGCCAGACCTGCGTTGTTCATTGTACAGATAGACTGCTGTATTGGCTTGTTTGCTGAGAAATTAGGGCAATATTGGCTTTTCATTATCCTGTCCGTAAGTTATTGGCTGCTAATTTCACTATGCACTATATTCAACCTTTGTTTTTGCATAATTTAGACATAAAGCTATTTTTTCAATAAAAAAAATAAAGATTAAAACCATGCCAAATTAGAAAGTAGCAGTTCCTGTTTGGACCATACACATGGATGTACAGGCAACTCTCAGTGGATTATTTTCATACTGAAGAAAACTTAAAAATTTAAAGATTTTCAGGCAAGCTTTATCACGATGGACATCAGATATCAGAAAGTGCATATGACACTGAATTTAAAAAACTAAAAAAATATACAAAACTAAAATAATATGTGTCAAGTTTGCATGATCAAATCTGACTTATGACTCAAGGAAAAGGGAAGGCTATTTTTGACACAAATTGGACTCTATTTAATACTGTAGATATGTGGGTCATGATGCTTTCAAGATAAATGCTGAAGATAGATCATTTAATTTGACAGGCTTTTCACAGACATGTTGGGGTTCTAAATGTTGCTGCAAAGAATAAATGTCTCAGGGGAAAAAAACTAAGCAGTTGTAGCTTGTTACATGAAATCTAAAGAGATTTAATCTCAGAACAAAATATTGACTATTTTTGTTTTTGTCTAACCTAAAGAAATCAATATTTGCCTTCACAGGCCCACATTGATCAAACCATTGCGAATAACTCAGCTGAGGCTGTTTAGTATCTGCTTTGTTCTGTCACAGCAGATGTGTGTGTGTGTGTGTGTGTGTGTGTGTGTGTGTGTGTGTGTGTGTGTTTAAACCAGAACATGGACAGAGGTATGACTGCTTGGAGTAAAGACTTGTTATGAAATACATATTATGTTTTTCTTAGCCAGGGTTCCAGCTGAGCCGAGCTGCAGATATCTATTCATTTGACATAAGCGAGTTAATGATAAGCAGTCCAAGAATATTATATGAATTTCCCTGATTGTCTTCCATGAGGTCTCATGCATACAGGACACATTTAGAAGGGTACTATTTCTGTACTTGCCTTAAGCACAAGAAGAGAATGAAGGCCACGACTAGAGCTCCCACGGAGATACAGTGGCCTAGGTAGTTGATGATCAGCGCTATTTTATAATGCATTGGATATTTCCTCTGTAAAGTCAACAAATTAATTACTTCTTTAGTCTAACTGCTGGATGATAGAACAAAGAGAAGAGGTTAGGAATACATAAATACAGGCACAGAACCAGGATCTCTCTCTATTTATTTTCTAGGTTTCATCTTTTCAAGGTTTAATTTAAGTGACAGACAGCAAATGTCACTGACACACTTCAGATGCTTAAAATTATCTGAGAAAATAGAGCAAGACCCAGAAATACACATAATCAGGAGAAATGAAGTGAGGTAATCAGGCAAAAACTCATTACATACAATACATCAGTCTTACAGTTTAGCCTTAGGCTTATAGGGACATAGACAAGACTGTACTTATATTATTGCCTATTTGTTAAGTCGCCAGGAAACAGATGTGTAAACGGTTTAACTGCACTGCATAGAAAAAACTAGTTTAATAAGCGTTAAGCAATCAAAATACCACATTTTCTTTGCTGTATCTGATTGGTTTTCCTTGTATGCCATTAGTGTAGTGTTGAGGATGATGCCGTGATGAGCATTCATCTAAGATGATTAAGAGATTGTGTGAAAGACTGACGGACATAACAGGATTGCTCCGATGGTGCCACACTTACCTTCTCCTCCAAAATGGGTTCACAATTGGAGTAATTGCTCTTCAACGCCCACGTCCCATTGTCCATACATTCCCTGTAAGCACTCCCTGCAGGAAAAGGAACACCGTTAAGAAAACAATGAAATTGTTTTGAAATACTTGCTGAACTCTAAGATTTGCCCGTCTGTTCAAATCTCCCTCCTGTATTCATCAAACACACATCAGACACTACATTCAGCCGGGTCAGGGCTGGGTGAGCCAGCTGTTTGTTGTGGCAAGGTTATAGTGACATGTTTGCCAAGCAGTTAAGGTAAAACATCCTTCCTCAGAGCTCCGTTAAAACTCAGGCACCACTATTTGTCTGAGTCTTACGCAGAATACCAATTCAGCAATACACATTTTTATTCATGATGGGGTAAATGCAAAGCCTCTTACTCTGTCAGTTTATTTGCATATCTTTTAAAAGGCGCTTTCCACAATCAACTTTGAACTGGATTTTTCATTTTGCAGCTCCTCGCCAAACATTCAGTTCGCCCTTTATCTCCTTAACACTGAAAAACGTATAAAGAGTTGAGCAGAAAACAGAGCAGCAATAAACAAATGAATGAAATCTTTTTCTTCTATTATAACCGGTTACTTAAAGTGACGAGTTGAACCATTCTGCTGCCAGGACACACATCATTTATTATCTTCTATTATCTCTTATCTTATTTCATATCATATTAAAAATTGCTACTGTTTATACTATATCAAATTGTTTTACGTTTTCATTTTTTCTTGTTATTATACCAAACAATATTTTCACTAGTCAAGGCCTCCAGAGTGCATTACAAACTCAACTCCAAATAAATGCCTTATAGTAGTTGCTTCAAAAGATATTATTTTCTTTGAGTAAATGAATGATATTTCCATAAGAATGTGAACGGATGAATGAATAAAACTGTTTATCTCAGTTTTCAGAAAGTTGCATAATACCTCCCCTTGGGGATTAGCAGTGCAGAGGAATCTCACCCAGACTGATGTTTATATTCACTCATCCTGAATCGACGATTCTTGTCAACACCAAAACAATATGGTAGAAAGTAAGCACACCATCCACCTCAGACATGCCTTCAGCGACTCTCGAAGCAGCAGCAGCAGCAGAGGAAGAGCCTTTGCATTTGAATTAATGTTACGTAATGTGACATTTGTACTTGGGGAGCAGGGAGAAGAAACCTGCATGTGGCAGCTAGAAACAGAGGAAGATCCTCTGAAACAGGCTCACAGTATGCTTTCATTCGACTTACGGCCGCACTTACTGTATTGTGACTAGACAACACTTTGTGCTGTTCATATAGAACGATCCCAACTCTCAGCCATTTGGGTGGGAGCTGTTATCGCTGGACACAGGGATAAATCAAAGTCGGTTAAATCAGTGAAGCCCTTGAATGAGTGGAACGTGTATCCCCTGAGACGCAGTAAGACTCTGAAACACACTGTGCTTGTTTGTTTGACTTTGTGAAAAATAATGCCTCAACATGTTCATTGATTGTGGCAGTTACAGACTTCTTGTACAGTCTAATTAACTGTGATATGACAGCTAATGTCTCATGTCTCATGCATGGTTTGAACATGAACTAATTCAACTAAACAAATCAGAGCTGTGGTTTTTTGTTTGTATCATCTGCGAGGGCATCAAATCTTTTGCAGGAGGGACGTTACCTCTTTTCACTGCATAATAGTGACAAATGAAGTCTGAAGCCACTGTGCGGCTGACTGTTGTGCACACTAAGTGACAAGAGAAGGTGGAAATCCTTGTGCATTGTAATATTATAGACTCAAGTCAATGATAATTTTAAAAAGCTTTTGTGTGTTGTGAAGTTAAAGCTTAAAACCAACAAGAAATTGCACAGAGAATGTGAAAAATATGCTGTGAAATTTTCCACTGAGGTGAGGAAACATGCACTTTTGTTCACTACAGCATGATAATAATGACGGTGATGGTTCATCGTCAGAGCATTGTTGACTGGCACAACTTCTCTGATGGTATTTGTTGCTTTCTTGTTACCTTTCAGTTTCTTAGTGGGTAAGCAATGAAATTTCATTTTCCTCAACCCATCACAATCATGAACACAAAACACATCACGGAAAATCTGTGCTGACAAACAGTCTAAAGCCCTTTGCGTCATTGTAACTGTTTTGGAGGATCAAGCTGAGAGTCGTGAAACAGCGTCAACAGGACACTGGAATCACTTCAGTTCGTCAACAGCTAAATTTCTTCCGGTCATGAAAATCAAAATCATGAAACCTAACAACATTTTTATAGCACCTTTTAAATTGCCGGACAAGGTGCTTTCCAGACAAGATTCTCAGTCTCTCCAAGGCAAATATCACACTGTGTTTGTGAAACAAGCAGTGATGGTGAAGAAACAGAGGAAGAGGAGCAGGTTGTGAGTTTTGTCCCTGTGAGCTATTCCACTGAGGCAGGACTAATTCAAGGCACTGGTGCAGGGAGAACACATTTCTAACTAACCATCTGTGCATTACGCATGATGAAGCTATTTTCTTCACTTTTTCTTCACACAGTTGAAATAAAAGTCAACGCATGACTCAATAGTGCTTAAGTTTGGGTGAAGGTAAAGGATAAAGCTGCCGTGTGATGGTGTTAACAATGCTGTAAGCAGACTTCACTCCACTGATGTAAAGATGCATAAGGAGACGAAGTAAATGTGCAATTTCCAGCCGGCCTACTCTGTGCCAACATTGCCCACTTCTTAGCCACCCTGCCAACTTTCTTGCTTTTCTTGGATGCACACATATGCACACGCAAATGAACACCATATGACTAATCAAGGGTTGGAAGGAAGCTTGTTTGTTGAGAGCTTTGAATTAAACAAATTTAGCGCGGATCGGTTGTACGTTCATAAGTGGTACTTCAGTTATGGATTAAAAACATTAAAGATTCACTTATTAATTGTGACATAAATTAGTAATACATTCTCAGAACTAATCTGGAAGCTGCTGCTGCTGAGCTTGACCTGTTTCTTTTTAGCTGATTGTTGCCGTGGTACCGACCGTGGGACCTGGAACAATGCCACAGGAATATTACAGTACAACATTTTTCACTTAGAGTTTCTGTAAAGCGTCCTTTCTTTGTCTGGTGTTTTGTTCTGCCCTGTGCTTTAGTTTGTCATCTGTCTCTTTACCGCCTTGTTTCTTTTGAGCCAGTAGGTCAGTTTCCTGATTGACGGAAGAAAAAAAAAAATGACATGACTGCTATTGCCTCCTCAAACACCAAGCTGCTGCTCACGGTTTATCACAAATTACACACTTGTTTCAGTTACTTTGTGAAATAGTCAGTAAAGCTGGAGCCTTCTATTTGGATGAGTTTCAAATTGTAGTAAAGATGAAAGGCTATAATATCTCAAAGTCGAGTGATCAAAACAGCTCATGCGAGGCGTACACCTGAGTCAGACATGGCAGCGTTTCCTTCAAGCCATTCGAAATTTAATTTCATGTGTTGGGGACAGAGTAAACTAGGCCATACCAACAGCATGGGAATCTCACAGCCCTTTGCAGTCTGACATTTCTTTTAGGCAGCAAGAACTGGAGCAAAAGAGGACATGACGGCAGGACTCACGAGGATGCAAATACAACATGATGACATAAAGAGCATGACGAAGGAATGATTTGTTACAATTCTATCATTTCAGTCTTTACATATTGCGCCTGCAGTGATTTAATTAAGGTGAAAATAAAATCACTATCTTAAAAATGTATTTAACAATACCACAATTATTATCGTAATATGGATATATATATTGAATAATGTGTCAAGAAATGTAAAAGTTTTATTAAACTGGCCCAGAGGTATCTTGAGGCTGGGATGATTGACGTGATTTTGAAAAATATCGTAACTTAAGACGCTCTTAGAAGTGATCGTAGATCAACAAGTGCCTCCTGCACAGCAGTTTGACAACAGTATATTATTTCAGCCTCCATAAGCAGTGCTCCTCATGGTGGCACTGCACTGCAGGGAGGATCTCATATCAGCCAAGTGCAGAGCAGAGACCCAGGAGGGATCAGCCTGAGCCAAGTTATGACCCAGTTGACAGTTTTAGATGGCTGCAAATGTATCAACTTGTAGGAGGAGTTTTAACAGCCGGAAGAACAGAAAACAACGTTTCACTGACAATCTAATTTTTGTCGATTCTTAAATCTTTTGTCGTGACTGCTGATGCTCTCTGTGAGTAAGTGACAAGTGTGCCTGAGAATAACGTCTGCCTTTGTCTTTGATACACTTCCTTCCACCCAGAAATGAATCATAAATGAAGCAAGCTGAAAGCTTTTGACTGCATTAAAGGGGAACTCTGTCAACTTTACACATCAAAATCTGTTTACAGATCCTGGGAGGCACTACTGCATCTGTGAAAAGAGTTGCATAAAGCCTCTTTTATCTGCACAGAGAGTGGGATGAAATGTAATAAATTGCCTCTAATGATGTCACAATTGAGTCAGCGTCAGTTGCAGCTGCTTGAGGCTAGCGTCTTCAGGCTACGTTAGCCCCTGCTAGCATAAAACACCTGAATCTTTTTTTAACTGTCCATCAAGAGCTTGTAGGAGTGCAAACTTGAATCAGTGAAGTACCATTTTAAGTGTATACTTACGAGCTGCTTTGGGAAACGTGTAAAAACCTGAGAGCATTCAAAGAAATGCTGTTAGAAAACACTCATCTTTTTCCATTAATTGAGCTTTCAATAATTTCATACAAACATTTGCTCTGAAAATCATATCTTCATTAGTTTTACAATGACACGAATAATGGTATTTCTCCCAGATAAGTGAGTTAAACTATTCATTTATGCTCGTATCACTGTGTGAGCTGTGGGTTTTATGAGGAACCACATGAGTGCTGAATCTTTGATATTTTATAATAATGTAATTTTCTGGGTAATGGTTCTTACTATTCTGGGACTTGAAGGTGACCACCTGTGCCCTTGTTGTCTTCGATGGAAAGGTGTCCTTTTCAAAGGGCAAAACATTTCTTGACATGATTTCTAAATGATATGTTTGTTCAGAATACATAAGAGAGGACACAACAGAAGATGGTCTCTGTGTGCAGTTCAATAGAAAACTAAAACAGTTCTCTATCTGGACAGAAACGATTGGACTGCCTCCAGCTTCCAGAAATCACATATTTATGAATCAGATGACCTGTGGTTCAGATCATAAAGTGTTAGTCTTCAGTGAGTCTAACCTGTCAACACTAACATGCCAACAACGTAACATTAAAATGCAACTGTTCCCAAGCCCTTGATTGACCCAAGTTTGATCAAATACAACATGGCAGCTAAACCACTTCACAAAAAAATACTGTCCTGCCCTTGTCACACTCACTCTGTTACATTTTGTCAGTGTGCTGATCTTTTTCAAAGCAAAAAACATCTCTGGCTGTCCAAAAATGACTGGCTTACCTAAAATCTATCTCTGGGGTTACCCTGCAGGTACCGAAAGCCCAGACTACGGTAGGTCACAAGTCACATATACATCACAAATCATTTCAACTCATCCCACCAGCTAAAAGCTTTCTGGTACCATTGCTGCTATATAACTCTATTACTCTGTATACGCTTTTATCTTTTCAGATCAATCTATTTGACTGTTGACTTCAACCAGTAATTAGCTCTTCAATGCTTACAGATGCAAAAGTAAAAAGCCTGTTGACTCATAACCTATCTTGTATCAAAAAAAATCTGTTTGTTTCCTGGGATTATTTATGAATCTAATCATGTCCTTTGAATTAAATTGTTGCAACAAGCTCCACATAAAATAAGAATATAGAGACACTATATACAAAGTTTAGAAATCAAATACTAATTTCAACAAACTGATATGTCAAAGATTTTGGCTTTGCTTTGTCATCCGTTCCCTCTCACACTCATGGCTTCTGATACTATTTTGTTCCATTAAATAAATCACCATGACTGCCTTTTTCCACTTGTGTAACATAGCAAAAATTAGATCTTTCATGTCCATTCATGTCTTTGTTTCATCCAGACTTGATCATTGTATTGTTTTAACAAAATCTTTAATGGGCTCCCACCTTTATACTTGTCTGATCTCATTGTACCTTATATCCCAAACTCTGCTTCTAAGCTCTCAGAAAACAGGGCTTCTCTCTGTTCTCAACAGGCTGCAGGGACTTTTCCTATTGTGCCCCCAAACCTCCCTGCTGATATCAGACAATATGACTCTGATGTGTCGTAACGTAAAACTCATTTTGTTGCAACATTGACTTACAAGAAAGACCACCTTTCTTTCCGTCAGTCTGTGGCTCAGATCTTGTTTGGCCTCTTCCTAGATTCACGTTCATATATTTTATAACTTACATGTACTGTATAAGCAGTTTTGTCATTGGAATTTTATATATACTGTGATTCTGTTGGTCTCTGCTGGTTCTGTACACAACATCTGTTGCATTTCTGTCCATCCCAGGAGAAGTTTCTCTCCCCTGTTAGTCTTTCTGAGGTCTCTTCCACTTTTTCCCTGATAAAAAAAAATGTTTTTTATAGGAGTTTTTGCTTATCCCAATCAAGGATCTGAAGTCAAACTTGTACAGACTGTAAAGCCCCCCGAGACATATTGTGATTTGTGATTTTGGACAATGTATGATAAATTTTAACTTAACTTGACTCAATTTCTATAAATTGAACAGCCAAAGGGGACGAATGACTCAAGAAAGACTTTTCTGCCATGCATTTTTGTGGCTTGTGCAGAGATATAGTTATGCTGAAAATTAGACACCCACTTGTACTGTGAATAACTTTCGTACTTTGAAGTATACCTTGGGAGAGTTACGAATGTAAGTGTAGGTTTGGAAAACAGAAAAAACATCATTTATATTAGAGCCAAAAAAGAAAATGCAGAGAACCTGTCAGGGCAGAAATCCCACTGTTGCTTTACTATTTTCTCAGAGTGACTGAAAGCCTCTGTGTCATTTTCTTCCTCCAACGTCTGACAATTGAGATGGCAGTGGGAGATGTGGCTCTAGAAATGCTGTACGACTTTTAAAGAGAGAAATTTCTCAGAGTGAATTAGACCTTGTGCAGGCTCATGGACGACCAATCAGCCCAAGCTCGGGCCAAATGCCACTAAAAACAAAAACCAACAAAAGACATACACAGTTAGTCCAGAGGCTTTGGCTGCTTGCTTGACCAAGCTGCTAAAACATATGAGAAATTATACAGTTTAACAGTGGACAACAAATCGTTTGGTGTTACTGCATACTTTTTTCTTTAAAGGTTGTAATGAGCAAAGTCCTAGATGAAATTCTGTTACTAAAAGGGGAAAGTGAAAGAGAAGGTGGCAAAAATCTGAAAAGCTCCCTTGGTTATTGTGCACACAGATAGATAGATAGATAGATAGATAGATAGATAGATAGATAGATAGATAGATAGATAGATAGATAGATAGATAGATAGATAGATAGATAGATAGATGAGAACATGAAGAAATAGCTAAATCACTTATTGTATTATCATTCTCTTACTGTTTCACATGCAAGGTCATAGCCTCATCTTGTTAATCTCTACATTTTAAACTACAAACTTTCACATTATGTAATCGCCACCCAAGGCAAATATAACATTTTTATTCCCCAGATATGGGCCTATTAGGTCATCTGACGATCTTTGCAGATGGAGACGAAAATACTGAAAACGTCTAAGTCTTCAAAAACATGTTAATAATGTGTGAAAGACGGCTTCATTTCTGACGTGGAATTACATGTATTGGTGGTAAAATTAAAGCTCGGCTCATGCAGAGTCTGAAATGCGCTCTGCATGAGCTATGTATGTAATTACTTGTGATAATCCATTAGTGCACTGAACAGACATTAGCATACGAATTAATGATATGCATGTGCATTTCCTGTCTGTTTGTACATCTCCTGAGACACAGGATACTTAAATGTCATACGATGTAACTACTATTTTAATGAACTGTCATGAAATATGATAAGCATTCGTTGCCCCAGGCAGCATGGTGGTGTGGTGGTTAGCACAACAAGAAGGCTCCAGGTTTGGACTTGAGGGCTTTTTGTGTGGAGTTTGCATGTTCTCCCTGTACTTGCGTGGGTTTTCTCCGGGTACTCCGGCTTCCTCCCACAATCCAAAGACTGTGACTCTAAAATTGCCCGTAGGCGTGAGTGGTTGTTTGTAACTGTGTGTTGGCCCTGTGATTGGCTGGCGACCAGTCCAGGGTGTACCCTGCCTCTCGCCCAAAGTCAGCTGGAATTGGCTCCATCCCTGACGGATAAGCGGCATAGATAATGGATGGATTATTTGTCCCTCAAGTGTAAAACCTTGATGATCCTCTGACTTCAACCTAAGCAGTAGTTTTGTAAGTCAGACCATTCTCGTGTCACTCAATTTGACTCAAACAGTAATTTTTGAAAGCATGTCAGAATTCAGTGAGTATCCTACCAAACTGCGGTTTCTCAGACAGCCTGACGTTTGTACCCTTTCAAATCAGCATGTCGTTTGAAGGATCAATACAACAAAACATTGGGCAAATACTTCGGCCTTGGGTCGACACACATTGCTGTGTGGGGAGTGATGTTTTCTGAAGGAGAGGAACAAGCCAGCTGTGTGTGTGACTTGGTGGCCTGATCAGGGAGCGCAGCTCCTCTGGGTTGCTTAGGCTGTTTCCAGAGGCAAAGTAGAGAGTGCAACCTTCTGAAAATTATGCCACTTCACAAAGAGTGGCTTTTCAGTTTCAGGGCCAAATTTGAACACACCTTGGAGTAGGATTTCAGCAGGCAATTGGAGGTTACTGAACACCTTTGTGAGATTTCTGTTTTATCTTTGCTGGGAAATTGAGGATATTTCATGTCTCTTGACACCTCTTGTCAATTGTATAGATGGGACTGAAGAATTATTTCCCCCTGTGACAGGAGGAAGGGAAGAACTTGGCACTTTCATTATACTTGAGGTGGTTCATTCAATTTCATAAATGAAGAAATGGGAAGAAGCATGATGTACATACTTGACTTTAGTATTAATGTATTGCTTATGCCCTATGGCGAGGTCATATAGCCTTTAGAGACATTCGTAAATCTATCTATCCCCTCTGGTAAAACATTAATGAACCTGAAATAAACATGTTCATTTTGAAGTTGAGTGGTATTACTCAGATGTCTAATAGGGTGACTATTTTCAAGACGAGAGCTTTTCTAAGTTGAGTGTTTCTAAGTGGGCAGGTTTTGTTTGGGTTTCAGAGTCAGTCGGCTGGAACTGCTGGACACGCGCACAGAAAGAGACAGAACACTGAAAGAGAGAGAGAGGTAGTACAGCACATAACTCTTATTATTCCTCTGAGTAACGATTTTGTTTGTTTTTCTTTAGAAAAATAATATGCAGATTTGGAAGGCTGTTGAGGTCATTGCATAAAATTTTGTTTCCAACCACAGCTGGAGACCATGTCAGTGGCATGAAGCACAGTTCAAGGAAAAGCTTTTCATTTGAATTAATAATTATTCGTGGCGGTTTATTGTTGGCTTAATAAAACCCTAAAGCTTAATGTTACAAAAACAAAAATCTACTCTATGTTTATGCTATTAGGTCTAATAAATACATAAATGTTTTCCGTGTAATTTACAATATGGTTGATAAGTCTTTCTAATGTGAATATGTGCATAGATTTGATGTAGTTAATCTAATTCTATGGGAAAAGCCCTGAGATCACTAACCTTTAGATGTCGTGAACATCTGTACAAAATGTTGTCTATCCAATTGTCACTGAGACATTTCAGCCTGGACTTAAGTGGTGGACCGACAGACCGACATAGAGTCATGCCACTAGAATAGCTAAAAATGACAATTAATATTTTGTCTAAATTGTTGCTGGTTAATTTTCTGTTGACTGACTAATCAATTAAAGCATTTCAACATCCAGTTTAATCATTTGGATGGCTGAACAAATGGTTTGGATAAAAATACTGCTTGTGGCCTCACGACACATGTCTTATAAGCAACACACCATGAACAATAGCAAGGAGTTGACTTAAGGGAGTTTGAGTAACTGCCAGTCCATCTCCTTTTGTTCAGCAGGGAACACTGAATCTCTCTTAAAAAGCATTGTGCCTTGAGTGATGACCACTGAACCAGACAGGCCAACAGAGCCTGAAGAAGAGTTGCTGGGAAGTCTTTTACTCACAGCTGTGACTCTTAAGCTTCTCTGTTCCTTTATATGCCCTCATGACACATTAGTAATAACTACAATTGTAGGTCATAGATTCAAACGCTTGCCAGCATGTTTGCTGTCAAAGTCTCACACCCTACGATACTGAAGGCAGTTGGTGAGAGGAAACAAGCAAAAACTGATGCACTCCATGTCTGTGGCTCTGAGGGAAACCTTCGAGGCAAACATGGAGGATGGCAGGTTTAGATAATGGGAACATTATAATAAACTGAACAGCTAAAAAGAATACAGATGCTGTCACATCATATAAGCACTTGATCCAAGTCATTAAGGGTCAGGGCAAAAAAAAACCTTTTATGTATGAGCATTAATATTAAGATTAAACATTGGTCCTGTGGCCTTTGAATTTTATGTAACAGTACCACAATACAGAGCTCCCAAGTCTCATTTTTCACCGTCATGTGTAATTTCATACTTTTGGTGGGAAACATTTTGCTTCACTGGGTTACACTCAAGGAATTGTGGCATCCCTCTACTCCATGAGGCTACCACAGTAAAGCATCTGGTTAAGGTTACATAATTCAAGGTTAGGTTAAGAAGGACCTTTCGTGTTAACTATAATATTGTTTGTCCTAGGTTTGTTGCAAAGTGGAGCTCTCACACACACAAGTATATAGTATATGCCCACACATGAGCTGGGGGATTTGCTTTTGTACCTTTCTAAAAATAGCCAGAGACACATATCAGTGTCCATTTCGTAGAGGATGTCTGCAGCCAATCATCACCATAGATGTAAGCTGTAGAGTTCTTCATCTCAACAGAAGTAAAGCAGAAAAACAACACTGGCCATAATGGAGGAGAATGAAAATGATAAATATAGCTGAAACTTGCCAGGTATTAATGCACAATTACAAATATGAGGTAACTTATTGAGGCACATTTTTAAACTTTGTCGAAAAAGTAAAACTCCGACAATAAAAAAGCAACAGTGAGTAACCAGAGGGAGAAGGATATGGGGAAGCACTGAAAGGGTTTACGATCAATATCACTGAGATCTTTTGCAAGTAGGTGCTGAGATTTCTAAACAGCTCTAAACAAGAGTTTTCTCCTTTGAGTTTTGATGTATGAAATGGGAGAGAAAGGAAGGAAAGGAAAACACCTACCAAGTCACCACTTTCAGACTGATTTGAATGTAGCTTTTTCGGAGACATGGTTGGTTCAATTCAGTGTCATTTGGGGAAACATTCAGAATAAGATGAGAGAGACTGTCAAGACTTCAAGTCTGAGACAAGGACTTTGAAATGTCTTCTTGGAAATGTTCTTGGAAAACAATGGAATATTTGGAACAATTTAAACAATTTAAGTATTCACTGATTGATGGGGGACAATCCAGTGTTTAGTTTTATTTTGCACAGACACCAATCAAAAGTGGGTCAGTAAGACTGGGACTCTTTCTCAGCTGCTACTACTTAAATAACACCAAAGACAGAGCTCCATACTCAACAGTAATAACCAAGCTCTCTAAGTGTTCCACTTTATTGTAGTGTATGTGGATGCTAAGCCAAAGGAACGTGGTGCTGATTGGACCCCCCTGGACTCGGTGTGCAGTGGCTAGTGAAATGTTGCGACACATGCTGACCTGAATTTGCTGACTGACTGACCTCTTCCTCAGTCTCAAGGTGGAAAAGTGGATCAAAGGTTTTAAGGGGTTACTGTTCATTCACAGCAGGAGAGGTAATTCTCAGAGGTCTTTGGCGCAATCACTGGATTCAGTAATGAAACGTAGCGTAAATGCTGAGAGACAGCACATGGGAAGATGATTGCATTAGTAGGTTGAGTGTCTAAAAACTGTTCAGAGATTTTAGAAATTTCAAACCAATAAATATAATTTTAAATGTAGACTTTTTCCATGCATGACTTTTTAAGGTAGAAACATGAATTTTATAGAATTTCTTCACAGGGGAACCGTGGAGATATGACAGATGATGCAAAGCATTATTAAGCTCATTCAGACTGCCATTACACTTAGTGGTAAACATTGGTGAATCATTCCTTCATGCTACACTGAGTAAGCCTTTGACAAGCAGAAGGATTTCTGTTAACCCTCTTGGGTAAATATCGTTAACTTCTTAAATCAGTTACATAACCATACCTCCTAACGATCTACCTGACATCTTCAGACAGCCTACAGATCTATCCTCCAGTATCCCTGGTGGCTCCTGAACAATTGTAATAGGAGATTTATCTTTGAAATAAATCATTTAAATGATTAAACAAATCAAATTAAATTGAAAACAACAAAAACGCATCTTAACAAGCATTACCATGAACCTGTTGAACTGATACTTTGGTTTGAGAAAGCTGCCATTTTCACATTTGATGATCTCAAATGTGAAAATGTTTATTCAGTATCATGTTTCCCTTTGGAAGATAAGGTAATGTTGCACAAAATAATCTGATTTAAAATAAAGCCTCCAGCTGTACTGCCACACATGCAACGCTGTAGCAGCTCCGCTCTTCTCTCTGAATCTGATGCACACCATGGAGCTGATACGTCTTGGACTTTATTAATCCTGATAAGAGAATCAATAAAGTTCTTTGGCTGTGTTGACTAGACAGGTACGTTGTGTGCTGACAGGATGTCTCCTCAGTGACAATGAACAGAGATGCACGGAGAGGAGGTGAGTTTACCGAAGGAAGGAATATGATTCAGTGAATAATTACAGATACACTCTAAGAGTCTGAACAGAGAAAGCACGCAGGTCACTGAGATATGGCTCGAATTTGAAAAACTGACACATCAGTGTTGATATCATTCATTTCTACTGCTGTGAACATCTTGTCTTGCCTGAGGCTTGACAGAAAGCACATCACATGGTGGTGACGAAGCAGTGACAATGAGTGACTTTAAGCCACATCTAACAACTCTGCTCCAACTGTGGTGATGTGAATTTCATGTAAACCACAGAGCTGCATAAACACACCAAAAAAAAATGACAACGGGACACGGGAAGGTTTAAAAATGCATAAACCTCTTAAGCCACTCTGCAGAGACATTAATATTTATATATGCTTGAAGAAATGGGAAGGAATTTATAGCACCTTACTGTACCTGAATAGGCCTGTTAAGTCTGTGAAACCTCTGATTTTTGTGAGAGAATAGCAACATTTTGCTGACATTAAACTTACTCAGCCATTCATTTTAAAGTACTACAGAAAGCCTACGAGGTTACACACAAGATACTGCGTTAATGTCCTCCAGTGATCGAACAACTGGGAGTACAAAGCATAGAGGTTTGTGCTTAAAATACAACAGTAGCCCATCCAGTCATTCTTTTCTAATATGCAGGCCTGTAGCATTAAATGTTTAGCTCTGAGACATTCCAAGGAGGCAAATGGAAGAGAATCTATTGTTAGTCCCATAGGTCCACCACTGTATTTGGCCAAAGGGAGAGATTTCAAAGAACGCACATTCAGTGCGGCTTTAGCTTGCAAAACAGAGTGCTAACATCAGATTAATGTTCTAATTCTGTGTTGTTACACTCTGTGTGTGTAACAGTGTAATTGCACTGAGTTAATTATCACCTGCAACATCAACACTGCCCTCATGTGATGTTATCACCTATTTCTATTCTTAGTCTGGCCTATTTTGTGATTTTAAATGTCTGTGTGTCCGTGGAAGCAAATGTTTGCTGCTAAAGTAACCCAGCAGGATGAACCATTTCCATTGTCTCAGGACACGTGACACTTTGTTGTACAAGCATCCTGTGCAGCATGCTGTGATTTATAAGTTGATAAGTACGGATAAGAATCAATTATGCAATGAATAGTTTTGTAAATTATTCCCTACTGTGTTGAACCAGAACCTATTTAAGACAATGCTATGCTTGCACTGACTCATTCACTATTATTCAAACATTAAAATTGTGCCCCACTCTGAATGATCTCAACAACCAGGGTGCCATTGCTTTCATCCAGGGTTCTTAAAGATTAAGTTCAATAACAATTAAACTTGTTTTTGATCCATGAAAAGTCTTTGCTAAGGCAATCCCAGCCATAATCTGCAGAGACTCTAATGCCCTTTCACATGATCAAAAGTGCATTAAAAAGCACCATACAGCAAATTCCCCCCTGCCTATTAAAATTCCTGTGTTTTGTTGATCACAGACAGCTAAACCGATCAAGTCTTCCACAGTGGCTCTGATACACAGTTCCACAATCCAAAAGTCTGTTATCTTCCGCTACAGTGGGACTGGAACTAAGACTGAAAGTCCCAAGACACTGCAGTCAATGTGTGAAACAAGCTGTAAAATACTTTCTCTTATATGACTACAAAGTGGCCAAACAGTCAAATTCACACATATGCTTCTCTACTTCGCTCCCTGTGTGAAACCTCTTCCATAGCGTGGAGAATGCTCTGATGGACAAGCAAAAGAAACGGATTTCTTCACATGCAGCTGTAATGATGTTTATTACCTTTATGATATCAAAGCTTATTTCATGCACAGTAGAAAGCACATGTATGAGACGAATCAACAGTAATAACACAGCCCAAACTGTGCTTTGGATAAATTGACCTTTTCAATTATAAATGTTGTTGATGGTGCAAGATGAAAACCTGTGCAATCTACTGTCAGAAAGACTGATTCATGTAATTACCATACTCATGGGCTTTACACAAGGGAGCAAAAGAATCTGTCATTTAGTTTCAATCCACCTCAAAACTGCAATCTGTTTGATGATGTGACTCAATTTTCCAAAATGAATTCAATTTTTTCTTTGATTCTTTTACTCATTTCCTATTTGGCTTGTTAACACCTTCAACGCAGCAAAAGTAGTGCAATTATATCATCACATCCAGCTTAAAAAAATGCCATTCGACAGGTCTATTGTTTGATTGGAAGATCAATTTTACAGAAATAGTCAATCACTGCCATCTCACCACAATAGCAAACCCTGAGCCTGTCAAAAATATCATATTGATCCACAAGGGCGTCAATAAATAAAGGTTTACATCACTGAAGGTGTTGGCACATGTTGTCATGGCAAATCACTGCGTTTCTCACAGCGAGTGGATCAAACCACCGAGCATGTCCGGCTACCACCGAGCACCAGCAGAGCAAAGGGTGAATCAATGCAATAAGAGGTGACTAGGCACACTGCGGGGTGTGTGTGAGTGTGTGCGGTGGGGGGTTACTGAGTAATGACACTGCACCTGAGCCTGTTACAGAGATATCAGCTATGTTAAATGAAAAATCCAGCCTCTGACACCCTGTCACCCTGAGCCCGTGCACTTGGGTGCATTACAGGAGTTATTTTCTTATGTTATTTCGTGAAATTCATACTGTAATTTACTTTTTTTAATGTGTCAACAACAACTTCATCCGTCTTATGATTAATACAGGAGTTACATAACGTGACAGTGTTGGTGTTATACAGAGTTGTGATATGCTGTTCCCAGCTCTTGGTTAAAAAATGTTGGCAGGCACAGTCCTGGTTTGGCATTGGTCTTTCAAACCAGCAGATAAATAACATCCCATCTGCCTACTGTAGAGATCAACAGCAGGTTGAAAATATTATCGCTGAAGACTTCAGAGAGTAACTTTGGCTGTAATTTGATGTTAAGACTTGGTGTCAACGTGAATCTGATTAAAAGAGAACCAGCTGCATGCTGACTCCAAACATGTTTGTTTGAATACACGACATTTGGATCCCAGTGGGATCTTCCCTAGGTCATAATCACAACCAACGGGCTGATGGGCTCTATGATGACAGGCGTAGATATGGTGAAGCTACAGTGCATTAAATTTAGGCCAGCCAAAACACATCTGATTGGAGGAGACCTCATGAACTCAACTCTGTGACAGATTAAGAGGCCAGAAAATGGTGCAGCCAGGCTGGCAGTCGAGTATGTTACTGATTAGTAGCAGTCTGCATGTCTGAATTTCTTCTTTTTTATAATGGAATTCTTCTTTTATATGATTGCTGACCATTGCAGCAGATTCATACTCCTATGACAATGTATTTTACAGCTGAATACTAATATTTGTTTTTCTCTATAACGCTCTGTTGTAGCTACAACACATGTATCTCAACATGTTGACATATTCCCAAGTTTGGGTATCCTCCAATGAAACAATGAAAACTAAGCAGAAGAACATGCCAAGAATTGCAATCACATTAAGATTTCAAAGATGTTCAAGTGCAAGTTCAAGCACACATGCTCATGCTCTGATGCAGCGGCCCCAGTGACGGGAGGTGTGATGATCAGTGAGATTCACTGTCATCGCTGCTTTACACCAGAACAGATGGGCTTCAACAGCCCTTCTGTCGTTTTGGAGAATCATCATTAACAGGAAAAATCATACGGTGGGTCATCTACACAGCACTGACACAGATGAAGTAGTTGGATTAGTTTGCCCTTTGCCTGAGGACGTCTGTCTGTCTTATAAATGATGAACCAATTCTGCATAAAATTATTTCATCCAGATAAACGCATGATAAAAAAAAAAAATAAAAATAAAAATTTACTTTTTGACATGACAGCTAAATATCTTACTGGTTGTGTTGTACTTCACCCCGTTGATGTACTCAGGGCACGGTCTCTCTACAATCCTCCCGGTGCTGCTCCGCGGCCAGCAGGTTCCAATCTCATCGGTTGTGGCATTGCAATATAAACCTTGGGGACAAAAATAAAGTAAAAGAAAAAAAGGCGATCGCTTATAGTTTCCCTCATCCAAGACGAAAAACACCTCTCAATACTGAACAGAAAAATGAAGCAAATCCACCTTACCATCAGCGCTCAGAAATGACAATGAAGCGTTTTCCAAAAAAGTGTGTTGGAAAGCGTCTATCAAACTACAGTTCAAGTCCTCGAGCTCTCCAAATATGATCTGATAGATGGTAGCATCCATGGTGCGATAAATAACGAACAATGGGAGGCTTAATGCCAAGTCCGAGAGGAGATGGGCACACTGAGCCCAGCGGTGTTCACGGGCTTGTGAATCGGAGCAACAGTAATGACAAGTAGAGAGCACAGTGCTCCTGCTGGGAGCCGCGCGTCTGGCCAATCAGAGCCGCGCATCCGCTCATCCATTAAAGTGCTGCAGCAGCCCGGTGAAAGACAGCTGACACACCGTACCTCGTCCATCGTAGGGCTTTGTCACTCTGACATTTCGCACCTGCCACCCACCTGTTGTGTGTGTGTGTGTGTTTTTTTATTTTCATGGGGGGAAAAAGTCGCTGCATCCAGATGGGAAAGTAAAGGTGTGAGAGGTACAGAAATGCGCACAGAGCCCGTTGATGAATGTGGACGCTGCCTGAATGTGACTATAATCAGCGCATGTGCAAAGTGGGACACAACAAGGGAATAAAGTAGGCCGCTGTATTATAAGTTCAATAAAAGTGATCTTTAGTTACTTTCTGTTGATTAAAACTTAAATCCTAGACAGATATTAGTTGACTTCCAGCCTAAGGGTACTTCTAAAAAGCCTTATTCTGGGGGGAGGTTAAAGCTACATACGAAAAATGGCTGAAATTAGAAGGCATCCAGGTCACAGGATGTCTACAAGTGCTACATCAAAAGCAACTGAACTTGCCTCTCATCCAAAATCAAATTGCCTTTGATGCAGCTCCTCTTAGTTAATGAGTATCACTGTCTATGAGCATCCTATAAATGAATTTATCAAATGTAATGTTGATTTGTGAACGCAAAACGCAAGAATCTCTGGCAATTACATCCATATTGGACTTTCATGCCTGAGCTCAGAGCTCAGAGCTCAGATCTTACTGCAGATCTGTAATTACTGTAATTTCCATCAGCCGTAACCATAGAGCTAGCCTGAACACCTAGCTGTTAAATGTGACTTTCCATTGCGATGTAAAATTAGAGTGGATCAGAAAGGTAAAGCTCTGTATCTTAACAACAAAATACTGCAGGTCTTTGTCGTTGCCCTTAAGCTCTGTGGTTCAGGTTTGTTTAAGTGTAGCAAATTACTACTAAGTAAAGGTTGGCCATTGTTTAAAGAACCAACGTTGACTGTCAGTGGGAGACAGGATGAAAGCCACGGTCTCTGGTGTCAAAGTCAAACACTTAATACACTCAACCATCCACTTCAACCTCCTCCCTAAGTGGTTTTGTGGCATTAAAACAGCATCATGTTATTTTCACATTTGTCCCTGTGTTTAAACAACCAGAAAAGGTCAGTTATCCAGAAAAATATGAAAAACAGTCATCTTAAGCATTTCAACAAATGGCAGACCGTCGTTTTTCTTCTTCGATGAGGCATTGGGTTTTCGTACTGGCTCAAATCAATTAACAATGCTTAAATACAAACAAAATAGTTTAGTGTGACTGCCCTAACTTAGTATGACTCCACACCATCGGTGCTTTGCTCTTTTTCAATGGAGCAGAGCCTGATTTTACACTTCAGTGACAATAGCTTTAGAAATAATTAGCGTTCTTAAAATAAATAGTTCACCCCTTAACATTATATTTGCGCTCATTAAATGTGAAAATAATTATGACCACATTGAAAATCCGCATGAAGTTCAGTACTCCCAACACTTAACATTTTCCAAAACACTGCAAATTACAATAAGGCTGAAGGATTCTCCTCTCTAACAATCAACTGCTGTGTTCGCTTGACAGCACATTTAGCTGGGTATACAATTTAGTTTAAGTATGTGTCACATGAAAGCTAAAACCCTTCACAGTACAGCACAACACAACACATTAGTCAGCGGATCAAATGGATAAACACTTGTCAATATAGGCAGACATTAGTTTGAAGTTCAGTCAGAGGAGGTTGTTATTAATAGTGACCTTTACTCAGATCTTCTGAAATGGCTACTTCTGGCTGTTTATGCAAAAAAAAAGCACCATGATAAAACAAAAAAATCAAAATAGAGATTTTCTTGAATCAGTAATGTGCTTTTAATTTTGTTCTAATGAAAAGCTAAATATATGAAACTAAAAACAACAGTGTATAAATTATACAAAATATATTGCTTCAAAACGTTAAACCCGTCCAATGAAAAGTGTCTAGACGAGACATGTGCCTCATAACTGAGTCTAATATCTTGGCTGTTTACCTGTTAAATTTGAGACGCGACCTTTTCACCAGCGCGAGGCTTACTCTCAGAGCTCCCTCTAAGCCTCCGCACGCCGCACTCCATCTCATTTTACCGCCCTGTGCTTTCGGATCACGTACTCATAGATCTGTAGCGCACAGTGCTAAATCTGCCATTTAAATGTTAACTTGACCATGTGATGAATAATGTTATAATTGCCCCCACTATTAATAGAACACCAAAACATAAATTAATTCTCCCACAGCACCCTTTCTGAGCCACCCTGCTTTCTGTGCTGGGAGGAGAGAGGCATGTTTTTATCATGACTGTTTTTTTATAATGTGACAGAAAAGGCATATTATGATGTTAAAAGAATATTTCTGTATTGTTTTGTTATGTTTTATGCTGTCACACAATGTATTTTATGTGACATGTGAAATGCAGCAGAGCACTTGTGGACGTCAATCCCTCTCTTTGTTCACCTTGAGTATCCACTTGGAGCAGAGCATTATGAAAGCTTTTATGGTTATGTTCGTTCATTTAGGGACAGATCGTCAGTGCGGGGCATAAAGGTTTGTCAACATAAGGTAATTGGGAAAGCAGTTTAGTATGATGTAATTCTTAGACACAGGGTTGGAAATAAGATATAAATACATTAAAAGTTAAAAGACCCTTCTCTGCGCTCCTACAGAAGTTTGACTATATCCTCTCAGCTAACAGCAAATGTACCCTCCCCTTTTCCTTGTCCATCCTCCCGACCAACAATTTTCAGTGAGTCCCTGACATATATCCATATAATTAGCTATATCAACTTGGAGCATAGAAATCAAGTAGGAAAAAAGAAATTCACATTAGTACTTTTACTTTAATTCAGCATAAACGCAGTCTTGTATTGATTAATCCATACCTTTTGCAAAATGATCATCTAGCATTGTTTTTAGCTCAACATGACATGCCCCTTGCTAAAGATAAGGGAACTGTATATCACAATAATAAGATCTACTTGAGGAGCACGTTTCAGGATTTCAGCTTCAGCTTATATAACAGAAAAATACCCAAGACACTTTTCTCTTCAGACATTAGATGACACATACAGTATGTTTTCATGCTTCAGCAGCCTCTATTTTTTGCTAAAATAACAGACTATTCACTATCAGTTAAAATGAGGGACATTTCATGAGGGTTGCAGGGCTATCTCAATAAATAAACTTATTTCAACCCAATCCCACTTAAGTCAGCTCGACCATGGATTGTGTTGACTTAGGGTGTTGATTTTAAATGGTAAATGGTCTGTAGTCATTTTGACTACTCAGAGCACTTTTACATTGCATCCTCATTCATACAGGAGCAATCTAAGTTGGAGGTGGCGATTCTTTTACACGCATTCACACATTGAAGCTCTGCTTCAGGAACAGAACACGTCAACATGCTGACTCATAGGAGCCGGGGATCGAACCACCGATCTTCCGATTGAGCACGACCCACTCTACCCACTCTACCTCTGAGGCACAGCTCAGAGTGGGATTTCTCTATTGATTCTGATGACTTGATGACTTGGATGTTTATTTAAGTATGTGTATGTATAAGCAGCAGACAGGAAGCCAGTTTCATCTCACTGGGGATGATTCATCAGATGTACAGTGGATCGTAGTGCAGGGGTGCAACTCTAATTATTATTGGTTTACACTTGTGCTTTTTGAGGCTGTTAATATGGTTACAGACCAAATGAATCACTTCAAATTAATGGGAAATCCTCTTGTTTTCTTGCAGTTTTGTTGCCACTGGCATGTTGAAATCCCTTTGAAGGAAATCCTTTACCCTTTGAGTATAGTTGACCTAATTCAAATGAATGAAAGTGAGCTTTTTTGCACTATAAAAAGGGCATTTTTTTCTCCTTTGGCTGACAAAGACTGAGCCAAACTCCAAAGAATGAGAATATGCAGGCCGACTGTGTTTCGAAGGATCATGGAGGTGTGGCTCAGACCAAGGGCATGGCAAGGAGATACCCTCTGCAGAGAGGTAACTGGAGGGAGGGCACAAAGTAGTCCTTGGAGCCTCTGAAGAACCTATACAGTTCAGAAGAATTGGCTAAATGAGGCAAAACAAGCCAATACCTTTAGCCAAATTAAGAAAAAGGTCACAGTAACACATTGTTTAAAATATAAAAAGCCAACACCACTACATTATATTGCACACTGACAGGATTTGATTAAGCTTTAACATGACTCTTTACAGTACAGAAGGGCAAAATGCTCTCATGAGTCAGTCTGAGAAGCTTTGCATGACTGTGGGGTTTAGTATGAGCTACTTACTCTACTCAGTGAAATGACAGCTGCTGAATAAATATCCTCATGCACAGTGGAACAGGCCTCAAGGTGACTTAATCAAAGCCATTTGGCAGTGCAGCTCAGCATTCACATACTGAGCTCTGCTCAGGTGGCACAATTGATAAGCCCAGCTCATTGTAGCCATTTGACTCCCAGTTCATCTGACTGACGATGTGGGCCAAGTCCAGTCTTTTTCCGCCCTGCTGGCCATGCCCCTCTCCTCTGAATCACTGTGCCGCTAAACACTAGAACGGCACGTTGGACTCATGCCTCACAGAGAAAATCCTTTGACCATTCGTCTCTGTGTGATCTGAGAGGCAGAGCCTACATACAGCAGTGATGAAAACCTCCAGCTCAATTTATACAGATGTTTGTGTTTAAAGACCGAGGCAGGCAACTGCACTACAATTAATATGCCGAACTAAATGACCTGTTGTCACTGGTATCTGTGTAAGTCTCTGCCCACATCTCGCTGCGAGCTCTGCTTCCACGCTGAGCCATGACGTGCCCGGAGCCCGTGCACGCAGAAAACTGTCCAGGGAATATGAGGGATGAATGGAGATCCCATATCTTCTAAACAGTGTTTGCCAAGCAGATCATTACGATGGGCTGAACTTGAACTGTGATGCTGTAAATTCTACTGTAGGTAAACATACAACTTCATACTATTGATGCTGGTTTTGTGTCCTGGATCATTTTGTTGAACACTCAAATTTCAACTGGCCAAACTGTGAGTAAGAACACAGCTTTAAATGCAAGGACAAGGAGTCCCTCCTGGAGTTAGCGCAGCAGTTACATTTAGTGGGGCCTTATTGCTTGAGTGTATGTGGTGTGTTTGCAGTGCTATATGTGTACTGCATGCACTGTTCTGTGTGTGTGTGTGTGTGGTACACGTGAATGTGTAGCTGTGTGCATGTGTGTAAGGACTTTAGCACAGTTAAAAAAACAATACATTCATGTTTAGACTGAAATTGTATCTCAGGCCCTAAAAGCAAAACCCTGTGTTAAAGAGAGACTTGCCTGAGGATGGTACAGAACATAAAAAGCATTAAAAAATACATATTTTCAAGGGAGTGAAAACTCTGGTGGCTGTTGGTATAAGAAGCAACTCCAAAATGAGACCAGTCCAATTCTGTGGGTGGAGAATGAATACTCTCCCGCTGCCTCCAGCTTTCACCCCAACAAATACACTCCAAAGTTCAGCTCATGCTTTGACTTTTTATCCCAATTGATGTGTTTGCGCTGTTTGTTCATGCCTGTTTAAGTGCATGTGAGTCTCTGTGTGTATTTGCACGCGTTTTGTTTCTTTGCTGTTGTGAGGATAATCCAAGTGGTTGTTTTTGCAACGTGGAACTCAAGTGGATGATCTGAATTGAGGTTCAGTAGTTAGTGTTATTATGGGACTCTTGGGAGTCTGATGTGTGATTTATCACGGTGCAGATGCGAAAAGTCTTGCCAGCTGTAGTTATTGTTTTTCTAAAGTCTTTCTCTCTGAGTTTTTCTCAGTGAGTAAGTCTGAGAGCATACAGCACAAGAATGGTTCTACCTGAATTTTATGACTAAATCTTGTTGTTGACTTGTTGTTAATGCAAACAACACAGATAGCTATTTGAAACCAGGCTGTGGTCTCAGAAAGCTGCAGAGGTATGCAGGCGCATGCTGTGAATAATCACATCTGTTCTGAAAACACCAATTTTTATCAAGCTAAATATTTCAAAACATTTTGAAAGTTTTAAGTAGGATTTGTGCAGTAAAATATGGTGACATGAAATTTCATTCTGTGTGATTGTGAAGCATAATTTGTCCTTAAAGCAGTGCTTTTGATATTAGCACCAAATCAAATGAAGCGAATGAGCAGCCTTAAGCTCATAGTTTTGGTTTTCCAGACCATATGCTTCAATTCCAGCAGCTCTAACCAGCCTCCTCATATAAAATCACGGACAGCAACGTCTGTACACCACCTGCTCTGTCAGTGAGCGGTTGGTGAAGGAAGTCAAATATTTAGCAAGCCAAGGACAACCACATATAATTAAATCAGAAGAGACTAAGAGGGCTGAAAGAGTAATTCAATGAATTTTGACATCAGCTTTTGATAATTAAAACCCATCATGATGATGCATCTGGAGTCTAAACACTGGTAGGGATGAAAGAGTGAGAGAGCAAAGAACAAACCTAGCTGAAGATGTAGATGGATGTGACGTAGAGCTCACTTTAAGCACTGGTTTTGCTGAAACTCGAGGTGAATGGGGTGGAGGGGGGTCACATCATTCTTACACTGAAATGGCAGCTGACAACAGCACAGACAGCATTTGGAAATGGAAAAGAAAAACTAAACAAATTGAGCAACCATGAAGATAGTCTTCCCAATTGCATTTTCGCTCAGCTCAGTTTCTCAGGAGGTGGCGAACCATAAAGATAGTGTGAGCAGAAAAGAATCCTCTGTTACGTAGCTTCAGCTCAGGACTGGCTCCAACAGCATGACCACAACTTGTGGTTTTCCTAAATTATAGTAGTAGTTTTTTTTTTCTTGAGCCAAAGCAAGCAAAAAATTCCCAATATTTAAAATTTTGTCACCATAGTAGCTTGATGCGGTTGGTATGTGAGTGGGTGAATGAAAGGTAATTTGTAACATACATAACTAACTATCCTACTAACTATATTGTAACTATATAACATTATATCTGTTTTTGAGTGTCCACAAAATAAACAGCACCCCTTCTGGGATACTATGTGTCATGTGTTTGAAACATGAACTGAACCTTTTGAAGTAAACTCAAACTTTCAAATTTTATATGCATGATTAATGTAGGGTTTGTTGTATTCTGTATTCCAAGATTTGCAATATGGTATATACAGTATTTCAGAATGTTAAGAGACTTGTTTAAGACTTCATATTTATGGCATCTATATAGTTTCCTCTTGACATCATCATTCATCATTGTTATCCTGTAGCTTACTATGATTTAATGTGTTTTTGGTATTCCACTAACCATGCAAAGGCTCTTAAAATAGAAATATATTTGTTCGTAAAAGGATATCTGCAGGCTACATGTTCCACGCTATATTTTATTTTTAGAAGACCTGTCTGACTTCACTTCCTCACAAATTCCTTCCTACACGGCACCACAACACTGCAAAAGTGAGCATGCTTAGCTTCAGGGTTAATTTTACTGGCCTCTCTAAAGGTACAGCTGGCCCCAGTGTGGCTCTTTTAGTTTAAATGAACCACAATCAACACTGCTGTACTGATTTGTGAAACCTCTAGGAAGCATCCAATATAACAGAACAGTGAAATTAAAAAAAAAAAAGCGTTTCAGAGATTGCTCTTCCCTAAAGGAAAAACAAAGTTAATTTCCTGCATGAAATTATCATTCAAATGCAGTTTAAAAGCGTAGCTGGCAGCACAAATGAAGCTTTGTTTCATTTACAGAGAGCTTCTCAATGAGAAATTTGGTGTTACTTCATAGACTCCTCAATATGTCTTTTAAAAGTGGAGAGGAGATACAGAGCACTGCCAGGGAAGGCATTCAAACTACTGCAGATATTTCTTCACTTATTTAAAGGTATGTAACTCAATAAACAAAACCCCCCAGGCTGGAGATGATGCTGTTGTGTGTAGAATGCTCATATTGAATAAATAAGAAAAGTGTCACTCTGTGAGGCTGCTCATGTGAGCTGGTATGTCAGCCACTGCATTTGCTCACTGAGGAAGAAGAAATATGTTTGAGCAGCAACTGTATTTCCCAGAGGCCGATTCCCTCCATGAGCCTCATCATGCTATTGCTAGACCAATACACCCTGGGTGCCTTTGCAAAGTAGCCTGACAAAGAGCACCACCTCACTGGATCTTATTCCCACGGCCTCAGATTAACCATGTGTGAAATGGTTTTGGGTCTACGGCCTTTTTTTAGACTATGATTTGCATAATACATGTCACAATGTTGGAAAATGTTCTGAGATGTTGCATGAGATGTCTGTTTTAGATCCCTCTTGAGAGCTGTCAGCACCAACACAGTGTAATAGCAAAGCCACACATTACCCAAGTTCAAGATTTAGTTCAGTGATGCCACAGTGTGCCTCTCGATCCATGACGCTGGAAGATTAAGATGTACCACGATTCTGTCAGAGCTCTCATTCAAACCTTTAAGGTCTGTTGCTGCTGCTGCTGCTGCTGCTGCTGCTTCTGAGGTGAAAAACCAGTATGAGATTGTGTCAAATGTAAACACTTTCATTAAAGATTGTCTCTGCATCCTGAATAATTTGGCTATGTGGCGCTCCCACGTGAGTAAAAGCACTGCAAACATAATTATAGCAATATTAGATCTTAGGAGAGAATCTCCACAAACAGCACCTCGAGGACGGAAATAAATTTCAGGACATCTTCTGATGCTGAGAATCTTTGCAGTGTCTTCTCTGAGAACAAAAAGCCATAATGATGGCTGGTTTGCTAGAAAACTGCAAGAGTGCATTTAAACACTGGGTGACTGGAGATGTCCACAATATTTTTTCGTCCTTCTCAGAGGTCTCTGGCAAACAGTTTTGATTTTCCTCTAAAGCAGCATTTTACTCTGGAGGAATATTTACACAGTTGACTATACATGCATCATCAGTGAAGGGTGAATGACAAACAGCCACCAGGAGGATCAGACCAGCCTTAAAGAGAGAGCATGTTCTCTCTTTCCCCATTGAATATGTGTAGCCTATTTGTAACTGCAAGAAAGTTAAAAGCATTTCCTGAAACAAAACTGCAGATTTACTAGAATTATAAAAATCCGTATTGAAAAAGCTTGTAAATGCTGCAATTGTTACTTTAAACCTACCCAGGTATAACGTTGTGTACATTTGTAAGTAAACATTGTGTTTTCTGTGATTGCTGAATAGGCCCATCTATTTCACAAGGTAAAGTAATATTGTAAAAGTGCCAGTATTGCAGTGAAATTAGTTACATATCAATCATATCATATCAAAATTATGGTATACTTATGAAGTTTGGGAAATGACTATACAATTGAATGATTTTCAGGAAAATTTGTACCTGTGTCAAGTACACAACTGGAAGAGCAATTCAATTCAGTCCCCACCTCTGGTATTTGTATATTAATTGATTATCCCACCAGTAAATATATAAATGAATACCAGATTGACATCCATTTTCACACACTGTCACGAGTAGCACTCACATTCTGCGTCACGGCTTGGATTTACTGCAGCACCTTAATGAAGAAGTGACTGAATGAAGCCGAGGTCCTGGCCATCTAAATCGTGGATAATAGAGGTGATACTTCTGCCACAGGCTGTCATATGACGGGAGAAGCAATTCTGTATTCTGCATACCTTTGGCCAGATGTCATTATTCAGGAGATTCGTCCCTTCGCTTGTCTCAGAATTGAAGACGTGCAGGTCAGCGTGCTGAGGAAGTCTAAAGAGGATTTCTGATATAAGCCCTTCTGGGTATCTGAGAGACTGAACAAGTGGAAGAAATGTTAAACATGTAGCAGAGTTTAAGATGCCACATTTTCCTGCTCATTCTTTTATCATTTTTTTATCTAAGCGTGCAATAGATTTAAAAGACATGTAAACGTTTACATTATGTTTGTTTATTGCTCATCTCAGCTATTACATAATGGTGTGATGACATTCGGTATGGTATGATGTACGTGGGTTGGACTGGCAATAATCATTGCCTATTTACTCACCTGTTCACTAGCGTGGCAGTGAAGTGGAGAGGGGCTAAGTTTGGATCCTCATATTTTCTGTTGACCACAATCTTCACAGCATCTGCATTCACTTTTACACTTCATGTACTGGATTTTGTTTTTGCTTCCTTCTTTTGAAACAGACAATAAATCTTTAAATGCATATCTTTAAGTGGGACCAGATTATTTTAAAATGCGCGTCATACACGGCATGTTCCGAGAAGTTGCTACAATTGATTTGCATTGTGCTCAGTAACATCCGTCCGCATGAAGTGCTATTAGTCTTGACATGTCCATGCTGAGGCTGTTAGACCTTTAATTAACTAGGCTTCAATTTGTTCAATTTGCCGACCACATTCTGCAGGTTGCCCTGCAGTATGATAAGCAACCAGAACGAGGCTTCAATCAATAGTTACTCTTCTATCCTCAGAGTAATTCAGGCTATACCTCTCGGGTCAATACCCTGTCTCCACTGTCTTCTACTGCATGTTTAATTTCATTAGAGACTACATGACTGCAAAGATGTCATGGTTAAGCTTATCCCTCCCCCTTGAAAAATGCTCAGTGAGTTACAGTACGATTAAGCTGGGTTGTATTTTATGACCTAATATTTCATCAGAATGTTACTATCAAATGTGTATGGTAATTTTTCTCCTTAAAATCCCACCTCCAAAATCATGCCATATAATCATATTACATTAAACATAGTGCAGAGCATTAGCCGTGACACAGCACAATCTTTTTTCGGGATCATATATTTAGTGAAATTTAGGTAAATGTGTGAAATTTCCTGATTTGACCAGCTCTCAAACACCATCTGTAGATTGTTTGGATTGTAACCTGTAAGAAATTGTGACACCCTTCAAGATTAAAAAGCTGGTTTCACATCTCAGCTGGGATTTAATCTGTGTTGTGGTTCAGCGTGGGATGCGGATGGCATTTCAGTGAAGTCTGTAATCCCTTAAAGACATATGATAGCTGCAGTTTGTGGTATTTATTTCCACTTTGCCTCCAGAGGTGCAAATGTTGATGAGCACAAGGTTCAAGCTGGAAAAAGCTGGTGGGGACTAAGATAAGTGTGTAGCAATTTTACCTGGCTTTATCTTTGGCTATAAAATAGTTTAGGACTTTTAACATATCATCAAAGGAAGCTGAAATACAATTTAGATCCTGACGTGCAGTATATTGAGTTGTAATCCCCTGCCATCTGTCTTGTGCTGTTTTGAATGTACTGTAGGTAACATAAGAAGCTTCAGCTTCCCCAGAGATGTCAGGCTCGTGTCAGAGAGAGAAGCAATGTGTACAGAATGCAGCAGAGGACATATAGTACTGAACTGCTGCCCTCAGGAACTGTAGCATGTTGAAGACAGACATTTCCCTGCAGTTAATCATACACCTCCATTGTGGTCTTTAATGTTGTTCAGAATATTTAAACTGAAGCATGTTGTATTATTTGGAATTATGGCATAGTAAAAAAGGCTGTTTGGAGGCATAAAAAAGTAACTCTTTGTACCTCCAAACATGGAACAAGTATGAAACAAATATTCTATGGAATATTAATTTGGTTAAATAGAAAAATGCATAAATCAGGATGGCGGGTGTAACTCGACACTATGCTTAATTCAGCATGCTAACATGTTCACAATGATGATGCTAACAAGTCGCATGTTAATATTGGCATTAAATACATACTGCAGCTTGATTAAAGGTCAGGAGATCAAGAACAAATAATTCTCGGGGAATCCTGAAAGGTTTTTTGTTATTATTATTTCTATTTCATGACAATCCATCTAATATTTGTTGGTTTATTCCAGTCAAAAAAAAAAATCGAGCTCATGGTGGCCCTCAAGGAGAAGTCCTCTGGTTACCATGAATATCTGCAAAATGTTGTGCCAATCCATCTAATAGTTCATATTTCACTTAGTGACTAAACATTTTGACCTGGGGAGGGCGCTGGAGCTAAAGAAATTACAGACGAGTTTAAAAAATGAGCTTCCCAATGGTCAGTCAAGGTCAGCAAACTTATTATCTCTGTTTGATCGCTAACAGAAATATAATTTGAGGAAGACCTATTTGTACCACTGACTCATACCCCATATCTCAAAGCATTGATCTTTTGAGGAACAGCTTTTGCCTGGACACGGGAGGATACATAAAATTGGTTGGTGCAAAACATCTAATAAATCTTTCTGAAAGGGAGAGTGCAGTCCTATACGCACTGCATGTCACCTCCAGGTTCTGAGCTTTTTGCAAACACTGCAAACCTGCAATTTGAATGAAAGCCTGAGAAAAACTATGCTCCTTTAAGTTTCGTTTTTTTCTTTTTATCTTTTTTAATACAGGTATTTTTTTTCTATATATCGATTGTTATTTGTTTGTTGAGTTTTCCATTATAGTGTTCACAATGTTTTTGCTTTGATTGTGTAGTCAAGGTCACATTTATTGTGCTGTTGGAAGGCATAAGAGCAACGTTGACCTAGAAGTTAAAAGAAATAGTGAACTTGTACCTCTGGTGAGAATCTGTGCAATAATTCGCAAGATTTTATGTTAAACATTCGATATTGTTGAGGTCACTTTAGGAACATTACAGAGACTGGAGAGTTAAGCCTAACCATAACCATAACCACTACTGGCCTAATGTTGGGCTCACAGTACAGGAGTTTTAAAATCCTGACCGGTTTTGAAAACAATGGTGCATCACACACTACAGGATATGATTATGATTATCGTGGACCAACTTGCATGATCCCATTGGGAAGAAGATGTAAAGAAAACGGAGACTAAGACGCCACTAGCTAATGTATTGCAGTGGGGGAAAAAAAGCGAATGGCTAAACCAGTGAGAAAATGGTCAGGGAGACACGGCTGTCTGTTTGATCTTCAGTGAGAACTGGAGGTGCAATTTTATTTGTCAGTTCTAATATCTGTCAACAGTAGTTATGCTTGCTAATCTTAGCATCAATGGCAAGGAAGTCTGCCTTGGCAATACCGTCACCTCCTCCAAGATTTCACCTCCTTGTTGACCACATCTCACTCATTGGATGCTGTGGCCCAGTCATATAATTATCTGTAATTTTGAATCCTAAATATCAAACGTCAAAACTGTTTCATTTAATCTAATCTATAGAATGTATTGTTTACAACACCTAATCTGTGTCTCTGAATAATTAACAAATAATAGTTGCATATTGAAAGGTGTACAAAGACATAAAAACATATGTCACACAATGATACATCATCACTGTACATTATTTACAGACATTGTTTAAAATTTAAAGGCATCCAGCTGCTTCAGTGATTTTTTTTCTCAGTCTTATTTGTTTCTGCTTCACAACACACACAAAATACAGACTGAACGTGAAGTTTCACCATTGTTTCAAACCAGTTTATGTTTCCTAAAAGCTGTATTTTGCATTCAAATGACGGCACATGACAATCATTTGAATCAATTTTTAAAGAAACCAATTATGAAGGCTGATTCTGATATAAAATATGATAAGAGGCTTACACCTTTTTGTCATTTTGTCTTGAACACCAAGATGCTGCTAATCCCAGGATTTTGTTTGCTTCCACACTACAGGCAGTGCTCTGTCTGGCTCTGTCTGGGGAAATTTTGCTCGGCATGATTGGTAGAACCCAGGATGCTCTTAGTCTTTGTTCTTTTCAATCTCTCCCTCCACCTCTTGCTGCAATGGCACCATTGATTCGTGTCCAAGACAGGAGAGACAACTTTGGCCCCTCTGCTCTGATTTATAATTGAACAATTTAGCAACTAGTGTTTGCACCTGTTAGTAGCCGGTGCAGCCAACTGCTAATTCAAATTTTGCATTTTGGCCAGCAGCGCACTCCAAGTGAACTCGAAGACATTTCAGTCAATAGGGGAGAAATGTTGTTGTGTTTTTCTTTCTTTTTAACAGAAGTGCCTTTTCTGCATCCATTGAATCATCCATTGAATGTTATTTTCATAGTAATACAGATAAGATGTTTCTAAAACCGATATGTCTCAGATATTTTTTTAGATATAAATCAGTGTGATGAATGTATGCCTGTTCACTCAGACTTTCTCTGTAGGTTAGCTTTGTAAACGCTTTAATTTCCTGCTCTTTTTTTTTATCTGAGATTAAATCACAAAGCTCCCTCGTGTGTTTTTATCCGGCATATAGTATGTTGTACATCCTGAAAATCATTGGTGCGTCCATTGAATATCAGCGATATACAGTTCATATCACTGCAATTACAGTGTACGTTTGTTATACAATATGAAAAGAGGTATTCAAAGATCTTTTCATAATCATACTTCTCCCTGGATATGAAGTGGGTTATCTCACAGGCCTTTAACTAACCTATGAACTGTCACCTTTTAATGGCTATTTGCAGTAAATCCTCCATTAACCTATAGCTGAACACTCTTTATTTCTGCTATAAATTAAATTTCCCAGACTCTTAATCTGTAATATAGTTTGATATTCAGTAAAAATGAAAAGCTGTCCAATTATGTTGTCAAGTTCCAAGTGTTATGGTTGTTATGGTGTAATGCAATAGATGAGTTCCAAAGCTTGTGTGCATAAATATAGAGTTATTATTACAAATGGCATGTTTAATTTGTGCAAATGAACTCAAACGAATGGATAATGCACATTTTTCAGAGAGATTAATCTCCATGATATCATGGACCTCAAATGGGCTTTGTGAATTCGCCATATGCCATATATGCTCAATGTTTCCCTGCCAGTTCATGTCTGTGTCACAGAAGGATTACTGTCAAATGGCTCTCAGGAATATATTACTGATAAATTTTTTGAAATCAGGTCCTCTGTTGTTAGTTTGTAGAAGAAGGAATGAAAATGGAATAGCAGCTAAATCTTTATTGTACCAGTCTAGTATGTTACAAACAATCTATCACCATGACAAGTGGCTCAAAAGAGGATGAATGAATAGCAAACGGGAGAATGGATGGATGGACAAGCCATCAGCAGGCACTATATCAGGAATGTACCTACCTGAATTTGGTTTATTCATCATTGATCAGGAGAATATAACCATCAGAATGTAAAGTGTTCACTTGACAAATGCTTGTATTGCAGTTACAGCTATTTCTACATTGTTATTTTAAAATGTCATGCCAAATATTTCCAAGACTTCCAAGATGATAACCTCGTTGGGGTGGAGAAGGGTTTGAAATAGCATCCAAACACCATGAGACATTAAAGCAGCTCTCTTTTATACTAACAATGGATTAAATCTCTACATGTAATATAGAAGAAGTCACGTGTAGTGATAAACCCAGAGGCCGTTCCCCTCAGCTCTACAGAGCCTCTATCGGCTCATTGTTGCAGTGTTAAACCCATAGCACACCAACCAAATATTCTCCAACAAACACAGATAAAGACAGATGTTTGTTTGGTGTGCAGTGGCTGTCTGTCCTCCTTTGAAATTGTTTGGAGATGTTTGGTCAGATTCAACATGTTAAATCCGTTTCCCAAACTCACATCCAGTTTGCATATACTGGAGGATTTAGCAGCTTAAGATCCTGATATATTTCTTAGGAGTTGGTGGAGAATGAAAACAGAAAGTGAATACTGGACTAAGATTCGCTATGTGTAAATAGAAAAACAGTTTGCCGTCATGTACACCATAACAACCAACTGTAAGGTAATATTATGTCAGTGTTGCAATTTTCAACTAGAAAGTGCAATTTCTGGAGAGATTTTGAGCGGTTTGGGGGCTGAATCGCGGCAAAAAATGCGGCTGAAGAATAAGAACATATGTTGTGAATGCTTTCAGCATTCACACCAATTAAACTCTTTGGAACAGAAGAACATATGTTAACATAACTGCAATAATTGTTGCAATTATTGCAGTTTAAGAAAAATCAAATACACATTTAAACATCATGAGGCATTAAAATAAAATCGAAACACTCATTCATTATGTCCTCTAAGAGTTGGCAGCTCTTTAGACACTTCTAGGGAGGCGAGGAACACATAAACTGCATGGCTGCGGGAATAAATAAAATGTACAAATCTATTTTAGCTTTTACAAACTGTTTCTAATCAGCTCCTTTACATCACATCGTTATATTACTGTACATGCTCAATATTCTCATGGTTGGTCACCTCTCAGTGGTCACATATTACAATCTATAATAAATGACCTTTTTATTTACCTTAACTAACCTGTTTACAAGCTACGCTATAAGGCCGAGCACTCAGTGTATCTTGTCTCCCCTTGCAACACATGACTTGCCTTTTAACATCCATGAAATTCTTCTCTTTTCCCACGACATCAATTATATGTCACTCTCATTCTATACACTGTCCATCTTCCTGACTCCCCCCCTCCCGCACTTGATCCAAGAGAGAGCCCTAGCCCATTAACACTCAGCCGACATCCCTCTAATCTATTGCAGCACCTGTTTCACATGCCACCTCTCCTTGAGTGAGGCTTTAAGAAGAGTCCACAATTGAATGTCATTTCGCAAGTTTAAGGGTCGAAAAGCTGTCTGATAATTCACTAATACACTCCTGTGACAGTCTTGTGCATGTGCAGTTGTTTCTCCAACAATGACTTTTGTGGCTTTCCTCCAAGAGATAAGTGAAATTCCCACTGGGACAGAGGGTGGGGTCAGAGATGAAAAAAAAAAAAAAAGATTCACCCGTAGCTTCACTTCAGCCAGTTTAAATTCATATAAGTTAATTTAATTCATCTTTTTGCAAAGAATATAAAGACTATGCTCTGAGAAAAAAAGGAAAAAGTTTTAATTGGAATTTTATCATGCAGGCTTTCTAATTCCTTTCTGTCCATGGTTTACTGATAGACTTCTGTTCCTGACTGTTAAATATTTGTCTTTTAGCTAATCTGCTTCATTCTGAATCCCTAATTTATGTTATTCATGCCCTTAGGCTGCCATATCCTCTCATTTGTCAAGGGCCCTTTTCGCCATCACTGTTACGAGTCCACCTCCACTAATAACCAGTATTAATCCAGTATGACGTATAGTTGTGGCAACGGATGCCTCAGAGGCGCTGATGTTAATCTAAATGTTACTGTTACTATTACTCTTACTAAAAACCCCTGTTGCTGCGACTCAAATATGCGTGCACATACACACAACACACACAACACACACTACAGTAGCAATCGGTAATTCTTATTCTCTTTTGTCTGTCTTAGGCAGCAGAATAATGCAAGCCTTAACAATATACGGTCTTTACTGTAACAACAGACTGTTTACGAGCAGTAGTACCTTCTGGTGTTATCCAGCAGATGTGCTTGGCCTGCCAGATGTTACACAGTATGACTGTGTGTGTGTATGACTATGTCATACACAGTATGACTCAAAAACTGTATAAAGTCAATGTAAATTCTGTATTTAATTCTGTGCTGTACATTGTCTAGCTGCAGTTTACGGCTAATATTTAGTAAAACAAATATCAGTGCTTCATTATAAACATTCTCCATTATTATCTCAGTGAAACTAAATAAATAAATAATCTTAAAATCTGATGAATGGTTATGGGTCTGGCTAGTCTGCTTCCTTTCCTTCCCCATTGTTTTCCTGTTTTCCCTCTCCCCTTGTGTGTCGTGTGTGTGTGTGTGTGTGTGTGTGTGTGTGGGCAGAGCTGCCAGAAGATCACTCACCTGCAAATCATTCAGCTGCACACCTGACCCCCATCAAATCAACCTACCCACGGTATTTAACCTCGGTCCAGCATTCCACTCTTTGCCAGTTTGACAGTCATCGTTCAGTGGTATAGGTGCTATGGCCAGGTCTCTAGTTTCCTTGTGCTCTTGTGTGGGTTTTCCTGAGATACTTGCCTCTGCTCTCCTGTCTCTGGGTCTTTGTCTCCTGTTCTCTCTGCTTGCTGTCAGGACTCCCAGATCTCCAGACTCAACCTGTCTCCCACTGCCAAGAATCTCCTCGTCAGCCATACTCATTCTCTCTCAATAAAACCCTGTTTTCAACTCACTTTCTAGAGTCTTGAACTGAACTTGACATAAATGATAATATCATGTAATATCATGTAATGTTAACACACTGAGAAAATTAATTGTAATGGCCCATAAATTCTCTACCAACTCCAAACAAACAGAACTCGAGGCACAAAGCTAATGTAATTTTATGCACTATAGCATTCATTTGAAAGCGTTTTATTAGATGCAAGCCTCTTGATCTACACCAACAATTATGCAATCAAAATTTGCTCATTTAAATGGTGGTATTTAAATGGTAGTTTGCACCTTCCGACGTGCAGCCAATCATAATGTCGTAATGAGTACCGTCATCTGTAAATGCTGATTTATTCCCATGCTGATCTGGCGGACCGAGCACACTGTAACTACAGCAACGTACAGCAGAATTAATGTGTGCATGTTCAACTCCTAGATTAACAAAAAGAGTAAATGCATTTTTAATGTTCCATGTCGAGACACTGGATTTGTGGAGCTTCAAGCAGTGGCAGAACACAGCAAGTATTATCTAAACAAGAGTACAAAGAATTAAGCGTATTGGACATAATTCAAGCGATAAATCCAATGTGTCAGGAACGTATAAATCAAATTTATCAATGGAGTATGAAGAACAGAGAAGTGTAAAATTACATTTTACACTTTCCTGTTGTGTCTACAAAGTGTCAACAAAATCAATGCAGAGCAAACTACAGCAATGAAAAATATTACTGAAGTATGAAAACTGGCATGACAAAATAGACTGGTGGCTGGAGAGGTGCCAGGTCAAATCCTGGGCTCTGCTGGGGTGCCCTTGAGCAAGGCATCAAACCCCATAACTGCTCTGCGCCCCCCAACAGACACACACACACTTTGATATCTCTGAATACATTAATGCATATGTTCAGGTTCTGTTTGTGCATGTGTGTATTTCAGGCCAGTATGCATAATGCAGGGTAACCACAACTTCACCTGGCTTAATCTTTGCTAAGGTGCTGGAGGCATAAAAATAGCAAACTGATGAAATAAGGTTTCCACACACTACAACAGCTAGTGCTGAAACTACAATTTCCAAGAGGTGGAGCCTCTGCTCTGCCAACAGGGCGCACACAGGTGTTTGCTGCCAATGATTGGAATGGGATTGGTTATTTCTACCTGCCTGCCCTTTTGTGTGTGTGTGTGTGTGTGTGTGTGTGTGTGTGTGTGGAAACCTTTTTTTCATCAGGACCTGTGTGCATAACAATAACAACAGACTGAAAACATAATAAATTTTGATGTATAAAGCATGGCAATGGTTATATATGACTTTACTGAGTGATGCTCATTGTTTGAATTTATGACAGAGACCAAGGGGGAAACATTTTCTTCGCCTCATATAGAAACAATGTGCAGTTTGATGATGATACTCTCATGTTGTTTAGACTAATTAGTGTGTAATGTCACACTATTTCTTACTCTGACTAATATTATGTTGTTAGTTTGGTGCAAGTGGCACTGATGTAGCCTGGTTTCCAAATACCACATCACTTCTTGATTCATGGGGTCTGCCAGTGCATCTTAGACTTGATTTATCGGTCAATGTTCACAACAACACAGAAATCACATTTAAAGGCTTTACACCACCCAATAGCTGTTTTCAGTTATCAGTGCTGTTACATCTCTGAACTCTGAAGAAATCGCAAAATTAAAGTTCTTCTCAATATCATTTCTCCACGCCACACCACCACATTTCGGAGTTGGCAGCCCATAAATTTCATCTTCTATGTCTATTTATCCATGTGTGTCTTTTTTGGAAATTCTACCACTTAGAGAAAAATCACATATAAAAAGCTGTGAAGTCATTGCCAATTATACACTCGATAGCAGTTTGACTTTAGTCGGTCTCATTTTGCAGTTTGTTGCAGCTTCATTTACTGTTTAATGCTATTTCAAAGAAAATGAGATCATTTGAGTAACCATTTTGTATTTGACTAAATTTCGTAATTGGGACATCTCATCTCTACTGGATGTGGACTTTTATGAAGATTTTGGCAAACAGCTGTCCTAGTTCTGTTTACATCTGTCTCCTTCTCTCATTCACTTTGATTTCCAGTGACTTCCTGATAGGAGACAAGTGACAGTAAGGGAGAGTAAACAATCAGGATAAAGACAGACAGATCGCACGATGGGAGTGGTGTCACAAGGAAAATAATGTCACGATAATTCATGGAGGAAAGCAAAGAAAAGCCACTCGAACGCAACTTGTTTTGTCCTATTTCTGTAATAAAACTAGATGATAATGATTCTTTCAGGCCACTATACATCCGTCTGGACATTTTCCAAGCAGATCACGTAAACTGGGCTCCCTGGGAAAATTGGTTTACTGGCAACCGTGTAAAAGCTTTAATCATAATATACCATTTATCTAATTGTTCTCTGTAATCAGGTTTCATAGCAAGTGCATGTAAATGAAGTCTGTGATAGCAGGCTTTAATTTAAATATATCGATCCACCATAATACACTTTGTTTAATCTTTTCTGAAAGAAATTGACAGCCTTCCCTGATATTGTTGGTGAATGGAGAGTGTTTTGCGTGCCAGTTTCCTTTGAACAATAGACACGCTGCTTGATTTGCATAGGCTATTTACACTTATCATTCAGCTTGGCACGGAGCCTTTTTGTTCTGGGTACCGTTGTAGACATATATGCTGAGATATATACCCTGTTGAGCAGGAGGCAGGTCACTCCCCCACTGCCTTTTCTTATCAACAAGCCATTCTGACCCTCTAATGATTACCTGCATCACCTCCATGAAGGGCCAACAATGCACCCTGCCATGTTTCCACTTTAGAGGATCTTCCATGCTGAAGTAAATCTGACTGTAGAGATGTCTCCGATGACATTTTGAACAGTGCAGTACTTTTATTTTTTGCCCCACATCAGTTGACATTTTGAAATGGTTTCATTTTAGCTGTTTGGTCAGATGTGTAATTTGTATTCAGATGATGCATTCCTGAGCGTTGCCCTTGAAATCTCCAAACCATATTTTGTATGCAGAGATGCACCTTGCACCGGCAATTCAATTAAGAGTGTATACTTATATATGCTAAATCCATAATTGTGGCGTACAGCAGTCACAAGTGACTTGGTAATCAGCTTTTGTGCCTTGAAGAGACAACATGCCAATCAGATCCTTTTTCTGAATTAAATTATGTGGAGGTGAGTCCTGTGCGAGAAACCTGAGGCACACACAGGAGATCACTCTGCCACCAATTCTGTGCACTACACTTGGAGTAATTGCCAGAAAGTTTTTAAACAAACTTGGAGCCAAGAAAAAATGTTTGGAAGTTGACTGTTTCTGTAATACATTTGGAACACGGATACATTTCCTGAAAAGCTGCTCTAAAGTGTTGGAAAGAGGGTGCGATTGGATATTCAGCCCATTTTCTTTGATCTGAATCACATAAAATGAACTGTAAATTAAAGTTAACTTTTTATTTGCATTTGGTTTGAGTGCAAATTCACAGTTTCAAGCCCAAAAAAATGTGTATGCAAAAATCACATTGACTCACAAGTAGCTCTGCTGGAGGTTGGTAACCTGTCATTCTGCCAGGTTAGAGACATCAGTGGCAAAGTGTTCTCACTTCAAACACACCGCATTGCAGGAGTGTAAGGACTGAGGGCCGACATTCTCGGGCATATTGATGGAATTCTTTGGTCCACGGTCGACTTTGATTGGCATTGATCTCCGCTGCCACCTGCCAACAGAAAAAACAGAGAAAAGGTAAAAACACAAAGGTTGGAAAAACCTCTCAAAATAGTAAATGTGCCTTCAGATAAACTTCCCACTGCCTCACATTTAGATGCTCTGTGACAGCGCAATGGATGCAAAGCCAGGCACTGCCACAGAGGTTAGCATTTTTATCTTTTGTGAAAATGTTCAGGGTGTTTACAGTCTAATTTTCAAACCTTTGCAGTTGTGAAGTCACACAGGCCAGCATGCCATTTGTCAGAACCTGCACATTAAAAGAGGCAATTTCAACATGACAGAGAGGGCAGAGTGACACTTGTTATAAAACGCATGCACATGAGGAATAAGTAGCAGTTAATGAGCATTCGGAACAGTTTCGATCTTGTGTGTTTGTCTGTTTGATTTTGTTATGCAACCAGCTCATTACTGCTCCTCTTGTTCTATTGACATAGCCAGAGACCAGATAAACATATGAGGGGATTAGCATAATGAAGTTCTCTCTAATAATTGACTTGTGTGTAAACACTGGTCCTTTGGCTGCACAACTATGTGAAGATCTGATTAGAGATTATACTTAAAAAGATGATTAGAGATATCTTATCCCAAGAGAAAGAGAAAACGTGCATTCACACCCCAGAGGAAATAGCTCAAAACTGCTCCTTTCACTTCACAACAGCTTCATCTCTAATTAATATGCTAACAAGCTTTAAGAAGACTATGAAATTACTTTATAGGTTGCAGTGATAGTGGAAATGATCTACAATCAGGACGTTTCAAGTAAACTCCAATTAAGCTCCATCTATGCACTGTTCCACACGGGCCGCAATAATGGTATGGTAAGTGGCCTCCAGTATCCACTTCTCTAACCTAAACAGTGTGGATAGCCTGAAAATCAATCAGTGTGTTCAATTCAATTCAATTCAATTCATTTTATTTGTATAGCCCAATATCACAACAGAGTTGTCTCACCGTGCTTTACAAAGTTCACTGAAATAAACAAGTGTAAGCGAACAAACAATCTAATAAAGAGTCCAGCAGTCGATGAGGCCAATGGATCAGTCCGGTGGATCAGTCCGAGGCATCACCTGCCCTTTATGACCCTCCTTCTTCGGGAAGGAAAAACTCAAAAAACCCAGTGGGAAAAGAGAAACCTCCGGGAGCACCACAGTGAAGGAGAGATCCAGCTCCCAAGGACGGACAGGCTGTAGCCTTGGACAGACGCACATCCACTGGCTGATGGAAAACCACATCAGCGGGGCCAGGACCAGGATCCATAGGAACCAGGGAACCACATCAGCAGAACCAGGACCAGGATCCACAGGAACCAGAGAACCACATCAGCGGGACCGGGACCAGGACCCACAGGAACCAGAGAACCACATCAGCGGGACCGGGACCAGGACCCACAGGACCATGTTCTAGTCCCTTTTTTTTCCTTTGGAAATTTGCTGTTCTCGAACAGAGAACAAGTCTTCATCTTCACTGCTCTCTTCTGCTGCATCACTGAGTAGACAATCAGGACCAGGGCCAATGCAAGATCAGAGACTGCAAACATTATTGTGCATTATAGTCCATTTTTGCAGACATCTTTCAGCCATTCGAGGAATCTTCGAGCAGCAGTCCTCCGCCGCACCCTGCTCCCTCTCCTCCTCACAGGGGCGGTTGGTGAGAAACGCAGGTGCATTTCCTAACAATCCACAACAGACTTTTTTTATCCAAGATTGCTTTGGTGATTGTGGTCATTTAAGGAGGTAACAGAGGAGAGTTGGTTGCTTTCTGAAATATAGAAATTCTAATTATGTTTCTTTAACTATGGAACAGCATGAAAGTTTTGTTTACTTCCTTGACATGGTACAAGGGGGAAAAACAGCACTGTTTAGTCTACAATTTAATGCAAACCCTCCAGCAGAAACACACACAGGCGCTGAGAGTAACCAACAGCTCACTTCGTAAAATATTCCTATTGGCCAGTTCTTGAGACTGCACTGAAACTGCAGTACTGCTACAGAGAAGCACCTGTCAACTTGTTGTCATATAGAGGCTTTTTTTTTTTTTTTTGCTGTGGCCACTGAGCACAGTCTTCTAACTTGTCAGATACCAGACACATCCATCTTCTGGTAAAAAATACAAAACATGAAATCCTTCATTAGCAGCGGCAGCACACATGTTGTCTACATACTGAAATGTCCTTTTGGGTCTGGCTTATGTGAGACAATCTGAAAGAGCTTTAAAGATTTGCAGGTCAGAACACAAATTTTAACAATCACACAAAACGTGGATTATGCTATTTCTTGCATAACCATGCGCTTGTTTACCATGGCTGTGCAGTATCATTACAGTTGTGGGGAAGAGAAAAAAATGTCACCTTTTCCCAGAGGTGGTGACTTTTGTCATCTCACTGCTGTGCAGAGAGGCATATTGGATTCACACTCTTAACACGGTGGATCTTTTTCAGCCTAAATGATAAAACTTAATTTGTCATGTTTCCTTTAATTTATTACACTTTGTTGATGCATATATCTGTCTTCTTTTCTTTCTGATGTGACTATATAACGCATGAGGTGGGGCAAGTATATCTGCCTTGCAGGAAATGCAATTGACATAAAAAGAATAATCCTGTGTCCTGTGTCTTTAGTACACCCTGAAAAAATATCCCCAAATTTATGTTAGCATTGATGCTAATGATCTAATCCTTCATTTAATGGGTACCTGCTCTTCAAAATGTCTGCAGTCGGATGAAGAATGAAGCTGAGTATCCCAGTGAGAGGAGGAAGGAGGAGGGAACCACCTGTTGCTGGACACAGTCTGGATACTGGCTGCTATCTAGTAAAAACAAATTCTCCAGCTTTAGTGATATTAATAGCTTGAATTGAAAGACTCCCTGTTCCTCTGTGGGTTGGCAGAATTTCTGACACAATACATGAATAGAAAAATATATTCTGGCTGATGTGAAACAAGCTTGTTTTTCTTAGTTCATAGCTGACGTGTGTGTGTGTGTGTGTGTGTGTGTGTGTGTGTGTGTGTGTGTGTGTGTGTGTGTGTGTGTGTGTGTGTGTGTGATGCGCTGTATTTTAGCTTGGGGTGATCATATTGTGACTTGTTGTGCAAGAAACATCTATTTTCTCTAACTGCATTTTACAACATTGTTTGTGATCTAATTCTACGCTTGCTCTGACTCCTTTTTTCATTCTTTGAACTGTTTCCACCCTTGTGTCATACCCACTTATGATAATACTGATAACCCCTTTGGTTCTGTTTAAAACCTACTGTAGTTGTTGTAGTGTGGGTAGTGCACTTATAAATGAAATACTAGCTGGTGCCAAACAATTACAAATCCATTGTCATCATAATCCCTGGAGAGAATGCACCTTTTATTAGATGCTGCTTTACGGTCCTTTTAATTATCTCCCTTTTGAAATGAGATCACCGGGAGGCAATCACCTCTGACTCCGACTAATTATTTTGCATGTTGTCCACCTGTGTTCATTTTGAGTAATCTACAGTTTTACAAATGATCAATCAGCTGAAGACTGACTTCTGTCTACAACACACATGAGGGCTGAGGCCCACTGATGCTGCCAAGCCATCACGGATGATTTCCTTTCATGTCATGTAATGCGGCTTTGTTTGCTGCATAGCAATAACATATAATGCACCAGCAGCAGATCAAACACTCTGTTCGAGTATCTGTAATCTATATTCTGTACATATCTACAGAAATGGTTCCTTGATTGGGGCAGAAGCGACTGGTTCAGACGATATCAGGAGACAATAAGATAATCAGCTCTTTTGTGACCGTGTGCATTGAAGTAAACAAATGTAACTGTGTGAATTAAATTATGTGAGTACATAGGGTCAGTAATTTACCTATTTACACTGCCGTTGCCACACTCTTTGAAATTGAAAGATTTGTGTTTGAAAAGAAATTCTCAAAGGCCTCATCACAATACTTTTATTTACAATGCTCACGCATATGGAATATTTGTGCTGACCATGTTTTGGTGTTGAAGTTGCCGGTTGTTAGAATTAGTTTAGAGTTTTTACACAAAATGGCACTGTTGGTCAGTCGGTATGTATGTGTTGATAAATATTGTATGGATTCACATGAAATTTTGTACAGACACTGATAGCAGCCAAAGGATAAATCCTAAGGACTTCAGTGATCACCTGACTTTTTTGCTACCGCCACCATGAACGGAATGTCTTGATAACTACTGGATGAATTGTCTTAGTACATAATTAATTCCACCATAAGGATGAATTGTCGTTACTGTGTCGAGGTTAAATGTCATCAGGTTAACTATTGATTTGCATTTATTAGCAAGTTTTGGTGGGCTAAAATGATAAACTAACATAGCATTTACAGTAAACATTTTTAACAATGCTAAACATCAGCACGTTAGAATCATGTGGGAATTAAGCTTAAGGCATCGCTGTGCCTCAGTGCAGCTTCACAGAGCTGTTAGCATGGCTGTAGACTGTCAATCTTGTTACACACTGAAGGCATGTTTTAAACCTGTATCCTGTTATATTACTGCAGTTTGATGTTTTTATGAGCCAACGTGCCATGTAAAAACCTTGGACAGCACTCTTATGGGCAGCTCAGCCTAGATGTGAATACTGCGAAAACAGCATTTAATATTGATGTTGACACTGTAGTTGAAAAATGGTTTCCATTACTTTCATCAATACTACCAATTTTTAGCTGCACAGGCAGTTACAATAGAAAATGTTTTTCAGTGTGACATCAAATACCCTTTCAAATGGTCTGTTTTCAGTAATGGAGCTGCTGTGAAAACGAATAATATTTGAGGAGTTGCTTCATTACCCAGTCTGTTCAAGCTCTTAGACTGTGTGGCAATGCAACAGCCACCAGTTCAGCTGCCAACACAGAGGCCCAGGCAGACTACCGGTTTAGCAGCCCCACAATTTATGTGTTACTTATCACCTATTTCAACCACAGTTTTAGCTAACTAAGTCAGAAAGGTTACATAAGAATAACATAAGGGCTTGTGTTCATATAGCGTTGTTCTCTGGCAGATAGCTCTGGCACGGCACCCCAAGCCCTAAGATTCTCTCATAGTACACTACAGTATATTCAGTATATACAGTATATTCAAGTCTTCAAGGTGTTTTGTAGCCTGGAGCCTCTGCAGTCTTTATTTGTGCTTGGTTCTGCCTAACCATTACGAGCTGCAGCAGCTTTCGATGAACATGTCTGCGAGGAGCGTAAGCTTGAAGAATCCAGCATGCAACCCTGAAGTGTGAGTGTAGTCTTTTATTGTCGAAGGTACACCTGAAAGAATCTTTTTGTCACAACTGCCACAAGCAAAGGACAAAAGCATTTGTTTCTATTGTGCTTCATCCATCAGTGTATTGTGTTTTGGCAACTCATCACAACTGCGACATGCCTGTGACATCCTTCTGTAGGGTACCCTGTAGGTGCAAAAAATAACTACAGTACAATTAATTTTCCTTTGCTCTGAAATCCCCCATTGTCCCCCATCTCCCCCATTGTCTGCTTTTCCTCCACTGTAGTATATATATTTAATATATACACAGAAGGATGTCAGAGAACTATGTAATTCGCAGTTGTGATGAGGTGTCACTTTGGAGTAACTGTGACGGCTTTTCTATTGTCAGCATTTTTACAAACCAAACAATCAATCAACTAATAGAGAAAATAGTAAACAGAATAATCCATGATGAAAGTAGTCAGTAGATGTAGTTCTATATAAAATAAGAAGAATGAGCTCCAACAATGTTTTTACATTAATGCATGAGTAATATTTAATCTATTGATTTAATATATAATTGTCACAAGGAACATCTTTCTGGATTAAACACTTATCTTTCATACTTTCAGCACATTTTCTGATTATACTTGGATACTTTTACTTTTTCTACTTTTATATTTTCAGTGCAAGACTTACAACAGAATATTTTTACAGTGTGGTGTTAGTAGTTTTACTTATCTAAAAAATAGTAAACAGTCCTTTTACCATATTAACTTATCTGTATCTGTCTTTTGTGACTGTTAAAATTAAAGGATCCATATGTTGGTGGAAAAAGATCATTATGTGTGGGTTTCAATACATTTCTGGTCAGCTTTTCCGTCACTGCATTATTTTGCCTCTGCATATCAGTGTTTTAACCTTATTCGAGCAGGTTACTTCACAAGCCCAATTACAGAAACAAGGACCTGACATGAAATCTCTCCAAAACAGCAGCTGGAGTTTTACATAACAATAACACTATCTTTCCTGCCACATTGTGAACTAACATTGAATGATCATCAAATATGTGTTATTTCCATTAATCATGCCTGCTACTTGTGTTTTCTGACGCCATGTTACAAGTGAAGTACCACTCATGCATCTATTTAGCACCAATGGATCCATCCTCTGTGTCTGTGAAGTGCCTTTTCAGAGCTTTTAAGTTCATTACAAACAATGCCCAAAGACAAATGGTAATCAAAGTCCTGTAGGATGACTTCATATGACACAAATGGGACGGATTTAACAGAGGACCACTCAATATTGCCGGCAGTCATTATTCTAACATTCAGTAACGTTGGGTTTGAATAGTCCAGTAGTGAACCTTCAATTAACAATCTGCATCCGCTATTAAACCTACTTATTGTGTAACTCTATCTTTGACCTTAGTCCAACCAAAAACAGGACCTCTGACAGTAATCTTAACTTAAACCACAAATCATAACTGGTTCTCTTTCCAAAACTAAGATCTGAAAATATACCTAAATTGCCATCTCAACCTGTTGGACCACCACTTTGTTCCAGACTGAAATATCTCACCAATTATTAGATGGATCAGAATGTTATAACAGTCATGGTCTCCAGAGGACGAACCCTACTGGCTTTGCTGATTCTTTGGCTGGTCCTTAACAGTGTCATTTGTTTGTTTTGTTTTTTTGTTTAAATCTCTCACCATCTATTGGATGGATTGTATTAAATTTGATACACACATTCATGTTCCCTTAAGGGTGATTTGTACTGATGATACTGTCCTGTACTGATTTCCATGGGCAACAACAGACACACAGTCACATTATGACCATAGACTCTACATGAAAAATTACCACAAATTTGTAATCTGTCTACCTGGAAACATTTCTGAAGTAGTGCTGAGGGGGTTGTTATGTTTAATGTATTATTTTATCGTTCTGTGTCCTCGTTAGAAACTCCCATGTTGAATTGTTATGCATCATGATCCTATACACATAGGTAAGCTACAGATTTTTAAAATGTGTTACTATTAAAATACAGACAGTTCTTTTACATTTACTGTACAAAATCATATGCTACACATCTGGGTTAGACAGTGAATAACCCAGCCAGTCAGTCTGTGATGTCTTTGTACAGATTTGTCTGTATTCTGTGATCGTGGCAAATTGCTGAATGTTGAATCAGGGTCCCCAGTGAATGCCAGTGAAACCATTGTTTTAAGTGTGTTTCTCCTCTACATCTTCCAGACACTGTGGAAAATATCCCTGCTGCACATCAGAAGAAGTGTGACATTTGTATTTTGACAGTGCGTGTATGGTGAATGTGTTTGTGTGCATGTGTACATGAATGTGGGCATGTGTGTGTCTAATTGCAGTAATCTGCCAAGTGTGGAAGAAATTCTCCTGTTCAGCTGTGCTGTATAATCCTCTAGGTATGGCAACAAATTGGATTAGCATATGATGCAGATTATCCAGTCATCACTGAGGCAGATTGGTGTGAAAATGGTTGACGCACAGACCGAAGGATGGAGTCAGGCATATTTCAAACTTAATATAAATGCAATAAACGGGAGCTGAACTGCAGTAAACTACAGGTTTAGTGTGGGATTGAACTTTAAAGTTTAGGTAAAACAGAGTGAGAGATGAGGGAAGATGGATTGTAATGTGCTGCAGATTATCCTGCCATAACAATAGAAGATGTTTGCCTCCAGCGTTAAACAGAATTAGGGCTCAGATCTCTGATACTGTAATCCAGCCGCCGCATCACTTCACACGCACCAAACATCTCGTAATTGACCTGATGACCACTTAGCATTTTGGATGGTTTCCAAATCAGTTCCACAGCTACGGAAGTCTTAATTAAAACAACAAATTATAGCCCAAAACATGCACAAACATCCAGGAGTACACACACTGTAATGACAGGTTATCCGTTCTTAATTTAACAATTTCAATATCATATCCTTCGCATTGTTCAGCACACACTGCTCAGTCTGTTGTATATAAACATTATTTTCACTTTAAATATTTTAGACTCACATTAAAAGCTGAGACATCACAACTTGTGAAATGTTTTTCATCATTTCAACTTTGATAACCCGGTTAAATAGCATTTTGAAGAGCGAGCAAGGCAAGCTGTTTATCTGTTATTTCATGCCCTTGGATATTCATATGCTTTTCACAAATCTTTAGACTGGAATTTTCTGCTCCCCCACATCTGGAAGGTCGTGGTAGGGTTACACAGGTGCTGGAGTCTGACGTCAGTGATACAGCTGGGGAGGAGGATACGATAAAGCGGAACTGTGCTGCATGTGAAAAGCATATTTCATTCGCCTAGGGCAAGAGACAGTGCATTAATTTGATATCATATGATGGGCACAGCCTTAAATAAATCCTTCACCTGAAGTTCAAATGAATTCTTGATGGAATGTGGATTAATAGCTCTACCAATGTATTTTATGAGAATCTGTTCTCACGGAGGTATTCACATCAAGTTCTTAAAAACCTCTGACTTTCTGAGTTCTACATTCCCAAGAGGGAAATGAAATTGTTAATCTAACTTCTATTTCAAACAGGCAAGTCAATTAAAAACTGAATTTTATTCATGCTTAAGTTCCAAAGAGTAGAGGTGGGGAACTGGGGGAAAATGTGCAAAAGCAGCAAGACAAGACTAGAACACTTACAGCTGGCTGCAGGCAACAGGAAATATAATCAGTAAAGTGAACCGATTGCAAAGTCAGAGACATAGACATAGACACAGAGGCAGCAAACAATGTGCAAATAACAACATAAACAACTAATTGTGACAGAAAATATACACATTTGTATAAGGATCATGCATGGTCAGGGTATAAGTAATACAATGAATGTAGAGATGAAGATTAAGAAGAAAATGTTGATCCATTATTGCCCTCTGCTGGACACTGGCTCACTGTCAGTGAAGGTCATCTCATTCACACACTCATTCAACACTGTTCAATATATTGACTTTTACAGTCAAAGAATTTTCATATTTAAATGCCCCTTTTTCCAGTTGATTGTTTTGTTAGTGTTATTGTATTTATGTCTAACACTGATATTTTATTCTTGATATATAGTAGTTCATTATTATATCATTATTCCCTATGTGCACAATGTTTAATGTTGTAATTTACCATTAGTATTTTTTTGAGTCTGGTTTGGAGGTCTTCTGATTCTGTGGTTGTAGCCACAATCATCAAACGACTGACACTGAGCCTGTTTGATTCCTCGATACCTTAAAGCTCTCTTTTCTTCTGATGCAAATAAAGAAAAGTTTAAAGGGGGAATTCAGCAGTTTTGCTAGTCCTTGGGAGGCAGGAATTACAGTCAAATAATGTTCAGACAGAACTCTCGTTTTGATAGTGTGCTGTATTATATGCCTAAGGCATGTGCCATGTCCCAAAAAGTGGAGCTCATTTACATAGGAAAGCAAAAGAATGCAGTGTGGTGAACTCATTATGCAAAAACTAAAAACCTATAATATAACAGGCCAGAATTTCATGACTTATGTAATCAAAGAAGGGCTTATATAAAACTACACGATTTTAATACAACAATTTAAATAAATACACAAGAAGTGAGAAGCAGGCAGCACTACATCCCTCTTGTTTGTCAGTGGTTGGGTTCAATGTGAACAGAGAGATAATGATTTCAATGCACAGACATTTGGGGAAGTGAGTGAAATAGTTAGCGAGCGGCTGTACTGTGGATCTAAGAAAGAGAAGATATATGTAAGGAACTGTTTTTTAGAAATCTCAGCGTCAGCAGGGGGGCAGACGTTTTGTCTCCATCATGTTTGTTTCATGTTCCTGTGTTTCAAGCTCCCAGACTTCAGTCTCATTACAACTCTCAATGACTTGAAAGCCCAGTCACTTCAAATCTATGCAGATAGACAGAAGTCAAGTGAAATCAATTTCACACTGAGCTGATATAAAACGATACTGCTGGAGTGATTCAACTCAACTTGTGTCAGTGAAATAAATTCAAATTGAGAGCCATGCAGAGATGGGTGATTAGATACTACTTTTCCCAGCTGCTCTGGTTATTTATTGCACAATGTTTTATAACAATGTGATTTAAATCAAATTTGCATGATGTAAAAATAGCAGTCGTTATATTTAAACAGTTTAAACGGTATCTATTGTGGCCCGCTGTGATTAGATGTAAGTCAAAAGGTCAGTGAAAGGGTGGGATAGAGACTCTTTGCCAGTAAAACATTAGAAACTTTTGACTTAATATGCCCAACTATCAAAGAGCGTTATAGGAGAGGAAGCACTAAGACAAGGACTTGTGCTGGGTGTGTTATTAACAATCAAGTCATTCGCAGCATGATTGTTTACATGTATTTCAGAACAGATAATGAGTTTGCATTTCATTTGTTGGCCAAATGATTCATGTTGTCACTTCTGTTAGCCACATAAGCTAGATGGGTAATATTTGTGGTTGGTGTATTTACACATCAGCACATCACAGCATTGCATTTATTAACAATCTACCCACATCCAGCAGCAGTACTGTCATTGGGCTTTGTCTAGCAACATGTTTGTCCATTTATAGAAGCCTCAGCTGTAAGTCAGAGCAAACAGCTTGAATCCTAACTATGTCATTTCTGCTGAACAACAGCTACTGTGAACTCTAAAAGGAAACTACATGATACTGGTAAATGCTAAAACATAGCAAAACGCAGCAAGTGAATAAGAGTAATAAAGTCTTTGAGCTGACTTAGAAATGGGAATTATGGAGATAGACTACCTGGAGTTGGCTATTAGCCACCATAAACTATTGATCACACCAAACCAAATAAGGCCATATCAGCAAAACTCCTTAGTGTACTAAACTAAGCAAGTGTGTGGTTATTGCTGATGAATTTAACTTTTCATTTATAAAAAGAAGGATGTATTAGATTTTTTTTGTGTGTTTTTTTGTATTTTGCCCTAAGTTTCTGAGTGTGAACTAGTGTTTTATCTGAATATGTAATATGTTAACTAACATAATTGGAATACTACTAATCTTTTTCTGACAGAAGTAGCCATAATAACTACAGATAACATGTTGTCTGCATGCTTCAATGATAGGAGTTCTTTAGACCTAATGTTTCTTATTGAACCAAAAATGGTAACTTTAAGTGTCTTAACAGCCTACAAACTGATCAGACCTCTCATTTCGTGTTCACTAGAGGGCAATGGTGAGGCTAGGAGATGATAGTCAGAGTGGCGACCCAAAAGTTCAAGTGCTGATTCTTTATCTGTTGTTGCAGGGACATATTTTGTATCTCAGACTGCATCTGGAATGAGATGGAAATCAAGGAGTGCTGTGATTGCTATGTCGTCCACATTGAAGAAAAGCCTATTGGGAAATATCCATGGACATGTTTTGAAATCGGATGCAATCACAAAGCATACTGCAAAGGAAGTTCAAGCACACTGCTATTTAAAGTTTTTGGCACACAGTAAACAATGAGATCTATTCGGAGGGATATTGTTTGGAGCATTATGTTGATTTCAGTGGTGATGGGAGTCAATCTGACCTGTGTCACGTGGAGGGAGTATGTGACTTAAGCAGTATTGTATCCCAACAGCCGCCCACCTCAGTCACACATTAGACCCCACCTTGTTGCTATAAATGCCTCCATGGACTCCAATGGTTACACCATCTGGTGGAGGGGGGGCAAATCCCTCCTGCTTATTCCCCAGTGTGCCATTTCAGAAGGTCAAGGAACTGTACATTTCCCTCAGGCTGAGAAAATAAACAAATTCAAAAAAAGAGCATTTTATGCATCACTCCCTGATACTTTTACTTACTTAGCTTTGCGTTTTTTACCAAACCAAGGACGAATATGTGGGCAGAGGGAGATGAAAGTCAGGACAGAATATACAGCACACAGCAACTCCCACAAGATAGCAATAAAGCTCAGTGTGAGGCTTCTCCAGCCTCTCTTTCTCTTGCATTAGGAGATGCTGATAGATAATGATTAAAAGCACAAGAAAGCTCTTCGTATCAACATGTCAGGTTAACCAATTCATACCATCAGATATAAATTAAGTTTTATTCAGAAACAAGACAGTTTTGTCAGGTTAATCTGACCAGCCTGTAAAGATATTTGGAGTTAGAAAAACAAAGTTTGTGTTATAAATAACCAACACAGACTTGTTACATTAGTTAGGGATGTACCTATACTCCCCTTAGACCTATCAAGCCCTGTTTGATAGACGGTATCCAACAATGTGTGGAATTAAGGAGGCCCACTAAGTTTTAACAAAACTGTAAATACATAAAGCCTCTGTCATTTGTCATAATGAAGCTGACTCTGAATGTTTTGTGCAATCTTGCATTTTCAGTGTGTCTTGCGTAATTGTTTTCTGACTAACTAGATCTGTCTGTGATTTGTTGCTCGAAATCCTTTTCAGGGTGGTCTAATTTCTGTCTGCACTTGAAATATGATGAAATATGTATGCGGTTTTCATTTGTCAGCTATCATAGACGTAATCTATATCACTGCAGATGTGTTTTCAGCCCTGTCATTAAAAAAAAAACACATTGGGGAACTACCACAGGACTATCAGCCTGTCCTCTTCGTTTTGTTTTTTTGCTTTTTAAACACTAAACCTGGTTCTTGCTTCCTGGTGCACCATCCAAGCTTATCACATATTGAAAATGTCAAGAGGGTGATGACTGAGCATTCCCATTTGACCCAATGCAATGATAGATAATAAACATCATTCATGTGAAACAACTTCTTGCACATTGATAAACCACAAAATTCCATTAATGTGAACTTTGTGGGTGGCCTGATGGGCCTCTGGTGAATGCATGGTATGCCCTGATACCAGCAAAGACAAAGTGATCTCTTTATGGTCCTCTTGACCTCTGAGCAAACCTATAGAGGCTCTCCAGAATGTCATAGCTAATATGGAATGGTATATATTTACACTTAATGACCTGAGAGATCATTATAGCTGATACTGGGGGACTCAGGCCTGGATCTACATGAAGCTGTCAGTGATCACAAGGATGTCTTTCTCCCCTCAAATGATCACAGGTTTATCAAAGCTCACAAACAGCCATTTTTCTGCCCCTGTTGTATGTGGTCTACTAGAGTGGAAATCCAATGAACTACGACTGCATGAAGTTTTTAAAGAAATAAATAAAGATTAGTGATTTTAATAGTGGCTTTTTCCCCATCCCATCCCATTACATCCCATCCCATCTGACAATGGCAGGATACTGAGTTGAAACAACATGCGGTCCATACCTTCCTTATTTTGAGTTCAGCAGAGTGTTATCCTAATATTTGTACTAGTGCTTTGTCAATAATGATGTTTCCTGTCCTCCCATCTTACTTTTCCCAAATAATCATTGTGAGAAATTTGTTGCCAAATCTAAACTTCAGTGTTCCAGTCAGAACCAATCCTTTCAATTAGTGCCACTGCAAAAAGCAGAGGTTATAACGTCTCAAACAAGATAGCCACAAATAAAGTTGGTTGTTCTCTGCTAGTATTAATTTAGACAGGCTGAAGGGAAACCAGGAAAAAGGATACAGCAAAGCAGACAAGGAAGGGTGTAGAGTCTATGGATGTGACTGTATCTCGGAGCAACAGTTTGAAGACAGAAGTCGATGAATGGGGATGTTCTCCATTCATCACATAAAGTCATATGAAATGGGTCTAGATTTGCTAATTCCATTTAAGTTATAGTGGGAAAACATTATTTTAGTAAGAATTACCCAGACTCTTGTAAGGTGTTTGCATGTTCTTGGGAAGTAGAATAATCAGTACTGGTGCATTATGGATAGAGGTCAGTTCCTTTGTGTGAAAATGGCCATATTATCGTATGTGAAGGGATTGTTTTGGGCCTGTTGTGGTTGGCAGGGTGCAATGGTGTTGTGTAAGAAAACATGATAATGTTTTATCTGTTGCCTGGATACAAAAGAATGAAATCAGTTCCACAAGGCCTATAGTTAGTAGGAGTTCGACAACATTTCTCTGTATGCCAGGCCTAAATGTTTTCAGCATTCAAACCAAATTAGCTGTATAAGGTTGTTTTATTTTCTTGTAGAAATTGCTAAAAACTTTCTGCACAGGAATAAAAGCTTTTTCTGTAAAATATGCTGCAAATAACCATGTAAGGAGTTGGTGGAGCTGAGCAGCTACCCACTGAGACAGGATGCAATGCACATATCAGACTTTCCAAAAGAAAACAAGCCAACGTCCAGTGTGGAAGGCATGTTTTCAACTAGGCAAAAGGCCGTCACAATGACTGGCCCTATGCCTGATAGGTCTTGATTTGTAGACATCTGCTCAGCTGCTACTTTAACCCACTGTGCAAAATGCTCAATGGAAAAGAAAATGTTTAAGAAAACACATGTCACCACTGCACACGCATGCACACATCTTCAACGTATGTGCATAATTTATCAGGAGTGTTCAGGAGTCCGATTTTGCCACTTAGCGACATTCTCACAGCCTGCTGCCTGATCTACGAGCCTTTTGTTTAACAGGAAGTTAGAGTGAGCCAACCTTTAGTGAGCTGATTGACTGGGATATTGCTCTAATCAGAGCAGTCTAATTCATTCTGTGTACATAGGGTAAATTCTTCTGTGCATGCTCTGGGTAACAATGACTCACTCAGCCCTCTTCATTTTGGCAGACATACTCGACTATGAAATATGACAAGGAAATTACGAAGTACTATAACTGCCCAAAAAGGAGGGTCATTTCCGAAACGCTTATCGCGTGTGGTGACTAATAGGACGTCAATGCTGAACAGCTGATCATTATTTTTAGTCATTTAAGGCTTACTGTTGTGCCCATGCATTAATGATGTGTGAAAACGCAGTCCATGAAAGAAAAAATATGCTGTTTTCTCTTCTTGGAGCTTAGTGACAAATGTTTATCTGCTCGGTTTTTGGATTCAGTCTTTTTCACATTCTGAGTCTGAGCTGCTGCACTATCAGCCTTTTGGCAAAGCTCTCTCATTAACATATAGGTCTGAAACAGCCTTCTGCTCACACATTTGATCCCTTTTCAACTAAGGGGCCTTATACCCGAGTTGCCTCAATAGCTTTTATTCCTCACTATGGGGGGTTTGGTAGGAAACTGCATTAAAAACGGCAGCAGATCCTTTCACTGCTGTGCAGCTCAAGAGAAAGAGCCAGCATCCCATCAGTCGTTTCAATAAAGAAGTAGAAGTGACCTTTTCAAATACCAGGGATTTTGCAATTACACTTTGTGATATTTATATTCTGACCTGCTCTCATCCAAAGAGGTAAAGGGCAAAGGTGGACTGAGGCAGTCACAGTATTTGATGCCCTCAGGTCTATGCCACTTGCAGTTTTGTAACCTTGTTCTCTGCAACTTGAAACTAGCACATATCATTTCCCAAATTAGTACTGTGATTAAATGAGAGGCTTTACATCTGAGTGGGTTGCTCTGCATTAAATGATGTGACATTCAAAATAATGGCTTGAAAACTGCACCCCTGTAACCCCATTAAGCCAGTGGGCAGAGACAGAGCTGTGACTACTGTACATTCATTTATCTGTAGGGAGAGACATACTTGTGAGGCTGTCTTTGCTGGCATGTTTGCTAGTTTTCTGGTGGGACATATATATATATATATATATATAAATATATAAAATTTTACATTGAAGTGGACAAAGGTTTTACATTTCTCACAGCAGACCGTGGATTCTGTCAGCTGAAATTACAACACTCACTGACTCTTTTAACTCTTTTAACTCTTAATCTTTCTTATATACTAACATTCAAACCACATAAATTGAATGAAAACTTTGAAATGTTTCCAGCTGATTTGGTTAAAACAAGAACCCTGTAAAAGAGTCTCAAATATACATACATGTATGGCTACATACATGTAGACGATCCATGTAGATGACATGGAGAGAAACCAGCAGCATTGTGCTTCTATTGCAGGGTAGAGCTGGTTAGCTATTCTTTTATAGTACAGTGTTCTAAATAATAATGTTAACAAAATGTTATTTGTTGTAACGCAACCTGGGGATATACCTACAAGAAACAGAGTGGTTAGATTCATCATCATTATCAATTTTATGTTCAAACAGTAAACAGTATGCTAAAGTGTACTTTGAGTATAGTCATACTTAATGATATGTAGTTAGATATAGAAGTTTGGCTGGAGTTGCTTGAGTGTGAACCCCAAACCAAATGGAGAGCACACATTCACAAGCACAGCACTTCAATATGTGGGGAAATCTCTGAGGCTATGATTGGACAATCACAGTTTGGGAAGGGGTTTCGTGAACGGTCGATTTGTTCGAGACTGATTTGCTCGCTGACAGATCAGTAGGGAATAATGAGAGGGCACCAGACACTCTGAGATAAGAGCAAGCAATAATAGCCGGGTGGTTTTAAACAAGCACCAATTATTGGACTATCTAAGGTTATAAGGCAGGTTTGAAGTCCTCTGAAGGATACCTTTAATAAGGTGCACCATTCCCGTGATAGGAGCCCCCTAAACACCTCGTGACTGATGGTTCAAGCTTCAATAAACTGTTTCTCTTTCAGGGGAAGTGTTGGTCAGGTTACAAGTCTGTATTGTAACAAAACCTTGGCCTGGGCAGCTGAAAAGCAGCCCAGGATATCATTAAGCAGAGAACATCAATGCAGCTTTCACTGTTCAACCTTTTAACAGCCCTCCTAACATCATAGCAAAGTTGAGTGCTCGGCTCCAAGTGTGCACGATCGGATATTGAGTCATCCATCTATTCTCGCCCTGACTTTTAAAAATGGATTGAGGGTCTTAGCAGATTGGATATGTGTGGAGGATAGCTTGAGAGAGTCAATGCTGTGATAATGTGGACGCTTACAGTGCCGCTATCCATCCAAGACATGGAAAAGACAACCTCTGTTCTCCTACCAAGTTGGCATAGTGTTTTTTGGCAGCGTTGTTTGCCAGTGGAAGTGAATGAGCAGGCTTCTTACTATGCAGCAAAACAACTCAGCTGTTAAATGAATTTCAGGTGGAGGGACAAAAGACAAAAACTCACCCAGGGAGCACTAAATGTGGCAACTTTGTTTTGATGAGGGAAGGAAGATTCATGCATTTCATTAAGGGAGAGTATGCTGTCTTGCATATTCACAATTACTTATTTCATTAATAGTTTAAACGTCTTCCGACTTCCATATCAGCTGCTTTATAATTTCTCAGTTTCCTCTGTTTGTTTCCTATTAGTCAAAACAACTTATATTCCTCGAAAGCACAAACAAACTTACCTTGAGCCACCCCTAAGAATTATCTTCCTCCTGCTGACTAATGCAGCCTCCTCTCACTAGGGGGAACAATAACACACAATGCAGGGAAGGAGCTCGCAGATTATTTCCTTCCCTTGATAAGGCAGTGGCTACTACAGAATAGGAGACAGGAGAGTCCTTTTCGCACCCTAGGGACCAGCGCTGTGTGAGAAGATCCTGTGCCTTTGGAGCCAACACCTGCCCGGTTGCCACCCATGAACTCCAGCTTCAGTTCCCAATTGACCTCATGCTGATTATCAGCCCTCGCTGATTTCCACCACTGTGCACACAATGCTTTGTATGTAAGATTTAGCGCTGAGACTCAGGCATCTAGGAAATGCTTGCAATGTGATATAATTGTCTGTCTGCGCTTTTGGGAGGAGTGCACAGAGTACATAATTGTTTTTTTGTTTTTTTTCCCCAAGTAATCACAGTAGCTTTGGTAGCATTTGGTAGCGCCCAGGTTGCATAAGAGTTAAAAGAATGGAAAATAGACACAGGTATAGTACTGAGAGCCATATTGACTTGTTGTTGTTTAGCCTGTCACAACTATTTTTCTGAAATATTTGTCAATAGATTCTTGATGATGAATCAGTGAATATATTCATCCTCATAATGCAAACATTTCTCATAATGAATCTAAAGTGATACTACACCCAAAATATAAAATGTTTCCTCTTAGACAGATGGCCATAAAATCATCTCAAACCTCAACCTCTCTTTTCCTGTGCTTAGTTTATTGCATGTACTTAAGAGTTTTATCAGAATACTGCCAAATATGCATCCACTGGATCTTACGCACTATAAGAAGGGGTATAGTCGACACACATGAGTTGTTGTTTTTTACAGTCACTGTGAATAATAGCTGTCTGGAATATTTCATCAGTCCCTTTTCAAAAAATTCTGTTTGCACTTACGTCAAACCCGAAACTGGCTGGGATGTGGTGCCTTGTTTAAAACCACTTGAACACGTCAGACGCAAAGATGCTCCATTGACTCACCCCATGTGGTTCAAGGACAGTTCTTGTGACCACAAAGCCACTAAGAGGAACCTGAATCCCTACTGTGACTCTCTTCCTCATCCAGGAGCTTCTACTCAGAATACTGCCATTGATCATCACCAGCAGACTGACTGAAAGCATGGGCCATTGTCCAGAACACCAGTTGCCCAGCATTCCCTCACATTGTTCTAGTCGCTGAGTTTTACCACATCAAAGACCTGAACGTCCATCACCAGTGACTCTCACTGAGACAGGACTTCTTGGAGAAGCTTGTGGACATGGGAAGGGAAAGAGGGGTGCGTTCTCATTTCATAGCAGGCAGAATTCTCTCTGTGTAGATGGGAAGAAATAAGCGGAGTCATACAGAGTAAGGCTGATTTTATCACATTTAGTGCAAATATGATCAGAAATACAGCCTCACTTCTATTCTCACTATATAATACTATCTATTCACTATTCTTTGTCATAATGCCTAAAATACAGTTAGTTGTTTTTATAAATTAAAGCCACAAAAGTCAATCTGAAGTCAGCTTCAGTATTTTTGACAGTCAGTAATCATCATACATTATTATAAGTCATCATAGTCATTGAACATACTTCAACAGTAACTAACACAATGTTGCATTAGTGAGTCCGTAGGGGAAACCACAGCCCTGTCCAAACAACAACAGTCTGCAGTTTAATCTGCATCCTGGATGACATTTCTGACTCCGTCCAGTGCATCCTTTCCCCAGATAGCATTCTTCTGTCTGTTCAGTTTATTTGTCTAGCATAATCCTGAGAGGGGGTATTATCCAACTCTTTTCCTTCTTCAAAAAAAAAAAACAACAAACATTTTGATGCATTTTAACCCATATGCCATCAAATTGAAGTATGAATATACTAAAATATAGTTATGTTTTTCACTTTATAAATGAAAAATCTTAGATGATGCAAATAACTGTAATACATATGATGGCATTCCTTGAGTCTTCCTTTTTTCCTTGAACAGCAAATTGCTCAGCTAAGTAGGACCTTCCACTTCCAGATATGATGTGTATTTTGCGTGCACTGGCAGCAGACTCTTCTGTTTTCGCCTCATAGGAAAAAGAAAAACCAATCATGGGATAAATCTCTGACGTAACTTTCTATTGTATTATCTGATCTCTCGCTGCCACAAAGATCTCATGTCAGATTGTGCACATCTGCATCCCGATTCCTTGTATTGTCTTTTAGTCAGGGGGGTGAAGTCCTCTCCAACCACTTCTGTACTCAGAGCAACAATGGCCGGAGAGGCTTAAAGCTGCCTTGGCAGCAAATTGTACCAACTTACTCTTTCATCCCAAAATATATTTGGTCATGGGCCCCTGTCTAAGCAGAGATATATATACATATGTAAGATAATAAAAACTACATTGTAAGGCAGAAGACAAATCCAAACAAGCATATGACACAGTGAACAAAATGAAAACGAGTAAAATATCAGCAAAATTGCTCACCTCATGGTTTCCGATAAAAAAGATGAGAAATTTTAAAGTTTTAAAGTACTACAACCAAATTCTTCAGTTTGAGATCTTGTCGTATCTTCTCTGATGATGATGATATGCAGTTGATGAAAGGAAACTTCCGCTGACAACGACTTAGTGAATAAAATAGGTTTATTGCAAAAAGGTCAGTTGTCTAACAGGCACCATGGAGGCCTGGGAAAACGTTCAGCCAATTGTAGGAACAGACAGTGTAACCCCCGGCCGAATCTGCTGTCTCTCTGTCCTCATCTTCCTCGAGCCACCTCTCTGGTCACTTCTTTATACCCCCTTGACCATACATCCCAACATCTGGTTTTCATCCATATAACAGGTCTAGTCTTTGTTTTAGGGGAACACGGATATATTAGAAGGACACCATCCCCCAGTATCTAGTAAGGGGGAGCAAAGGTCAGATCTCCCCGGCCAGGTCAAGCAATTCCCAGCCTCTCGTCTCCAGATAATTGATCACAGATCCAAAACAGAGAAACACTGACCACTACCAACATCATATGCCCTAAAGGCACATACCAAACACTACATTCATATTTATACTCACTAAAGGCACATATCAGACACTACAATCTCTTTGTGGATAAGCATTTCCCCAACACATACAGACCCCCCTGCTCACCAGATTAAGACTTATTTGATGTTATGGGGCTGAGATACAATGCAAAATAACAGGAAGCAACTTCAAAAATTGGATAACTTTGTATCCAAGTATGTCCCAAGTTTTGTCTCAATAAATGAATACTGTATTTCTTTGGGTACTTTATTTCCACCATGTCACCATGTCCATCTCTAAATCCAGTATAAAAACTGCTACATCAGTGCAATGATCTGTCCTTATCTGTCCTCGACCAGTCTCTCTGTTATGCAATTATTTCCTGCAAGCGCTCTGATCGTGTTTTATAGCTCTTCCATGTTTCCACGGGCTGCTGCTCCCTCTGCTTCTGCTACCAATTTCTCAGTGACGTGCTTTTTGTCCACTTTCTTTTCAAAATTTTGCTTGCATATACTCTCCTTGTGCTGTCGCTGTCACTGGTGTTGCTCGGCTGTTTGTTCACTGCTTCCTTTTTCTTTTGTCGTGGTTCAATCTTCTGCGTGGTCCCCGCTGATAGCCATTCCTTCTGTTGTTGTTTCCTTATACCCAGTACGTGTTGATAAGTGAAACCCACTTTACATCCTGCCAGAGGGCATCAAGGTGGTTCTCCTCATCATGTAGTTCCTGGTCGAGTTGGAAAATGAGGCTGAGTGCCAGCCGGTAATCTGTCTGGATCTCTGGGTCTTTCAGGAGCTATATAGTGAACTTCTGCCCTTTTGTATTTTGTCATTGTGAAGTTCTCTCAGTTTCATTCTCAGTCTGGCAGTTGGAACATGGTGGCCCCTTTTAGCATCCACACCTTTGTTGAAGTACTCAGTATGGTTCTCTGTAGACTGATCCAGGAAACCTGACAGACTCGTCTGCAAAAATGCTTCCTCCGGTGACCGAGTTGCTCAGTGCACAGATGTACATCACGTTATCAATGAGCTCATCCAAGGATGCTTGACTATACTGCAGAAGATACAGTATAGAAGTTTAGAATGCATTAGCCATCATACCTGGCCTTGCTCCCCCACCAAAGGGCCTCTTGTGGACTGTAACTACTGCCAACAAGTCCTATACCCCGTGTGTGTGCAGGACATCATCAAAATTATGTCCAGAGCTCAACAGTGGTTCTACAGTTAGTAGAGTTCTGTTTTAGCCATCTGGCCTGGTCCAGACAACATACTTCCAGGAGCACTGAAGGTGGACTTTTGCTCCATCAGAGAAAAAGGTACAGCTGAAAAGCTTTTCATTAGTAAGCCTTGTGAATATATTATAGTGCCCTTTCTTGAAAGTCCATTTTCATAGTTAAAATTATGTAAACCATGCCACATAAAATGTATCCACTGTCAATGGTGGATAGAACAACGGTGACAGATTTAGCTGTGCTGGAAGGCATGATCCCTCACCAGCTTCCCACCAGTGAAAACCGATTCTTTCTGTGGTGGTGTGAACAGATCGATAATGTGTAATCTGTAAATATAAAACACCTTCCAGAAATACAAAAACAGAGTTGTAATTTCACGAAAACATATTACAAAAACATATATGCAAAGACGCAAACAAATTCTGTGAATACATTAAGTTACATTACAGTACATTGCATTTAGTATTGGTTTACAAAATCCAGTTTTTATTTTTGAATAGAAAAGACATTTGTGAATCAAATTTTTTCAAATGTTTGACAAAAACTTTCCACGTGTCTGAATGAAAATCCGCTCCATATTTTAGTTCGTACAAAGATGGGGGAGAAAGAATAGAAACTAAAGGTATATTGCAAAATCTACAAAGGTATCACACTACTGTCAGTCTTTAGAAAAGTCATATCCATGATGTTATTAGAAGAATGAAAGATATTGGTAGTACCAGATGATGAGAGACCAACAGCCAGGCTTTTGTGAGGGCAGTCCTGCATAGATCACATTACTACACACAATCATTTAACAAAACCTGGAAAACAACTCATCTTTATAGTATTTTGGACCATAATTAGGCACTTCAGAAAAGACAGTCAGTCTCTTTGGAAGTCTTAGGCACAGCATGCAGTCATCAGATAAGAAGCTTGGGGGTTAAAAGTTGTCAGGGGTGTCTGCAGTCACCATTTCTGTTTCTACCAACAATCAGTTGGGTTAGACAGTATGAAGACAGTACCCACAAGAAAAGATAAAAGAAATCCAGACACTCACAGACATCAACAGATACAGTTAGTGAGAACAAATCAAGATACTGATGCAGACACGAGGGCAAATATTTTGTTGTCCAAAGTATCAAAACGATCAAACCAAAACACACAGATATACCTGGCTATCTCAGACATTAAGGCGGCCCTATTATACAGGTCAGTGTAGTGAAGAATCACTTATTTATGTGATGGGTTTAAACCAGCACAATCAATAATGTCAGCAGAGGTGGACTGGTTCACACTGAAAGCCACAAGCGATGTTTTAAAGTTGACGCACAGGCTACATAAACAAAGTCCTGACATACAGGGCTGAGACTTGAGATAAAGGTTTGAAATACAGACTTTAATAAACATCTGCCTTTGAATGATCTCACATATCTGTCAGCCAGACACCATTAGAAATACTGACATATGGCAGTGAGCATTTTGGTAGAAATGACTGAATCTGAAGAGTCTGGAAAGAGTTTCTGATTATTGGAAGATGGGTTAGGAATGCACATATATTGGTATTTATGTTGATATAGTAATATTTATGGGTCCATTGTCTCCTGGTGTTGTTGTTGTGGTTTCTCCCCTGTGGCAGCACCAGTTCTTGAATGAGAATGGTTAGGCTGGCAGTGTGAGTCTCAGCTACAAGTGAAAGTTATTACTCCTATATGCTCCTTTGTACATGATACAATCTGAGAAAAAGTATTCTATACCTTTTGCATATATGCAGCACATTGGAGCTTCTTCTTAAACAGACCTGAGCGCTTACCATAGCCCTTTTTTTCACTAAATGTTGAATATGATATTTGGGGATGTTTCCGAATTCATCTTCAGATGTGCTCAGACAGAAGAATCTGCAATGCAGCAATGATGAGGAAGCAGAAATGTTGAACACTAGTCTCACATCACCAGATTTTAAACATTCATATTATTATGTCACGTTTTATTTCTTCTTAGCCTAAAAGTTCTATTTCATTAAAACACCACATAAGAATAAATTGTCATGTAATCATCATATTGCAAATGTTGTTTTGGTGGTTTTGATAATAAAATTATTCAAAGCAAACTAATAAATCTGCAGGATATTTGACTACACTCCCTCCTTTAATATGGAGAGATTGGAACAGAGGAGCACGATGGGGCTTTTGTTGCTTTTTCTCAATGTCAGTTTCATCAGACACTAACTGCTACATGAGAACATTTTGTTTTCAACTCAGAAACCGCAAGGAGAGAAGATTAATGAATCCTTTGTGTTGGGTGGGACTCCAGACTGAACTTCAGACACTCACAGTGAAATTAAAAATATTTGAGGACATGTCCTAAATTATTGCTGAACACATTTGCAACCATTGTCCTCCAACTACTCTCTCATGAAATCTGGAGTCATTTGTGTCATTTCCTTCTTGATTATGTAAATACGGAGTTGTACACTATGCACAATGTCTCGCCCTTGGGCTTGTATGGTATAATGAGGCTTTCTATATGATAAGGAAGTCAGTTATGTTGTCATGATTTCTGACCCCCAATTGATTGTCTCTTAGGATTTAGTCTAATTTAGTTTCATTGTTTCCCTTTGCAGTATGAAAACAGATGGCCTTACACACTCATGCACACACCCCCACGCGCACTCTCCTGTGCATCCACATACTATGCACTGAAAAGATGTACTTCACACACAGTAATGTCAGACCTAGTGACCCCTCTTAATTCAGGACTTGAATTTGTCTGTTCACACTGCAAGAGACTATGTATATTATATATCTATAAATTAGTAATGATCAAATAATGGAATGAAATGTTAACACAAAGTATATAATGTGTGTACAAACTAACCATATTTCCTATAAGGCGTTTTTGTCATCTGGCCAAGGCGTTGTGAGCAGCAGGAGGTTTGGTAAGAAGGGAGTCTCCACTACAAAGCACAGGCAGTCAACCTCCCATGACAGTAAGTATCCACCCTTATTCAGAGTTCCCAACATTAAGAGATGTTACTCTGTAGCTGACTCAAGACTTTGACCTCCATGTGGGAGGGGGGCAACCACAAAGAAAGATTACACCGTCAGTGTTGTTATCACAAAAGAACATCCTTCTCTAAACCCAGTCTAAGTTTATATTGTGGCTTGATGTGTGAATCAATATTATTACCCAAAAGAGATAAAAATGGATTCTGATGATGTTTAACTCAGATCACTGTGGCCAGAAAGGCAAACAGAGACTGGTATCTGATCAGTGGTGGGTAGTACCATGTTACATTTACTCTGGTACTTTTTTTTTTTTTTTTTTTTTTGATGAATTGTACTTCTAAGAGCAGTAGCAGAATACTTTTTACTCTTAGGAAAGTAAATGTTGCAATAAAACACATGTACTTCTGTATATCTTCTTCTTCTGTACTACTTACATTGGGCTATACACTTATTGCTACTTTTACTGATTCATGGTGTTACGTGTGCATGCTGAGTTATGTGGCGAGTGATTGACAGTGAAAGGCAGAGAAAGTGACGCTGAATGCAGCAGCTGAAAAGTTTACAGTCTGGTAAGAAAAAAGGCTGCAGAGTTTTGATGGTAACTGCTGGAAAAGTGAAGGGTTTTTGCACTGAAGCAGGACTCAACTTTGGCTCTGGAGGAAAACAAACATCTACCCTGTGCTTATCGACTACAGTCACCGAATGCATGCACACAAACATACTTTTCCTTCTACTTAAGTCAATATAATTATGAAGTAACAATACTTTTACTTGAGTATCTTTTTTACAGCCATTACTGGCTGTTTTGTTTACCATAGCAATGCATAATGAATTCCTCACATAATCATCACATAAGCACAGTGGGACTGCTATTTCCATCTTAGTTCTTGTGTAGAAGTAGCCAGCCTGAAAATAAAATTGTGACATGATATTTTTATCTCAGCGGGTACGCCTGTAAAATCCAGGCTGATATGCAGAAAATGATTATTTGATTAGTTCTGCCTGAATAGAATGAAATAACTCAGCTGAGAAAGTGGTACCACCGGTTACTCCTGTCTCTTATCACAAGCACTTGAGAATTGCAGAGATGGTTTGATTAAATAATATATCATATATCACAACTAAAATTTACTGCTATATGGAGAATCCCACTTTGACCAGAGGAAGGCCTTCACACAATTTAATATATAGGCTGCATATATACATCAGTGCATACCTTCTGTCTTCCTCCTAGTGAACCACGTCTTTGCTAAGGAAGCATCTTGCAGTGTGTTTAAAGGTTCTGTCAAGTCATCATGAATATCTGTCAGTGCTGCTCTGGTTTAGATTTTTTTTAAAGACACCCTGATACACCAAGGCCCATCTGTCATAAAAGATGCCAATGAAATATTGTTTGTTTTAGGGTGGATGAATATATTTGACCAGAATGCACATCATTTTTTTGTATTATTTAAAATTCCGGTCAAAGTTGCACTAATTAGTGCTCTCCTATCAATACTTGATTAGAAGACTATGGATAACGTGACAGGAGTCACAAAATGGTCTGTATGGTAATTGGTCTGTATTTGTATAGGACCTTTCTAGTCATTTCAACTACTCAAAGCGCTTTCACATTACATCGTCATTCACCCATTCACACATCATTCATACAGGAGGAATCTAAGTTGGAAGAGATGATTCTTTCACACACATTTACACACTGAAGCTCAGTAGCAAGTGGAGGTTCAGGACACTTCGACATGCTGACTCAGAGGAGCTGGAGATCGAACCGCCGACCTTCCAAAACATCAATTGGAAGTTTGGCGGAAGGTAGTCTCTGCTGGAAGCGTAGAGTAGGTAACCTTTATCTATAGCAAGTCAGCAGGAGTGCACATAAATGTGTGCACACATAAACGGGTATAGTAAAGTACACATTGCAATGGCTGGTAATACCCAAGGCCTTTCAGCGTAAGGTCCTATGTATGCCTCCATTTACCATCACCGCATCCACTGCATTTTATCATAGCATCCGACACTTGAGGTCAGATGGGTACTTACCTTGTTTACAGTTTGTTCTACTGCATGTAAGTGGCCAAAGACTTAATTATACTGTTTTAAATTAAATACACTTATGCACATATAGCAAGTATGATCTTTGGACTGCAGAGATGTGCAATCAGATATGCAGTACTTTACAAATCAATAAATGCAAGTTCTTCTCTCCCTGATCACTTTATGTTCCACACCAGCATTGAATGTAAATACACAAACACAAACATATGGAATCAAACTGGCCTCATGAGGACGTTTAGGGCTAATAGTGTATCATCATTCATATCGGACTGAAACCAGTGATGTGCAGTATGAAGTCCATCCTTATCAGACGGCACACTACATTTTATTATTTTACAAGCTTGTTTTCATGCCAGAGAAGCTAATGTTATCTAAATGTAACCAGGATATCAGCTAGCCATAAAGCCCTGATAAAGTCTGCTGTTATCTATAAGAAGGTTTTATTGGGGGACAGCTACACTACACAGGTCATTGTTGTTTTACAATGTGTGAAGTTACAATAAAATATTTTTTCTATCCATAAGTCAAAGCAAATATTGTATCATGCCAGCTTTCATGATGCCAGCTTTGTGCTTTTACAAATCTAGTGATCAATCTCACGTCACAGTTTTCACAACAATGTCTAGCAATGAGTCACTGAGCTGTTTCTGTTCTTCCCAAAATCCTAATGTGGTTAGTCAGCAGTGTCTCCTTGGTGATTTCGCCAAAGAGATGCGTAAAACATGATATGGTCTCTGAAGCGGGAAGAAGTCTATAATGTTGGAGCTGTTGTCAAGGCTTCACAGACCCCTGACCAAGCCTTTCAAAAATGTTTTTGTATAGGTTTTGTTGAGGTGGGGGACACAGGCAAGGGGCTTTACAATGGTAATAAATAGGCAAAGAGCCAGGAGCCACACGCATCAATTGAAGGGAACTGATCCCCGGGATGAAAAGCCCCCTGCGTGTTTGTGAGTCTGCCAGTCTTAAGAGAACGCACAGAGTGGAAATATAAATCTCTTTGGAGATGGACATGTGTAAAGCATCAGCCCAGGACCAAAGTGCAGAGGCTGCACCGAATCTCAAAAAAGCTAGTAACCAAATAAAAAGAGCTGGTTACGACTAAGATAGATGTTGACAATTACCCACAGCTGTCCCATTTAAAGATGTGAGGAAGCTGCATTTTATCTAGCAATTACAACTAATCAGTTAATGTTTTAAGTTATATGGACCGTCCACAGATACGACACTTTGATGCTGTTGCAACTATTGTAAAACAATCTGAGGGTGTTAGCCAAATCATTAGTTTCACTGAAAAGGTTTAGACATCTCTAGACAGATAAAGTAGATGAATACACAACCGGGGTGTTAGAATGAGTTATTAAATATGTATTTATTCACACGGCTGGTACACTAAAATCGATTTTATGAACAAACAGCAGATCTGCAGAGTTTGCCTTAAGGAATTCACATGCTGACGTCCTGCCAGAATCGCTGATCAGTGTTGAGGAGGGGCATAGAAATTCACTACTGTTCCTCTTTCATGAGACACATGCAGAATAAGAGGATATCCTACGATGGTTGCTGCAAACATAAACAGTTTCACCTTATAACTCGCTAATTACATTCCCAGTGTGGAAGTCAGATAAGCCAAAAACCATTAAAGCGGCATTAGATCTGCTAATGCTTCCTATCCTGAGCAGCCACACCAAACATTACACCTTGGATATTTTATAAACAAATAAAAATGACGCAGACGCGGCAGGAAGTTTCTGGGATGTCATAATTCACCTGTCTTTTCTAACAATATCTGGACATGAGGCCATTTCATCACATTAGCATTGTAGCGAAAAACAAACTTAAGATCTTAAAAATAGCCGATGAATGCAACCTGCTTGAGAACCTGCAGGGATTTGCTTATGTTCAAGTACCCCTTTCAAATTATTCTGATATTCAACCCCCCCATACAATTTATTTCTTTATTTTGAGGTGGTACGTGCTGGTTACATAACTGACAGTCTGGGGAAGCTCACCAATGCACTGACCCGAACTCGTTAAGTAGCAGCAGTCTCATGATTGTGATTTGCTAGCTGATGCTACCGCCTCCCAGGGTTGAATTGAAGCCTTTGAAGGAAGCTGTTCACCGGTGATGATTTCAGAGAGTGTGCAGGCGTGTTTTCTGGGCAACACCTCATGACGGTCAAACACATGAGTCTAATTTAATCAGTCATTTAATCGGTCATTTGGCTCTTTTGTCTCCGTCCACTTTCACACGCTTGTAGTTAAATTCCTCTTCTTGTCTGTCCGAGGTCATTATGAAGGGTGACCTCTCTTTATCCTGGCAACCAAAACATCTGCTCAGGAGCAAGTTTATAAACCATTGCCACCTAGTGATTGCTCTTTTCTGTTTCTACTGTAGCCTTAAAATACTTCTTCTTTTTTTTCCAGAGGAAATGATACAAGAAATTATGCAAATGTGTGGCATTTGTTTTGTTGTGAAGAATGTTTCCTTTGGACACAAAACACCTTGTGACCAAACTGTAATTAGATAAGTTTGACCAATTAGTAAAATGAGTTCCTAACTGTCACAGGCAGTTTTACGGGTCACTGGATTTCCGTGTTGTCCATCCTCCTCAACCTTTAACCCATCAGTCTGTTTGTGCAACCACCAACCATCAGTATTCCCAACCAAAACTGCACTGCATTGCACCACTTTGAATTTGGGCAAGACGGTATATGAAGGAAAGAACAATGAAACATGGCTTTAAGCAGGTTTAATATTTGGAATGGTATTTCCCAAACCATAATTCCTCCATCATGTGCTGCCTTAAGTCACAATAAAGAAGGGAACTTCCCTATTTTTTAGAAAATTTGGATAGCATTTTTTATGTTTTTTATAAGCCTTCACTTTTTTTCTCTTGGGGCAAGAATAATAGTATTATAATAATGCTGATAAAAAGAGAGGAAAAGCGGAGCTTCTTCCTCTCACATCCACCTGGCAGTGAATTTCAGCTGCTATCGGCTGGCTGCAGATTCAAATTTTGTCATACTGAAGAAGACTAAATTATGGGAAAAGGTGCAATTTCAAAACAACCATTTTCATTTTGAATAATGGAGCTATTCCACTTGAATACAACTCAGTTCTCTGAGAAAACACAATTCAGAGGGGGTTTCATTTTGCAGTTCTTAACTACTTTTTAGATCAATCTGCAGACTTTTGCTGCAGTTCATCCAATTATTTATGGCTGTGTGTATAATCTGCATGCATGGTTGACTCATTATGGAGTAAGAGCTGCAACCTCTGTTCATGGTATGTGTTACCTTTGAACTGAAATGACAAACAAACTCATGTGATATTCTACCCCCCCTCCTCCAATGACCTTGACCTCCCCTTGACTTTTACTTGCGGTTGTTATAGCAATCAGTTCCATTAGCTGGACATTTTTCAAAACATTTATTTCAACTCTTACATAAATCACTCACATGGAGCTTCTTCACTGTGTTAATAGTTGGCATGTTTTTAAGCATTCTCCACATTCCTCTACAACTGGTCCGAGTACCTCACAATTACGACTAATGTCACGTCCCCCGCAAGCTCCAGCAAAGGTATGTTTTTGGAGAAGATATAAGAATAAGCAGAGGCAAAGCTGGAGTGGTCTGAAAGTCTGATAAGATGCAGAGATATCCATCAGTGTCAGCTTTGAACAATCTCTGAAATCACTCGTTAGAACGTTAACGGTAAGTGCAAACTTAAGGAAAGTTTAGCACTTACCTTAATGTCAAAACAGTCCACGACTGTTGATGTTCGTCTTCTGTGTGAGGATGAGATGACAGGCATAAAAAAGCAATAGTAAAACTCACAATGTTTATGTGAACGGTTCTGTTAAATCACACTGTCTTTCTGTTGTTCTTTTTACAGTATTTCTGGGTTTTTCTGTCTTTTCAGTTATTTGTTTTGTTGCATATGACTTCAGGTTGAGGTGATGATAAAGAACTATGTGACGAATATTGCTGAATACATTGGGTAGAATACAGTTGATCTTTTGGAAGCGCAATTAGCTCTTTAGGGGTTAATTTGGTGTCCAAGCATTTCAATTGCCCTGCTAACCACGGATTTAAGCAGCTTTAAATCTAAATTACGCAACCAAGTTAATTTAGTTAATGATATACATGCAGAATCTTGCAGCTAAAGATCTGAAATCTGGTCCTCATTTAATGCCATTGTTTGCATCTGACTTTAAATGTTGAGCATTGCCAGCATGTACCTGATATCTCATATGTTGGATATCTGATTTTGTAAATGTAAATTCATTTAATTCTTTATCAGATGTGGTTACTGAGATGTGACTGATGGCAATTAATAAATAATGTATTAGTTATTTTATCAGCCATCCAGTATGATCTGTTAAGGCTTAGTAAGTCATTACTTGTAAGACCTTCTCTCTGCTGCAAAAGTCACCCCGGCAACCAACAAGAACATACTGCTTTAAAGGACAACTGCTGTATTTTTCAGCAGATAGCTGCAGCTACAAATGGGCTGCGAACCTGCTGTAATGGCGGCAGTGTAATCCTTTAGGGTAATCAATGCACATCCATTAAAACTTCTTGTGTCTGCCACTGACAGGCTAAAATTGTTATTTGAAGTCTGATAACATTACAGACATTATTCCAATGGAGATAGACCTCTAAGATCCTTTTTGTTTAACCTGATACAGCCGTTGTATGGCACTGTACAAAGCCACCAAACTCCATTGGCAAAAACAAACGAGGTAATTTTACCCTGCAGCACACATATTGGTTTGGATCCAAAGTAAACCTTTTAAACACCAAAGTCACACAATTACACAGACAATCAACTGATCAAGACAGCTGTAATCTGGCAACTCGTGTGTAAAATGACGGTTTTTGTCAAAAGAGTCTGGTTTAATGATTAATGGTTAAATGAAAATGATCTTCAGGTCTATCTCTGTAGCCTTTTCTGTAATGTTGGCACACACTTTGAATAACAATCTGAGCCTTTCAGCGGCAAAAAGAGCACTTTTAGTGGACATTTGATCTGGTGCAATTGCCCCGAAGAATTACATTACAGCCATTGTAGCTTGTCGCTGCATGTGAGCTACTGGACCATTCCCAAAAGTTTTTGTGCCGACTAGTCATTTCAAACCCACAATATGTAAAAAAAAAATAAAAAAATAAATAAATAAATAAATTTTTTTTAAAAAGGATCGGTCCAGGTATAAAAATACCAAAGTTCTCCTTTAAAGGGACTGAGAGGAACTGTTGTAATTGACTGTAAGTGATGCTAGGCAATGAAAATGTGCTTTATGTTTCCAAATCTCATCTCATTTCGACTGTGCTGCTTGTGCGCTGCACAACTCTGGCGATGAACATAACAAATTTTCACCTATCCAGCATACACACAATTCAGTCAGTGTTTCTGTCACAGCAGTATTTCTCAACCTAGTCCTCGTGCCACCGGCCACACCTGTCCTGGAACTTATTGCTCCAGTGCCACTATTGCACAAGAGATCACATAGAGGAGTCACAAATGGGTAGCACTTAAATGCATGAGGTATACAAGAGCAGACCTGAAACAAAATGTGCACAGAATATCAGAATAATGTTCCTCTATCCAACCACATGATTCTCTTCAGTTCAGGATCTCACTTTAGGATGAATGTCTATGTCTCCAATTTGAGTGTCACTGCAAGTTACAGATTAGAGGCAGTTGGTCATAAATTCATCTAGTAAATTACTAGATTATGGCATTCTAATCATTTTCATGTTAACACCTAAACCAAGTTATTTAATTAAGGTCAAAAACACAGAACCCATTGCCAAACAGACCTGTATTCAGTTTTTGTCAGTCACTTAATCTAATTACATATACTCTTGATTTGATTCAGCTCTTGTGAGAAACAACAACAATAATACTAAGCAGTTTTGTTTACTTTTCTCTTCTTTTCTTTTTTATTACAGTTTGCACACTGTGACAGTGGAGGAAAATTAAAGTCAAAAATGGCAAAAATGAAGTTCCATTTTTCTTTTCCTATTTTGTTGCACTAATAAAATACTTGGCTGACTAAATTATCAAATAAATCAGGTAGTCTCAGGTCCCTGGGGAACTCGGCAAAGCAATCTTTATTTATATAGCACCAGTTCATGACAAACATTATCTTAATACACTTTTCACACAGAGCAGGTCAAGACCAGATTCTTTCCTAAAAAGAGACCCAACGATTCAAGAAACCAAATGCAAGGATTAAAGAATCCCCCCATAGTAGTCAGTTTTCACGGCATGTTCTCTACTCCTGTATATTCGCCAACAGCCTCAGCTGTGCAACGCTAGCTTCATTTGCTCTTCTTTGGGCTTGGTTGTACTTTTGGCTTCATGCTATCATGAAGTTTATTTTACTTTCTTTGACAGGGACTTCACGGTTGTATTAAGATTGCATTGTAACATTTATTCATGCACGAGGACCAAATGCACTGTGAGACTTAAGTGTACGTGTATAATGAACTGTATAATACATGTTCAAATCAAACAGTATTTTGTGCAGGGGATATGTCATCATTCCTAACTAACAAATGGTGTTTATCTACATCCTGTTCCTTCCTGGGCAGCACAGCACAGTACTGGCACATAAAAAAAAAAGCTGTTGGTGTGTCAAAAACTGGGATGGGATACAGTATGTCAAATTACGAATTTGGATGTATTTGGATGAAATATCATTCAGTCCATTGCTGCAAAATGTAGCAATACTGAAATGTCTGCTATTGTACTGAATATACTTCATATATTGAATGTTTGCTGATATTCAGTTATCAAGCATGTACAAGTGGCTGAGTGACTGTCATTGGTTTCTGTTATGTATTACAATGGGTAATAATGATTGAAACAGGTCAACTAAAAACATGTGATGATTCAGTTAGCATGAAATTCCATTGAAATGAGAAAATTCTGACATAATTGCCAGCGCAACCAAGGCTGATTGACACACATTCATTGAACCAACTGATGACACAACCCTGAGCTACGCAGATTAGTCCTCCAAGCATTAGTCACAGTGGTTTAAGAGCATGTTTTACGGTACTGCGATATCATTAAGCAATGGTTTTTGAGTTTGTCTCTGTCACTGTGCCTATCACTCTCACTGTCAGCAGTCTGACAGATATGAGTCCACTGTGCTGTTAAGAGTGGAAGCAGGCACCGTTAATAATTAAAAGGTCATACGTTTGCTTAAGACGGACACTTTCTCCCATATGCTGCTTAAAACTAGTCAATAAGACATCCTGTGTTCCAAAGAAAAAATCACTTGCAACTTTATGTATCATAGATATACTGTAATCCTACAGGCTGTGTCAGCTGTATCATGTTGTAATAGCATTAACTGTTACAATAGTGGAACTTATAAGTCTCACAGTAAAGAAAATTTTATTTGAATTGAATCAGACACAAAAAAAACAAGAATTAGATTGCACAGGGAAATGCAATCAGCAAAGTAATGACATATTTTGCAGTGGCTTGGCTGCTATTTGCTGTCACACTCCCTTGAGTTGGGGTCCAGGTGCAACAGGCAGCTCATTTCTCAAAGTTGATGTTTTACCCTGCTCCAATGTTTTGCTCTGCAATACATCTAGTAATTATTTAGGAAACATCCTTTCAGTTAATGAGTTATTGTTGCTCCATCTACTAGAAATGTGTCCCACTTCTAAAACTAAACTCTTTCTCAACCGAAAAAATAAATAAGTCTGATTTAAATGCAGTCTTTTGTGATTTAGTGACATGCTTTTTGGGCGGTCTTGTCTTTGGAGGGAAGGGTGAGACCTGAAGTGGCTATTTGGGAGTTGTCTGGTTTCTCTCTGGCTCTCCCTCAAGTCATCCATAGTGTGATTTCACCAGAAGTTCACCAGAGGACAAGAAACACGTAGTAAACAAATGAGCTCCATGTAGACTGAGTTACAAAGATCCTAGTTCTATTTTTGTTTACCGTTATTATCACAAGGGGACTTTACCATTTGTTTTCTGATAAATTTAGTTTGCATATAAAATGTGTATATTGCGATGTATTGTATGTAAGTATGATAACATGTGTAGTTGGCCTAAGCAATGCATGGGCGTTTAGATTTAAAAATGCTTATAATACAATTTAAAATCATCTGGAAATATTCTAAAGTTAAAATATTTTCCAACTGAAAACTTACAAACAGAAACTCTGCAGCGAAACTGTAAATATTTGTCTGGGTGGAAAATGTACCTTAGGAAACAGCTATTTCAGGACCCACTTCTATTACTCACAAAAGTCCAAAGACCACAAAGTGGTGCACAGGGAGGTACTGGGAGAGGGGCCGGAGGACAGGGAGAGGAGGAGGAGGAGGAGGGAGGGAGAGAGAGCAGAGGGAGGGAAGTAAGAGACCAGTCTTTTGGATTTCTCATTAATTCAGTGTGGCCCTCTCTTTCAGTTTTTTTAAAGCCCGCCCACCGACCATTATCAGCCCAGGCCTTATATATGCAGCTTGTCGCTGTTGTTTGTGAGTACACACACTTTACAGAGCTCAAAAACCCACAGCCAGACAGCCACACTGCCACCACCATGAGAGAGTTCAAGAGCAAGGAATTCTGGAGGGCCGTTCTGGCCGAGCTGGTTGGCATGACCCTTTTCATTTTCCTCAGCATCTCCACAGCTATTGGGAACGTGAACAACAGCAACCCAGACCAGGAGGTGAAGGTGTCACTGGCCTTCGGACTGGCCATCGCCACGCTGGCTCAGAGTTTAGGCCACATCAGTGGAGCCCACCTGAATCCTGCAGTTACCCTCGGGATGCTTGCCAGTTGCCAGATCAGCGTTTTCAAGGCAGTCATGTACATTGTGGCCCAGATGCTGGGTTCAGCTCTGGCCAGTGGTATTGTGTATGGAGCACGTCCAAGTACCACTGATGCACTGGGGCTCAACTCTGTAAGTGAAACTTTTCATATTACTGCTGTTGACAGAACATGCGATAATATGCCATATGAATTTGGGAGATCTACAACATCCCACACTACAGAGAAATGGGATGCATTGCAACTGTGTGCATCTTAAGTATCGTTATAGTTTGAAGTTGACTTCAGAGTGAAAATTCAGACTTTTGTGAGGATGTATCCATTTAATTTGGTGCTGTTTGTGTTGTTTTTTAGACATTCTGTCATTGCTTATTATTAAATGGTGATGACACATGATTAAGCACGCCGCACTGCAAAAGCGGAAAGAACCTGCAAATAAAAACATGCAATGTCATCTCTTTGACATTTCTCCTCAGCTGTTTCCATAGATTAGTGGTTTTTGCATACTAAAGTGCATAAATGCTTCTTAAATAATCTGTAATGTATAACATTAGCTGTCTTTTTTTTATCAAAAAAGCTGATGAGATTGTCAAGACATGATATCTGTTCCTTGTGAAGAAACTGGATTGCCTCTTGCACGGTGTAACACAGCTAAATAACACCGAATAACAATGATCAGGTTTTGCTAAAATGAAAAATGAATAAGCAATGTGGCACTTTGGAGTTTCTGCCAAATTGCTGTCTGACTTCCAGGGCGATGCCAGCAGCTGCTAAGTAGGAAGTGGTGGTGATGGGAAACTATACATCTAACTGACACAAACTGACAAACTGTTGTTGTTTTGGATTCCTCTCTAACTCTTGCAGCTCAACGGTGTCACTCCCAGCCAAGGCGTGGGCATAGAGCTCCTGGCAACCTTCCAGCTGGTGCTGTGTGTCATTGCAGTAACTGATAAAAGGCGCCGTGATGTCACCGGCTCAGCACCCTTGGCCATTGGCCTCTCAGTTTGCCTGGGACACTTGGCAGCTGTAAGTAACACCCCACAGCCATACCAAAGGCAGTGTAATGTTTATCTAGAATTAGGCACAGTGCATTTAAGCAATGTCAACAAGCAACAGACATGACAGAGCGCTTGGAGAGAAAGAATTTCATGCATTTTTATTGTTTAGCTAATACCCTTCACCGCTGCCAGACCCTATCATGCCACCAGAGCATGTAGCTGAAGATATCCTCTTGTGATGTCTCTTTGTTGTTGATTACAGATCAGCTACACAGGCTGTGGCATCAATCCCGCTCGCTCCTTTGGTCCGGCTTTGATCCTGAACGATTTCACAAACCACTGGGTAAGACACACAGGGAAGCACACAAGCTCTTTGCACGTGCCTCACATTTTTCTGCATGCATATTACATGTCAAGCATAAATAATTCAATAACTCCCTGACAGATAACTCTTATTATCCATGAACCGTTCTTCAAGAGTTAATCAGTTATAGAAATCTTTTTGTTTTATAGTTAGCCTGGCAAATATATTGACAAAGTGTACCTTTTGAACTTCACTGGAATCTTTGTGTTAGTCTTGTTATTTCGATCCAGAGGCTGATTAGAGTTATGCATTACAGGTGTACTGGGTGGGGCCAATGTGTGGCGGTGTAGCAGCAGCCCTCATATACGATTTCCTGCTGTCCCCCAAATTTGACGACTTCCCCGAGCGCATGAAGGTGCTGGTCAGCGGCCCAGTGGGTGACTATGACGTAAACGGAGGCAATGACACTACAACTGTGGAGATGACGTCAAAATAGTCCCGTACAATCACAACCATTTAGTTTCATTGTACATGTCTATACTCCTGTAAAAAAAAAAGCTCTTGATTTTAGTGTAGAATGCCGGTGTTTTTGTGTTATTTTGAAATACCATGAGGATTGTGGTAACGGGTCATTTAGTGTCTTTCTAATTCGCTCCTTTGTTTGACCCGAGTGCAATTTTCATCAAAACTGCTGCTCAAGCATCAAAGTACAGGTTGTGACAATCTTGACAGCAGTGCGTTAAAATGTTTTCCCATGTCAGTATTCTATGATGAGCCATTTTTGTATACTCTATGTGTCTGTTTCACTTTTTGTTTCTGATGGATAATGTATTGTGTGTACACTCTTGAAATGTCTCTCACTTTTTTAAGTAAATAAAACACTCGTTGTTAACAGTTGTTACTCTGTGTGCTTTCTTGTTAGATAACAAATAGAAAGTTTTGGTATCTGATGTTTTAGATTACATTTTTCCTTTTCTTTACAATCAGCGATAAACAATTAGGCACGCAAAAAAAGTGGGGAAAAAAAAGGTATCAAAACTTACTTACATACTGGATCAGTATTAGCTTGATAAAAAGAGAAAATATCTATTAGAAAATCTGTTTTTCAAAATCAAACTTAAAGGTATAATATGTGACATTTCCTCATTAAAATGTCCAAAAATGACGAGACCTATGTTATATATTTTGTCTAGTTGTATACTTGCACTATCACAAATATTTCTAACAATGTTCAAACCCAGAGAAATCCCCTGTCCGTGGCGTCATATCACCTTTACACCCTTCAGTTGCTATAATTTCTGTAAATGATACATCATAGAATTGTACTCAGTAACACAAATGCAGCATTTTGTCTGACACAGTAATCGGGTAGAGATCTAATTCATTGATATGATAGTTTGAAACTGCTCACTGTAATTTGCCGCTATGATAAGTGGTTCATGTCAGCCACCAAGCTGATGCATGTAATAATATTACAATGTTCAACAAACTCTAAGTTATTTTTATTGTGGTTCCTCATAGCATTAGCTACAGCGGCTGTGTGGGAGGTTGACTCATCAAATGCTAAGTTAGCATGTGACGTAAGCTAACATTTCATTAGAATGAAACGACATGAATGACGTTACATGTGTAAATTTGCAAGTAATCACCTTACTGATTAATCATGCATGGAACCAAGGGTTTTTGGAGCTCCTAGACGTCTGAGGCCCATGAGGTTTGCCCAGGAGGTAACCTAATCTTGGATTTTTCTGATAAGAAATGAGTGTACAAAGGTCTGCATTCCGAAATAACTTGAGCCAAATCATCTAAATTCCTTTTTATTGGTCAGCATGCTCCAATTAAGTTTTAATTATGTTAAGGACCAGGATAATAATAAAAAAACTTTTAAATATATTCTTTTAAATATTTTTTATTATTAGTCTCTACTCTCTACTTGGCTCTGAATACCCAGCTATGGTTCTAGTTCTCTTGTGTTTTCTTTGTACTCTCAAGCTGTTGATATTGATTGATGGATAGTTTCTCTCGCTTATGTTCTTAACAGGTAGAGCATCTAAAGGCAAGCTGCCAGGTTGGTGAGAATTTCTCCCCAGCAGCCAAGAAACACAGCATACAGGATACTTTTCTGACTCACTCCTTCTCTAGCAGTCCCCCTGCAGGTCAGTTGGTCAGCTTATGGCAGTTTGCCAGTGGACATGGACTAAGAAAGAGTGGATAGCTTTTTGGCTTTGACCCTGCAGCTTTTTGCTCATGCCTTGACAGAGTGTGCTAGTATTAAGCTTCTTGTCTGTTCTTCACACAGGCGTAAAGTGTTCTTTCCAGAGAAATTGCTGCACAACAGAGGCTTATAGAGTCAGGGACACAGATAAGAAAAGAGGCAATTCTGCCACATGCAGCATATGGGTTGGGCATAGGATCATATTTTCTTAGATTGCTTGAGATAGAGACATTATATCTTCTCATAGTTTTTAGGACCAGAAGAGAACATGTACGTCACTTGAGCTGAACAGAGTCCTCATTGGGCTTCTAGTGTGCTCCTCTGTAAAGGATTGTGCATGAACTACAGAAGTGGAAGGAACAAATATATCTCGAGTGAATAAAGGTTTTGGAAAGTGCAACAACTATTGGAGGGTTTATATTGGTTCACCATTACAGTATGCTGGGTCATATGCCAGCAGGACAGCCACTGATTCCAGTGGGGCCTCTGTACAGTAATGTTGGTAGAAATGGCTGGGCTTTGAAGTGAACAAAGACAAAGACCCCTTTGGTTAGCCAAATAGTGGAACATTGGTGGGATCCGATTTTAGGCCACATTCAGATCGACTTCAGCCATGTGTGAAAAGCCCTAACATTTGTTTGAATGGAGCCAGGCCATATAATGGTTTTTGCCCTGCTTTCCAAAAACCGGTAAATACTTTACAGCATAAAGCCACAACTTCCTTTTATAAAGATCTAGTTGCATTTTATATCAACCTTCATAATATGATGAATTTGCTGTTAACACAGAATATTGGGGCAGAACAATTACAGTAGAGGATCAAGTGTAAACCAATGGAGTATGCTATAATGGTGTACCAAGTGAAAGATTGTTGAAAAATGTGGCTTTATTGGTTGGCATTTTAGTTATGCTTACTAATACAGAGTGAGATCACCACTGATTATACAGTTTTTGATTAAAAAAAAGAGCTTATTTTATGGGGCCTTTAAAAGTTTGCATTGGAGTAAAGCCTGTCTTCAGGGAAGCAAATGCTTTCCAGGATTTTCAATTCCCAATTTTATGGAGTCTTTAATCTTTTGCCTCAGCCCCTCCTCTCTGTCCCATGCCTATTAGGTCAAAAAGATATTTTGAGTAGTATACTTATGTCAAATTATCATATCTAAGTCTGGATCTCTATGGCTGTGCTGATGAACAACTCACATGGACGACAATTGGACCAGAGCTGAGGATAAACTGCCAGAGAGTAAAAGACAAATGCAAACTGAACTCACCGAACAATAAAAACGTATTTAGCACCATCAAAGGAAATATCTGCTCATTTTCAGGTTTATGCTTGTAATTAGGAGTCCTACTAGAATCTGTTTACATGCGATAATGTTCAAACACACCACAAATTATTTTTCTCATACTGTCATACTGCATGCTGCTTCTTTGGCCTTCTTTCCAAACAAATGCTGTTCAGTTTACAGAAAATATTTAACATACATATGGCTCATTGATGTACCAAAGGTCCGAAAATATCTCCAGATCCCTGTCCTCCATACACTTTATCAGTATAATTTCTTTCGTACTTTCTTTCGTTTGTTTTTCAGGGATCTGCTTTTCATGTTGGAGTGGAGCACCACTGTGGACCTGATGGACTGAACAGTGATTTAATCACTACGACCCCCAGAGGCAACTAGCCAAAGATGGTTTTTCTCAGCCAAGTCACTTTTATTCATCTGTGAATAAAATGTGGAGGTGTTTTAGCTCCTTTTTCTTTAAGCCATTAGCCAACCAACATGCTAATGCTGAACATGGTCTGTTGAGAAGATCCCTGTGTGTGACATCACAAATGGGGCCAAAACTAAACAGAGCATTTCTATACATATTTACTGAAAGAGGGAGCATGAGAATCAGAGAGAGAATGGTCTTTTCTCATCGGCCTGGGGAACCCGGGTTCGACTCCCTCCCACTCCCGGCTACCAAAAATGGGCAAGGGTTGCGTCAGGAAGGGCATCCAGTGTAAAAAACTGACGCCAAAATCTACAAGCGGATCATCTGCTGTGGTGACCCCGGAAGGGAGCAGCCAGAAAAAGGACAACAGACACACCAGGGACATGTGTTTATGTGTAAAATCAGTAAAAAGTGCATTTCGCATAACATTTCCCTTTTAAGACATATATACATTTTTTAAACAATGCTTATCCTGTAGTTTGAATTTGCTTTTATATTTTTGCACTCATTTTAAACAACTGCAAAGAAAAAACATTTCTAAGTAACTAAGTCAATTATGCTGCTTGACTGGCCAGCATACATATTGATTATATCCTTGACTTACTTCCATTTCTGCATGGTTGAATTCATTGTGTTCATTTTATAATCTCCGAGTTAGGTTAAGGTCCAACCCACATGACAGACCACAATAATAAAATCCTTTCAGGGCTTCATCAGACCATCAGACATGTATCACATGTAGACAAGATTTGGGGCTGAGTGACATTTTTGTCTTCTTAACACCTGAAAGCAGCCAGAATTGTGAACATCACGGGTGAGTGGAGAACACAAGTGGTGAGGCGTTCACACTGACACAGGATCACAACAGTCATCCCTTTCTCTGACCAACTGACTGATCAGAAATAAATTATATCCACTTGATAAATTCATAATACAGCCAGTTCATAATACGACTGTTTTTCTGTTTTCTACTTCATGCTGTTAAATGTTAAGCCCATTTTCATCAGATTTTTTTTCTACATACAGTAGGTTCACTATTATCAGTTAACATAATTATCAGTTAACAGTATCATTGACACACAAGCCAAAATCCCACTGGTCATCTTCATGTGATGATTATTTATTTGTATCATATCAAAGGCCTAAACATGTGGATATATTGCTCATGTCAACAGCCTTAACATCTTAAATCTAATTGATTGGCTGCCTAAGTGTCACTTGAATTAATTTGGAATGTAGGTCAACCCCTTGAACTTTGATCTTTGCAGCATTTAAACATTATTTTATATTTTATTGGTGATTTGTATGTATTTCAACAGGCGAATTTCTGTCTTACTCCCTTCCCCTTGGGGATTAATAAAGTATATTGATTGATTGATTGTACTATAAGATTAATGTGTTGTTGTGGCTGTATTTATTGCTGTGGAGAGATGAGCAAATTCTGCTGTGCAGTGATGTGATCATTATAATCTAGCTCACGTTCAGTAAGCCAATTTATGTGGGCTAAATAATAATGTGAATGGAGAATATGTACAGCGTTGACATTTGGCGTCTAAGCTCTGACCTCTTCACTCCCTGACAGGAAATCCGAAGGGATGATGGCAACTTCCCCCCTGTAGACTCAGAGCCAGGAGGTGGATGCAGGGGCGAAAGTGGGGCTTATGAAATGTTACACAGTGGAGTAGTACAGCATCAGATATTCACATACCAAAAGAAAATAGGTGATTTTTCAACAAATGAAATAATGGTTGACAGTTCGCTGCCCTGCAGTGGAGAGCTGGCGGGCCCATAAAGCTGCTCCTGCTTGCAGGGTTAGAAAGCATAACCTCCGTCCTTCCTGTCAGTTCTCCTAGGTTATCTCTCCACTCTCCGATGATATTTATCTTATTATATGGAGTAAATTACTACACTCCTCTTCCATCCGGTAATAAATCCTACATCCTCCCAAATGATGTTATTATCTCTCTACTCAGGTATCTTGGCTGCAAATGCTATGTAGTGAAAACTACAATTTATCTGTATTGTGGTTTTAAATGTGTGAAAGAATGTGTGGCATAAACATAGAAGTGGAGCTACATTTCTTTGATGGAGAAAAATGGGGGGGTGCTCTACTTTTTTGTCGGAGCATTGTCACCCTCGTCAAAGGTGATGCTTTCATAGGTTTCTCTTTCTTCCTCCTGACAAGAAGCAGCGTGACCCTTTAACCTGTCAGTTCGTTCTCACAGAAAAGCAGAATGGGAGGCTGGTTTCCTTGTCATGAATTCAAAAGGTCCCATTTCCTTCCCAGCGGCGTATGACTGATGTTAACTTCAATGCAGCCGGCCCTGCATGACACACGCTTAAAATAGAATAAGTAGATAGAAAGATAGAGAAACCATTAACAAAAAGTAATAGTCAGTAAGTGCCCTTCACACATCTGAGAGATGGCCTTCATCTCTCAATACCTCATATGCATTTAATTACTCCACATTCAAAATGTGTTACATAATATTAAGATGCATTGCATTTTTTTAAAACTCTTAATCACTTGAAAGGTTACCCTATTTTCAATTTTATGCTTATTGCAATAATAAAATTACACATTTATAATTTGCTTAAGCATGAATTATATTTGTAAAAAATGATATTTGTAAATTATACATGCAAGCGACTGACTGTGTGTTAATTTGTACTATAATCCACTTAAATATAAATTAAAATTTAACATGTGCTTCATCAGAACAGGCCTGCTATATAATTCAGTTAACGCTTCATCTCACTTAAAGTAACAGTGTGGTCTTCAATGGAGCTGTGAAGAACAGCAAAAGCAGCACCACCCTCTGTTAACCTGGAAAAGTACTGAACAGAGCAGGAGACGTGGAGGTCATTCTCACTGGTCGTTCTCTCAGCTCTCACATCTCTCAGCTGCTTCTAATTAGGCCTGATTTTTTTAAAGCCACACACTTGATGAGCGCTGGTGACATCACTCATGATGTTTTCGAATGGGCAGCGGCCAGAACCAACGCTCTGCCTGTGCCACAGTCATGGTGTAGCATTCAAATACTGCCTAAAATTGGTTTGGTAGCATTACATTATCTGAATAGCCATGTCAGAGATTAAAATTTGGGCATTTTGGAGGGCAGTTCTGGCTGAGTTCCTGGGAATGATCATCTTTGTTTTCATTGGCCTCTCGGCTGCAATAGGGGACTGGAATAATTCATACCCTGACCAGGAGATAAAAGTGGCATTTGCTTTTGGTTTTGCCATTGCCACATTAGCCCAGTGTATAGGACACATTAGTGGTGCCCACCTGAACCCTGCCATCACCCTGGGTCTCCTGGCCAGCTGCCAGATGAGTGTCCTCAGGGCTTTTTTTTACATAATAGCTCAGCTTTTGGGAGCAGTGGCTGGCAGCGCTATTGTTTATGGTATTAAGCCAGAAACCACAGATTCACTCGGTGTAAACAAGGTAGGGTGAACGCCATGTGCTTCCAATCTTCCTAAATAATGCTCTCCTTAATGAATTGCATGTACTGCTCAGATTGAGTGGCATTTGGGGAATTGCCTCCAGCCTGATCTAGTTTCCAAGATATGGCACTTTTTTTCAAAGTTTTGTCCTCTGATCTTCAAAACATCCACATTTGCTGACTGCTGTTGAGTTTGAATGTCACATTTTAATTATCACTCCTGGTTTGTTGCTGTCACACAACAAAGGCAGGCCTTCTCTCATCAGGGTGTTTTTAGAAGATGAAAGCTTGTGCCGTCCGTGCAGTAATTTGTTAAGAACAGAAGCAGTCAAGCAACTAACTACTCAGCATTGTCCAACTGCTGTGTTTTAGCAGCTTGCTTGGCTCCACTTTAGATTTTTAAGGGCTCTTTCATAATGCAGCAGCGTAGACTAAGACTCTAATCATAATTGACTTTTTGTCCAAAGAAAATGTGAGTGCAAACTAAACTTTTCTCCTATTGCAGCTAAATGGAATTAGCCAAGGCCAAGGTTTTGGTGTAGAATTCCTCCTCACCCTCCAGTTGGTCCTGTGTGTGCTTGCAGTCACAGACAAAAGGCGTGAAGTCGGTGGATTTGCACCACTGGCGATCGGATTGTCTGTAGGGCTGGGACACCTCGCTGGAGTGAGTATATCAAAACATTTCCCCTCATTAATTTGGTAGATGGCTTCTCCACCTTGCTGTGGCCTTACACAATGGATTGGCGTCAAACGAAGTGGCTGTGAATCAGACTTGCATCTAATCTGCTGATGTACAGCCAGACAGGCAAGTGGTTTCCTCTGATATGGTTTGCAGATCAGCTACACAGGATGCGGCATCAACCCAGCTCGATCTTTTGGGCCTGCGATCATACAGGAGTCTTTTGATGATCATTGGGTACGTAATGTGGAGCTGTAAATCAGATTTTGCAAGTGTGAAAGTGAAACAGGGCTGTATCTGCGTGTTTGCATTGCTTTTCAGGTGTATTGGGCAGGACCAGTCAGTGGGGGTGTGGTGGCAGCTCTTCTTTATAATTATCTGCTGGCACCCAGAGATGAGCCCTTCAGTGAACAAACAAGAGTCCTGTTCTGTGGTTCAACATTGAAAAATCAAATTCATGAGCCCCTTCTAGAGGATGGTAAAGAGCAGTCAAAAGAGGATGTCTGAGTGGGGGAAAAAATACTACTGTGTTTCTTACTTGTATCAAATAAAATACTCTTTCTATACAAGGAGTTTCATCTTCTCTCTAATGTGGGACTTCAGATTTTGTGCTGTGCATCTTTTTTTCCTCTTTCCCCTCCCCTCTGCACACAAACCTTCACTATAAATACTGAAGCCTCGACGTGTTAGTTTAAAACGCCACACACACTTTGCAACGGAAATGACAGAAATAAAACGCTGGGTGTTTTGGAGGGCTGTGGCTGCAGAATTTGTTGGCATGTTACTGTTTATATTCATCGGTATAACTGCGATCATTGGAAAAGATGAGAAAAGTCCTCCAAATGAGAAGGTTCCCCAGGAGTTGAAGGTCTCGCTGACTTTTGCGTTGGCCATCGCCACACTGGCTCAGAGTTTGGGGCACATCAGTGGAGCACACTTGAACCCTGCTGTCACTTTGGGCCTGCTGGTCAGCTGCCAGATCAGTGCCATCAGGTGTGTCTGCTACATCTTGGCTCAGGTGCTTGGAGCAGTTGCAGCTAGTGCTATTGTGAATGGATATGGACGCAGCACGTCCCTTGGTGTTAACAAGGTAAGGGGGTCATGCTTGTCTGTTTTATGACTTTGGACAATAATTACAATTTCAAATACTTAATGTAATATAAACTATCACTCACACTAATTTATGAAGTTTACCTTTTTGCATTTGGCTGTTGTCTTTTTCAGCTAACTAGAGTGACTGCAGGACAAGGCTTCGTCATCGAATTCCTTGCCACCCTTCAGCTGGTTCTGTGTGTGATAGCAGTGACTGATAAGCGACGGGGTGATGTTAAAGGTTCTGCACCGCTGGCTATTGGGCTGTCAGTGGGACTCGGGCATTTTGCAGCTGTAAGTGAATCACAGTCCTGTAATTGTTTTAAATCTGTGGTTGGATTTCACATCAACTCTGACTAGACTAGCATCTTAATGGAGAGGGCTGCCACTCTGCTGAAGTTTTTTGTTAGATTTCTTGATTATCTTTTACTTTTTGCATTTGCATTTGCAGTGCTCTGGGGCAAATGTTATGTTTAATCAGTTTTGAGACCACTGTTCCTCTTTGCCAACACAGTTTTCCTGTGTTTGGCAGGAATTGTCATGATTCAAGACTTGTCCTCCATGCCTTGTTATATAATTTTGCAGTGTGTGTGGCCGTTGTGCCAGCAGTTCAGGAAGCAGGTGCAGAAAATCACAAATGCAATGACAGCAACACAAGTGTCATGTTAAATTGACTATAAATTAACAGCATGGGTCGACTTTAAAGTGTATTTTCATGCTAACATAAGGCAACTTGCAGAGGTACAAAGAGATCACTGCTTAAATTGCAAGTGCAAAAACTAACTTAAATGATATGGCCATGAAAAATGTTTTAAATGCTAAACACAGTAAAACTGCAAACAAAAGGGAAACAGTGGTCACAATTTTGCTCTCACCATGAACATTTAAAAAAAAAAAATGCTTTTGTCTTTTGGTCAATCATCACATCTGAAAAGCTTAACAAATAATGGATATCAACAGATTTTCTGTTTCATTCCATGAATATAATTTGTTGAATAACTGATATTGCCATTCGCAGATAAGCTTCACTGGATGTGGTATCAATCCTGCTCGCTCCTTTGGACCAGCTGTGATACGAGGTGAAATGGAGAACCACTGGGTAATATCAGCAAACAGTTTGAAGCTTTTACTATAAAAATGCAATTTTATCCATTTTATTTTGTCAATAAAAATGTTGCTGATCTCTGTTTTCGTTCCAGGTGTACTGGCTGGGCCCCCTGTGTGGCGGCATAGCAGCAGCCCTTATCTATGACTTCCTTCTGTGTCCACGAATACAAAACTTCAGAACGCGCAGGAGCGTCCTGCTAAATGGTCTGGAAGATGAAAACGATGCAGGTGAAATAAGAAGAGAAGACGACACCAGCCCAGGGCCAAGTCAGTGGCCAAAACAGTGAAGAATATGCAACATTTTAGCTTTAATGTCTGTCAGCACATCTATAAAAAACATACAATTTATAGAAATGCTTTAAATACGGCTATTGATTTTCATTTTTATTTGTGTTTTTATCGTGTGTGTTTTTAACCAGGGAATTTATAACAATAAATCAAATTGTTCATCCACTTTCAGTGTTTTCATCTTAATTTTCTAACTTGCAAAGTTCAAAACAAAGTCAACATATCCTTATTTACACTATGCAGTTACCAGAATAAAGTGGTGTATTTTTAGATCTGCTTGTCCTGGACATTAGTTTCTTTATAATGTGTCACATACTGTATACAGTATTTTGCTTTTCAAGGTGCTTGGCGACAGTCCCAAAAATCTCTGTGTAGTAAAACAACACAAGGATGTGGATCAGGTAATTGCACATAAAAGCACTTTAAATTCTTAGAAAATGTATGATCAGACAAGACGTGGCCATCATGGAGATTTCCTGTTTGGCTGTGTCACAAGAATGTCCTTTCTCCATCTACGCACATGGCCCCTCTCATATCCCGTTTTATGGCTTATGGGTATTTGATGATCTCCACACCCTTGGCTAATCATTGAGTAACCATCAAGTGACTTTAAACAACACAACTTAACATTTCTCAATAGAAACCCTGCAGTTTGAGGGCAATCCAGCCAAGGTCGCTTAAATAGATGCAGGTTATTGTTGCCTAAGCACCAATCAGGGGCAGGTTAGCCGTTGTGGTTGGATGCACATCCCTTTGTTGAGCACTCCCATTATTCTACTCTGTGTGAGATGATCATTAACAAAATGCCTGTGTCCCAAATAATTTTACAATGCCCGGTCAGGGGGTAAAGGTGTAAGTTTTGTTATATTGTCACATCCACATTTCACTGATTGCAACACAGCAAGGAAGGTGAAATCCATGATGGAAAATCACTCGGATAGATAAGACAAACTTTTATGCAACATTTAGTATAAATGAAACCAACAGACTTACAAGGGGAGGAGGCTACATGGATCTGCAAAGCGTGCATAAATCAACATTTTGTTATGTTAAATTGCAAAGGCTGAAACAATCTGAATAAAAAATATTTATCTGCATTCAGTATATACATCGTTCTTTATGGATTTCCTCCTCTAAATGAGGAAGATTGCTCTGCTCTGGTGTATGTTAACACAACATTGTTTGGTTCCTTATAAACCCACTGAGGTGAACTGCGCTCTTAAATCTATCATGCCTTGATGGGTCTAGCTCACTTATATGACACAACACTTCTTCTTCACATGATATTTTATGGTGGAATTTCAGAGGCTCATCATGTGACGGCGGCTGATCTAAAATCTCCTTCCTTTGTGTGCTTAACCTTGGAGGTCAGAGCATTGTGTTTAGCCTCTTGTTTTGAAGTTTGTCCTCAACAACATGGACAATGCTCTTTTTGTTGCCCCTCGGTCATTTTGTCTGAGACTGTAGTTCATCAAATTATTTGGCTCCCATGTTGAGCTTGATTATTCTTTGCCTTGGCATGGGAGAGTGTTCAGTGGTCCTCTAATTATCTTTATCTAGACAAAAAAAACAAATGAGAAGAAAACACTTTCTGTGATAAAAAAAAAACCTGGTGTCCTATTTTCACTTTACAAATGAGCAGTAAAAGGTCATGGTTGGTAATATTCTATATATTGTTATTTTCAACAAACCTCATGAAAATATCATCAACCATTAATGAATGGGTCCAACTAACAAGCATTGCCTGTGCAGCCAAAGCCTGATATAACTTTCTCTGTGCCATAGAGCTCACTTGTTGTGCAAAAACACATTAATGAGCCACACTGTTGCACTCAATTACGTGTTCCCTCATTACAATGAGCATGGACACTGTAATTTATTTTTAGTCACATCCCACATACACTTTTCTGCTGCTGTAAATACTTACTAGAGCAGCAAATGTGTATTAATCCGTGACTGAAAATAGTCCCGAACCATTGCACTCTTTACTTCTGTTTGAGTAATATTTGCAGAATGCTACAGTGCCAAGCTGTTGTAGGAAATTACAGGACAGGTCTCAAAGGACTGAAAGACAGACTGACACATTATTGACTTTGGCCTTTTCAAGGGATTTGTTGTCAGAAATAAAAAAGATATAGAGCAACACCTGCATTCAAATGGACATCCACCAGCTACCTTAAAACGTTCATGTAGTGTAGCATCTCAAACTTCAGAACTAGTTGCGTTTAACCTGAAGCCCCCTTTCAGCCTTCTTCACCCCATCTCTACATACTGGCTGGTGCAGAGCCCTTATCTGCAACTTAAGAGTAACTCACCACGTTCACTCCCTTTCTGCTTCTCATCAGTTTTTGGCAAAGGTCCAATAAAAGCTGTGGGGTTTCTGGGGGCGTGGGGCACAGTTGGATATCTGGTGAACTTTGTGCACAAGTCTGCGTATCAGAAACAGGGTGCCAATCAAAACTGCAGCGTAAAACAGTTTTCACTTCCCCTTTGTATTACCACCATGACCACACAGACCAGTAAAATGATCCCTCAGCTCTTTCTAAATGACACTACTGGCCCACATTTTCACAGCTTTAGTGCTTTTCTTCTAACATCAGCACAACACCTTTATGTTCAGTTAACAGTATTTGTAACTGCAGGGCTGTATGAACTTGTCAGTGGGAGCAGAAGGTGAATGGTTGCACTACTTCAAGCTACTTGAACTACTTTAGGGGTCCTGACCTGTGACACTGCTTGGTAAACGCCAGATCAAAACAGGTCACACTATTCACATTGGTGCTGTTAAAGTTAAAGGCAGTGTCTGTGGCTCATGTGTAAAGGGATTTAAACCTTAAATTGATTAACATGTGTGTAAAAGTAGAGACTAACACTTGGCAACAGCCAAATCCAGGTTACTGATGTTTGTTTATATCCTTATTGGTGAGTAGAGTCTAATTATAATTTAAAAACAGACTTAAGTTTTCAACGAAAACCACAAAATGATCATTGAATCAATTATGTATGAGAATACACCTTCAATTTATGCATTACCAAATGGTGATAATGATTAATAAATGAATGACTGACATAGCCGCGTAATGCCCCATTAGTTCTAATGTGCTGTGTGACATTGTCAAGCAGTAAATCAAATAATCAAATAATTCAGGACTTTCAGCAAAGTAGATGTAAGTTAAAGTGTATGCCAACCACTAAAAACATGTCCAACATTATCCGACCAACAATGAAGAAGAAGAAGAAGAAGTAAAACAGTTAAACTTTTCATTTCAGTGAAGTTTTGAAAACTAATCTACAATAAATGAGACGGAAATGTTACGTCAGGTAAATATTCAGCAGCTGCATGTGCAAGTGATGTAGAAAGGTACAATGATTACCATCAGGAAAGGGTGGACTTCAGTTTTATCCTGCCTGCACAGGACTTCCACACACACACACACACACACACACACACTGTTTCTGTGTGTGTTTGTGAGTGTGTTCGCAGAGTTTCAATTGTAAACAGCGAGCAACACTGCCGCCCTCTGGTCTAAATCAAATCTAGCCTGCATGCTGATGGTCAAAAGGTCATAATGCAGTTACATCAAAGCATTAAGTTCAGACACATTAGACTTACATCCTCTCATTTTAACTCGAGAGTTAATCTTAACTTCCCAAAAAAATAGTGTTCTCCTCCATTTCTCTCCTTTCAATCTGAGACAAATGAATCCCCATTATCACCCATTTAGAAACATGTTTGAGTGATGTCACTTGGCCCCAGTATACTCAGTACACTGAGACACATAGATGATTGATGAAGGAAAGATTTGATAATTATAATAACATGATATTTTCATCCATTATATCCGGAGAGGTGTCTCTGTTTAAGTAGCTTGTAGCCTGGAAAATAATCTTCCCATGCTATAAGGAAGCATGACGCACAGCATATTAGATTTATTTATGACGGAGGAATTTGTTGCTCCACATATAGGTGACACCGTCCTTATTGCATTGAGTCTGACTTTGCTGTGAGGCAAAACTTTTGACAACCAAATATAATGTTGTTACTGAGCAAAGAAAAGCATGTGACCACACAGAATGAATATTAGCAGTGTGTAATGTTACCACTGAGTTGTGATATTAAACTAAATGAATTAGAAATACATGTTATATAAGTACAAAATGTATCCACGGCTGCAGACAAAGTAGCAGGAACAACATTGCAGATTATAGTCTAAGTGCTATTTATAATTTTAAGTTTATTATCATTATTATTATTATTGTTGTTGTTGTTGGAAAAGAGCAAAGAAAGGCTCACCATTTCTCAATTTCTTGCAGTGAATTGACATGTACCCATAAGAGACCCATTAAGATAGATGAATTTAAATCATCTGTACAAAGTAAAGTATAAGAAATGTTAAAACTTGGAATGTCATTTAATTTTAGTGATAGTGGGCATGAAAAAACATATGTTCTATGGTTTCATATAATACTTTACAAAAAGAACACGAGTCCTCCTCAAATTTAAACCTTTTTTAAAGAAATTCTGCTACGACATAATGTTAAGTGTGATAACCAGTACTCTAAATTCCGGATCGGAGTGCTCCTGAACGCACCCCATCACCAGCCGAAGAAACCGGAAGAAGTTTAGCGCCGTTTCCGGTTACAAGTGCGTGAAAATGTTGCCGTCCCTATTTAATTTTATCGACGTTAAAGACACATTTACGGTAAGAAATCGGCGAATTGTTTTTCTATATTGAAATACGGGGTTTTGTATGTTGAATGCTGTAATTAAAACGATATTAAGTGAGCGGGCTCGTTACTGTGAGTTACTTCTTGTTCTATTCGTGTTATCGTAGCAGGTAGCAAAATGCTAGCTAAGCTAACAAAAACGTTATCTAACGATGTATTTACTTTCATAAATGTTCTCTCTCTCTCTCCCAAACACCCACAGGCGTCTGCCAGAATTGCCCTAGCTGGGAAAAACGTCAAACAGTTGTTAAATGCTTTCAACCAGATCCCTGGAAAGTAAGTAATGCTCATTTATGTGTCCCAATTTTGAATAACGTTACACATGAATTAAATTAGTTTAGTCCATCGTTACTCATCCCCTCATTTTTCTGTCTCTGTGTTACAGTGAGACAGAGAAGAAGACCACGCTTGACCAGGCGCTGAGGAGTGTTCTTGGGGATCAGATTGTAAGTGGCCATATTTTCAAAACTACCTCAACAAACCTCTTTAAATTAGCAAGGGTGTAAGTCTGACATTGGTGCGTTTTTTGTCTGCAGGTTGAGCAGAAGACGGCCTGTGATGACTACTTGGCTCTCATCTACCTGAGTATTGATGCAGTTACAGAAGGTATAAGATAAGAGAGACTTTATTTATCACACCGGGGAAATTTACTTGTTACAGCAACAGAGGAGACAGAAAAAGGTGCAGAAATAAAGTGTCAGTAAAAGAATTGGTGCATTAGTATGTTACTCTCCATATTGTTTGATTAGTAGTAACTATTATTACTAATAATAACGTTGGCATCATGCGCATCCGTGTTCTGACTACACACTAACTGCACCACAGCTCACTCAGTACCAGTATCAGACTGCAGTCATCTATCAGTCGTCTGGTACCTGTGGACATGGGTGACGGTTTTCAGTTCACCCCCAGGTTTGATGAAGCAGTTCGTTATTGAGCGTTTGTAACGTGTTTACTTTAGAACAAACCACTAGAAGCGCCTCACAGCACTGTACGTCACCGGAGAAAGCTTCTTCACCTCACACTCTGTGGTGATCAAGCTTTTGCTGCTTTGTTTCCTTGTCTTCATCTAGGTATCTGTTCCGCTACAACTCCTTTTGTCCTGCTGGGAGATGTCCTTGACTGCCTTCCTCTTGACCAATGTGACAAAATATTCTCTTTTGTCGAGGAGAATGTTTCCACCTGGAAATCGGTAAATAAGAAACAGCCTCTCAGTAAAGACCAGTTGAAGTATCTCTCCAGTATAGTTGATCACGTTGTCTGCACTCTGTCCCTTTCCCCAGAACTCTTTTTACACTGCTGGGAAGAACTACTTGTTGAGGATGTGTAATGGTAAGGATGGTATTTCATTCTTGTTTATGAATGAGACTTGTTATGTCTGAAAGGCACAGCTGTTTGTAACACACTTGTCAACCTGTGTAGATCTTTTAAGGAGGCTGTCCAAATCTCAGAATACTGTATTCTGTGGGCGAATCCAGCTTTTCCTTGCGCGCCTCTTCCCTCTGTCTGAAAAATCAGGTAAGAATGACATTTGTGTTTGTTATATTTGAATAAATAAGACAAGCCCCTTGTGGATGTAATGTATAATTAGCCTATAATGTGTGTTGTTTTTTTTTTAATGTTCTGCCTGTCTGTGTTTATTCCAGGTCTCAATCTACAGAGCCAGTTTAATCTGGACAATATAACAGTGTTCAACAAAAATGAACAAGAAAGCACTCTTGGCCTGAAGGTAAAGTGTTGACACCTGATAATAATTGCAAGAATCTTGAATGTGAATTTTTTAGTTTAATCTTATTTTATTGTTCTATGTCTGCAGCATGCAGAAGAAAAGGAGGACGGTATGGAGGTGGAGGAAGGAGAAATGGGAGAGGATGATGCTCCTGCACCATGGTCAGTGAATACACAATATGATAAAGATTTTTTGAATATTTATTTGTTATGTATATCAAAGATGACACTTGTGCTTGTTACTGTTTTTAAGTTTACGATAACAGAGTCAAATTTTACTTCCAGTTCCATTCCTATTGACTACAACTTGTACAGAAAGTTCTGGACCCTGCAGGACTATTTCAGAAACCCTGTGCAGTGCTACGATAAATTCTCTTGGATGACATTCCTCAAGGTGATGCACCCGATCCCGAAAGCAAAGAGCAATCAGATCATGGCAAATACCAAAGTAGCCGCTAAAACCTAGTGACTCACTACCAACGCGTATTCCTTTTTGTCCTGAACAGTATTCGGATGAGACTTTGGCGGTGTTCAAGAGCTACAAGTTGGATGACATGCAGGCCTCTAAGAGAAAGCAGCAGGAGGAGCTGAGAGCATCCGGAGGAGAACATGTCTACTTTGCCAAGTTTCTAACAAGTGAAAAGGTAAGAACACTGGCTTTACTCCAGGAATAATTGGCTGTTCACATTCAGCGTTTTGACTGGCTGGTTGAGATATTAAATCCCATTTGGTGAACCATTAACTAGCATAAGTAGTCTCATTCTATCGCTGGTGGCACCTGTAATATCTGTGTCTGTATTTATTTACGTTAAGAAATTGGTTGGACGTTACCTCACTACTCTTCATTTCCTTTCCGTGTGCAGCTGATGGACTTGCAGCTCAGCGACGGAAACTTCAGGCGGCACATTCTACTCCAGTACCTCGTCCTCTTCCAGTACCTGAAGGGTCAGGTCAAGTTCAAAAGGTGAAGCGAAGCATGCCTCTCAAAACCTCATTTGTGTTAATAAACACGGGTTGTTGGGGACTCATTTTTTTTTGCATGTCTCTGTCCTCGTGCAGCTCCAGCTGTGTTCTGAATGATGACCAGACTGCGTGGATTGAAGAGACAACCAAACTGGTTTATCAGGTCAGTCTTAAATCACACTGGCATAGATCATACATACTAATAGTTAATCCATAATCAAATGTTACCCCACTGTCTTTCCTTATAGAAAACCTGTGTTAATCTGTGACTGTTCTCTTGTAGCTGCTGAGAGAGATCCCCCCTGATGGAGACAAATTCGCTTCCATGGTTGAGGTAAGTCACGCGTTGGGAATATTGATATTGAATATTTAATGAGGTTTTTCTGCACACCCTCCTGTTGCTATATTTGTTGCTGAGTTCTCCATACAAGTGGCACTATAAGTGTTTCTCATCTTTGACAGCACATCCACAACACTGAAGAGAACTGGAATGCCTGGAAAAACGAGGGATGCCCGAGTTTTGTGAAAGAAAGGTACAGCAGCCAAATGTTAGAAACGTAGTCATGGCAGATAATTATTTTATTTGATTTAATTTCAACATTGCTTAGTCAATTTTTAGATTTGGGGATATGGTGTGTGGGCTTGGGCTAGCGTGCCAAAATAACTGTTGGTTCCACTTGTTTTTTCTTCGACAGGACAATAGAAGACAAACCCAAAAGGACCCCCAGGAAAAGACAAGCTCCTGAAGACTTCCTTGGAAAAGGGCCCGACCGCAAGATTTTCATGGGAAAGTATGTGATCTAATGCAGGGGTGGGCTAGCAGAGCAGAGCAGAGCAGAGATGAGGGTGTTTTTTTCTAAATATTAAATCTCCCGTTTGAACTCTGTAATAAAAAAATAAAAAAGAAAAAGAAAAGAAACTGCTAGATCGAGGCACATTGCCGTGAATAGACACTGCGTGTTTGCAACATGTGGAGGCAAAATGACACAAAGACTTTCTGTGATAATCAAATGTAGACAATGGCTGAATCTATGTGGAGTGAACAACAATGTGTGGAATTTACTTCCATAATTCAATTCTTTGTGTTTTGTCAGTGATGAGTTGACTCGACTGTGGAACTTGAACCATGACAACATGGAGGCCTGCAAGTCTGACAGCAGGTCAGTGGTTCAGTAAACAAAGTAGCATCCCATCTACAATCACACTCTTTGCATATGTCAGAATATTTGTTTTGTTTTTTAACATCTGATGTCTTTCATTCAGGGAGTTCATGCCGTCACTGGATGAATTCTTCGCAGAGGCCATCGAGCAGGCCGACCCTGCTAACATGGTGGAAGAAGAGTACAAGTAAGTTTGCTCTCCTGAAACGTACTCCAACAAAGCCGGCCTTCCCCAAAAAAAAGCCTTGGTGGATTAATTCACAGTTTTTAGTCAGTGTGCAGAGCTTTAAGTTGTCAGGTACCATGTCTGATTTCAGGATTAGAGCGGTTTGAAATTCATATAATACTTAATTCATTACATTGTACACATTCTCTCCAGGACAACTTTTCAGGTTCACAAATATTTCTTGCTTTAGTTCCTTAATACATGTTTGTGTGACTCTCCCCTGTTATTTAACACAGAGTCGTGCGGAACCCAAACTACGGATGGCGCGCGCTGAGGCTGCTGTCCAGGAGAAGTCCACACTTCTTTCAACCAACTAACCAGAAGTTCAAGAGCCTGGCAGACTACCTTGACAGCATGGTCAGCAAACTGGCCAAAGAACTGCCGGTGAGCACTTCTTTTTCAAAAAACGTTTTCATCATTAGAAGTAGACTGCTTGATGGACACACACACACACTGTTAACACTGCTAATCTTAATTGTCCGTGCATACATGCAGAAGGATATCCCCTCTGAAGAGATCAAAACGGGAGAAGAGGATGACGACGACAATGGGGACAATCTTCTCAAAGACAGCAATGACAGTGAGTTTGAATAGTCGCTTATTCAATGGTCCTATCTACCATTTAAGCCACCAATATGATTTATTTTTTCTTCTTTCATATCCCTCTGTCTTTAACACAAAGAAACATTCATTTAGGAGGTAATGAATCATTTTAAATTCAAGCTTTTCTCAAGAAATATTTAGAGCATATTTATTTACATCCTAACAACATATCCTTCCGGTTTATCCTTCCCCCAGCTCGACCTGTGTGCTTTTTAGATCCTAGCTTAATCTGCCCCCGTAACCGCTCATTTCCATCCTTTTTAGATCCAGAGTCTATTTTTACCCTCACTATTGTCTCTCTCAGGTCCGAGCATACAGAGCAAGATGGTGACGAACCAGCAGATGGATGACATGGCAGCCAAACTGGGCGCTCAGTGGAAGACGCTGGCTTCTCATTTGGAGATGAAGGCCGCAGAGCTGCGGGAGATCGAAACAGACAGCGAAGATGTTGACATGCAGGCCAAACTGCTGCTTGTAGCCTGGCAGGACAGGGAGGGGACACAAGCTACTGTGGAGAACCTGGTCACAGCCCTCAACGCTGCAGGATTCTCCCAGATTGCAGACAACCTCAGTGAGGCTTAAAGTAGATCGTTTGTTTAATAATCAGTACCTCCATTAAATTGTTGCAGCATCCTTTTTCATACCAAAAACAATTTAAGACTAAAATTTTTGTATGTAGTAAAGGTTTTTTTCACTGTAGAAAATTCAATAAATGTTCTTTTTTTCTAATGAAACTCAGTCACAACATTCATTATGACCCAGTGCTCACATTAAAGAATCTCACAGTTTGGTATAACAGTTTATTTTCACCACCTATGAAAAGCGATCAGTCAATAACTTATTACAGAGTGGTGATGGTTAGGTCTTACACATCGTGGCAGGGTGATCAGGAAACCTGCGGGGAGAAACCAAGTGAAGCATAGCATTTAATAATACAGATGTCGAAGTCTGAAATCAGTGTCGGCAAGAACGATGTTCAAGGCTTGTCGAGTAAACCGTCATGGTTGAATCTCAAGTCTTTATTTAACTGCACGCAGGTCACCACAAGGGCAGCCTGTTCTGAACCAGTCCCCCACACACACTTCCCCGCAAAAAGCATTAGTGAAGATTTGGCAGAAAGGACCTCATCTGTCAATACGTCTGAGAACAATTCCAGGAGATGATGTAAGCCAAACACTTAAGAAAAGACCTGAGATTGAACCTAAATTTTCCAGCAGGCCAACAGGTGAACAAGGGCAAGTCTTTACAGTGTTACGTGAAAATCTCCATAATACATCTGAGAAGTCACAAGCCAGAATGTCGAGGACAGCAGCTTGGCTAGGCATTTTGTACAAGTTGATTAAATGACTAAAGAGAAATATTCTGTTTTTTTGATGAGCACCTTATCAAAGGCTTTAAAAAATATACAATGTGTATAAAACATTTAATGAAACTGCAGAGCTAGACTTCAGAAGTCCTTTTAAGGATCCAGTCCAGAGATTGCCTCTTTACATCTCCATTTTCAAAGCCCACTATGGTTGAATATTTAACACCATTTGACAGAATTTGTTTTACAAGCATCCGTGTTGGTTACAAAAAACGAACAAAAAAAAAAAAAAAAGTAAGGTAATCAAATCTTTAAAGACACCAGTTTTACTGCACATCAATGCAGACAGTGCTTGGAAATGGCAATTTGTACGTGTGTTGGATGTTGTCTTTGTCTTCTAGGAAATCCTCCACAGCTACTGTTCGTCTCCAAGTACTTCCAGCCGCCGCGGGCCGTACAGTAGAACGTATGCTATATGCCAGTCTCCGCCACCAGACAGTCGCAAGATATCTTCTGGAGACACCACACTCACTTTGTCATCATCAAACTTGACCCACTCATCTAACGGAGACCACAGGGGGGAAAAAAGGAAACGTTAAGTTCCTGAACATCTGTGTGCACCAAAGTATGAAGTTCCTGTATGCTTTCATGGTTTGTGACTAATACAAGTCAAACAGCTGTGGTTACCTTCTTTCCTCTTGACCCATCCCACGTAGTGTCCTGATGAGCTCGAGCGGCCTTGGTGAGTCAGCACACCCTGCAGGTCGTAGTAGCCACTGTTGTTGGAGCCGAGGTCTGCAAGACAAACGGCAGCATGTTACAAAATTCTCAATTTTGGCTCATAATTGACTGAAATGGAAAACCTTACAAGAGAAAATGCAACCTCCAGTGCCATTACACTGCTATATATGCGTGTGGTGCTCGGCATTGTGGGACACGGAAGGTTTGCAGGGACTGGAAAACCTTTAGAAAAATAAATTATGAACTTTGGTAAGTTCAACAAGCAATAATACTGACACATTTAGAGAAAAGGGCTGAAAGTTGGTGGGAGATTGTACAAGCCTTTTCTTGATCTTGTATGCGTTGGTGTATTTTCATGATCGTTAAACCCATTTTTAGTGAAAGATTTTCATTATTGAGCAGCCACTTAAGTGCCTGGATTCAGATTTTTTTTCCTTCATGCCAAACTCATGAATGAAGGCATCTTCTTCCTCTTGTGTGCTGAAGTTGTCTCAGCAAATGTGCATGTTATGGAGAATACATTACATGAAAAATGGTAAGATGTATTTACAATGATGATTTAGTGCGGATTCTCCCTTTTTAAAAAAAAAAAAAAAAAAAAAGTGTACAGAGGGTGTTAGTGTCATGTCCCATCATACCATCAGGGAATGAGGAAGGCTCATATTTCACTTCTTTTGCTGCATTTGGCTTCTTCCCCAGCTGATAAGAAAAGGAGAGAAAATTGTGAGATGCAATAACAGTTACACTGTATAACAAAGTGGGAGCTTTTCTACAGGTAGGAAATAATAACCATGCTAGTATTTGGCCTTGCCTTTTGCTGCTGTTTCTCTAGCTTCTTGTCCTCCATCTCCTTAAACTTTGACCTGATTGGCAGCATTTTCTCCTGAATCTCCGGGGTGCACAGCTCGTAGACATCCAGCATGAGCGGGAACTTGACATCCTTAATAAAAAAAAAAAAAAAAAACAGACAACATATTAGAATTAGAATCAAATAAATTATAATAAGTAATATAAGTATAAGTAATACGAGACAAACCTTAAGGACTTTTGCATTGACAGACTCCTTCTCTTTGTAGAAAAACCGGACCATTTGAACAGTCAAGTACGCTGGGAGACGGCTGAGCTTTGACTACAGGAGTAAGAGCATGGTCTCAGGCATTTCAAACTCAAGTTTGCAAATGTGTCAGTTGACAAGAAAACTGCTTTGAAATGTCCAAAGGAAATTGCAGGGAAAGGAAAAACTTACAGATTTTATATACAGGGCGTTTCTTTCCAAAGACGTAGACATTTTTGTGATTTCCTCCTGCAGTCTCTGGAGAAATAAAAACACGCAGAAACATGATTTCCCCCTGGAGACAATGGCAGTGTGTCGCAAGCATGTTGTATTCCTCTTTCTCACTCCGACTACACTGTTACGAACATAAAACGTCCCAGTAGAGATTTATGTATTCAAGCTTCCCAAGGTGCATCTCTGGCTACACACACACACACTTCCCTCATGAAGAAAACACATGCTGCTGTTAGATACATACCAGCTTTAGTCCTGTTGCAAGGTACTTTACTTCTTGGTTGATGAAGCAACTGAGCTGGAGCTGGCTTTCCTTGCCTTTGATTGGCTCCTCGTCCTCACACTCTGTGCATTTCATGCTGAACAGGAGAGTTAAGAAAACGCCCAGCACAGTAATGTCACGCAGCTGGGAGACCTTTGCTTACTTCAACACGGATATGACACTACACACTGCTCTTCATGGCCCACACTTTTACAGTCAAACCATACTGTGCAAGAAATAAAATGTAGAACGATGTGATAAATAAAAACACACTGCAAGGATACGTAGTTTCGAATTCTACACCGAAATACTGGTCAATGAAGTTCTTCTTTGTAGAGGCAGAGGCCGCTCCGCTCTCAGAGTCGGTCTACAGATTGAAAAGCAGAGGAAACATTTTTACATTTTATTTGTCCTCAACTAACTTAATTTCACATTCATCCTTTCATCGTAAAACACCACAAGGTAGTAGGAAAAAAAAAAAACAGCTTTTACCTCCATGGGAGTCTCTGGCTCTAGTGGCTCCAACTTTTGCTGAAGCACTCTCATCATCTGCAGCCAGCACTCGTTGGCATCCTGAGAGAACAAGAGAAAAAAAAAAAAAAACGTGTGTTGACATTTTCATTTAAAGTTTATTATAAGCATGTAGGTACAAGACATGTGGTTGTATCCATTTCAGTAACTGTGGTGAAGAGTTTATCACCTGCTGCAGGTACTGTCCCTGGTCCCCTTTCTCCGCAAACTGTGGAAAGGCCATGTGAAGGAACTGCAGCAAAATAATGGGTGGCAGGCTAGATGAGGTCTTGTCCATGGTCTCATACAAATCACGAAGGGCTGAGGATGCAAAGATAAATTAATGTTCATCTTATATGCATTCGGGAGTTTAAGACATAAGTAGATGTCGGACTTCACAGAGTTAACGATTTACGATGCCTCATACCTGCTGTGATGTACTGTGATGGTGCATTTGCCCCTGAAGACTGCAGAGCACCTGAATACCTAGAGGGAGAGGGAGGGTAAAGTAAAGGGAAAACAGACTTAAAATAAAAGACCAAAATCAGATATACACAGCATTTCTTCACATTTAGTGTCCTTAACTTCCGAATACATTATTAGACCACAAACAACCAACCTTCTCAGTGCAGTTTTGAGCTCTGGCACAGAGCGCAGACACTGCACTGTGGCGTTCATGTAACAGGTGTTGCCCAAGTTTGTCAGCCCACAAGGCAGCTCCATCTGAAAATGACAAAGAGTGGGATGAGTTCCACTACTGCTGAAGGTGAAACACAGCTCTAAAAATTATCTAAAAAGGAAAAACTCTTATTCATCATGCAAATATGTCTTCAGGGGTCACAATACAGCTAGATCAACAGGACACATTATATTTTGGGCTGATTGCATCCTCGAGTGTTCAGTATTGTCATTTCATCCACTCCCATTCAGATGGACGTTTGCAAAACATTTACCTCCACATGTTTGTTTTAATTAAAATGTTTAAGTTGTTTTCCAAACCAAGATGAGAGTGCAGACCAAGCCGCAGCACAGCATCAAATGACACAGCAGTTTGTAGTTCAAATGCATTTAGTGTTAAGTGCACAATTCCTTCTCAGTAGAAACGTTTCGTCAACACTGGCATACATTTATCAAAATCAGACAAAAACACCTTGCTGACTGCAGCTTAATTTGTAAAAACATTTCTCTCAGATGAACCCAAATGCTGACCTGAAGGAAGTTTTTCTCCCAAATGTGTACTGTATGTTTATTCGATTCTCTACTGGGTGCACATATCTTTGAGGAAAACATGGTTAACTGGCCATGTCGACACAGAAAACAGCAATCACCATATTTGTTTTTAGGCATACTGGTAATTTGCAGGCTTACTCACCGCTGAGGCCAGCTGCTCCTCAGTCATGTCCTCTACAAACATGGGCCGGACGGCAGGCTCCTCGGGCAGGGCATCTGCTGAGCCCATCATCAGCAGAGTCATTCCCTATTTAAAAAAAAAAAAAGTTTAGAAAAAAAAAACAACCTATTTGTTAAAATGCATTTGGTAGCTTTGCTCTGTGCACTAAGAAATGCTTGTTATATGCATCCTAACCCGGCTTAAATACTCACATTTTTCAGTTTAATGTTCCCCCACTCATCATCCTACAGTAAGGACAAGACATTGGTTAGCTTTTTTAAAAACAGACACAAAAACTAAAGCAAACAATGTGTTAGCAAGCCTTCCAATACATTCAATGTTTTTCCACATGCACCTCAGGACCAGATGCTTGGCTGTTGTTCGTGTCAGTACCTTCAGAGTGCCTCCCTTCACCATGACCTTCTGTCTGTCTGGCTGGACTCCTGTCAGGGCAAAGAGCTGAGCCTTGAAAACCATGGGTGGTTCCTCGGTGTTCAGCTCTACTGCATCAAACTTCTCTTTGCCCCATTTCACATTTACTGAAAGGAACAGGGGAACAGTACACACCCACACGTTAGCACCCCGGGGTGAGCGTTGGGGATCACCATAACTTTGCCAAACTGCTCTCATGTATGACACAGCATCTAGCTGACAACACTAAAGTGCTTCATGACACCAGACAGATACAGTCCGTCTGACTGACGAGCTAAACGCACAGTGAGAAAGCAAACATACAGCTGCTAGTGTTAGGAGATAAAACGGCTGATTAGCTAGCTGCAACTGCAGTGAAACGCTTCTAAAGTGTACACTCATTTTTCGGCTAACTTGGTTAGCATGGCTATCTGTGCTAATTAAAAGCGTGAGTCTGTTAATTTCGTACCGCTACAAAGTTAGACATGTACATGGCTTAATCTGAGCACAACACAACTAAAGTGACTGAGTTGTGCTGAGAAACAATCTCTTTAGTTAAATATTTGACCACATTATTTAACGTTGACTTGGCTAACATAGCTAGCTAACGCTACCACTTAGCAGTAGCCTCTTTTTGGTTAGTGTCAGATTCAAGTTAGCGTAGCCGGCTTCACCAAACACATCCTTAAAACTACGCTAGCAAACAATAACACAGCTACAACAGTGTAACACTTTCGTCAGTTCTCCTTTCTCGAAATATTGTTTTTTGTTACAACTCCACCAGTGGCCTAACAAGGCTGTCAGACTGTCTACTACTGTTAGCATGCTAACTGCATATCATGCTAAAGTTAGCATGCTAAATGTAATTTACGTTATTGCACAAAAAACACGTGCAACTGTTCGTGTTTTAATAGTCATTTTCCACGGGAACGAAAGTGTCGTATTAAAATAGTATCATACCTGTAAACACCGGCATATTTGGCAATCTTTTACTTCCTCAACTCCTTATTTTTTCCTGTTTCAATCCACCGGGGCGCGAATGAAGTGTTGGCTAGTTCTCAGTCTGAACTTCATTCAAACAGAATGACGCTGCAACAACACGCTGGGAACTAATCGATGAGTTCTGGCATCTGCTGGCCAGCCTTCCGCATGCAAGGCACCCAGACCAAACACACCCAGACTGTCTTAGCCCAGATCATTCTGCCACACTGATGACAGTATTTATGAGAGTCGGGCTTGTTGTTACGGAGGTTTGTTTCATCCACAAAACTCAGGCAGGTGATAGTTTTCCCGCCACATAAAACTCACCTGAACCCGCGTGTCCAAGTTACTGATACAACATGGATGGATTAACCAGCTGGAGACCCCCCGGGGCAAAAATTAGCTGCTGGACCCACATTATTGTAGTTATTGACCTATTCCTCCCATCCTCTGTGTAGTGTGTGCAGTTAAAATTAACTGGTCACTCCCTGACCAAATATATCATTAATTTACAATAACATGTAACATGTGAGCACTAAATGGAAATAATGAAGGCTTAAAACTTAAGTTAAGATTTTGACACTTGGCCTCTCTTCAGATGTAGTTTAAAGATTAGAAAATGCATGACCCTCATCAAATCAGCTGATATTGTGCTTCTGTGCTTCAGTTGGCACACAGTAAACCTGGAGCTTCTGGGGCGCCCGGTGCTTGGGTGTTTGTGATCTAGTATTGATAATAAAAATATGAAACCCATGATGGCTATCGGCAGTGAAAACTAGTATACGATGAATGATAAAGATATGTTTATTGACATATCCATCAGTGCGGACTCCAATGCAATTAACCATGCAAATTATCCAAGACAAGAGTAGATCATAGTTCCAGTGCTTTTTTTTTTTTTTAACTGAACAAAAGTTACAAATAAAAAGATTGCGGAGGTATTCCATAATCCTTATGTCTCTCTCATTATATACACTGTGGGGGGGTTTGCATTAACGGGACATTACCATGTTAGAGAAACAACTTGTAATTGTTAACAAGGACAATCATTGACACAGGTAGGCTTGCTTTTGGTACACCATCCCGAAATTTGTCATATGATATGAATTGAGTCTGGGGACTGTTTTGACACTATAACTCTATTGCAATGTGTCCATAAAGAGGTAATCTAATATATATATATTTTATATACTCAACCCAGAAAAAAAGAAGTTCCGATAAAACCACGACTGTGTGGCGATTTCATAAAAAATAAATGATGGAAGCGTTAAGATTTGTCTTGTTTTGGAGAAAGAAAGAAAGAAAAAAAAAAACAAAAAACAGATATGGCAGTAAAATCAATATCCAAACGTTAAGGCACTAGGTGGGCCAAATGCTACACCTGTTTAGTCTTCTACAAATAATTTACAATTCAAACAGTGCAGTTTTACATTTGTTAACTTAATGTTTTCCTTTTGAACCATTTATCTATGAATCAATGTAAGGCAATACATTACAAAAAAAATAAACAATACAAGAAAAAAAAAATATTACAGAGACAATGTACCAAATAAACAGAAAAAAAATATCAATTAAGTTTTAGGACTCCTATATGCCATTACAATGGAATTTTCCTTATGGCTTGGAGCAATAAAAATAATTATAATAAAAATAATGCATAGATTTAAATGATGATCTTGCATGCTCCTCACTCAATACTCAAAATATCTAATACTCATGTCCCCATACTCTGTCCCAAACCTGATAAGTGACTTGCAGAGTGATAAGAATGAAGGCAAAAAGGCCAGAGATATTAGACGAAGGCATCAGTCTTTTTTTTTTTTTTAAGCTGGAAACAGTATGTTTGCATTTAGCTCGAGTATCTGTCAGGTGGGGAAAGAAGTTACAAAATAGATATCCATTTTCCACCGAGAGACACAACTACTCACTGCAGAACTGCAATCCCTGTATGACAGTACCTTAAACTGAACACATACTTGCAGGAGTCCCAGCAAAACCCCCTTTTATCTTCCCAATTCCATCATAGCTGTCATATAATATGAAACACAGAATGTCTCCATGGCGTGAGTCCCTCTATCGCTCCACTGTCCATCTTTAGCTCAAGACGAGTGCGCCATCTTCTGGTGCAAATGGAGAGCTGCGAGTTCATCGACTTGGATGACGGTTCTCTCTTGAATATGGAAAGGTGGTGGGAGGAGGGGGGAGGTGGCGTATCAGGCCTCTTAATGTCCATGATGCCTTGTGTCTGACGTGTGTTGCGATTTTCCAGCACTGGTTATTTAATGACACTTTTTTTTTTTCCTTTTCTTTTTTTTTTAATGAATTTTTCTATGTAATACAGGTTGCTCCGTTTTTGAGGATGAGGAAGGAGGGAGGAGAGAAATTTAGAGTCCAGAAAAAGATCCAAATGGTTCAGATGGTTAGCTGAAAGAAAGAACAGAGATAGGTGTCCGGTGAAAGGAAGACAAAATAACTTTACCTTGGTTAGTAACCCAATCTAAGTCAACATACAACAGAAAAGCTAGTTTACAGACACAGCAACACCATTAACACCTTCGCATCATGTTTGACAAGTAATGTAAAAATCCTTTATGTGGACCATTCTAATGAGATTGTATAGTAAGTCCATAAGTTAGTTACTGAACCCAACAACACATTAGTGCCAATTAGAAACATCCCAAGTGTCAACTGGAAAGAGCCCAGGAGTCAACCAACCAACCAACCAGGAAGTGTCTCGTGTTAGAAACACCCAGTAACACAATTAATAAATAGACAACTTTAAAGCTGTAGAGGAAAGTCTAAAAGAAAAACATCAACACTTTCTGAAGAAGTTCCTGTCAACAAGTGCTGGATGTTGTGTCTGCTGCTTGGAGGCTGGACTGCGCTCTGCTACAACACAGGAGACAAACAGCAGGTCACGCGACTGACTCGACCACATTTCAGCCCACCAGAAGGGATAAAATGAGACTTCTGACTGCAGCACACCCTCACTTACTGCCCAAAACAATATTACACTGTCTTATTGTTTCTCATGCAATTATCCGTTAAAAACATCTCAAAAACGTAGACACAAGCCACAGACTGTCAAGTTACCTCAGCTTTCCTGTATTGCTTTTAGGGTTCTTGCGGAAGGACTGGTTCGGTCCAGAGCGAGTGGACATAGAACGAGGTGAGGCTCTTGAAAATGTGGATGGTGGGGTCTTGGGAATCTTCTTTCCAAGGTGGCCAATCCATTTCTTCTGCTCATCTTGGGTCAGAGCCAGCAGAAGCATGTCCCGGGCAGAGGTCACATCGTAGTTTACTGTAGGGGACGACACAGACGCAGATCGGTGATCAGTTCAGACAAATGACTTCAAAAGTACCCAGAATCTGAAGGTTGGGCCCTAAGACAAAAAAATTTAATTGTTTTGTCTGATACAGCTTACTGCCAAAGCAGAAAACCCCCCAAAAAGATTCAAATTTGAAACTAGTATATTTTTAGGCATTTTGATTTAAAAACAAATTCAACAACTAATCTCTTCTCATAATATTTTGCAATTATCAGAAAAATAGTTTCAGCTCCACTTAATGATGAAGTTAGTTAAAGGTGTGGCTGTATTTATATTATGAGTGCACTGAAGATACTGAAAAAAATTGTCCTTATAATGACCAAATAAGCTGAACTTTATACAATATTTAGAACATTAGCTGGAGCTTAATGAGTTATTCATGCATCTTACAACTTCATGATTTAAATGTTTACTTTAGTAGTATTGCAAAATTAAAGGTTCCCTGTGGAGTTTTTGACCTCTGGCAGCACTGCGGAGCGTTTTTTTAAAATGTTTCATGTGGAAGGAAATGCATTTGACACATTATGCGTTTTGATGAGTTAACATTTGTTCATTTACAAAAAACACTCCACAGAGCACCTTTAAGTTACAAACGCTGCAAGCAACCCATTCGCCACATTTAACATCTAATTTCTAGATAGTATTATTACAGCATCATGAAATGTAAATGTTTTATGTTTGTTCATTATAACAGCTTAGACGGCCACGGACAAGTCTTTACCTTTGCAAGGAGCAATAACGTCCTCCTTTTTGTCGAGGTGGTCCTTGTGGCACTTGACGTGGCAGCGGCGACACTCTAGGGCCGGAGGCGGCTTAAAGACGTGCCACAGAGGCTTGGAGCAGGCCTCGCAGTTGGAAGGGAAGTGATATAGCGTGGGGATGAACTCGTGGCCTTTGTGTGGGAGACAGTTGGTCTTGTCGCCCTGAGGGACCGTCTCCATGTCTGCCTCCTTTCTGCACTCTCCCTCATTGGCATACAGAATCTGAGTGCAAACAGAGAGAGGGCCATGTCAAACAAATCTGCACTAAAATAAGCATTTCTGAGCAGAGCCTCACAGAATCTGACTTGACATTTTGACACCGGACAAGGAAAACCTAGAGAAATATCCAGGACAGGAAGAAGCCTCTAACCTGGAATATCCTTGGAATTTCTTCCGTCTCCGCTCGGTACACGTCTCCTTGTGTGACTGGTCTCACATGAAATAATTTGCTACAGAAGAAGGCACAGAATTAGCAATTACATACTGCTCACACTATTACGTACAGTAGACAAAAAGGACGGGAGCAAAAAATACTTACTCGATATCTAGTACCATCGAGGGGTTGGACTGTTCCTTATCCTGCTCGTCATTGTAGAACAGAATCTTCTTACTGCTCACCACCACATACTGCAAATATTTAAAGGACAATGAGAGGAAGACTGATACTGCCCTCAAGGGGCTGGCAACAAACCTTTCTCAACATTCTCAACAAACCATAACAGACTTCAACACAATGCAGACGCACAGAGGAAACACCAAATAAACACGACGTACCTGCTTCTTCCATCCGTAACGCTTGATATTAGCACGGTTAGGGATGGACAGCCAACCCTCCAGTCTGGATTCTGAAAAGCAGCCCAGAAGAAAAGAAAAAAAATAATGTACATCATCCGTGCAGTGAATTAAATGCACTGCGGAAAAAAAGGCCATGCAGTGTTTAAATCCAAACTCAACTGGAGGAAAAAAAATTAAAAGTTAAGTGACAAAGATCATAACTGTTTCAAAACACCAGGTGAACCCCCTGCAAGAGTTCTGCCAGCGTTAAGGTAACGGCACTCGAGTAGGTGATGAGCTGAGTTTAAATATCCCATGCTGCCTCTGCACACTCCCCATGCAGGAGGAAAATATTAGACATGGGTAATTCCTTCTTAAAGCTCAAAGCTTCAAATTATGTTAAAAGCTCTTTAATAAGAGTTTTGCAGCAGGAATTAGTATTTATTTTCTCTCAATAAGCTTGATCACTCACTCGTTTCATAGAAATTAACCATGTGCATTGCAGGTAATCTACATTAATTACTACTAAACCTAAAGTGCATGCGGCTGAAATAAGTTAAACGGGAGCAGAGCTAAGAGGGCTACTACATAAGACGCTGTGAGGGAGGTGTTCGTGTCCAAACGAGCAGTACTTCCGGGTGAACATGCTGACAAAAAAAGAAAAAACAACGAAAGAAAAAACAAAAAGACCAGTGTTAAGTGTTTGAAGCAGAGTGCCATGAATCAAAAAACAGATTTTTCAGTCTCAAGACACGTTTTGAAAGGTGCTGCGAGTGAGGCGGTAAACCTCACATAGGGCGTAGTCTAGTATGATCTGATGTTGTTACTTTACCGTTAGGGCTGACCTGGAGACATCAAGCAAATTCACAGCCAGCAACTTTGCTTGACATCACATTTCAGTTAGTCTTTTTGCGTTGGTCAGACTGTTTTGACAAATTTGGAAAAAGACATTTTTCTCTCCAACTCCATCAGGCTTCTTTCAAAAGCGTTTCCCCAACGGAGGTGGCTTTCTCACCTCTGGCAAAACAATACTCGGGAGCAAAAAGACAAAAAAAACGCACACAACAGCTGCAGCACAGGCCAGGCAAGAGGGGCTCGTCCACTCAGTTACTCACAGAGGGAAAGGAATAGAAGTTACAAAGATAAGAAGAGCAAGGGGAACCGCTGGACATGAGGGAAATAAAGAGAGAATGATTTAACCAGAGTCACCAGCACATACGAGAACAGATCACATTTGTAAAATGAGATATGTGATAGAGGAGCTTACCCTCATGGAGTTTACATCATTTTTAAACATTGTACAGCAGAAGTATGGCAGTGGGGCTTAGAACATTTTACAATAGAGACATTACCTCAGCTTTCTTCCCCTTATTGTACTAAAGCTAAAACCACAGGCACCCGTTGAACAGTCTGTTCAGTAAACACCTGCAATTATGTCCTTAATATACCAAAAGGCTCCCAAAACTGAATCAATACTTTAATGACTGAACAGTAAAAGTAGCCAGACTGATTTCAACAAGGACAAATTATGTTACCTGAGATAACATTTAAATGCCAAAAGTGCCAAGAGGTAGCATCCCCCAAGGAGTAAAGTACAACAAGTCTAAACTTGAGCTAACTCAATGCAAACACAATTATTCAAACTGGTTCACAGTCAAACATTCCTATTTGGGTGCTTTTAAATTTTATCAGACGTTTGCAGACAGTTGCAGAGAAATCTTGCATTTGGGACTTGAGTTTCTTTCATGCACAGTAAAAGTAGCGGCGGCAGCGTCCAGTTAGGCCCCGTGGTGACCCTACCTGCGATGTTGCTGTCCGTCTCATCTGTCTGCAAGCTGGTGACACTAGAGTTATCCATGCGCTGCTGCAGGTCGTTCAGCTTCTCTCGAAGCTGCTCGATGTCGCTCTCCTTGCTGTCCAGCTGCATCTGCAGCTCGTTGCGATATGTGCACTCCTCTGCCAGTTGCTGTTAAGAAAAAAAGCCATGAGATTTGGTTTCAAAACAAGGATATTTGGGGATTTTACCAGGCTGTAGTGTACTGAGACTTCTTTAACTTACTGCCTGCATCTCGCTCAACTCCTTCTGATACTTGATGGCCATGTGGTTAAACTTCTCCTTCTCCTGGTTGAGTTCCAGCTGAAGCTTGCGGTTCTCCTTCTCCTTCTTCCGCAGGTCAGCAGTGCTGCCCTTTTTCTTCTGGTCCAGCTTCATGTCCTTGCGGTTCATGATCTCTGCCAGCTTATTCACCGCCTGATAAATCAAATAGTAAAGCATCAGTTGCCATTCACCATTTGCACTTGTGTTTGCAAATAATTTGTGACCAAAGAGGCGACTATTTACCTGAGTCTTTAGTGTGCGCTCTGTGTTGAGGATCTTCTCATAGTTGGCCTTGATTGAATTCGTAATCTCCTCCTTCTGAGCTAAATACTCTGTCGAGAAAAACAGGCTCCGCTTGAACAACAAGCTCATTGTAATACAGCAAAGAAACATAAAAGGTCACTAAAGGGACAGTACCTTCCTCCTGAGAATTAAACTTCTCGTTTAACTCAGCCTTCTCTTTGCTGAGATTCTCCACATCTTTGGTCAGAGTTTTATTGGATTCCTCAAGCTGCAGAAAAATTTCAATGTCATCATTTTTGCCACAACAAATAAAGTTGCACCTTACTAAATGCACAAGATAATATACTCATAATGAGGAGACAATTTAAGTTTTTCTCACCCGTGCAATAGTAGCGTCCTTTTCCCCAATCTCCTGCTTATGTCTAGTCACTGCCTTCTTGTTCTCCTGGCTGAGCTCAAAGTACTGTTCCTCCTGAAGTGCCCGGGCAAGCTGCTCTGACTCGGCCTTGGTCACCGTCAGATCCAGCTGGGCAGACAGGGAATCCCTTCGTCCCAGATAAAACACATATGATCAGTTTTATAATCTTGCTAATTCAGCTTTAACAACAAAACAATAGCACATAATTGATTTAACCACACAAATATTGATTATATAAATATTGATCACCGAAGTGTGTCAGTGGAGTTTAGTCTCTTACCTTTCACTACACAAGTCCTGCACCTTTTTATGAGCCTCTTGTACCTGCCGGTTCCTTTCCTCAATCTCCTCCTTTAGTTCCTTGACCTGAGTTTTATAAAGCGTCTGAGGGAGGACAGAGAGAGAGTTTATCCAGTGGCTTTCAACTCAACAGAGAGGACATAGACACCGGGGAACTAAGATTTATACTTACAGAAAAATACTGTTCGGCCTCAAGCTGGTCCTGAAGTTCCCTCATCTGTCCCTCGTTGCCTCTGTATTGTCTGTTAACACGTCAACCAGACACTTCAAATTCATTTCTTTATTAAATCCATGTATCCAGCTTAGTGCACAAGCTCAAAGGTTTGAGCACTTTCCAAACAACTCTTTATCCAGGCAAACAAAGCCAGCCTCTAAGCCCACCCCTGTAGTAAAATGTGCACGGTGCCACATCCAGCAGCACTAGCACTACTAGCAAGAGGATTAGGAAAGGAGTGGATGGAGCTGGACTGAGCGAACCCTAATCCTTTGATGTAAACACGGTTGCAGAAAACAGCTTTGGCGTAGTTGCCATTTAAGCTGGAATAATAGTACTTATTTGAAAATAGCAGGCAATTGTAGGGCAATTTACGCCTTGACTTTCAAAGAGCATTACTGGCCAGTGAGGCAATAACAGAAAATCAGAGCTCCTGGCTGCAGCTACTGCCAGTTAGTTTCAGAGAAATATTACCTGGCACATTTCAGTGACCTCAAATTTTCGTTGATGAAGTGGCAATATCAAAGAAATAAAAGTGAGTATTGCCAAATGATGATGATGGAGCCTATGGCCCACTGTTGAAAGCTTGCATTTGCTGTAGTCTTTCGTACCACTGACTGGGTGTCAAGTCGACTTCCCAAAAAAAAATCAGAAGTGTCACCAAGACATGTCTGGTCTGCCAGAGGGTAGACACAAGCAGCATACTTTTTTTTCCTCCAGTCTCTGCTAGTATTGTGAGTAAATGTTACTGTGGCCCAACAAACAGAGAAAAGATCGATGACTACAGATATTGAAACAAATCCAAAGAGTAAGAAAGAAATTTGACATTCAGCTGAAGACAGTAAAAAAATAAAAAAGCAGAGTGACAGTCAGCAAGCGTGCTGTTTGGATCTCTGTTCGAGTGAGGCCCGAAAACACACCTGCAATGACGGTTTATCACCATAAGTGCCGCCAAAGAGTATGAAACTGAGATGTTTGAGATTGTTACTGTCACATAATATAACTGTTTATTCTATAATTATATATATTATATAAATCTAATTTCTATTATGTCTATATTACGCACATTACATGAAGGCAACATCTCATGTTATGATTATTGAATGGAAAACATATGCAGCATTTCATAAAAATAGACAAGGAATCAATTTTTGTATTATAACAGATTTGAACATTTTTAATGTCGGACGGCCACTCACTTGGTCAGCTGTGCCAGCTGGAACTCTAGCGAGCGTTTACTCTCTAGTGCTGTGTTGATCTCCTGTTTGAGCTGCTTCTCTGAACACCTAAGACGGTCCACCTCCTGCGTGCGGCTCTTCAGATCGTTCTGAGACAGCACGCGCTTGCTTGACTCCTGTTCCAGCTGTATCCGCAGATTCTTCACCTGGAGAAGGAAGCCAATCAGGAGAGGTGAGATATCACAGCTACAACGCACATAAATGCTGTACAAAGGCATCTTTGCTTGATGCAGCTGAACATTAAAAAGGACTAAAAGAGAGAAGGATTACTCGCCTCATCCTCCAGCCTCTCTTTTTGCTTCATCAGCTGCTCCATCTTCTGCACAGACTGCTTGAGGTCAAACTCTAACATTGAGCATTGCTTCTCAACCTCCACCACCCGGCTCTCCGCTCGCATCCGTGCTCCATTCTCCTCAGACATCTTCTGCTGAACAGCTGGTGTGGGACAGTGAGAGAAAAACAGTCAGCTCCTTGTTTCAACTGTTTAATATGTAGCAATTCTGACAGATCACTTCCATATTAAAGAAACCGAGGAATAAACACACATAAATAGCAAGAATACTGTGTGATGTGATAATTTATCAGAGTCTAAATTTCAGTTTAAAAAATCTGACAGACCTGGATTAACACAAAATCAGATTAGCAGCTACTGTTGTTGCACGTGAACCTACAGTTTTACTGGGACTGGAGACATCAGGGCATACAATCCATATTCTAAAAAGTGGCTTTAAAACTTTTGAAAAACATCTGGACTTCTTGATGAAAATCAATAAACATGGACAATGAGCCTTAAGTATTAGTAAGTGAATTTGGCTGGAGGCTGGAGTCTATTCCAGCAGCATATATTCAGTGAAAAGACTAAATCACTCTACTGCAAAAACTGCTTTAGAGTCCAGCTTTAATATGCAATGAGGCAATGTCTTGACATGCTGACTGGCTCACACTCCTTAAATTCCTCCCACTTAAACATACCCTACAGGTGAGTCTGATCAGATGGCAGACAAGAGAGAGAGAGAGAGAGAGGCAGAGGCAGGGGTGACGGGGTCAGAAAGAAGTTAATAAAAAAATAAAGGGTGGAGAGGCAATTGAAAAAAATTGAGACAGGTTTAATTAAGATGCTACATAGAAAGGGAAGCAAATAGAGAAAGCGGAGTGAAGAACAGCGGAGAAGGGCATGCTCTGACAGAGGACTGGCATACCATTCATGGCAGCAGATTTGGCCTCTTCAATAGACTCATATTTGTCAGTGAGCTGTGCCCGCGTCACCCTGTGCTCAGTCTGTTCCTGCTCCAGGCGCTGCTGCAACGTCTTTAGTTTGTAGTTCAGGTCTATCTCCAGGTTGTTCTTTTCCTATAGGGAGGGGTGACGACCAGGCGAAAAACAAGACAAGCAAATTAAGAGCAATTCCTAAAACTCTACAGGGTGCACTTATATGCACTGCTTCTTGTGTTATACCTTCTCCAGGTTATTGCTCCTCTCCTGGGCCTGTTTGCGTTCTGCCTCCACTTTGGAGAGGCTGAGCTTCAAGTTTTTGTTGTCCTCCTGCAGACCTGCCACTCGCGCTGAGAGCAGACAATAAAGACCAGCAGTCACCATCATCGTGTTTATGATATGAAGCTGGAATTTTCCTTTTTACAACAGCCATTAACACAGTTCGTGATTTTCAAAGTCTATAACTTTCACCACAAAAAATGTCCCGTGCTTGTTTGACATTCTGTTTGACTTTCGGTAAAATGACTTCAAATTCCATCCATCACACTCTCTTTCCCACTAATTATATAACTTTCATGAGCTTGTTTCCATTAAAAAGATAGCTGGCTGACAGTTAAATCAGAGACTGAGACTGTGTGGGCAGTCAGTGCTTGGGCATGTCTGACATCAGTGGGTGAGTGAGGCATGGTTTCTATTATGTGGAATTTCTGCAGCTGTCACCAATGTATGAATGAGATTACTAGCCTTAAAGACTAGGCTTTAGAACCACACTGAGATGGTTTAATATATTCAAATACTGCTCTGGAAAGTTTTTCCACTACGATGTGATAAATATCAAACTAGATTTAAAACATATATACAACAACTGTGATTCGGTCATTTTGTTATAAACTTTGGTGCTGGATTTGCATTTGTCAGAGTCGTCATTTCTGTGTCAGTGGGTCACCTTGTAGCTCCCTGATCTCCTCAGAGCCTTGGCTGTAGTTCCTCCTCTCCGAGTCGAGGGTGCTCTGAAGAACCAGGAGCTCCTTCTCCAGCTGGGCCTTCTCCCCGTCTGCTCCACGGTTCCTCTCCTGCAGCTCGCGGTTCAAGCTCTCCAACTGGCTCAACGACTTGGCCACCTCTGTGTGGCTCTTCCTCAGTCTTGCCGCTGTGTCCGACTCAGCACGCAGGAGGTCGTTGGCCTCTTCCAACTGTCAGTCAAAACGGAGACGACCAGGAGGGAAAGATTATTGCATTGCCCATCAATTATCCAGACTGTGTGAGAGTGTGTGTGTGTGTGTGTGTGTGTCTTCTGCATACCTGATTCTGCAGCTGGACAATCTTTTCATTTGAGGCCTGAGAGTTCTGGCTGATCTTCCTCATATCTTCAAGCTGCTCCTTTAAAGTTGACACTGGAAGAGAAACAGATGGGGGAATGAATTAAGATTAATTTAAGCTCCTATTTGAAACCCAAACAAAATCATATCCCCTATTTCCTGATAAAATCACAATATAAATTACATGCACATGTCAAGTCTTCAATTTTAACAGCTTATTGCTTGTCAGTACAGATTGTCTTCTATCGTGAATGACGGGGATAGTTAAAGACGTGCATGATTTATCAGCTAACTAGATTTGTAATTGGCAGTTAGCAAGACAAAGTTCACACCAGGACAGCAGGTAATCCATTTGGGGCATTTGTCTTATCCAATTCAGATGATACTGGGAGGTTGCGGGTGTTAACATGCAATAAAACTATGTTCACTCTGCATTTATGCTTTGAATGCAAAGTGTCTGAATCATACATCAGCAACATCTGACTATCTTTACCCTCATTCTCCAAATTGCGTCTCTTCTCGGCCTCCTGGTCAGCTTTTCTTTGGTACTCTGTGAATCTGTGCTGCAGCATGATCTTGTCCTTCTCCAGCAGAGAGATGTTGGCCTCTGTGCTCTTCCTCAGGTTTGCCTGTGGCAAGGAATGACAGAGCAGCTGTGATGTGGCAGGAAGAAACCAATCCTTGATCGAGCACCTGATTTTAAAAACTAATTTCTTCAACTTTGTTTGATTGTATTACCAAACCAAGAGCTGTAGATGCGGCACGCCTTATGAAGTTATAACTTATCCATTGGAATAATGATAAGAGAAAAAAGCGTCAGCATTTCACCTCCTCATCCAGTTCTTTCATGATCTTGTCAATCTTGGTGTTTGATGTCCTGTGGAGAACAGAATTTAAGAAAAAAAATACTTTACTACACTGAATGTCTGTTACATTAATTCACTGGAAATCTCACTTACATTAATACGTACTAAAGTCTGGTTTACTCCTTATGAACACTCAAGGATGCACATGAAACCAGGGGATCAGAGGACTCATAGGCACCATGACATAATAACATATTTATGGCTGTTTGTATTTACAAATATCACAATTTAACTAGAGGCAATAAAATGTCTTTTGTTAGAGGTAAATACGTAAACCACTGTCTGTGATGCTGTCTGTCTTGCAGCAGTCTATAAGGCCAAAGTATTTGCATCACATCTGTACTTTAACTATGTAAACAGCTACATTTTTTTAATGTATGAAGAAACGTCCTTTTCCATACCTGCATTTCTGCTCCAACTCATCCTTCAGCTGCATTTCACTATGGAGCTGCTCCTCCAGCTGGTAGATCCTTTTCTGCAGGTTCTCCAGCTAAAAAAAGCGTACGATAAACAAGGTTAGATCTTCATAAATACAAATATTACAGATACCTGCATTAAGGGAATCTGAAGTCATTGGAGTGTTGAAGTCACTGTTTTTCTTCTTAAAAATTGTAGCCGTCTACTCACATGACTCTTGTCTTCCTTTGTGGAGCTGCTACGTTTGTCACTGGTCTTTGTGGCGCTGCTGGACTTGCGCAACAGGCTGGAAACAGAACATGTTTTATTACTGATATATAACCACAACAGTTCAATTAATTTCTCTAAGTGAAACCTAACTACTGACACTATCACTAATAAACAGACTAGATATTTATGTATGAGAATGTTATAAATTATAGTAACATTTACAGGCAAACAAACAGTTAATATATGTGTCGCATTTACTTCAAAATAAGGTATTCAAACAATGTCTACTATGATAAATTGATTTTTGCCATGAAGACGAAGCACTCTTTGGATTGCTATTGATAGCTACATCTCTGTAAAAAAAAAAAAAGTACATTTTTGCAAACGTGCAATTATGTGGACAATTTAGTGTGGACAAGGAATCAAAACCAACGATTCTCCACAATGACTGTGAACACGGTACAGAGCGAAGCCTGGCAGACTTACTGCTGATTGCTGTAGTAAGTGAAGCCTACGAAGGGGAGCTGGTTGCCCACGAAGGCCTTTGGTACGGGGAAGGTCTCCTCCTCCCCCCGGTCCTCCTCGATGTCATCAAAGTTACTGGTGTCAATGTCACTGCTCAGCTCAGGCACTACTGGGGCAGCCGCTGCACAGGGGACAAAAAGATGGAACTTCATGACGATACAAGATAAATAAGGCTGCCGTAGTTCATCGTGTATAATGGGTCACTATGTGTTAAAGGTATAGTTTAATACTCAGTCTTGTTATTGTCATTGTTACGTTCATAATGTTTTATGATGCTGATAATCAAAATTATAGGCTGTTTTGTTGCTGTGTTTACTGATACATTAACAATACTAGAAAACATTAAGATCTGTTAGTAATCAAAGAGGCTGTTCTTCATTATTATTATTATGTGAAAACATACCTGCAATTTACATGCTTGTATAAGACCTTGAAATGGTCACTTAATCCTTTTCTCTGTTCCATCTCTATTATTTTCAATAAATATATACATTATAATACTATATGTTTTTTTTTTAATCTGTCATAACTATATTTTGCGGTAGATTATCTTTGCAGATTGATAAGACAGAAAAACAAGTGTTTAATTTTACTCTACACAGAGCTTTTCTGGATCACAGATCTCTTTTGAAACCCTCTTTAAAACAAGGGAAACCAGCCAGCTAACAGAGCTGGTCAGCCAGTGGAACGACGGGGGTGGCCAACACCAAAGTGCTGACTTCAGCCTAGTTAAGTATTAAATATAAAGCCACTAGAGAACTGACTATAGCTCCTGGATTTAGCCCTACATTTCTAATCTCTCTGTGCTCCAGTGTCAATCCTGGCGCATTAACATTCGCGATGGACTGCTTCCCCCATCGTTGGCCTCAAAAACATGGTGCTGCCAATTATTACTCTGAGCAGGAGTCACGTTTAGTCTTGGAAAGGATACTGAATGAATGGCTCGTTGACAAGAATTTCCTGCAACTGTCTGTAGTAGGTCAAATGGAAAACATGATTGCAGTAATGTCACTGCTCAGTAACAGTGAGCAGGCTGCCAAATGAAACAGGAGGTGTGAAAGTAATCTGTGATCTTAACAGTGAAACTGTTCTTACTGTCTCTGATGATCTCCCATGTCCACTGGTCATTCTTGAAGAAAGGATGCCTCTTGATCTCATCTACGCCGTTACGGCCGAGTCGAACTTCCCTGAGGGGGTCGAGGAGGACATACTTCGTTTGATCCTTGATAGTGTCAGCGATTATATGCATGATTTGCATTTCTTATATATTTGATTTCAAAGAGGCAAATATTCTACGTTATTATGTATATTTAAATCAAGATTCTTTCCACTCTGGGTCCTCTAAGCTGGACACTAATCAATGTCTAAATAGGGAAAGGGCCTTATGATAAGAACCCTCTTAAAAATCCAGTGCTTAGTATGCCACTATCTAACCTGTCAGTCAGGAAAGCACAGATGAGATTCTTGGCGTCGTTGGAGATGTCGCTGTCGTCAGGGAAGGTCAGGGCATTCTTGTGGTTCATAATTTTGCTGTAGGTCCCCACAAGGGAGTCTGCATAGAAAGGAGTGTCGCCTGTGCACAACACAAGACAAACAAGAGCCGTGGGTTACTGGTATGTCCACAGCTGAGGGAATCATACACACTGAGCATGAAAAGACTTCAGAAGCTAAATTTTGGTGTTTTATAATAGAGGAAAAGGTAAAAATGATCTGAGGTTTTTGTTGTGATTTTGTCTTTTCAGCAAATACTCACCAACTAGCATTTCGTACAGGAACACCCCCACTGACCACCAGTCACACTCTCTGCCATAATAGCCATCTCCTCCTTGGGATTTCAGTACCTCAGGCGAAATGTAGTCAGGAGTTCCCACTGCTGTGTCGCATCGTACCATACCATCCTGGAGAGAGAAACAATTTTTTAAAAACCTCAAAGGTAAATCAGTACTTGTTCATAATAATAATAATTAATAAATAATAATAATAATTAACCCCTCAAAATAGTTGCCTGGAACGTTTTCCTTTGACTTAAGTTATCAGCAAACCTACCTACAATTGTATACATAAAATATTTGAAAATGAATGTGGTATGCTAACATTCATAATGTTGACAAAAAATAAATAAAAAATGAATGTGATACCTTGTTCATTTTCATGCAGGTCCCAAAGTCTGCCAATTTTAAGTGGCCTGCTTTGTCTAGCAACATGTTATCAGGCTTCACATCCCTGAGAAGGCAAAAATGAAGTGATATCAAACACATACACAACACAAACAGTGCATCAGACTCGAGCGTGCAGCATGTAAACTGAAGCACTTTGCTGGTATGTATGCGAACAGTTAAGGTTAGAGCTGCTTGATGATGCCACTTCATAACGGTCTGAAAGTGCTGCGCTGCTGTTGCAGTGATAGGTCAAATTTAAAGAGGTGTGAAGGAGGCTGGGAACTGACAGAGCAGAATTTATGTTTTGTTGAAATTTCCTCTCACTACGACTTCCACCAAGCCAATGGGAAAACAGCGAGAACTATTTAATACCACTGCCATGATATGATTTTTCCACCACTGCCGCTGTGCACAGAGCTGATTAGTATGTAGAATAATATTAGTAACAATTTTATGAAGACGGAAAATCTATTTCTGGGCTGGTGTGTATAGAACTTATATCTTAAAAAAGTGGTGCTGTCTAGTGAAGACACCAATTACCCGACAACTCCAAGAGATAGACAGATCTACTGCAAGCATTATTAAACTGGACGGAAGCAACTCTAATAGACACATATATAGCATTCATTCAACTCATTCTGAAAGACCACAAGAGAAATAAGGCAACAGTAACCGCAACTAAAACTCATTTAAAAACCACTCTGGTTTGAGGTACACAGAGAGAAGCTAGAGCTACTGAAAAAACATATGACAAGACACTGTAATAATAACAGGAAAGCACTAGTTTTTGTGTAGAAAGTGTAGAATTTGGTGTTTAAGTAAACAGGGTCTCTCAGACTTTTGAAAACAAGCAATAATGCAGCATGACACCTATAGTTAGAACACTTGCAAGTAACAAGCATTTAAGCTAAAAACAGTACCTGTGACCCTGAACTACTTCCTACTTATTACAAAGCCCCCTTAGATTACAGGTTGACACTGGGGCTGTCGTGTTAAAAGGAATTTCCCCTGTGGTAGTTTAGGGTAGCTCAACAGCGCGGTATGAGGTAATGACGGCATTAGGTAGAAGTTTTGTTGTTACCTGTGAATGAAGCCCATGGCGTGGATTCCGTCCAGAGCCAGCACCACCTCAGCAGTATAAAAGCGGGCCCACTTCTCTGGGACGTCATAGTTGCTCATCAAGTTAACCAAGTCACCACCGGGCATGTACTCCATCACCATGTAGAGGTAGCGGTCATCTTGGAATGCAAAAAAGAGCTGCAGAATAGAAACGAGGGAAACAATTAGTTAAAACAATAAATACAAAAGAATAATACCAGTCTAAAAAGTGAACAAATCTCTTTGAAACTTTCATATAAGGTAGGGTTTATGCGTGTGTGTGGCCTGCATATCATATTATTCCACCAGAATGAGTAGGTTTCCATACCTGCACAACCCACGAACTGTTGGCAAAAGCCATGATGTCCCTCTCCTCCCAAAAGAAAGCGGAGTCGGACCTCTTGATCATCTCAAACTTGCTCAGCAGCTTCATGGCGTACACCTTGCTTGTGGCTTTGTGTCTTACCTGAAAAGATGAAGAGGTGACAATCAATACAGCACAGTCATACAGCATTGTTTTAGGGCTAATTGTAAGAAATATTTCTTATTTAATCATTGTAAATCTGACATTTGAACAAATAAAAACAAAATACTGAATAGAATACTTCTAGGTTTATAGGTTTCACAACACAAGAAACATAAAATGTTTCTTACCAACTGGACTTCTCCAAATGCTCCCCTTCCAATAACTTTAACCACCTCATAATCCACCGCTTTCATGCGTAGATCACGAATGTTACTAATGGTGTCCTTGTCTGTAACACACACACACACAAAAAAAAAGAAGTGACAATTGTCAATAGAAAAGAAAGCTATGCAGAGAATCATACTCTCCTCTCAAAGTTATTGCATTGACCTTTAAGAAGAGCCTTATCTTTAGCCTTGTGCATTGAGGCATCACAGCAGATCACAGGTATAGGTGGCAAAAACAGCAACTTCCAGTTAATACAGTATAAAGTGCTTGAGAGAGTTTGCAGAGTGTGGGTTTTATTTTAATTTTTGTTATTAGAATTCAGATTCTAGTGGTTGCAACCCTGTTTTTATTATCCAACATAACTTAAGTGTCACATCATGTCGGCATATAGCAGAGGTCAACTGTCATAGGGACATCCAGCCTATTGGCAAATAGATCAGAAGAGAATGACAGCGCCTCCGCACAGCTGAGAGATGGTGTTCAGGGAAAGTTTGCTTCTTACTGAGAGCTGGCCTCTCCCTGGTGTAACAATGCTAGCTCCCTTAGGAGAGATAGTATTTACTGTTCAGCCAAATTTGGTCATAGCTAAACTGGGGGGGATAATTTTCAATTCACATGGGTCACAACTGGCACGGGAACGCATGGAAAAGGGGGGTGCAGGGGCATCCAAGTTCAATTGATCTAAAAATAAAAAGCAAGGCCTGAGTTATTAGAATAAGAACATTTAAGAGTGAGTCATTTCCACTCCGAGCAGAGGTTCCCGAGATCATGATCCCTACTTGAAAAATCCCAGAGGACCAAAAAGACATATAAACCATGTTTAGAAAAGGTACAAATTGGATTCTATGTTGCCTTACAGAGATATACTATGTGTGTGTGTGTGTGTGCATGTGTGGGAGAGTGGAGGAGAATTATTTCTAGGAGGTCCCAGCGTACATACAGAGCAGCGATCAGCTGAGGTGAAAAGCACAATGCATGGAGGAGAGAATTCAGAGTAAAGAGCCCTTCAGGCAATGCATGTTACTGAGGACCAGTGTCTCACAAGACAGCTACTCCATTAGTCCATATCCATCAATGCATTTCCAACACTTGGCTGCTATATACAAAAGTATTGTACCAAGAGTAATAGGGGGGGATGCCTAATGGCAGATTTAGCCCAGGGGTTTACAGTAGCTTGGGCTGATTTTCAAATATGAAACGCTGAATTTAATTGTCCTCAAACAGATAAAAATGTTTAAAAGCCACGATGAGACTGCAAGACAAGTCATTATACAAACAAAAATAAACGGTTAACCCATGTCCCACCCATGTCTCACAAGGGCAGGCCATGCTCTTTAATTTAGCAACCACCTCCAGTAAAGCCATTAAAGATTTCATACTCGATTATTGGAAAATGCAACCACCCATTGCATTTCTGTTGTAGACCTAATGAGAGAAGGCCACATTCAGCAATCTGTGTGTTCTACAGCATAGGGCGTGAAGTGAGAGACACCATGAAAGCCCCGACTACCCGATCAATGCTGCACGTGAATAACGGATCTCAATAGGAGTCAGTGCACACGTTTATTTACTGGGGAAGAATTCCGTAAGAAAACAAGGACATTTAAAAGTGAAGGCGACAAAACATACCAACAGAGGGAGGGAGACTATGCAGATATAACACAGATGGTGAGAGCAAACATTTGTTCTTTATTTTAGTTGGGGTGTAGGTGTTCCACTTGAATTATATGTTTGTCTACATGTAATTCAGGAAAAAGATGTTTATCCCCAAGATATGCCCTGCCCCCCACCTCAGACATTGCTGACTGTACAAGAACAAGTTCTGGGGTAAATGCTGTAACATGATAGTTGTAGTGCAGATGCCAAGAATTGGGCAGTTATACTAGATCTGTCGAGGAAAGACAGATTCAGCCTGTCTATCATCCTCATATTGGTATTTGTTTTGTCTAAACATAGTTATGGGGGTTCCCCAGTCTAAGGGCTCTGTGCAAAAGAGAAGCCATCAGGATAGGCGTCATGTGGGTCACTAGCCATTTATGAAAGCCCCTTTGTTGGGGACACCAAGCAGCAGACACCTATTGTGCCCAAGCCTACATGGAGGCGGTGACCCAAAAACAGCCTTCTTTTCTGAGCCTAGGCTTATACCCATATGTAACAGGGTCTGCAAACACAAATGGTTCAAGTGAAAGACAGATCAACATTGAAGGAGGACATGAGGGGGAAAAAGAATGATGTGAGCTACTTACATCTATTCAAGAAGTTGTCAATGCTCTTGTTTTTCCTCAGGGCAGGGAAGTCAAGGTCATACACCAGGGCGTCCAAGCCATCCTAAGGGAAGAGGAGATGGGTTAACAAGGAGGCAAAGAAAGCCGCAGTCAATACTACTCCTGCGACATCACGGACAACATGTAAAAACCAAAACAGTGTCCTGTCTCTGTAGAACGGCTTTGAAGACACTTCTGCATGAAGCTAGGATCAATCAATCAATCTTTATCTATATACTGCCAATTCATAACAGCGTTATCTCAAGATGCTTTCCATAAAGAGCAGGTCTAGACCAAACTCTTTAAGAGTGGGCTTCCAGCCTGGATTACATTAATGATGTTTTAGCTTATGACACTGATAGTGCTGGATTTCAGCGCTATCAGTGTTCAATGTAAACATTTACAGTTTCTTAATGTGATTAATAACAGATCCTATGAAGGGTCTCAAAGGGCAGTTGTGTATTGAATGTATGTAAACATATTTTAATTGTCACCTGACATGGAAAGTACAAAGGTCAATGTAAATTCACAAAATTATCCATACGTTTAAGCACAGAATCCTGCTGTCTCAAACAAATAGGACGGGCCGATATCTCAAACATTTATTTGTGTTTCTATAAGAAACTTACTGTAACAAAGCCAATGTCAAAAACTAAGTAAACATGTCTGCTTTTACTGTTGTCAAGGTTGTTTTACTGATAGTTGTACAGCTGAAAGTGTACATCTGTTCATGTGAGCACAGGCATCCTGAGAGAGGCTGTTATGTCTGGACGCTTGAGTCAGCTGCTGACCAGAAATGCATTTATGAGCCATAACACCGGAAAACCTTGAAGCCAGTAAGAAAACATGGACATTGTGAAAAGGAGTGTTTCACAGTTGTGCAACATTTACACCTTTAATAGAATGTATTTGGCTGATGTAAAAAAGAAAGTGCCTAGGAGACTCAGGCTGGATGACCAAAGCCAGAATTTCCCACCATGGTCACAAACGTTCTAATTAAAGCAACTGAGGAAACTAAGTGCCTTTTGATGACTGAGGCAACAGGGTGGTGCCGGGGTGGTGAGGTAAGCTGTGTTAATTTATAATACAGTGCTGGAACACCCACTGAAATTACAGAAGTGACTCCCACCTCACCAGTTTCTGATCCCTGTGAGAATCCATTTCATGACAATCTGAGCAACATCTTCCCTGTTAGCTGTAAAAAGCGAGTTAAGAATAATGGTGTCCCTAAATAAAACTGTAAAGGACAATGCAGAAATACCCATTTCAAAATACTGATGAATTATTGCTACTATAGTGGAATTCCAAGTGCATAGAGTACAGAGTAGATTGTCTCGGGCACGGCAGGGGCATAAGTGCTGCCGGTGGGATTTAATCTAATCTTCCATAATCCAGAAAGGCTGAAAGAAGACAGACACACAAGCACTTGAACATAACATACCGTTATGCATTCCCTCTGCAGGGTGTGAGCCAGATGTTGAAAGTGAGCATCTTCTGACAAAGGGTCACCTAGCCTGCATTTTCTCTACTTGAAAGCCAGAGAGAAATATTACAGCTGATCTGGCCATTAAATATAAAATAAATAACTTTACTTGACTTGTTTACATAAGCTACATAGTTTCTGAACTCACTACCATGGAAAGAATCTTGTCATTCCTGTGTGATATTCTGTTAAATAATGACATGTCTTTTTGCATCTCTGAGCAAAACAATGATGACACACAATGAATCAGCAGCTCAGGCAAGACGAGGAATCCTCTTAAGTAACTCTGCTGCTCCTGCTCAGCAGTGGAGGTCAGGGCCATACCCCCCCACCCCACCCCCATGAGACATAAAACAAGTAAGCGCCCTGCGGGATGGGTGGAAGCAGGAAAAAAGGCAGATGGGAGGGGAAAAGGAAAAAAGGGGAGGTGAATAATAGCTAGGTGGTGGGAAGAACAAAAGCAATGTAGACATTCACAGGGGACAGAATGTGGGAGATTAATGAAAGGGTAGGTTGTGATCAGCAGACATGCCTAAGCTGAGAGCCATCATCTGCTCAACTTTGCAAAAAAAAAAAAAAAATCATAAAGTCAACTTTCAGGAATGAGAATTTACACAAGACAGACCATAGGCTGGAAGAAAAAGGGGGCCTTGTTGGCTATACAGTATCCAGCCAGCTTGCACTGGAAAAAAAGCTGAAGAACCAAGTCCTTCAGGACCCTAATCACAAGGCTCTGTGCTCAGCAATGCACGTTTGCATAACTTCCTGCCGCAGAGAACTCTGGACAGCCACAGTAACATTCCTTAACAGGACTGTACACGTCAGATAGCTATTTTAGGTATGTGGCCAAACAAGTTCTCAACAAAAAGTGAAGGAAGGGAGGAAAAAAAAAAAAATCCATCCCAAGCAGAGTCACATAGTGAGCCTTATATTCAATCAGCACTTGTGCCTAACACTATGACGGAAAGGAGGAGGGCGTGGAGGGCTGATGCATGTGGGGCTGGCTAGTCCAATAGAGGAACAAATAAAGGAAAAAACAAAGAAAAATCGGATGGCTGCTGTGTTAAGAGTCTTCTACTGAAACACCAGGGTGACAAAAGAACCAGGTTTAGTAAGTTCAAAAAGAAAAAAATAATCACACTGTAGCATAAAAAAAAATGAATTTAATCGCTAAATAGAACAAAGTTAGTGAATGGCCAATACAGATTAAATCCTCTATCTTGATATGCGTTTTCTGGAAAATCAATTGATAAACAATTTTATGAATAGCATATCACCATATAAAAATCCATTATTGCCATAATGTAGTCCTGCTCATTTATTTGCCACACTACCTGCAATGTCCACCAAAAAGATATTAAAGTGATGGCTACCAGAGTATAAACATGGCAAGATCTCTACATGTGGACTAATTTATACTGTCTCATCATACATGTAGTTCTAATCCTCTAATCTTTTTTTTTTTAATTTAAAAATCACCACACGCCCACTTAGAGGAAGTTTGATATCTAAATATGAGACATAACTAACCTCTGCTGACTGGCTTGTGATCACAAGGTTAAGGTTTGGTAACCAAATATTACCTGCTACTATCTAGCTCTAGCTATCAAACCACTCTGCCGCAGGGCCAGATGGAGCTACCAGTATTACCAACATGGCCAAGCCCAAACACAGCTCCAGGCTACACTATCAAATATGAGGCTGACGGTCTAGGATCACTGACAAAGCTCTTTCTTAGCTAGAAATTCTGAGTAATTTCCAGAAGTGAAACTATTCTTAGACAAGCACTTTTACCGCACTTCTTGCAGCTCTGAAATTTCCAAGGGCGCAGGAGTTTCTGACTGCTTTCCAGGCAAGCAGAGGGGAAAAGGCATCAATGACAAAAAAAAGTGCAGCACAAAATGGGAAAAGAAGCTGCAGCAGTGCAGATAAACAGTAATGCAACAAGTGTCTAAATTCTGAATGTATGTGGATCTAGCCTTTAGCCTCTGAGGTATCCTCATTCGCTGTAACCCTGAATCAACACTGCAAATGACAATATTAATCTAATTTTAAAAGTTGATGTACTGTTAAAATGGAACATGCGCAATACAAATTGCGCTATTAGAAAGAGAGCAAAACCATGCGTGAAATTCACTGGAACAGGCATTGAGTGGTAGCAGTGCACAGGCTATGTTTCATTATGTGGCAGTCTTGGGAAAATTTGCTGGGAAAACAAACCAGAGCTTGTGGAACTCCGTGTTATCCTATTTCTGCTGATGCTGCTCCAGCCAGAGGGCGACACATCCCTGGGAGTACTAAATAATAATATGAAAAACCACCTCATCACCCTATTAATGAAATGTGGTAATTATGTTAAAAAATGTATAGTTACACAAAAATGCACAAGCCAGTGGTTGACATTACATATGGCAATTATTTCTTTAAGCTTTAGGGGAGAGAAATCCACACAAGACAAGCTCTTTTCCAGACATTAAAGTCTGAGTTAAAATTTCCATGGGAGACTCAGCCACATCATCCCTTTCTGCATGCCAGCACAAGGCATGTGGACTGGCCTAAGTCGAGCCCTGCTTCTCACTTCCTTTTCTGCCACCTCCTCAAGACAATATGCTTTCCACATGTGAGCAATTGTGCAGGCAGATATTCAGTTTGCCATGCAAATAAAGGCAGTTCCGTTGCAGGCTTGTGCTCGTGTAAACACAAACGTGATCATACAAACCAGTGAAGCTGTTCAAAGCATGAAATACCACAGTGATTCCTCACTGCTACTTTTTCACATACAGGCAGGCAGATAGCAATGGAAATCTAAGGGCATCTAATATGTATCCATCTACTTTTGAATTTATCGATTTGTTACACTTTTTTTTTTTTTTTTGACAAGGCACTTGGTCAAAACTCCTTTCGCACAATCCTGCTGTGCATAATATCTCCTGACAGGAAGTCTCACTTACCTAGAAAGACTGCATATCTAACAACTCTACTGGATAAATGGCAGTGACAGTGAACCCAGGGGTGGCAAAACAGGGGCATTCCATTTCCTTATGAGGTCCCAATGAGCGAGAATCACTGTCACAAATGCTTTCATGTCAAAATATAATTGAGTTATTCCAACAGTGGAGAGCACTCACGAGTTTCCACTGACCGAGCTCTGGATTCTCGAGCAAAACTCTGCTGTCCTGACTGCTCTGCCCAGGATTTCTGACCTCACCCCAACAAATAACCATCTCATTAAACATCAACCTAGTTCACTTCAAACATCTTCAGCGGACAGGAGACGCAGGGTCTTTTGTAAGTGGGACAAACCAACCAGGGGAATTTGTAGCCCTTAAGAAATTTGATGGAAGAAAAGCAGGAGGCTGTAGTTCAATGGGTTAATCAAAGGCAAAAGCGTTCCGTTATTAAAAGACTGGATCATTTTAGTATGCATTCCTGAACATAATCAGTCAGTTGAGGGAATGCAGAGCTACAAATAGTTCAGCCAATTGTTGTTCCCATCGCTGAATAGCTGAGGAGAGCAGTTTACAACAGACAGCCCTGAACCTTTCTGACAATGGGGATGGATCTAACACTGACTATAACTGTTACCACAAATACATGTTTTTCCAATTCAAGGAGGTACAATTTAGGATTAAAAAAAGAGACCAAACTAGTAGCATTCCATATTTTAGCCAATTAACTACAAATTACATATAGTTTACTTAATAACTGTCAAGCCAAAGTTATTTAAGTGCTTTTGTTGCTTCAAAGCAGCATGCTATGAAAATCATCGTGTGGAGAATTGAAACACATTTGAAAATTGTGTCACTTTCACTTTTTGAGTTATTTGCACATTAGGCTCAATGTAGCTCTGCTCTTTTTGCAAAAGAAAAAAAAAAAGTGGTGGTGCATTCAAGGTGGCTGCAACATCCAGATTCCAGAGTTTCCAAATCAAAAGGCTATAATCAATAAAAAAGGCTAAGCAACATAAAAAAAAGGGAAACATTTATGTAAAATAATTGCATCCGCCTTATCACAAATTGTCTATATGTGAATTCTATTTAAGCTAAACTTTTAATTTAGGATTTAAGGGCATCATGCCGCACACTGTTTGTTTTGTCATATTCATTCAAAACATGACTTAACAGCACTGGAATAACCTGAAATAAGGCTCCCTGGAAGTTCAATCACCCTGATATCTTAAACATGCTCCATCAACTAGTTCAAAGAATAAGCAAATTGGACACAGTCTGCAACTTAACAGGGTTAAACATAGGAAATAGTCTGAATGGTCTTTCAAAGAGTGGTAATGGGTCATCTCGTGCATTGCTCCAAATTAATAATTTACAGAAAATTAGGCTGAATAATTTAATTTCACCAAATCTCCAAATCCAGTAAAAAGTACTGGATTCATCTTGTCATGATAGTATCATGTAGTATATATGCTCCTGACTGACGACCATTCCTTGTGTCAAAACTATGCTGATCTGTCTCTATCTCTAGAACCATATACAAACTATAGCTGCATTATCAGTGCAGACAACACCTCACAGGTAGGGTTTGCCCATTAAAGGCAAAGGTCGCTGCAGCGAGGGCAGGCCAGGAACTGCACACAGGCAAAACAAGGGTTGACTTTACTCTGGCTGGGCCTCAGCAGGCTGACTATTCAGGGCTATTAGGAAGCACTCCATTAAAATGTTCACCAAATCATTCTCAAGGCTTAAATCTGTTGTGACTAAAAACTGTCCTTCTCCCTGTACGCAAGTTCTTTATACCAAACATTCGTAGACCCTGGTTTTACTTTTTGAACTGAAAACATGCCACATTATGACTCTAGTGGTGGGACCATAATTGCAGGTGAAAGAGTAAAAAAAAAAAAAAAAAACATTAGCAAGTCAAATGTTTCACACTAGCAGTTTTTCATTCCACAGCTTATTTGCCACACAGCACCACTGACTAGTTATGATGAAATAAATAATAATAATAATAAGCACCTCTTTCAATTAGTCAGCATAGATATGTTCTGGGACAAAATCTAATTTGAGTGGCAAATAACCTGCAAATGTAATTTTAACCCATTCGTTATCTCATTCATTCAATCAGGTAAGTGTTTCCTCATCAACACATTAGCTACAACACTCTATTAGGTAAAAATAATCATTTTGCCTTTTTCTATCACAGCAACCCATCGCTTAGTCTGTACTACCTACATTGTTGTTGATTTAGCAATGTCAGCTTATTTGACTAATATTCTAGATCCTTTCAAAATAAGAGCATACGCCCCAACATGTACATGCAACATGCACACAGTCAATCACTGTCTATAATTCTGGTTTACTAGCCTCACAGTTTCCTGTAATTACTCTTATTGAAGATTTTGAATCCATATGAAAGAGGGATGAAAACACAGAGAAGCTGATGCACCCCAAGAGCCAAAGTAAGAGCAAAGACTGTGCCATGAGGCTTTTATATATCTCAAATAGAAACAAAGCCCTTGCTAAACAAGTTCAAACATATCAGCTCAACTATTCTAATTTACCAAACGATGAACAGACTCCCCCACTGAAGGACTAAGTGAAATAGCAACTAAGAATTGCAATTCAATATTTCCACAAATCGACAAACACGCTCCATGTATCCATGTAGAATCCGACTAAAGCACGTTCAATCCAGATATATATTTTGCTAAAAAGTATTTAATGCAATATATTGATTGTTGCCAGCAGAGATTCATATTGACAATTCTCAGACCCTCAATGTCAGAGAGCAATCGTGTCACAATGTCAGGAATTCTGTCTGTCTCAGATTGGCTCTTAGAGGCCTGCCTGAAGCACAATGATTGGGGAGGGGGCAGCCCATCCAGATAAGGCGCTCTTCTCTCCAACCAGGATTTATTTAGGGGGTGAAGATAAGGGCTACAGGGTTGGAATACTGTGCTCAATAGGCCAGCCCAGAGCTGAGAGGTAAGGTGCTGCCCAAATGTCACAATCACACAAACACAGACCAGGCCTCTATGGGGAAAAATGTATAATTCCAACTGAGCTATACTTCAGACAGAAAGTAATGCTAGCTCCATACTCAGGTATAGAAACATGGCCAGTAAAAGGCTTGCATTGTGCATTGTGATGGAACCCATTACTCATAGCCATGCACGTTGGCTGCTTTATGAGTTAAATGTACTGATTCACGGCCTTCAGAAACATGAGTCTTCAGTCCACATAATTTTGGTTTATGGGTAGAGAGCAGAGCCCACACCCAGCTACCTCAGAGCTGCCTGCCTGCTCTCAACTCTCTCCAGACGTGCAGAATGGCTATGGGACACACAGGGAACTCCAGGCCAGTCAAAGACAAGAGGTTATTTGATTAGCGTGGAATTTTATTAAGCTGTGGGTGGAGTTGTATGGTGGCGGAGAGAGCCTCAGCAAAAGGCCTCCATTCATTGATCAGGCATGATTGCAGAAAGGGGAAAAAAGAAGAACAACACCCTTGTGTGTACGGCTGCCAGCAGGAACAGTCCCCACAGCTTTTTGCCATTAAAAATGCAGAGCGTGTGCACTTTTAGGTGAGTTTAATTGCCTCTTTCTGCAACAGGATGGGAGGTCACAGTAGACTAAGCAAGTTTTCTTTTCAAAAGACAGCTATCTACAGCAGCCTATACACAAACACTCCAAGTTGGGTGTGTGTGGGTGGGGTTTTTAGGACCACCCCCTTCCCAAAACAGCCTCCCTGATGTTCTTTTGCTTGGTAAGTCAGTATGGCTCCTAATACGCTCATATCACACAATCAAGATTCAGGGATCATTAATCAAAGAGTATGACCTAATGTGCACGGCACCTGAATGACTTACAATAAAACTACTATCCTATTAACTACCAATGAAACTACTGTATAAGGGGGGCCGAGACCTACCACTTGTCCCTTGCTAATTTCAACAGTGAACCCTGAGCAAAAACGCAGTCGTACCTGCAAACACAAAATTAAGGCGCCACGGTTGATCCCTGGAAATTCAGGTCAAAACGTTCTATCCAATTACCCACATGAAATTTGTCCTCATCAAAATAAACATCTGAGGGCAACGGTTCCCATGAGTCACTAATTGCCAAATCTGTGTGAAAACACTCAGTGCCACTGTCACCCAAGCTGAAAGGCTCTTGGTATCAACAAACACTTGACACACCAACAACCTCATAGCATCCACTCCATGGTGAGTCAGTTCCCAGGATTGCCACACATAATAAAAACCTGTGAGGGTGTTGCTATAGGGTTTAGCACGTGGAAGCAGCCGCCTTCTTTCCTCAGATAGGAGTCACCTCATGAGTTGTCGCCCATAGACAGGAAGCAGCCGGGGCAAACTCCAGCCAACAGGTGTACTGATGCAGCCCAGGGCCTGCAGGTTACAACAGGCTTGCAGGCAGCCTATCACTTCAAATGAAGCTTAGATAAGCACAAGCACATGCAGACAAAACAGCACTTCTAACCACCCACTTCCTAATGATCTAAAAAAAACTGTTTGAGGGGGGTGGCGAGGATCAATCCAGCTGATCAGATTTAATAACACGATTCATGAAAACTGCCCTAATAATGAATAATCTGACAACGTGTGTCTGTATTGTGGGGAGCAGAAACACGGCTGCCATCTGTCAGTCTATTCTAGTTACCATTGATTTTAATTAGACCCTTTGGATGAAGACAGGTTATCAAATACTGAAACTGCATCGCAGTAAAATATTGATCCCACTGCTCGCAATTAAGGTTTTATTGTTTCTGGGCTGCGAGTTTCTACAGTATGCGACTACAGGATGTCTGAGCATTAAACTGCTGGTTGCTTTCTTCTCGCAAATCCTTAATATATGTATAAATACGATCACACACACACACAGGTGCTTGAACTTGAATGAGTGTATGAGGCAAACTGGCCTGTCGGCGTCGATATCTGCACATTCCTTCGGTGACAAGTGAGACGACTTGTTGGTCTCGGAAAGAATTTTTGCTCCAAGGAGTAGACTGACCCCGGATGGTTGACTCGCTAGCTGCATAGAAAGCTAGCAAGCTACAAACTTACCAGAAGACAATCCGTGTTTACTTCTGACTTTGGGTCCTTCAACATGGAATCGATTTTTTCAAATCGAGCCTCCATACTTTCCGGAGCAGACATTTTTGCTGTTAAACTCAGTCCCGATGTTGGGTTGTGAACAAAAACAGCTCACTGGCGAGGCAGGAGGCTGGCTAGCTAGCTTTAGCAGCCAGCAGCTAGCTAGCTAGCCAAAATGTTCCTTTCTTCGTGAGAACTTTACACCGCACTTCAAAGAAAATACATCGTTCTCCTCGAGCTTTCACAGACGATAAAACGTTTAAGGTAGCGTTGAATATACAAAAGCCACATTTTCAGAGCCGAAAGATGTTTTCCCAGTTTGAGTGGCAAACAACTTCAGTGGCAAAAGATAAATGCGGCGACAGATTAGTCAGCCTCCGCAGGATGCCACTGAGGATAAGGGCTTAAAATGCTGGTGCATCCAAACAAAAGGCAATTAAAACTTCAAATGCAATGTCCGTTTGAAGAGCACAGTTTGTGGGCAGGTTAGTCCAGGCCCGTTCCCATATCTGTGCCAGGCCCTTGCAGAAAACGACAATACAATCTGACAGCTCAAAAGTAGAAGTGGTGGGAAAAAAAAACTTCTGCTTCTTCCAAATTTCGATCAGTTTAAACGCGGAGTCGTTACAACGTTTAACGGCAGTCCTTCCGCTGCGTCCCGTGCACTGTCACTGACCGTCGACTGCTTCCCCTCCGACCTGCTCTACCTCTCAGATCGAAGAAGTATAAATCGGGTTTTTGATGTGTGTTAGTTGTCGGAAAAAACCAGCAGACGGTGCCCGATTTTTCTCCCACAGCCTGACCAACATGTCCGCCTTCCTGTTCAAACACCCCGGAGAAGCAACTTCAAAATGTCAAGTACTGCGCATGCGCCGTGCCGAGGCGCATTCAAAGAGTTCACAGGCTGACGGTGGCAACATGTTGCTGTTCGCCAAGTGCTGTAATGTAAAAGATCTCATTTAAAAAGACGACCTCAGGGGGAGAGGAGGAAATAAGTCAGATTTTAAAATAGTTCACGTCTATTGTTAAGACCTCCTGAAGTTCAAATGTTCTATTCTATACTATATTATTCTATTTAGTGAGTTTGTTCAGAAGTGTTCACATGGGTCAGGGGTACCCTTGACTCTGGATCATATTTAAAAGGTAAATTTTATTCTATTTTGTTCTCTTCAGTAATGTAAATTGTCCACATGGGATACAGATGCTGGATCATAATTAAATCACAGACTCCTTTCTGTAAATTAATGATTGTTTTTTATGTGGATAAATCTAATCTTTTGGTTTGGTTGTGAGGCATAAATAAACCGGCTATTCTATTCTATTCTATTCATATGGGTTACATACACTCTTGGTTCTGGTTTATAACTAAATGCCCCATTCTGTTCTTTTCTTTTGTATTGAATAATGGCATGCACGTGGGTTACATATGCTCTTGGTTTTGGACTATAATTAATTACCCCAATCTATAATGTTCACCTTATTCTATTCTATTCTTATGTTATGTTATGTTGTGTTATATTTTATCATATTCTATTCTAGTCTAGTCTAATCATAGTGCTATTCAGTTCATTACTTGGGATATCAGTCACTCTCACCCATGTAACTTATATGAAAAGGTCAGATGACATCTACAAGGCATGAGCATACGTATTTAATTGTTTATGAGGTTGGATCAGACAGGATCAGTTAGCTATAAAAGTTCTTCACACCAACTCTGAACAGTGAAGTGGTTTATTACCAATACACAGTATGACTGCAATGAACTGCAAAACAAACTGAGCACAGAGACACTCTTTCTTCTATTAGTTACGTTGCAAATTCAGATTATTTACACAAAGTATAATCCACTAATAAATGATGTATTATTAGAGATTACTGTAAAATACCTAGTAATACATTGAAATCAGTCCAGTTTTTATTAGCTACATTAAACATTATGTTATGTCTCACCATTTAAAATCCAAGAATACATACATTCATCTGAAATTGACCATTCTGCATAATGAGTACTTTTATGTTTGAAATCAGAATCAGAATCAGCTTTATTTGCCACGTATGTGTACACATACGAGGAACCTGACAAAGTAAACACATTCAACTATAGTTGAATGCTTATGTTTATTTCTATACATATATGTGTGTGTTTGTGTGTGTGCAGGTTTATTGTGCAGGGACTATTTCTGAGGCCGTACGACAGATTTTTGTGTTTATGTCAGAGTGAAGGCCTGTGGGTAGAAGCTGTTCTTGTGTCTGGTTGTTTTGGCGCACAGTGCTCTGTAGCGCCTGCTGGAGGGGAGAAGATGGAATGCGTTGTGTCCAGGGTGAGGTGGGTCAACGGTGATGTTTCCTGCCTGTTTCCTGACTCTGGACATGTTTAAGTCCTGGATGTATGGCCAGTCGGCACAACTGATTTTCTCTGCAGCCCTGACAATCTGTTGCACTCTGCTCTGGTCCTGTTAGGTGGCCGATCCAAACCAGATGGCGATGAAAGTGCAAAGAACAGACTGGATGATTGCACAGGAGAACTGAATCAGCAGCTCTTGAGGCAGGTTGAACTTTCTGAGCTGACGCAGGAAGCACATCCACTGCTGAGCGTTTTTGATTATGGCGTCAATGTTGGGTGTCCACCTTAGGTCCTGGGGGATTGTGGATCCCAGAAACCTGAGGGTCTCCACAGCAGACATAGCGCAAGGTGAGTGTAGTGACACCTCGTAAGCCTACACTTAATACTTTTCTACTTTTACTTGTAACCGAGCATTTCTACACTAAGGCATTACTTATTTTACTAAAGTAAAAGATCTAAGTACTTCTTCCACCACTTCAAATAGTGCATGTTTTGTATATATACAGCACTGTGCATGAGTCTTAGGCACTGTAAATGAAAATGCTGTAAAGTAAAATGCAGCCAAAAAGCCATATCTTTGATGTGGAAACATTGCCAAGCAACTCAACTAGGCAGGAAAACATAGGGACTGGGGTGCAGAAAAATGGTCGCAGATGCTTTGGACTGATGAGTCAAAATTTGAAATATTTGGCTGTTGCAGAAAGCAGTTCGTTTGCCAAAGGGCTGCAAAGCGGTACAATGAGTGTCTTCAAGCAACAGTGAAGCCTGGTGGAAGTTCCTTGCCAGTTTGGGCCTGCATTTCTACAAATGGAGTTGGGGATATGGTCAGAGTTAATGGTATCCTCAGTGCTGAGAAATACAGGCAGATACTTATCCATCATGCAACACCATCAGAGAGGCGTCTGATTGGCCCCAAATTTATTCTGCAGCAGGACAACAACCCCAAACATACAGCCAGTGTCATTAGGAACTATCATCAGTGGAAAGAAGAACAAGGAGTCCTGGCAGCCGACATCCACTGAAGATCTATGGTTAGTTCTCCAAGATTCAAAAACAGTACGCAAGTGTACCTGGAAGAACTGATGCTGTTTTGAAAGCAAAGGGTGGTCACACTAAATACTGATTTAATTTATGTTTTTCTTCAGTTTGCCCAGTCTGTATTTTGTAAATTGATTAAAAAAAAAATACGATTAAATCTTATATTTTTGAAAGCATTTCTTCACACCTGCCTAAAACCTTTGCACAGTACTGTATGGAAATGCTTGTCCTCTCTAATACATATCATAACGGTTTGCTCCCTAATAACTGTTGTATTTAATGTAATCATTTAACAATAAAATGAAAGGAATAATTATGAGGAGAAAAGTTCTCTCTCCTTCTCAGCAGTGATCCTCTCTCGGGTGTCTGTTTGTTCATCCTTTCAGCCAACAGAGGACGCTGTTGTACAACTTTAATGGTGAGAACGCCGTTTTGTCCTGAGACTTGAGGCTTGTGATCTTGACATTTATGGCACTGACCAAAATTAGGTGCTTACTGAGTCTGCTCCTAAGAAAATGGCAGTAATTTTTTTATTTATTTATATCATTTTTGTAAAGATGTTTTCTGTACAACTTGAACTCAGTGCATCAGCTCCGTAGGTGCTTCTGCCAACAGAGGGAGGTGTTTCAACCATAGAAACCATTACTGTACATAGGCTTATGTCTGAGTTGCATCCATAAAAACGTCAGTTTCAGGTGTGCATCTTCAGTTTGGGAAAAAAAATGTAGCTTACAGGTAGACTGATAATAATGTTGTAATGCAGGCATACAGACACGTGTCATGCATGTATGGAGGCCATGCATGTAGCCTTTATGGGAAGATGAATGTGGGTAAACGTGTATGTAGGCCCAAGCACAGACAGCACGTCAGTGAATACGTCATTCTTTCTAGTTTTGTCTATTATTTCGTTCAATTCCTTTCCTTGTTTATTCATTTTTGCAGTCTGAATCGCTGCATCCACTTTTTTTTTTTTTTTTTATCTATCCGTGGAATTCTGAGGCGACCAATGTAACATATATACATATATATTTTACTGTTTGTGATTTATCAGCTTTGTATTTCCCATGTGTTTTCATCCTGAGCTGAACTTTTCCTCAGAGCCTGGACGGACCCAGGCGGTACGTACAGTATTTTCCTGACGTCACTTGGCGGCTCCCTCGCTGCGCTCAGATCAGACCAGATCAGCTGTAGACTCTCGGAGCGCCGCGACCGCAGCAGCAGCAGCAGCAGCAGCAGCCGTGTGGTTTTACCGGAGCCGGGGGACCTAGATTTACCCACAGACCCCATTCCGTGTGGAGAAAGGTAGGCATGCACGGTGCTGCTCTCCTGCATCCTCACACAAATGTCACAGGAGAGCGAGTAAGGGATTATTTACAGAATGAGGCTGCGGACGCTCTCCGGAGGAGGGTCGCCTTGCAGCATTGGTGTCCAGCTGTCTGTCAACCGGGCTGAAACGCGATTAAAGTTTGTCCCATCATTTCAATTGGCTTTAAAGCTACTGCTGAATAGACAGTAGGCTGCGGGATGTTTTATAGGAAGTGAAGTAGGACCAGAGGCAATTAGGTAGGCTATAATCAACTCCTAGATCTGTCAGTAAACCTGTTTGAGTGATTGGAAATATGCACAGTTTTTAAGCCTGTGTTGTCTTTGTCTTCATTATATCCCCACTAATAACACATTTTTGGCATATTAACAGGCCTTGTCTAACGTGGCTGCAGAAAATATGTGTGTACCTACATCTAATAGCCTTTCTAGTCTTTTAATCAATGTTTCATGCAGTGTTACACAAGTGAAATGTAACTTTGGCTAAATCTGAAGCAGAAAAAGAAGGTAAATGAACCCCGAGTTGAAGATCAGCAGCCAAAATTCTGATAATTCATTCCATCTGTGTGAATGTAACCCCCCAGCTGATTCGTCTTCTCCTACAAAGTCAAGAATATCTGGAAGCTGGCCAGTCATTTTTACATTTGTCCTGTGGACTAGTGTTACAGTTGCCTTAGGCTCTGTGTTGAAACAGGCTCCAGCAGTTTAGATAGCCATATCAGATAAGAGTGACCAGGAGATGTACTCGGTGGTTTGTCATCGTAATTACAGGCAAACCAGTCTGTCTTGACTACATCTAATCTGCCATTCCTCATGTTTCATGTCCCAAAGGTTGCATTCCTCAGGTCTCTGCTACCTTCCTTCTACACCTTTAAATTGTCGTCAGAGGGAATGACTATTACATGCACACTACAAGATCCTACAAACAGCAGAGTGGTGATGTTGATCTTAGCAGATGCAGAGAGGCACTGATGGCAATGTCAAATACTGACTAGCCACTTTTCATTTTAAAACAGCATTTTAATATCAAGAAATTTGCACCCCAGGCTCGTAGGAATTCACATTTTTGAGCCATGAAATGTTTGTTTGCATTTGTATAAATATTGCTTAAAATCTCGATTGTTGCAGATTTATGATATATGGCATTAATGGTTGTCTTCTGTCATTATACATCCTGAGGGAAGTAGCTATCTGCTAGACACATGGCTTTAACTCAGACATGCAGTATCATGTGAGTACATGCCCTGTACGAGCACCGTGGATTGTGAATTTGCCGGGTGGCCTGTCTCGCCAGGAGCACACGCAGCCCTGTCGGAGAGGGCAAGGGCTGGAGGGGTCAGGGGGCTCTGAACGCTGACCATCTGGCCCTTGGGGGGCTGGTTTCCTCACTGGCTGCCTTTGTTCCTGGCGAACAATTGGGACTTAATCTGGAAAGAGATAAGTAAGGCCCCCGTGACACCACTCCTGCGCTCGGACAGGTTTTTCTCTTTAGCCTTGAAGGAGACATCTTCTTCCTATGTTGCTTTGTGATGAGAAAAAAGTACTTGTAACAATTCATGTGAACCAAAAGTTACACAGTTATAAAGTTATACAGTTTTTTCTTGTTCTGAAAATATTTCCCTCTTTATTTTGTGCCCAATGTGTCATTCACATTTGTTTTATTGTGCACAAGACCTGCTGTGAGTCAGAGGATTGATGCATGATGCAACATGTCATTTGTCATATGAAAGAGCTCGATCCAGCAGTGGGTAGCTGAATATTTCGTATCCATTTGTGCAAAAGGCAATTGTCACCAGGGTAACAGATTGATTTATTTTCCTTCATTATTCCCTCATATCATTTTGAGCACATCAGGACTCCTCGCTTGCTGTTTGTGACTTGGCCCTCTGTGCCTCTGTTTATTTTCTGGGAAAAAATAGAATTTGCGTTTTCCTTTTCCATGTTCTCTTGTTATCAGTCTCTGTTATGACAAGCAAGTGTGTGATAGATCACTCAGATCTGTATTCGGTGTCATAACACAAAGGCATATATAGCAATTGATTACCAATCCAGTCAGAAACAAAGAGGTTTCTGTTACAGAAACATATCATTTTTAAATATTGATCAATGGGGAAAAATCTTTAACACAAAACACCCTCACAGATCATTCGCTCTACCAATGTAGATCACAAGAACACCACTGGGACTGGTCAGCACTGCAGGCAGATGCTACTGTTGATCCTTTCAGAGGTGCATGTTAGTGACAGTGGGCCTCTCTGATCCTGAGTGCAGATGGTACAGGGGACAAAATCCCAACCAGAGAGATCAGCGCTATTGTTTCACACTGTTTTTTTGAGCGTGATGTGAGAGGACCAAGCACAACAGGTGGTCCTGAAAATAGCCGTCATTCATCAAACTGCTGGTGCCAAAGTCAGGACCATTAAAATATTTTCATGGGCCACTTGATTATGTTGACACGGACAGATGATCGTGTTGTTGAAATACAGTCGAAAATACTCCATTACAAGCAAAAATCCTGTCGTAAAAATCTTCCTTCCTTAAGTAAAAACACATAAGTATGATCCGCCAAATGTGCCCATTTATTCAAAACATGGCCTCTGCGAGTTTTTATTAATCATTCCGACAGCATTAATGTCTCAGCGGGATTTTAATGTTGTAGCTGTTGGAGGTGAAGCAAATTCTAACTGGTTTATATGATGTGTGTAATTTGTGATAATACATCATATTTTACACGTAGATCATTTGTTAATATGAGTCTGCAAAAGTACATTATTTCCCTATGAAATGTAGTGGAGTAGAAGTATTACATAGCATCAAAGGAAATACTCAAGTCATTTTTTTATCTGCAAATAAATGCAGTATATGAGTAAATGTACTTAGTTACATCCCACCACTATTAATTAATACAGATCCATTTATGCCGATACAGGAAATCATAGAATTAAAATATCTTGCTGGGTAATTTCACTAGATGGCAAGATATGTTTATTGATTTAGCAGCAACAGTGTGTAATGAAAGTCAGTATAGTTCAGCTAAGAAAACTTTAAACCTGTCCTTTTTATTGTGGGTCAAGAATGCCAGGAACATCGTGTTCACCGGTAATCTTTGACTGACTAAAAGAAAGAAAAATATTCACAAATGTGTCAGCGTTGGATGTTTTTCTTTCTGTAGCAAGAAGTCAGGTCTGCATGTTGAATTGGTCTATTGGAATAGTTTGGTCTGATTGAGTTTGTGTCTTGAGCCACTTATAAATCCAAAAGCTTTATTTATGTAATGTTTTGCTTCTTCCTATTTTGTCCACATGGTTTCCGTGGAGCAAAAAGCATCAAACTATCTCGGGAAGTGGTCATCTTCTCCTGCCTCGGTCTTTTCAGTGGCCAAATCTCTCTTCAAAAATGCAGCATGAAAGAGGAGGGAGGGAAAGCACAGATAAGGTCTGGGGAGGCTGAGGAGGGGAGGACATAGAAGAAGAGGTTGAAACAGATGTGGGAGTGATGAAGAGTGAGGCAAGGCAGCTGGATGCAGACAGCAAGTGAGATACATGGCAACATGTTACATTCAGAGCACACGCTTTTTTTTGGCTGGATGGTTCAGTGAATGGACATACAGTAAAAGGGCGGAGGGTTTGCAGGGTGGAGCAAATTATGAGACAAACTGTATTTACTGTATGAAGGTGCATGACACAGTCGACAATTGGATCATTAAAGCCAATCTCACAAAGGCCTGTGCCCCTCCCCCGGCTGAAAGGAGATGCCAAAGGTCTGTGACCTCTTCCATTTATGTGCATTGATCCCTCTGGTGGGGGTGGGGCTTCCTCCTCAAAGCCCTCCACCATCAGCTGTTATATCTTAGTTTCACCTGCAGGAAGCAGATCAATTAATTTAGTGATTTAGTTATTTTATTTTGTTGTGTTAAAGTAAGGGATAATGTACAGCGAGCCGGCCATTATTGCAAAACAACCTCCGAAACGGTGATGCAGGATGCGATCCTTCCTTATTATTACATGGCTTTGTACTAAAGCTGGAGCTGTGTGTAACAAAAAGCAATTTCCCCCAAGGGATTATTAAAGGAATTCTGATTCTGATTCTAAAGAAATCAACTGTTTGACTTAATAGTGACTCAAAACCAATTGTATCAGAACTGCGTCCATAGCAGCGGTCTGTTATGCATTGCAACGGTCTTTTATACAGAAATAACAGACTGTAGAAAGCCGTAATTGACTAATCAGAACTGAGTATTCAATAAAGCTGTGTAATAAATATAACTAGCAGTGCAGCCATGGTCCAAGGCCATACTGCATACTAACTATTGAGGTCACAGTGCCCTCACACCCTGAAGTGACAAGGGTCAAAAGTATACACATAAAAGTCTGTATACTGACAAAATTAACAGCAGCAATTTCAATAACTAAATTAGACATTTATGTCAGTTTCTAAGTAAAAATGCCAAATATTCACTGGTTCCAACAGCACCCTTTAACCCTCTGTGACAGCAAGGTGAATATTTTAAGGTTTTTTTACTCTTGGTTGGACAAAAGTCAGCTTGGGTTCCAGGAAATTGTGAGTGATTAATTGAATATTGAAATCAGTTCTACAATCCAGTGCACAAAATGAATGGAGGAGCTGCTCACAGCTGGAAAAACAACTTTAAAAAAAGAAATGTTGGTGCAGATGTGGGTGACACAGTTCAAGGAATGTCTAGCAAGAAATATTGAGCCTTTTCCCTCCTCTACCCTATGTCTTACTGGCTGGACTGTTTTCAAAAGATGAAGTTTGATCAGTGTCAATTACCGTGCGTCTTGTATCATCTCCCTACAAGTACAGTGACAGTATATTTACTGAAAGTAAATATAGTGCATACCAATCAGTATGTAGTGTTGACCTTGTGTTTTTATGGATGAGGGATTTTGGGTAAAGTTCATTTGAGCAATATAGTTGGACAGCACATTCAAACAACAAACAGCATAGTGACAAACCCTTGCAACATAAAGGACATGTTAATTATCAGGTTGAACTTAATTTTTTTTTTTCACTTAATTCAGACGTCCCACTGCTCTTTGTTCTTCTCATATTAGCTCAGACATCACTGTAACAAACTATCAGAAGATGCTGTAGCAATCGATTAACCATGTAGCTTTACTCTAGAGCAACCTTCCTTTACTTAAATGTCTGACCATGAATTTGTGCTGCTGGGTGTGAGTCTACTTCACGCCTCAGCGTTTATGGCCTACTCAGGAGTGAAGGGGAAAGGGAAAGCTTGTGAGAATGAAATTCCTCGAAGTGAAAAAATGCCTCTCTCTCTCACAGCCTTAGAATGTGGTTTTTAGTGACAGATGAAAGAAACTTACAGTCAGGAAGGTAGGACATGCAATATGTGGGAGTACAGCCTAAAAGACTGACCCGAACATCCTGCTCTTTGTTGTAAGGGAGGCTTGGGATGCTAATTTTGTGTGTGTGTGTGTGTGTGTGTGTGTGTGTGTGTGTGTGTGTATGCATGAGTGGAACACGACCCTGGTAGATGGCACTTCCTGTTGTCCTTTTAGTTATCTCTGATTCTGACATGCAGGGCAGGTTCTTATCTGTCACCACTGGATCTTCTGGTTGGCTAACCAAATGACTCAATGAACCCAATCCCTAATTTATTGAGGCCCCCCTTTCTCTTTAACATGAACAATATTTACTCATGTTCGCACAGCTCTTTTCATGACAGTGTTATGTTAAGTATTTACCAAAGGCATCTAAATAGAAGGCTAAGATAGTCCTATAAGTTGAAACTTCCACATTTGTCCCTCCATTGCACTCTTTTTCTCTGCAGCCCCACCCCTAGATCAAAGTTGAAATAGTTCCCTGACAGAAATGAATGGAACTTATCAGGACGTGCCCCCACGTCGTTCGTCAGGAAGCGTGTCCTGAGCAAAGTCAAAGGGTCGTAGGGGAATGATGGCATGTCAAGGTGAAGGAATTTTTAGTCTTTCGTTTCTTGAGCTGAACTCTTTCATTAGCAGCCATAATAAACAAATTAGGTTAATAACACCGACACCAGAGTCCTTGCATCTCGCAACGCTTCGCATCACAGCTGGATTGTGGCATGAAGTGCTTACTTCATGTCTACAGTGTTCCCCCGATTTTTAGATCAATCTCTTGGATGTCTGCGGACTCCATTACATCAACGTGAGCTCATGAAGAGCAAAGTGTGTGTGCGGCTCTGTGGAGAGCACTTAGTAATAATATATCCTCATTCTTGCCATTGAAACCTGGAAAGCATCCAGCTGAGATTCCCTTCTTGCACAGTACTGTTGTGGAACAGTGTGTTCTCACATGGTGTACTGCTGTACCCCCACCCTCCCTCCCACCCTCCCTCTCTCTCTCCTTCCCTCCTGGCCCCCCCGGCCTCCCTCCACCCTTCGGCCATACGCAGATGCCAACCCCAGTGGAACAGTACCTGCGGCCAGAAATGACTGCTCCCAGCTTATGTGTTCTTTTATAGAGTACAGTGTGTGCCGTGCCACAGCTAGATCACAGTGCAATGGTCTGAAGGAAAGTTAATGGTTTTTAGTTTGATTGTGTTTTTGGCCCTCGCTACAAGTGTCAGAAAGTAAACAACATTTTGAATGATTAATCGCAGCATTGGCTTTCTATCTATTGATTAAAATGGCAGTTAGTCACTCCGCTGACCATTTAGTATTTTGGCGTGGATGTGCTTTTAATCTGTGCAAGGTGCAACACTTGTTGAAGATCCTGTCAAGTCCTCTGTTTTTGATTACGTGCCAGGTGAGACTAGCGGTTTACAGAGAGAGAGTACATGGGGGGGGAAATGTTTTTGTGCAAGCAATTACCAAATATTCATGCATTGCATTATATTTGATACCTGTCCCTTTCCTTACTGCTACTTTTGCATTTCTAATGTCTTTTGTTTTAAACTTTTTTTTTAAGCAAACGCCTAATGTCACCCTCGATCAATTTTAGACTTGTCACTTGGTTGATGATTAAATTAGTGCACATTCATGTCGAGATTTGTTATGATTTTAGTCATGTGACATGTTAGCTTTGGTAGGTGATTCCTTGTGATAAGATTTTATTGCGATTCTTTCTGATAAATGTGGTAGATTGTCACTCTTGCTTAGGAAACATCCTGCTGTGTTATGCATTTGACATTGTTGCTGTGAAGAGGCAGGACGTGTGCTAACAACAGCTGGAAACAGGCTTGTAGCCAAATTTCCCACATCACTACAGCTGCATCTGTGCCTTTGCCCACATACAGCATATTGTTTCAAAATCTTCCTGCACACACACACACACACACACACACACACACAGAGGACATTCACTCTTTTTCACTCCCCCTCCCTCTTCATGTAGACACACAAGGTCCGCGTGCGGTGACGCTGCCAGGGTCTGTGGGGGAGAGGGCTCTTTGTAGCAGAAGGCTTTTCCATAGGCTGTCACAGATTGTCCAAGGCTACGGTGACCAAGACCCAGCCCTCTGCTGCAAGGACTCAGCGTTCCTCTGTGGCAGGGGAGGTCATTCTCTCCCTCATTCTCTCTTTTCATTCTCTCTGTGTGCACATTTGCAACTCCAGCACAACCAGGAACAAACAGGCAAACACAACATAGAACCGCCTGTAACACTGTTTCATAACTAGTAAGAGGGTTTGGAGTTGCGTATTAGGCAGATCTCCACCATCATCATTAAAAGGAGAGGAGGAGACACTCTATGTCAGAATTCCCTGTAGTTTGTCACCTATGTATATGTATGTGACCATGTGTTTTGTCTAACGATTCCCAGACCTCCAGAATCTCAGCTTCATGCTCTGATTAGAGAAACATATCTGCCTGCAAAGAGTCTCCATCTCTCTGTCTTTGTCCCCTTTTATAAGAGACAAGTTAAGGAACGTGTACACCACTTTGGCCATGCTTGTAGTGTGATAATCTGTTGTGTTTATGCTGTTGTTGACCCATTTATTTGGACTTCAGTTAGTGTAGGGGAAACAGCTGCACAATGGTGAATTGTGATTTTTACACTCCAGTTTTTTAATTAATTTAATAAAAATTTAAATGTTAATCAATGAGCAGGTAGATTTCATCACGGAAAGAGCAGCAGACAGAGCAAAGCTACCCAATTACCAATGGATGTTTCCAGTCTTTTTCACTAAGCTAATCTAAGCTAAGATAATCTAAGCTGCTGGCTGCAGCCATATATTGAATGGACAGATATGAGAGGGGCGTTCATCTTTTTATCGAATTCTCAGCGGAAAAAAAAGATGTAAATAAGCAGATATTCCTTTAAGTTTGCTGTCCTTATTTAAATAGCAGCATAATATATATTAGTTGGAGTAAATCCACTATATTATTTTGGAATGTTGCAGAATTAAGTTAGATTACCACTAGTTATTATTTCATTATCTCTTGCTGCAAGTTTAGTTCCTACCTGCTGGTGTTTCATAGGGGACAGTATACAAACAGTAATAGTTGTTGAGTTGGGAGTCTTTTCCCATAGACCACCACTGTAAAAGAGACGTCTGTAAACCTCCAGTTATAACATGTTATTACTCTCGGTCTAGACAAGCTTTCTCTGTGCTGAGGTAAGATAATTATCACTTTTAAACAGAATTGCCCATGTTTCGGTGCAAGTTTGATAAGTTGTAGCATCTTGAAATTCGCTTTGAAAAGGCTCACTTATACATTAACTTCACTATTCCGGCTGTTTTAACCAACATGGCTGAAAAGAAAAAAAGGGCCAAATCTGAAACCTCAACATTTTTCTCTTCTTTTAAGTCCAAATTTCTACCACTTTCAGCTTTAGCTCCTCATTGACTTGTTATTTTTGCCTGGTACACCTCATTGTCCAAGGAGCCCCGTCTTAACTGTCACATCTGCCAGTTGGTAAAGTATCTCATCTCTCAGAGGGATCAGTGCAGGATGAAGTACACCAGGCCTGAATAGGTTTACTGTCACTTTTTCTCATCAGCAAGGCTAGTGTGTGAGGTCAAGCCCTCAACAAAGGGTGGCTCTGCTTCCATTGTCCCATTAAGACAAAAAGAGTCCTGCTGATGCCGTGGCTCATGCTGCAGTGAGGAGGACTGATGGGATTTAAGTGTGGGTCCTGTCACCAATGGCAACCTGGTGCTTATTAATCAGGAGTGTGGGGGGTAATGGAGGAGATGTGGCAAGAGAGTGGTGGGGGGTGGGGCTGGGGCTGACGGGGGTGGGGTTCTGCTGATGCAGCAGTGCCGCCTGGGGTCAGGAAGAGGGGCATGATGGATACAGCTGATCGCCCGGTAAGGAAGTTTTGAGGGAAAAGAGGAGGAGGTTCCTTCGTCGGGACATTAAGGTGCCTCTTTGTCACGGTGTCACTCAAATGGATTCAAGGTGGCTGAGACTTTTTTTCAGGCAGGAAAAGAAAGGAGAGGTCCCATTGTGTAAGATGGGTCTCTCTCTGGACGCCTGATAAACACAACAGACCTCTTTCTTATGTCCTCTCCATGAGTGCTCAGTACTCCTTCGTGGCTAAATTAAGTTAGTGTGTCAGTTGTGTGAACTTTCAGGGAAGCACTTTGACTGAACTTTGAGTGGATTGCCTGTCTTTTGTATCTGTGCCTTTTATGTATATTCCTTTATTTGGAAAAACATTTAAAGCATCCAAAATGTATCATGAAGATCCTCAGACACAGACAATGAATGCATTGTCTTTAATGTGACAACATTTCCATTCAGCAGACCAACAATTAGGACTGCAACTAATGGTTATTTTCTTTATCGATTAATCTGCAAATTATTTTCTCAGTTAATGAATTGATTATCTATAAAATGTCAGAGGATAGTGAATCATGCCCGTCTTAGTTTCCTGAAGCCCTTCCTGAAAGTCTTCAAATGTCTTGTTTAGTCTAATCAGAAGCACAAAACCCCAAGATTTTCAGTTTACTATCAGTTAAGACAAGCAGTAAATCCTAACACTTGAGAAGATGGAACCAGCTGTTGTTTTGCATTTTTTGTCTTGTAAAAAGGCATAAATCAATGAACTGCCAATCAAAATAGTTGCCAATTAATTTTCTGTTGATTGCTTAATCAATTAATCGACTAATTGTTTTGGTTTAGAACAATTTAGTTTTGTAGTACTGCTTGTAGCATTTAGTATAAGGGGCCGAGTACCGAAAGCTGGCGTTGTCTTCATTCATTCATTTATTTGTTTATTTATTGAGAGGCAAGATATTTTATGATTTAGGTAATAATTTTGGTAATATTTTTACTCAGCAAAAAACACTGTATACAGCATACAAATACTATACTAATATACTAAATATATAGAGAATATGATTTATAATAATAAATATATTATGAATTAACTTTTGGTTGGGTTTTAAATGTTGCTTTTCTGTCAGGAAATTTTAATTTATCCTGTAATTTGTGCTAAATTACAAAGTTCTTCCTGAGAAACGTTTTTGGAAATTATTATTATTATTTAGCATCATGAAAGCATTGTCAAACACATGTTGGTTGTTGATATCATGTCACCTGACCAGAGTCATTTCTATTTGCTGATGAAGACCAAAAAGCTCAGAAAAAGCTGTTATCTGAATCTTGAGTCGAGCTTATTTTATCACATGGTATTGTTGCATTGGTGCAGATCTTGAAAAATGTCCAAATACCAAACCCTTCTCATGTATTTGAAAGGTTAACCGACACGGTGACCCTAACCCATCTCTGAAATGGCCCATTAGTATCACTGCCTGAGCACTTCAGTTTGACTGACGTGATGTGGTGGCTGGGTGGGGTGCAGCTCTAACCAGCTCCTAGAAACAGAACCTGACCCCTTTGCTCATTCTGTCATCTGATAAGAGCCAATGTTTTGATAGTGTTGGCCCTCTCAACGTGATCCATGGCTCTCCTTTTACACCTCATAACAAATAGGGCTGTCTAAACAACAGTTTATGACCAGGACAAGGCCTGGTCAACCATCATCAAAGATCTTCTCTGGGATGAGCCATTAGGTGTGGACCAGATGTTAGAAGAAGCTGTGCAGATGATGGAGGACCAATTTTTATCTCCGAATACGATAAAATACAGGATTGAATTAAGGAACTGGTGAATACGTTAATTAATTTAAGCTTGATTTTACTTTTTTTTAGTTTCATACTAGGTTAGGGGTGATGTTCCAGTCTTGTATTAAATGAACTCTTTTTAGCCAGTTTAAATCTTACAACTGCTCGTGTTTTTACATTTTTTTTTCTCCTTCCCTTCTCATGCCCTTTACCATTGACCGCTGTTTGACCACTACAAGTGACAGTTTTACAGTATGAAATAGAACTCATTGTTGTCTTATTCAATATGGCTTCCCTGAATAAGTCCATAAATGCATTAGGGTCCTGTTTCTCTCCCTGTTGTTCCGACTTAGGTGAACTGGCGTTCAACCCGGCAGCATTGTAAAATGCAGATTGGGTTCACTGACAGGCCTTCCATTTTACTACACAGTCATGAACAGCATTGTAAAGTGTCACTCGTCCTTCACTTTCATTCACTTATTCTATCAGGGGCAACAACCATGAGAACTCGTCTCTCTGCTCCAGCCCTCCAGGCTCTGGGAAACTAAAATGGGCAATTTTATACACAAGCATTTAGGTCATTTATCAAGAAAATAATCAATAATGAAAATTCTCATTAGTTGCTGCTCTATTTTTGAATATAATAGGTATGGTTTTTGTGGTTGGCTTTTATGATTCAAACACCCAAAACTTTCTTATAGATCAAGTATATATTTCTTATATGCATTCAATGAAACTCCATGAATAAATGTTCTACACAATTTGATGCTTCAAAAAAACATGAAATATTGGCAATATGCAGGAATATTAGTTATGATATATACAAAAAATGTACTGCACACAAGTTGAGTTTGCACTGTTATCTGTGAATTGGCTACTTTTAACAAGGTTTGTTTTCCATTTGTGCTGCATCGGCTGTTTGGTAGGCCTGCGCCATTAAATGATGCCGGCCTTTGTCTGTGGCTGAGATTTAGTTTAAGGTTAAATGCCTTGCCCTTAAACTCATCTCCTGGGCCAAAGTGTGTGGCAAGGTCACCACTCCAATCAAGCTAGTGTTAACACAAAGCCTGCTTGTCCCCTAATGAATTAGCGCTACAGTTCTTCAGCGAGTCACTACACTGCCCTCCAGCCCCTAGCAGGCCTTCCCAGCACTGCTGCCCTTTCACACGCACCCCCTAGCCCCTAATTTTGAAATGAGTTTTATAACTGGACAGTAAACTTCCAATGGCTTAATGATGATGACTTCTTCATCTGCCCAAATGCTCCTTTTGTCCACCCCTCCTCAGGCCCAGGACCCTGCCCCCGTTCCCTCTGGTCACACCAGGCCTTAAACCCTGGTTCACCCCACTTTATAGTTCCACAGATAATCCCCTAGAACACACACACACATACACACACACACACACGCACACACACGCGCACGCCCTCAGGCTATTATCTCCACTGAGCCCTGCTCTGTCTCCCTCTCCCTGTGTTTCTCTGTTGCTGCCGACTTCAGCAATGGCATTCAGCTGGAATGTTTGCCTTTGTTTGTGTGGCCCACTGGAAAGCCACGAATGACCTTAGCTCATCTGCTATCCTCACTAGCACCGATTTGCACTTCAGGGCTCAGCAGGTAGTCCCGCGGAGCAGGAGGAGGGGGTTTCGAAGAAGGTTGTGGGGCTTTTATAAGGAAATTAGAGCCGTGGACTGCCACCCGGATAGTAAACAACAGTGCGAGTCCTCACACCCTTGGCGTCAGGTAGCCCACGTGCAGCGGGTAGAAAAGGGAATTCTGTTGCGGGAATTTTCACATGGGGGCAGTTTCGTTTTCTTGTTTTGTTTTTTGACAGTTGAGCTGTGGGATTGTTTTCTTATTATAAGAGTCAGACGTGCTAATTAGCACCTTGGTTGCTGTACTTCCTCCACACCTGATACTCAGCATCTTTGGATTTGGCAGTTGAAGCTCATCTAAAGAAGACTTTTAATTTTCCTATACTATGAGAACCTCAAACTGCCATGCTGTGTAATCAATAGAAGCACCTAATGTGCTAGGTGAGGCAGGTAGGAAGAGCAGTCATGTGTTTGGCAGCCGCTGAGTCAGCTAAGACAAATCTGTGGCGTTCCTCTGGGAATCCTTAGAGAGGAAGAACCCCTCTCCCCTACCTCCTCCACATGTAAGAGCCCCAAGCCAAAGATCTCCCAGAAGCCCCCCCACAACTAGTCACGTGACTCGTCTTTCCTCAGGTGGCGGTGGCAGGGATACTTCCCCTTTGTCAGGGACTTTAGCAGGAGCTCAATGCAGCGGTGAAGGATGGGCTCAGGGGCGGGCAGGCATTCAATCCACAGTCTTTTGTTTTTTGCACAGTGTCTATTGAGACCAAAGAAGATGCCGGGTTTACTTATTATCTCCATTTTAAATGGGCTATTTAAGACATGTCAAAGTCAGGGGCTTTCAAATAAATCACACTGACAGCTCTTTTCCCCCAGTTGAACTTGTGGCTATGTCGGTATCAGATGGATCACTGTAGAGATCTCACTTTTGTCACAGCTGACAACTACAGTTAATTTGCAGTATTTGTAACACTTAAAAATGTCAAATATAATCTGAGGCACCGCTTGAGACTTGCTGATTTGTCCCATATGTGGACTAAATCAGCAATAGCTGGGCAAATTTCACAGTCAAACTCAAGCCCAATGTTTAGACAAATGTGGCTGATTGAGAGAAATGAGTGCATGAAAGCCCCGTAAGGACTAATGGAGGCCCTGATTGGCTCGTGTGGTGGTTTACAGCAGCCCTCACACTGACTGTGCCCTAATATAACCATTGGAGAGGAGGTGAGAAGAGCTGCACACAACTTGATTAAAACAACTGTTGACTGTGTCTGTGGTAATGAACTGGAACAGTTCAGCTGGAACAGTCACACGGCTCAGTGAAGCCAGAAACCCGGGTTAGCAAGGGGAGATGTCTATAATGAAAGACTTTCTGGTAGCAGATATTTAACAACTGATGCCAGAGTGTGTTGCAAATACTGCTACTACTATTGCTACTTTTATTTTGTGTTTTAAGCAGGCTTTTTCTGTTGAAATGCGTGCAAACGGCCGTTAATTCTTAATGAATCAAATCAATTAATCTGGGGGTAATTCTGGTATTAAAGAGAAAAACTCTGTGTCATGGTAAATGGTGGGCGCATCCTCCCTGTCATCAAGTAGATGTGAGTTCACTCAGACCTACTATTTACCCGACAAATTCTTGCTGACTTTATTTGACATTAGTTGGCAGGAAAACAGGCACCGAAGCCTTAGGGTACCATACAACTCATATTGTAACTTTGCATGTGTAAAGCCCCAGTAAATGATTCATATGCTGCATGATGTTAGTGTTAGGAACACATAACTGCAGTGTAAACAACGTCCTGGCAGTATGCAGTTAGACTTGGCAATCTGACAGCTGGTTGTGTTTACAATTCAAAGTCAGGAGATAGTAACAGTGTGTTACAGAATTTCAGCAACCCTGAATAGAATAATATTAAAAAAAAAAAAAAAGATTTGAAATATAACCTTTGATATTGGTTTGTTTTATTATCCTACACTTAAATTTTTTTCTTAAATTTTGAAGTTAGTTCAAAATGTTGCAGATATGCGTGTTTTAGCAGTGATCTGACACTTACATGCAGTGTGATCACTCCTGAACCTTGTGGTTATTTCCTGGAAATTGTTACCCCCTCCACTTAGTAATATCATGATAAGGTACTAGCAGTGATCACTGAGCTGTAATGACTTATAATCCTTAACATCTGCCTGTGTCTGTTGATTTGTGGTGCATTTCCGTTTATTTATTTTGACCAGATGAGCCCCTGGTATTTATTGCGGGAGTAAAAGCCCAGTGTGGGGTCAATCCTGGGGAAGGCTACCAAGACAAAATGCTCAAGCTGACCTGACATTCTTGTTCCCATTTTGCTGGGGACGGATTCTCCTGTCTCTTAATTGGCCCCCAATAAAAAAGTCGGGTGTGGCTGCAAAAGACTGATCTGAGCTTGAGCGTGAGAGCGAAAATTTGATTCAAAGTCCCCCTCCCTCTCTCCGGAAAATGTAAACTTCCACCTGACACAGTGCCCACAGCGGATGTCTTGGCGTGCTGGGGGTCACGCGTGGCAGGGCGCCGTGGATGTGTGGCTGCGGGGAAATGCGGGGCTCCTTCTTTGTTTTCCCCCCACAACTCTGCAGGCCTCCAAGAGCATCTGTCACCACAGGGGGTCAGCGGGGCCAAGATGAATGAGCCCCCGATGGATTCCCTCCCTCCTTGGCAAATGGCACGGGACAGAGGAGGGCATAGGGGACTAGGGGGAGGGGTCTGTGTGTGTGTGTGTGTGTGTGTGTGTGTGTGTTTGTTTGCATGTTAGTGAAAGAGAGAGCGAGAGAGAGAGAGAGAGAGAGAGAGAGAGAGAGAGAGAGAGGGAGGGTTTCTGCTGTAACCAGAGTGGGATCCCCATTCCTTTCTAGTATCATGACAAAGGTGACTTGAGATACACCAAAGAAGAGTGAAACTCCAAATGCTGACTGGATATCAAAATAATTCCCATGAGGATTTATTATCTAAAATGGACTATATTTGACAAAAGGGCTGCCTTCACATTTTGGATTTACTGCGTTTGATTTGGACTTAAAAGGATCACCCACTGGCCGAGTACTCATGGAAGGTACTGCAGAGGTTTTTTTTTTTAAGTGCTTGCTGTGTGTCACATGTGGCCCTGATGTAGCATTAATGAGATGGGCTTTTAGCACCTAATTTAGAGAACACGGAGAGATGTTTGTCTTTTTTTTTCTTCCTCATTTCTTACTCCCATCCCCCTTTCTTACATGTCTGATGGACAGTGTCTTTTCACCTCAGCTTTTCTAATGTTAAGAGTGTGCTCATGCATTTCCACTATTCGTATGTACCTTAAATGTTAAAGCATAACAATGAGGTGAAAACAATTAAGATATTTATCAAATTTTCATTAACATTTTATATGCCGCTGGAAAGTGAAAAGAAAAATATACTAATTTAGTCAACAGGTCTTTATGATTTAAATGCTGGATTAACTCATTTTATTTACTTTTGTTTATGTAGATACTTTTAAACAATAACCAAGTGTCAAGTTAAACAGTATAGACAGCATTAACAAACATCTTACTTTTATTTCCCCATTTTTACAGGATCCAAAATAAATAGCAGAGGAACTTCTTTACATTTATTTTAAAATGTGTTGGCTCGGACTTGTAAGATCTGCTGTTAAGAATGTGATCGAACCAGGCTAAGAGGGGAAGTAACTTTAATCCTGCCTCTCTCTCCCTCTATTGTAAACACTGTAATGTAATTATGCAGTCGCAGGAGAAACAAAAGAAGGACTGGAGAGAAAGAAAAGGCAGGGTTAAAACCAAGGTCTGCTCAGTTAAATGAAGTTAAATATCTAAAAATATTTGGGACAAATATCTGCTGTGGGGTTTAAGTTACAACATGTGATTTGAGTGAGGATTTGGATCACTTTACCCAAACCAAATTAAGACCATTTGCACTGAGGAAAATTCTGATTATAGTCTTCATTATAAAACCTAAGCAATAATACCAGCACAGATGGCTGTTGACTGTTTTTAATTGTATGGAACAATTTAAATGTACTCAAATAAGATATTACATAACTCAGCGGTGTAGTCTATTTCCTGCAATTAAAGGCATCTCATACATGTTTGTACTGTTACATTACAGATCGCCATATGAATGTATGATTGTCATATGTTATATATATGATGACGTGCATGCACATGCAGTTGCACTTGCATGACAGAGTGTATGTGATAAATGTGTGTGTCCATAACCATCGTCTTAAATCCAGTCTGTCTCCAAGTGAGAAACTAAACCAGCTTGTCGTCTTAAACACTCCCTCAAATGTCATTACTGGAAAAACTAACTATTAAGCACCTCGGGCTGGGCTTGTGTCAGACTCTAGAGATCTAGATTTACGGCTCCTTCATCTTCATCTCGGGAGCCATCTGCGTCTCCTTCTGGGTCGTCTACGCCTCGCGCCTAGATAAGCATCAAAATATTTCAAGACTCTGCTCCTTGGGTAATTAGCAGAGTGCAAGAACTTTGGTTGAGATTCATATCCTTTGTGGGGACGCCCAGTGCATGAACTTCTGCGATGCTTTAGCTAGAATCTTACATTTCACATAATGAGTCCTACATTGAAATTTGACATATTTTTCACCTACCTTAAGCAATGTTTTTCTGTACGCAGTTCTGTTGCTCAGATAGTAAAGGAGTTAACCCTTCTGTCTGACATATTGACATTTTTAGCTCTTTACTTTGATTAGCTGTATCAAGCTGGCTAATCATTCACAAAATAAGTTCCAGTGTGGTCAGTAAATACAAGTTGAACCAGCTTGTGTACACTTGCTATTTGAAGGACTTGGACCCCAGACCAGCCTCCCTCTGACAGAACAGCACCACACAGTCAGAAGTGATGACAGGGTAGATTGTGACAGTCGGTGTTTTGAGGGAACTTTGCTTATGTTATATCAGAGCCTGAGTGGCTAAACAATACTTTGTCAAAGGGTCAAAGTAACCGGCAAATCCATTCAGGGTAGAGTGACTGTGTGTAGTGAGGACAGCTACAAACTAAAACACCCTATTGTGCCTTATGAAAATAGCCTCAGGGCCACGGTATCACATAACGCCTTTTTAGCCTCACAGTGAGTGCATATGTCATAGTTTGAGCTGCCCTTAATGTTTGAGTGGCCGTAAGTGCATCCATTCATTTTGTGAATGGACATGCTTTTTAGACTGTGGTGGCCTGTAGTGCCAGACTATTTGGACCATACATGTTTCAGAAAATAGTTTGACCTAGCTTTTGGCATTACTGAGTCAACTTTTTAATTTTCTTAATACTAAAGACAAAAATGAACCTGCAAATAGACAATTTTATTCAAACGGTTGCTAAAAATTGATCCAATATCCTGACCAATGATTTTCCATATCTACTGTAGTGATCTGCCTTAATCTGTCATCATGTTTTTAGAGTGTCTTTAAAAAAATCCTGTCCTGTGAACATACATGGGAACAAGTAGAATTTTGCCATTAATTAATCTGTTTTTCATATTTCAGGAGCAATATATCTTGAAAATTGAAACAGACACTATATATGACTTATTAACATCATCATTTGTTTGGATTTTAGCCTTCAATTTCTTTGTTAGTAAAACTGGGTCCGCAGACCCTGTTGAGTTTTTAATGAACTGAGATGAACACAATCATAAAATGACTCTTCTTTCAGAAGGTAGAAAATGTTATATTTGTCTTTCAATTTATTATTGACAGTGACACTAATTAGAGATCTCCCTCTCCCTCAGGTCGTGAAGCACCGAGTGAAATGTCTTTGCTGAAAGTTCCCACTGAGTGGTAGCGATCCAGCATGTAGCAGAGGTGAACAAGTCCCTTCACGCCTGGGAACAATCCGACAACGTAAGCCACCTTGTTTTTAATGCACGTCTTGTGTGTTATCTGTTAGAAAATTCAGCAGTTTTTTCCAGACTGTCTATGTTCTCATATTTTCTCTGTCTTGGTCCTCTCAAATCGACTGAGTGAAGATTAGATTAGCTTATTTTGACCTTGGGTCACATTCATGCAATCTGTTGATGCCACCCAGGAGCTGAGGAATGGCCTTGACTGACCATCTGACTGCCTGAGAGGCAGATTTAAAGTCACCACTCAGTGACATGAACACCCCTTTCTAGCTATTAGTCTTTGAACATTAAACTGCTTCTCCCTGGTAGTGTCCACTCATTATGTTTGACCATCCATCAAGCAGACAGCAGCCACTGACTCACCTGAAATACACCACTGCCACTACAACTGACCTTAGCAACCACCTGAGTCACACCCGAGAAACAACCGTTAAGTGACCTCTGCCACAGTCACACTTTGTTTTAAGCTTCGCAGGTGATGAAAGGTCATTCTCTGTGTTCACCTCCGGCCAGTGCGAGGTTAATGACAAATCTGTCCGCTGAGGTTTGAGGGTCAGGCAGCCAAAGAGGCCTCCGGAGCCTCCTTTGACTTCACAATCGAACAGGCAAGGGCTGCTTAAAAATGCCCTCAGGCACTTTTTTACCCCCTCCGTCTTTGTTTCTCTGTTGCAGCCACCTTCCTCCATCAGTTAAGCAAGAAAATACTGTAGCTTCATTCTGTTAAGCTGCTTATCTCTTTGACAGCACAGTCAGGCACTGTTAATCTTGTCTTTTGTCTGGGTTGGTCAGATTCCTCCCCAGGAAGGTTGTTAGGTAAACACGAGGTCTGGAACCTGTCCAGGCGTGGGCAAAATGTGACCTGGGAGGAGAAAGGCAGCTCCAGCTTGATTCCCACCCTGCCCCTTATTGACAAAATAAAAAGGTTCAGGGTTTCTGTGTGGCCAGAAGTGACACTGTGTATCTAGGTATTGATTCACTGACATATTCACTGTGTGGTACAGATACGTTAACATAGAAATCATTGAGTTAATTCCTTCAAAGTGCATTTTTTATTCTTATGAGTGCAAACAAGCAGCCACATCCATAAACCTATCTGAGATGATGCTTTAGTGAAGTCGTGGTTCCTTTTACATTACAACTTATAGATTTTGACTGTAAAACACATTCATGAATATATGCACTGGTGACAGCTTCTAACATTTAAGACTCTGCTGCAGTTCTTTGCCACATATGATAGAAAACTGAATATCATTGTGCCTGGTCTGTTGGTCATATTTTTCATAAATTATATTTTTTAGTCGTCTGTGTTAAGTGTGAAGTAGCTTAAATTATTTCAGTTCTGTAAATGTTTTGTATTGTGTTTTCATTTAATAAAATTGCTAATTCAGGCTTTTTACACCTTTCCCTAAACAAAATGAAAAGAGTTTTTAAAAGCTGCTTTAGTACAATCGTGTATTCACATCTACAATCCAAGGCTGAAGTTGGGTTGGAAAAAACCAGTCTAAGGTTACTTAAATCACTACTAAACTCTGAGCTCAAGTTTAAGTCAGTCACAAAACTGACTACTGTCAAAACTAAAGGTCCTGTCATGTAAGGGCTTTAACAGCTGCACAGGATCTCTGTTAGACCTGAGAGAGCAGTTTGAGCTTTTCCCAAACAGCTGAAGTCTTCAACCTGGGCCTCCACTTGGCTGCTCTAGTGTTGATGAACCACAACACTGGTCTGCACCAGTCAAATGTAGTCCAAGGACAAACACGGAAAGTATTTAAGACCGAACTTGTATGTGAAAAAGCAGCCAAAACTCCCTCTGTTTTCTTTTTCAACTTTCTAAACCCAAACAGTTTGAACACCCTTGATCACTGGCTTGGTATTAAAAACAAATCTAGTGAAATATTAACACACTGACAAATGGGAGTTTGAGTCGGAGGCTACATTGTGTAATGAAGGGACACCATGATGTAACATAGCCAGTGGGCAGTGCTGCCATTTCACCGCATTTGCGATGGTTTTTGTCTCTCTCTCTCTCTTTCTCTTTCCCCTCTGTGTCTCGTGATCTCTTTCTTTGGGACTGCATGTTTAGCCCTCTGTCCAGCTGCCACCTGCCACCATAGAGCCAGCCAACCTCGGGCCCACACAGCCGACCCTGGCAGATGTCCCTGAGTGGACGCTGGGGTGGAGGGGGCACGGGGCCAGAGCAGACACAGTGACACAAGAGACAGAAGGAGAAAGAGCCAAAAAAAGACAGGCCATTGGCCTTGGCCATTATGTTTAGGCTGACGTAGAGAAACTGTGTGTGTGTGTGTGTATGTGTGTGTTATTATTCACACTAGCTTCTGTTAATAGCGTCTCGTGCTCTACATTTGTCACAGGACAGATTATAAAGTTTGCATAAACAGAACTGTAACTGAAGACTAGTTTCACCATTGATTAATCGGATGATTCTTTTCTTGATTGACTGATTAATAGCTTGATCTATAAAATGTCAAAAAATACTAAAAAATTCTAATCTGTAGAGGTTGAGCTGAGCACTTTTGCTTGAGGAATTTGAATTAATGAACGAACTGATTAATCGACAAATCCTTTCAGGTCTGCACACTTAAGATGGGAAAGATCCAATTAGGGATCGGATACAAAGGACTGAAGGACCACTAATAGACAATCACTGTTGAACTGGTTGTTTACACTTTAATCAAACTATTTCTAACATGCGCTGGTCATGTCAAATTTTAAATAAAAAGCCAACGCTGACCTAAGTGTCAGGGGGATGCAGCTGTGTTCATTTGAAAACAATTGAATGAGACACCTGTTGCTGGCTTGCTGTCTGTAGAGTTTTTCTATTCTTTTGTAAAGAACTAATCAGTGAATTGAGATAAACAGTAACCTGACTGTACGTCCTGCTCTCTTCCCTTTGCACACACAGATAATGGGGAATTCATACACCGGGCAGCTGAAGTCTGCTCGATTTGAAGAGGCTCTCCATAACTCTATTGAAGCATCACTGCGCTCTAACAATGGAGACCCACAGCCCATCTTTACGCAGCTCTACCTGGAGCCGGAGCCGTATACTAGTAACATGGAAGGTAGGAAGCACACAGGAAACATTACAAAGAAAAAATTAAGAAAGAATGACTCTTTCTTTACATAAATACGCCTACAAAGTATTGCAGTTATTACACTGAAATATTGAAGTTGTCAGTACTGAGATCTTGAATCAAAGCTGTGGTCATATGGATGGCAACAGCAATAGCAATTTTATTTGTATAGCACATTTCATTACACATAAACTCAAAGCGCTTTACATGCGCTTTTTTACATGATGAATACAGAAACAAAATCAACGATGCTGCATACACCTAGCATTCATTAACATCAACACATTCGAAAGTGCTGAATTTTCTTTTTTTTTCCTGTTCCAGAGAACATTTTCCAATTAATTTCATCAACACTTACTTAATGTGTCTGTATTTGCCAATAACTTCCAGAGACGATTATTGGAACTATGTTATTTGCTGCTTATTAAAGAGGTCATTTCCTTGAAAGAACAGCTCCGTTTAAACCTACATAGATATTAATTTGTGCATTATCAGTACTTTATTTTTAAATTTATATGTAATTATATGCTTACCTTTGGACAAATTTCATATTTTTGTCAGTTCAGCTTACCTGTAGTGTATTCGCTAAAATGTTACTGTTCCCTAATCCACCATAATTCCCTATTATTAGTATTAAGTTAGATAAACTCTAAATCTGTAAAATACATTGTTACCCATAATACTAACTGAAAATACTGTTATTCAAAATGTCCATCAGACATAAAGTTAAAAGCTGACCTCCATGGTGGGGAGCCGGCTGGGCATGAGCTTTTGAACGGACATTCTTCCAACGATCTGGAGGAGCTGGAGGACGACGATGACTCAGACAGCAGCAACCCTCCACTTCCCTACCTACAGGCCCCTGTACCCGACGGCTGCTGCACAGTGGACGGTAAGCCCCATACCCAAAATGAAATTTTGACCGTCAAAAAATCAACATATTCATATTGAAGGGCGAAACATTCTTACTTAGAATGAAATACAAATATAAAGCTTCTTGTTGAAGCACTACAGGATATGATTTCAGTTTCTTTTCATCACTTAGTATATAGACTAGTCAGCTGCATCTAGTCTTCTTGTTTCTTCCTCTGATTGAAAAAATCCTTCCTCCTCAGGGTTCTGTCAGGCCGGCAAGGACCTCCGCTTGGTCTCCATAGCAACGGAGCCCATCGAAGTCCCAGCAGGCTTCGAATTGGTCGGTGCCAAGTCCCCCGGCATCCCCGAGCACATCCTGGTGTGTGCAGTGGACCGCCGCTTTTTGCCTGACGAGAATGGGAAAAATGCACTTTTAGGTCAGTGTGTTCTCATGATCTGATATAAAGGACAGATAGCTATCAGCTCAATTTTCAGTTCCTGATACAGTGAATATGCTCTGCTGCACTGGACTGCAATTATGTGTAAATATTGTATGCAAAATGATACAGTACTTCAATTTTTGTTTTACTATCTCCAGGTTTTTCAGGAAACTGTGTGGGCTGTGGAGAAAAGGGTTTCAGATACTTCACTGAGTTTTCGAACCACATCAACCTGAAGTTATCCACTCAGCCCAAGAAGCAGAAGCACTTAAAATATCACCTGGTGAAGAATTCTCAGGGTGCTCTGTGCAAAGGACCCCTTATCTGCTGGAAAGGTAAAACCACTCCCTAACCCCCAGCTTTTCCTGTCACACCTTTCTCTTGCGGTGCACCGATTTATTCTGTGACGATGTGCTGTCACGCACCACATGTCACAGTTGTTGTCTCTCCTCTCTGTGCCTTCTCAGACTGTAAAAGCCGCCAGTTCTCCAGCAGTGCATCGACGTCCAAACCCAGCTCGTCCTCCTCTCTCAGCAGTAAAGAAAACGGAGGCACCAGTGGACACAGCTCGTCTCCCTTTTCCCTCTCAGGTGAGACTGCACACAGCACAGACGCATGTACTGCAAGATTTAGCGACCGACTTCAAGCTGACATGAATACTGAGTAATTTGCAACATGATTGCCCCAACAATTTAACAGTTCTTACTCTGAAAACTGAAAGTCCAAAGTTGCCTACGTATTGCCTACATTCTCACTAAAACAATCAAAAATATATATATTTCATCAAAAAGAGTCATTGCATCTGTTGGTTTATGCTGACAGATTTATGCTGTTGCCATAGAGACAGATGGCTGTGGCTAAACCCTGAAATTTATTAGGTGAACATAGTCTGACACTTGAACCTGCATTCAGCTTTTCTAAGTCAGTTCGTGACAAAGAGGAGGTTTTGTCGGTTGTGTTTCATCTCATTTTGCGGATGTGTATATTTAATCAATAGTATCACCATGTCTGTATATATGTTTTATTATTGTTAGTGTTTAAGCACTGATTGTTGCAGTATATGATCAATTACTGTAATATGTTTTGGCTCAAAGGGAAATCCTATACATTTGTGTAGTATTCTTCATTGCAGAACACAGGTCATTCATATATTAAAATGTAATAACAGTGTAATGTAATAAACAAGGCTTGAACAATTTCTTCATGTAAACTAAGTGTCATAAGATAAGATAAGCTGTGGCATAGGATGTTGTTCTTCTCTGACCTCTCACAACAGGAGCGCCTGTTCCCTCTGTGATTGAAAAAAAGCTCCTGGGCTTATGGTATTGATTTGTTCTGAACCTGGAAGCTGCCTGTCAGCAGAGATCTCACACATTAATGTGTTAGTCGAGCTGAGCTGTAGGGCTCCTTGTTGTCATAACTCCTGCTAAGATCTCCTGCGACCTTCTGCTGCTCCCAAAGAGGTCGCTGACACCCACTTAAAAAGCCAAGAGGTTATGTATTGTTACATGCACCTCTGCGCCTCTGCTCTTAATGACTGTTTCTTCTGAAATCATTCATGAAATGGAGAGTTATGGTTTGTTCGGATTGTGCAGTGGACATTGGATACAGGTACAGTATGCAGGCCAAGGGCAACTAAATGACCAATCAGCCTGACAAATAGTTGGTGAGTGTTATGCATAATTTGATGATTTGATTTTTATTATGTGCCTGTGTTGTTTTTACCTCCAGACTCTCCACCCACCAGAACGACACATGCGTCCTCTGTGTTTTTTGGGAGTCAGGACCTCGGCAGAGACTGCAGTTTCCTCAAACCGTTGGCATCCACACCTGGAAACAAGACCCTACCAATTGGTGAAGCCTGTTTTATCCGCTAATTGCCTCATCATTTTATTTCCCTCCTGCATCATGCTGCATCACGTTGGCAGTAGCATTAATCTTATATACAAGAAACACACACACAATAACATGCTTCACATTATGTTTTAGTCTCGCTCTCATATTTCTAGTTGCATCCAGGCTTTGACGCTGACAAAAAGGGTTGCTTGGCTACAGGTTTGTGTTTGTTTAGCGTGGCTCAGCATAATGGCTGACCGTGGAGCCAAGATTAACATCTGCTATGGCCTGCTTAGACACACACATGTAAACAAACACACACGTGTAACATTTACACACAAACACATGTGTGTGCACAAACTAATCAATACTGAAGGAAGGAATGCTGTAATGAGTTTTTAAGGCCTTGGCATCCATTAGCCCCCTTACAAATTTGTGATATTGACAGGCAAAGGCTACACATACCAATCAATGTTTTAGCGTGAATATGAGATTGGAAAATGTCCAATCCGGTCATTGGCAATAGATACTCATGTATAGGAAATCAATAAACCACTGTTAGTACTGACGTTTTTTTATGCATTACTCAGTCTCTGGAGATAGTTACTAAAAATATTTCTGTATTTACATTTTATTTATGCATTTATTAGCCTCTAATCTTTTTTTTAGCCAGGCTAGTGGCTTGGCTGTAGGAATGGCAATCATGATCAGTCCGCCCCTTTGGTCCAGATTGAAATATCCTAACGACTGGATGATTTACAATTAAATGTTTTAGAGACAAGCATGGTGCCCAGAGGATAAATCCTAAATATGCTGTTGTTCTAATGACTTGTGCTCTAGCACCATCATCAGGTCAAAATTTCAAATTATCCACGAAAAAAAACATGCTAATACTTTATGTTTTGTACTAATTAGCTTGTGCAGTGCACGTTAGAATTGTTAATATGAGCAAAATAGAAAGATTTAGCTATCTTTAGTGTTTTAATATGTGTATGTGTGTGTCTCCAGTACCCACAGCTCTGAGGGTGAACGGGCCGACTAATGGCCTGGGTGTTGATGGGCGTCCTCCCTTACTGAGTCCCTCCCAGGTCTCTTTAGGGCCTCAAGTTCAGGGGTATCGCACTCCCGACTTAGGAGACAGTCCTGGTAAGTTCCTCTCTCTGAAGAGCGAGTAAAGTCACGCATGTTTCCTGTACTGAAGTTCTCTGTGTCTCTTTTTGATGTTCAGTATCTTCTGCCATGAACTCGGGTCCTCCAAAGAAGCGCCACCGGAGCTGGCATCCCAGCACGTTGGTTCCCGTCCCACCGACGGCTGTCCCTGTACCAGCTATACGGCCGATTGTTTGTTCTCCAGGTCAGCCCCTGAACCCTATGGGGATGAGCTATAATTTATTCTGCGCGAGTCAGTGTGAGATGGGTTGTAAACTGACCCTCTTATGTCATGTGTTTTCTTTGGAGCCCATTTCACTGTGTACACTTACGCGTGTCAGCATGTGTGTGTGCACAATTGCATGTTTGCATGCTTAGGATCAGAGAAGCCCTCCCCTCCCCCTAACCTGCCCTCCTCCCCTCCCTCTGGTCTGGGGATGCGTATGCCCCATCACTGACGTTTTCTCGTTGTTAGGGATGATTCACCCAGCATCACCATGGCGATAGAGCTGGAGACTTTGTGGCAGACACGATTGCACGCTTAAGGAAAATTCTAGCCACATCATGTTAATGTTATTGTGGTTATATATACTATTATGATAGTCTGTCCTGGTATTCTTGCTTTCATTTAAAATTCATTGCTGTGATCACAGTACACCAGCCACAAATAGTGACTAATCCTAGTATTGTTGGATGGATTCCTCTCCAGGTCCTGTATTAGGACTATCCTCTCCTCAGCCACCAGTAGCAGGTGTCATTCAGCCCCAACCTGTCACCGCTGGAGAGACGGTCATCGTCCCCGACAACCTGCTTAACTCTTCAGGCGTTCGCCCCGTCATCCTCATCGGTACAAGCTGTTTCTTCTTAATACTGCAGATGAAGTATAATCCTGTAACAATGTTATGTCAGAAAACAGAATCAAAGCCTTTTAACAATTCTCTGTTCCTGGTGTAAATAGATATCCAGTTATCCATGAGTTTCTTTACAAAACACATTTTAACCAAATTGGGATTCATCTTTTATTTTGGTCCTCAGTATTGAAATTTCACTATTCAGCAGAACAAATATTAAGTTTTTGTTTCCAGCTACTGTATGTTTCAGTTGTGTCTAATGATAACTTCTCTTTTCAGGGCATGGCACTTTACCTTATTTCTATGGGAATGTTGGGGATATAGTGGTGAGCCCCCTCCTGGTCAGCTGCTATAAGAGCAGCCAGCTGACAGAGAAAACCCTGGAGACGTTGGGCCTCAACAGCAGCCAGCTTCTCTGTGTGGAGACAATGATTCTGCTCACTTTACAGTACCTTGCACGTTTAGGTAAGCAGCAAACACAAACTCACTGCAAAAACAGCTTCACTGTAACTAGTGCTTTTGCTGACATGTCGCATGTTTTCTGTTATCTAACCCATGGGGTAGTGGGGTGGATGACCAGGAGGTGCTGGTGTCTTATTCAAACAAAACCTTTTTATCAAAACAAATATCTAACTTTGTTGTATATATGTTGTATCAATTCTGCAAAACTAAAGTGCACCGTTCTGGGACATGATTTGGCTTTAGGTTTTCATATTTTTTCTATTTTTCTTGCAGGCCCAGAGCAGATTCCTCTGCGTGAGGAGCTGGAGCAGATTGTTTTGAAGGCCATGCTGTGCTGTCCTGGGGGTCCTGCCATCTCCCCGTCCCAGCTGCCTTGGTTGGCTCGGCTGGAAGCCAGCGTCTCCGGGGGCAGCGTCCAAGTTGTGGTTACCAATAACTCTTTGGGTGAAGGCATCTCTGAGTCACTTCGTTCTCTCAGCGAGGGTCCTAACCAGCAGCAGTGCCTGCCCACCTATGTAGTCATCATATGTGCCTCGAAAATGAACGGCAACGAGTTCTGTGTGCTTGTTTTGGGTGAGTGTTGCCTGGTCGGGTACACAATAGTGCACAATATGTACGTTAAAGTTGTAATAATCTTATCTTACACATGTGTTGGAAACAGGAAAGTACCAAGCTCGGGCCTTAGCTGAGGGCATGCTGACAACCAATGAGTTTCTGAAGGAAATTAGCTACGAACTCATTACGGGGAAAGTCAGCATCTTGGCATCTCACTTCAAAACCACATCATTAGGTGAGTGCTGCATCCATACATGTGCTTGTTGTGAGGCGCTCCAAGAGGTTTTAAAAATACTGTTGCCACGGCATTTCATGATGGAGGTCGGCTACCTCTTTTACATTTACACGAAATAAAACATTACACTTAAAGGAAGCTGAGGCTTTATTTCTGTATTAAATGATTGTGTCAGATCAATGATTATTTAGGGTATTGTCGACTAATTAAACTGAGCACTAGATAAGAGTGTATTTAGTATGTTCTATGCTTGCAAAACAGCAATAATGATGCCATATCAGAGTAAAATTTGTGAACCATGATGCTGCTGGGTTGTCCACATATTTTGTTAAATAATAGAGGGTCACACATCAGTTTAAGATGATTTGATGAACTGCACTTTTGTGTCTATGTTTCACAGTGAATGTATTGTATATTAAAAAAGAATATTTATGCATGCATGCCACATGTTGTAGCAGCTTTGTTGTCTTTGTCTGAAGTTTGTGACTGGTTGTTTTCAGGGGACAACCTGGACAAGCAGCTGGTGCGATATCAGCGCAGACGGAAGGGACAGGTCTTCCAGCCCTTTCAGGGCGATGGCACTGACAACATCCACTCCCAGGAAGCTGCCAGCATGTCACCACCCTCAGGCAGAGGTTAGACTGCTCTCCAGTGTACTCACTGTCCAAACAGAACTGCTTGGCACACCTGCCAGGGGCAGCCAAAACACTCACCATGCACTGTAAATCAGCATGTTCCTGAGTCCTGTGGGGATTTTATCTGTACTCCAGATTTGACTGATTTCACACACTAGACAGTGATGTTTAGCTCAGAATTATCTCTGTCTCCTATTAGTAAAAAGCTGTAGGTTTAACTGTATTGTAAGCAGCATGAATAAATTCCAATAAATTCATTGCAATGTTTGTCATTGGTAGCAATAAACTGTATTACTTGAGGTAATTCTCATATTATTGCACTTTAAGTTGACAATCATACTGATGCTTGCACGTGTCTCTTTATTTCCTGCAGCTGAGCTGTTAACTAAGGTCTTTCAGATCTATCCGACTCAGCTGGCCGTGGCTCGGAGCCTCCTCTCTCAAGTCTGCTCCATCGCAGACTCAGGAACCCAGAACCTCGACTTGGGACGCTTTTGTAAAGTGGACTTCCTTGTTCTGGTCCCTCCATCTCACATTCTGGTACACCAGACAGCGCAGCGCATCCGACAATCAGGTTTGTGTCCAACAACAACATCATTAATAAAGACTGAGGGACGACTTTTCCACCTGCTTGGATCTTAAACTTCCAAACTTTTACAAGATTATATTAAACATTAATTCGTATTTTTTTTTTTTGCTCAGGAGTGCTTGTGGACCTGGGAATCGAAGACGCCTCCTTGGCCCACCAGAAATCAGACAAGTACGTGGTGCGTCTGGACGCTGATGTTCACACCAAGATGGAAGCTTTCATGAGGAAAGTCAAACAGAACCCCTACACCCTGTTTGTCCTCATTCACGACAACTCACACGTCGACCTCACGAGGTAAGACGACCCCAGAAACACAGGAATATATTATAGTCAAATGTTATGAGAGCTGCCATTATTTTGCTCTGTTGATATTCGAAAGCTGTGTGGAAAAGATAAGTTGTTATGGCTGCAAATCTAACCTTGTTGTTTTACACACTGATTAAAGTGAAGTAAAGAGAGCAGAACAGCTGCAAGCAAGTGAAAACAAATACGCCCTGATATATATTACCTTGAATTTCAGTAAAAATGTAATTCAGATAATTTGATAATCTGTTTTGTCTGTATTATTTTTAGACATATTTGTGTGATATTTGACATGCATTTGTTGCTGCATTTTGTGTTGTTGCAGTTATCGACATTTTAGGGTCCTGTTCAGATGTTTCCTAGTGTTGCCAGCTGCCAAGATCCTCTGCCTATTCCAAGCAAACTGCCATTGTCTTTGCCAGAAAATTTAAATAGATCACTTCCTGTTTTCCAGAGGATTTTTTCATTTGAATAAACTACAGCACTGTCACCACAGCAAATGTAAAAGCCCTCATGAGACATGCCCCTTATCGAGCTGTTATTTGCATTCATGTTAAATGTTACCAACAGCTGTGGTGTGATTTGTGTAGGAATCTAAAATATACATCACAGCTTTCAAATACTTGGCCCTGCTCCCTCTCCAGCGCTCTGTCGGGCTCTGTGTGCCACGGGGAGCTGCAGGGTTTGGCTGACCGGGTCGTGAACTGCCAGGAAGTCCTGGATGCCATGAACCTCCTGGTCCTGCAGGTCAGCTGCTTCCCATACACACTGCAGACCCGCCAGTCTCGCATCAGCATCCACAACGAAGTTCACTGGCCCTCCAACGAAAGTCTGGTGAGTATTATTTCAACACCAAAAGAACCTTTAATATCCTCAAGGTATAAGAAAAGGCCTGTGTGCCATATTAAAGGGCGTCTAATACATTCTTGTCTGATTTTGAAAATCAAACACACCACTGTTAACAGTCATAGTTAAGTGAAAGTCATATGGGGATATTTTCACATCTGTGCTGATTCATTTTTAGATTTTGGTAAATTTCACCTTTGTGACAGCTCACAGTGGACAGTTTGTAACAGCTGTGGTTTAGCTACTCCCCCTGGTGGACCTGAAGTACACTTAGACTAACAGGAACTGGAACTCCAATATACTTTTGAGATATTAGTTGAGATATTATTTATTTTTGGCATTTTGACGTAGACAGCAAACACGAGGAAAGAAAAGGGTACAACATGTAACAAAAGGCCCCAGTTGGAATTGTCTTAACCATCGGGCTACTGGGGCTACCTGAATTATAACTTTATTAAGCATATTTTTGTTTTTGATGCATCTGCCACACTATTACTGTATGATGCTACTGAGCCCTTGAAGACATGTATGATCTGATCTCAGGTCATTGTGTGTTACATTGTAGTTCTGTTCACACGTATTCCATAAAAGGTTAGTTTAGGTTAGTCCTAATGATATTTAAGCTTGTACTGCTCACTATTTAAATGCTTAAAGAAAATTGGTACTTCACAATATATTTATTGTTTGTTTCCAGGTCATGCTGTACTAGTTATTGTCATCATTATATTGAGCTGAATGTACAGGACACAATATACTACTTAATATACAAGTATTGTATCCTATATGATATTTACAGCAGTGGTTCCCAAACCGAGACAGTTCACAGGACAGCAAAGCAGATTTAAAAAAATGCTCCACAAATTAGATTCATTTTTCAAACATTCCTCTAATGTTTGTTTTCTTCTTGTGAATTACTGCAGAATATTCAGGCCTATAAAAGATTGCTGGAATAATTACTTTCACTTTTTACTCACCTATAACCAGCAGACATAGGTAGAAATAGTAATGATGTGTAAGCATTCACTCAGCTTTCTAGATTAATTATCATACAAATATGTTACATGATTAATGTAATGATGAGATTAGATCTGCTTTTTAACAAACTAAATTTAAGGCACTATAGCTATTGTCCAAATGGAGAAAAATCTACTCATATTTAAGGGTGTGTGCCATGTTTTTTCTAAGTGCACGAGTTTCCAGCCAAAGTTCAGTCAAGTATAATTTGTTCCAGCAGGGGGAGCAGTCTCCTAATGAGTTGGTCTACTTTGGCCTGAGGGACTACAGCAGCTCCCTGCAGTGGGGCGTGGCCAGTCCCATTCTGCACTGTGACGATGCCTTTGAGAAGATGGTCCACACTCTGCTGGAAAGGTCAGTGCGGTGTCATCACTGTAAATCATCAACACGCAGGGCTGTTCACATCCAATGTCAGATCTTAATAAGAGACATCATAACCAGTTATATCTTCTATCTATGTGTGTCCCAGACATCCACATCTACACAGCATGGTGATCCGCAGCTACCTGCTGATTCAGCAGTACACTGAGGCCATGATGGCCCTGACCTCTTCCCCGTCCCTGAGAGACCACATAACCCCAGAGACCCTCGCCATGGTGGAGGACCTGATCAACGCCCCAAGCAGAGAGGGCTCCCGGGGACGGGGCCACATGCTGCTGGTTAGAGTCCCCTCACTACAGCTGGCGATGCTGGCCCGGGAGCGACTAGAGGACGTCAGGGACAAACTGGGGCTGCAGTTGTGCTTCGCCGTGCTGCTGGGAAGCCCTGCTACTGAACTCAACCTGCACAGGAACTTCACCAACCGCCTCAGGGTGAGAATGACATGACACCAGAGTCGTATGAGCCATTTCTTTTTATTGTGTCTTCTACAAAGTACAGCAGTGTTGGAATTGACATCGGGATTTGAATGAAGCAGGGTTTCACCAAGAAGTCTGAGATAATTATCAGGGAAATGACTTTATTCTCAGAATTTCCTTATTTCTTCTTATCATCTTTTTTTTAAATGTAGAAATTTATCTCAGACTTCATCAAACCACAGTGAGACACCTAATATCTCTGCCAGTGAATGTTTTTAGGCTTTATCCTTAGCTCTTCAGTGTGACCCATTCACCCATTAGATTATATATATTCTCTGATCTAGACCACTAGCTTGAAATGAGGAATTTAGAAAAGCTATTTCATTTAATTGAACTTGTATATAATATCTATAATAAAGAAAAAGAAATAATCTTCCTTAGATATTCTATTGGATATCTATCAGACCAACATGCAATATTGGCCTTGTTCTAAATAACACACACTTAACTAAACAGTAAACATTATGTAATATTGTGTTTTTATGTTTTGCTGTAGGTGTGGAGAGGCTGTGAGAATGAGGACTGGGTACCGCACACTTATGAAGATCTGGAAGGACTTCCTTGTATTGTCATCCTCACAGGGAAGGACCCACTTGGAGAAACTTTCCCCAGGTAAACCTATATGTCACAGTGCCCCATCACTCGTCAGGTTCTCCATCATGCTCAGTACGGCACGTTTCCTTTAAGCTCACCTATTATTCTTCTTGGTGTGCCGTTACATTCCCAGCGTGTGTTGTCCTCTTTACCAGAGGGGTCCTGTTACGTTTCTGTCCTGCATCCAGTGTACTAGTTTTGCATATGTGTTTTGTCAACCATGTTAGGTTTATAACACTTGCATTAATCTTTAAACTTTAACCCCACTTCTGCTCAATCAGATTGTGTAGAATTTACAAACTAATAGATACATTTTGGCTTCAAATGCATTTTTAAAATTAAAGATCTTCTTCACACTTTTACACTTCTAGGTCTCTGAAATACAGCGACCTGCGTCTGATAGACTCCAGCTACCTGACTCGTACAGCCCTGGAGCAGGAGGTGGGACTGGCCTGCACCTATGTGTCCATGGGCGTGGTACAGGATCCCAAGAAGGCCACAGCCCCTCGGGAATCAGACGGAGAAAGGGCCACCATCAGCTTGAATGATGGAGATGAGCTGGAGAGACCTCAGAGCAACGGCAGTGCTGCAACCAGAACCTCTGGTGAGTCCCTGAAATGCTGAATCTCAAAAGTCCAAACACCAAAACTGGCAAGAAGTTAACATCTCACATTATTTACAACTAGGAGATACTACACACTGTAGGGTTTTACAGACAGCATGAAAATTGGGAGAGAGCCATTTTTGATCTGTTGAAAGGACACAACTTCAATTCTAATTGGTACAACTGTTCATATTAGCTCGCTATATCAGAAAGCAAATTGACCTGAATGCAAAGATGTTATAAATGAAAGTGAGTGTGTACGAGTTGATCTCGATTTGGAGGAAAAAAAGTCATCTTAACTGTGGCCTCAGTTGTTTCAAGTAATTATACCAAGTTGTCACACTTTGTTTATGTGCAAATTAAAGGTTTTGTAGCTTTAGGTAATATCTGAACGTTATCTTTATTTGTATTTATTTCTCTTCATGTCTCCACTCCAGGCTCTTTAGCAGAGAACGGTGTCAGTTCATCTGACGTCGCTGACTCTTTCCAGAAGCCCTCAACCTCAACCTGCCCGCCTGAAGGTGCCATCACCTTGGACATAGGCACAGTGACGCAAGTGTTTAAGCAGGAGTGCGATTCCCTGGGAAGCCAAATCTCCTCCAACCCAACCAAAACCTCCAAGGCCCCTCCCTCTCTTTACTCCAGTTCCTCCTCTTCCTCCCCCTCCCCATCCTCTTCCTCCAACCAGAGGCCCAGCCAGTCCACGCAGTGCGGCCGAGACCCTAAGCCCGCTCGGGTGTCACCGCGGACAGTCATCATGTCACGGGCAGCGTACAACCTGCTGTCTGGGGAGTCTGGGAGTCAGCTTAGCTCCTTCTCCCTGCTGCCTCATGCAGATGTGGCCTGGAGCAGCCCGCTGAGGCCCCTTATCACTCACAACCTGCAGGGAGCAGAGCAGAGCATGTACTACCGCCAGTGGACCACCACCAGGCAGCATCACGCTGATCACGAAGCTCCACCTGTGCCACATCCGCGCCGCCTGCTACTCAGTGGACCCCCACAGGTATCAAAACACAAGTGCTGCTTCCCTTATAAGTGCACCATCAACTGTATTTCCTTGTATGTGAATTTAAGCGTGCATAACAAATATACAGTTAATAATACATGTGAATTTAAGTGTCATTGTAACATTACAGGGATGATGTTTTCTGTCCTTTCCTAGGTGGGAAAAACGGGTGCCTATCTGCAGTTTCTTCGTATCCTGTTTCGAATGCTTATCAGACTGTTGGAGGTAGATGTGTATGATGAGGAAGAGGAGGAGGAAGAAGGTGAGGATCATTGGGACTCATTAATTCTGACCACATGTTTTTAAACACAGTGTAGGTTTAATGAGGAGCTCCATGTCTGGTTATATTTTGTGTAGTGGTGATTTAGTTTCTGGTCTTCATCTTGTTCTTTTCCTCTGCAGAAACATCAGAGGTTACAACTCCAGTAAATACCCAGTGGCCTGACATCGAGGAAGTCCGAAAGCTGCCCTTTGACCCTTACCCCAGGGACCCTAAGTTCAGGAGGGCCAGCCCTGTTTACACTGACAAGATGCCAAAGTGCTTTAAAGGTCAGGAGAAATATGCAACCTTCCACCAGAGGCAGTCTCTGAGTTAAACATTTTAATCTGACAGTGTAAATACAACGCGGATGTTAATTTAGTAGTAAATCAAACAAGATTATGTGAAACACGGAGTGTGAAGGTGTTTGATTTTTGCTATCAGTAGAATTCAAGGAGGAAGGAGAGAGCCAAACGCCAGCCAAACGAGAGACCAAGTCCATACGCCTGAGCCGGTTTGCTGCCCACAATGCTTTTCATCACTGTGAACAGTGCCACCACTACTGTGATGCAGGCCCTGCCACACAGGTGAGTGCAGTATGCAGGCTCACATCAAACATTTAAGACGCACGTGCTGCCTGAGTAACTTAAAACATAGCTGACTTATAAATGCACATACATACATCCCAACCTGTCAAAATACTTTGGCACAGTGTAGCCATGCTTGATGGTGATCTCTCTTTGTTAATAATGCATGTGCATGCGTGTGTGCATGTGTTGCAGCTGTCGGAGTGCACCTTCCATGCTTTCACCTTCTGCTCGTCCATGCTTGGGGAGGAGGTTCAGCTCCAGTTTGTCATTCCCAAAGCCAAGGAGCAGTACTTCGTCTTCAGTCAGCAGGGCAGCCACTTGGAGAGCATGCGCCTGCCTCTAGTCTCCACCAAGGTTAGTTAACTGTACACATGTGAGAGTATTTGTGTATGTATATGTCTGGAGAGGGCGGGTTTGCTCATCTCTTTCTGCTAGAGTTCAAAATTGAGGCATTAGAAATTAACATGTCAAATTGTTTTTCGTCACAACTTTCCTCTTTTGTATTTACTCAACATTCTTCTCTCTGTGTGTGTCTGTCTGTCCGTCTGACTGTAGGATCCTGATCTGTTAAAGAGTCCAGTCTTCACCCCGACTACAGGACGCCAAGAGCACGGCCTGCTCAACATTTTCCATGCTATGGAGGGCGCCGCTCATCTGCACATTCTGGTGGTCAAGCAATTTGAGATGCACCACTACAGGAAGTACTGGCCCAACCACATTCTGCTCGTCCTGCCAGCTATGTTCAACAACGCAGGAGTTGGTGAGCAGTTTATTGGCTTAATTCACCTGAGATTAATTAACTGTGTGTAAAAGATTGAATTCTCCCTCTATGGATGCAGCAATTTTCCTGGGGATTGTCTCATTTTACTACAAACAGCAAACGAGGCTATAATCAAATAGAAATCCACATATGGGCTTTAATTTAAATACGATTTTGTAATTTTCTAAACGTAACCAAATTTGTAATGCATACACACACTATGAAAAATGTAACCTTCAGCTTTTACACTGAATTCACACAGCTTATTACATCCCGCAGCACTGTCTCTCGGTTGAAGGGCAGTGGAGACATCACAGAGTACAAATGAAAAATTTACACATGTCTTGTCTGTTCAAGGCGCTGCCCGCTTCATGATCAAAGAGCTGTCATACCACAACCTGGAGCTGGAGAGAAACCGACTGGAAGAGCAAGGTGTTAAGAGACAAGACGTATGGCCTTTTATTGTCATGATGGACGACTCTTGTGTGCTGTGGAACATCCACCAGTCAGCAGACAGCAGGTGGGAATTGTTTCTGATTTGTAGAATCAGGGAGGGAGGCTTAATGAGTTTTGTCTTCAGTTATCCTTATTAAGGTTGAAATATGTGTATATTATAATATTTAGACATGCCTGTTAAAGAAAATTTACAGAAAAGATTTGTTTGGATTTCTTCATTTTAAGCTTGTTTTAAACTGTTTAACCCTTAAAAAACATCGTGATGTTTTATGCAACCTGTCCGTCTTTTTCTCAATCTCTCAGTGAAGCATCAGATGGAGGCTCAACCTTCACCAACGTGTCTCTGAAGACGGTGCTGCAGCATATGGAAACCACGCCGAAGATCTCCCTGTATGCAATGTGTGGTACGCGAAAGTGGAGCAGCAGCCTGGCTCGCAAGTCTCCTAGCAACGGCTTCAGTCGGTGTCACCTCCATGACTTTGTCATGCTTAACGTGGACCTGACGCAGAATGTTCAATATGACCTTAACCGGTATGTCAGCAGAAGATTGTGCCAGGCGGTCACGTGTGTGGTGATTTGTGCAGTGTCTTAATGTTCTGCCACTGCTGTTTTGTTTCCATGTGCAGGTATAGCTGTGAGGAGGTGGACTTTAATCTGAGGGTGAATAGCAGTGGGCTGCTGATTTGTCGCTTCAACTGCTTCAGCCTCATGAAGAAGCACATTCCAGTTGGGGGAAACAAAGACTCCCTGGTCAAACCTAAACTCATGGTGGGTGTCATGGTGAAAGTGGATTTCTAGTGAATTTCTTTTTGCCTTCTTTCATCATGAAACACAATCTAACACTAAACTGCTTTCTTTTATCCTTCTCCAGGAAATAGAAAACCCTGCCTCAATCAGCCCATCGCAGTATGTTTGCGCCCCAGACAGTGAGCAGACCCTCCTGGATGCCCCGGCCCAGTTCCTGCTTGAAAAGTTCCTGCAAAGCTGTAGCCACAGACTGTTTCCAAAGGCTGTTCAGAACAGAAGCAACCCAGTTCTGTCCATCGACAGCTACCTCAATATCGGCCCAGAGGTAAGAGCTCCCAGGAGGTTGCAGTTGAAAGCAGGAGAAGAGACTATTAGCATCATCCTTTCAGCTTAAACCAACAGGAAGACTTAATGGCCAGACTACTGTGAAAACCTCTTTTGGGATAGAGGTCAAGTGCTGTTGTGCTGTACTGCTGCTTCAGCGGAATCTCTTAAGAGTTAACTATTACAAAAAAAAAAAACAGTTTCAAATGTTAGTATAAGCCTGAAGTTTGTTGAATTTCCCACAGAGGAACATGTTGCATGATTTCACCATCTGTTTTGCTGAGAACATCCTGACCTGCATCCGCGCACATGTGCAAACAGTGAATGCCAGCAGTGCATATTTGTACTGTACAATTGTGCAGATGACGTGATAACAGTGTATTCACTGTGCACATCCTTATTACTTGCATACCTAGGCACATTTCTTGTGTTTGTGTTTTCAGCTGCAATAGACATAAATCATGATGCACACTTGCGCACAATGCAACCTAGTAGCTCCACACAGGGATTATTAAGGTCCCATTATAATAACATCATTAATTCTAACTTAAAAGATATGTACTTTATGTTTCCTTCAGTTTGCCTCAGTGGGATTAATGAAGTGTATCTTGTGATATGTGTTGTCACAGATTTCTGTGTGCTACATCAACTCTCGTCCACACTCCACCAACCTGAACCATCAGGGCCTGCTGTTCAGTGGTCTGCTGCTTTACCTCTGTGACTCCTTCGTCGTCTCTGGACTCCTCAAGAAGTTCCGCTTCCTCAAAGGTGACTCATCAGTGCAGTCGTGGTTATTGCTACCGTTTCTGTTTCTGTCAACTTATGTGTTATGTTCAAATCATAGCGGGCTTTTAAAGTAGTAGTGTGATTCTGACTTTTTTTTACCCCGGTGGTGTCCACAGGAGCCACTCTGTGTGTCATCAGCCAGGATCGAAGTTCCCTGCGTCAGACCATCGTCCGACTGGAGCTGGAGGACGAGTGGCAATTCCGCCTGCGAGACGAGTTTCAGACAGCCAACTGCAGCGAGGACCGGCCCCTCTATTTTCTGACTGGCCGCCATGTTTGAATCTGAAACTCCCAGGGTCCAGTGTTGCAGAAACACAATCAGAAACAAGGATAGATTTGATTCCAAACCAGCCAGCAATCACAATACTCACCATTCCAATGGAGGGTTAGAGGAGATATGCTGGAGCACAAGATCCAAAGTGCCCGACAAGTGAACACGTGGCCACCTAATATGGCTTTCCTTACAGCTGCTCTGACACAGTGCGGAACGCCTGGCCCTGAAGAGGGTCGGCACATGCTTTATCTCTTGCTTTTAGCTGGGTTTGTCTCCACTTGAGCTTGTGTTCTACTGAAAAGACTTTGCTGTGGGGAAAAAAGAACAGATGAAACGGAACTTTATTTGTTTTGTTGTAGTGTTTCGCAAAAATGGACGCTGTCCGATCAATGATGTGAATGTTTGAAGATTGTATGTGTACATGGACTTTGACGACCATATGTCCCATTCCGGACGTATGTGTTTATCTCAGGGTTTTAAAGAGAGATCCGAATGAGGTCGCTTAAAGAGGTGAACCTTTCCTCCAAGTTCACCTTGTATTTTTGGCACATGTTGGCACCAAAGACATCCTCAGCTGCCCCTTACCTTTCCCCTTCGCTTCTCCTCCTCACCTGCTCTGCCCTCTCAAGCTCCATGACGCTCAGTGACAATAAAACCATAGAGGGTGGCCTGTATTAGATTTCTGTCATCAAGAGTATCAGATTTGCTGCATCCTCATTGGGATTCACACAATAAGCAACCAATTGTGTTAGCACGTTAAAACTTCAAATGGAGACTCATTTTCTCGTTTGCCAGCATAGATACTGTCATAAGGCCTCGGGCCGTCACACTCTAAACATATTTAAGTGGCATCGATAATCCCTCTAACGCAGAGCAGTGTGAGTGTGGATTTAGATTCCAAATGACTTACACACAAATCTATCCAAAGAAAGTTTTGTCTTTTCAAGAATGTAGTATGTTAATGCTCTATTGTGGCTTGAATGTAATGTAATGAAGCTATGAGGCAGGCCTGTTGTCCAAAGCAGATTTATCTGACTTGTTTTACGTTTACAACTCATCTGTTATGTATAACACCAATCGGACGGAGCAACATGGAAGTAGGATTAGTTTACTGTTATGCTCTAAATTACATATTTTTGGTATTTAGGCATTTACTGACTTAAATACTAGGTATTTTGAGCTTAATCACGTTACGTCAGTAGATGCTATATAATGATTACTGCCAAATAATCCTGCCACTGACTGTGACTGGGATTTCACCTCCTGTTGCAGTGTTCCGAGGCTGAGCGTACATCGATGGTCTCTGCTAGTGTCCACGCATTAAACTCCTAATCTGCCATCTTCTGCCGCCAAAACAAAGGGTAATCAAAGAAAAGGGTTACACACTGCCAAAAGCAGCTGACCAGATCATTTCATATACTCGAAAGTAGAATGTTTTTATATGTTTCTGCACAGGGTTGTCCAAAGAATATGCCTTAAGTGACGTTTCATACAGTCACTGCCCAAGTCACTAATGATTATGACCAATGAGAATGAAGAAACGAGTTAACTGTGAGGCAAAGGTTGTTTGTCTGAGGAAAGCAAAAAGAAATAATTGGATTTCGGACTACTGTACTGTTTAAAGCTTTGTTTACATTATTAATATATTATATCACCCCCTTAACCACTGAGGGTTACTGATGTTTATCTTTTTCCAGTATATTTTGGTCATAATGTCATTTTATGTTATGTTGCAAAGGCAAGAAGAATCTACCTAGATGTGTCCTTACCAATATGTCTGTATCCCTTCCTGTTCTTGTGTTGGATTTTTATTGAAAATGAAAATCAGGTCCATGAGGGATTCTTATTTATTTGACAAACATTTTGGACTGATAATCATATTGAAGTGTAATATTTGATTGCATGCTAAGCTCGCTTAAACCAAGGGAGTAGGTCCTCTTCAAAACCATCCATGGATGCTTTGCACAAGACCCAAACGAATGATTCTTAGATCTACTGAATGTCATTGGGGTAGGAAATGTGAACTTGCACTATACAAGTTGCCAGCAGAAAAGAATATTTCCCACTACTAAATGAATCCAAGAATTATTCCAAATTTAAGACTAGTGATCAAAACTTTAACTTAAACTCCAGTGGTCCATAGAATGTGTCTTTCTTTTTAATAATTTAACACTTAATATGCAACTTGCTCTCACAATCTTCACTGAAATGTGTTTGATAACCATGTGCAGCCCAGTGGTAGCCTTGGTGTCTGGGTGATCTACCTCATGTTTACCATTGTGGTTGCAGGCTGTGAACATGTGACATTAAAGCCATGCTATTGTTGTTGAAAATGTATGAATGTATTAAAATGACTTCTAAAATCATTTGCATGTTTTATATGGTTAAATGGTTTCATTGAGAAAAACAAAGGGTGACAGTGGCACAAACGTTCATGCACGGTAACATATGTGGCAAATAGTTACCATACAAATATTCAGATTCACAAATATTCTATACTTAATCCCAAATTAAAACAAATTCAAGTTATGCAGCCGAAGATTATTCAAGCTCTCTACTCTCTCTACTTGTGACCTCCAATATTAACTACAGATTAATTTATTTTTATGTTTAGCTATTTTGACAAACCTGAGGCTTGGCAAAAGGAGATTTAATGGACCTATGCTGATCAGACTGCAGTCTTTTCCAAGGGGTGACTCCCTCTCCATTCTAGTTGCACTATACAAAATACATGCGCACAATTGACACATTTTGTTGTTATATATATATATAGAAATTTGTTGCTACATCTTGCTGGAAGCATTTTGCCAGTTATCGTCTCTTTCTCCTACACCCTCCTAAATGTTTCAGCTCAGTGGCACCTTAATGCCTTTAATGTCCCTCTTTAACAAAGTCCCAGAATGGCTTTAGTTGAGTGCAACCCCAGCAAACAAGAGTATTGCAGTATCGCCCTAGGTCGCCCCAGAGCCTGTAACATGGTTGTGGAGTAGTTAATGGGGTACTCCAGTGATTCACTATAGACAGACTGAAAAACAAATGGTCAATATCGAAAGCAGCAGGCTCCAGGATGTTTTGACTTTTGGTCTTAGTGTAACTCAAGCTTCAAAGCTGCATGATCCTACCTTTCTTGTAATGCAAACATCTGTCAAACTCCTCACCTCCACTCTGTAAAACAGGCCAATTGTTTAAAATGCTCAAATCAATCAAAACCTTTTTTCTTTACCATACTTTGGAAAGCTCTCTCCAGAACCACAGCAGCCGTGATACGACAGTTTTCACAGGCTGAGTAGTGCTTATTGCGATTAGTAACCTGAACCTCATGTGTACAATAGGTGGAGTTTTCCCCTGAAGCGCCGATTTCAATTTGCTTTGATAATTTTACTGCTCTTTTGGTGTGCTTTCCCCTGTGTGCTGCACAGTGTTTTCAAGTGTGTTGCAGGTGCATTAATACAAAGCTTAAACAGTGTTGCTGAAATGCATGTGCAGTCCTGTCTTTAGCCTGTGCTTAATAATCCTCTCGCTCTCCTCTGCATCCACTCAATCCCAGATCTTTTTATTCCTGCTGCAGAATAAATCCCAGGACCTTGCTCATTTCCCAGTCACCTCCCTCCGCAATATTTGCCTCACCTCAGCACCTCTGCAGCCATGCTATGACTATGCACAATGGCCCCTCTCATTATCAAAAGCAGAAATGGCTTCTTAATGGATGCTATAGGATCTCCTCTGGCTTCACTTTAAGGGCACAGGGGCATTGTTGGTCCACTGACAGTACTATTTCAGCTCCTGCGAGGTAATATTAGAGCACACTTTCCATCAACCTACAACCCCTGTGTGATATAACACAAGGCTATTTTCAGCCAGCTGCAGTGAGGATGAGGATAGGGAAGAGAGGGCAAGAGAGAGTGGTTGGCTTGCTGATTCTTGCACCTTTTAATTGCAATAAGATACTGTGCACAAAGCCCGAGAGAGTTTTGTCTCTAAAGATTTTAGATGTCCCAAAACGATTAATTTGTGGGAAACTGGAGAATTCTGATGCTTAAAAAGAAGGCAAAGGGTAACTGACTGTTTAATGACTATACAATAAGTAAATATTGGCTCATTGTTTCATTTGTTTCATTTCAACAAACGCATCTAAGGAAAAGGAGAAAATGTCTCTTGATAATTCCCTCTGACATATTTCAGTTATTGAGTCCTCAGGCAATGCAGTACTTAATACTAAACTACTTTCAAACGCTGATTAAAAGTATCATTGTATCACACTGCTGTGAAACATCCTTTATTACATCTTAACATTAAGCACATTGCTTGTTTATTGATCCATAATTACATAATATGCCGTGTAGATTTTCGCACGAGCAGAGATATCAACATTTACAATAGAGGGATTCCTACCACATAATATCAATTTTCATAGATAGTAACCAACAGTAAATTACTCATCCCTCTTGGCAGTCTACTCTAATTACTCTCAGGCTTCCATAAACCATTCAGCTAAAACCAAAGCTCATCTGTCTGTGGGCTTATTGGGGGGTTGGGGTGAATGTAAGTGGAGTGCCAGGGGATTACAGTTTGCCTTTGGTGGATCACATCCACTACTGCAGCAATGCATATCCTATCAGCAGCTAAGCCTGTGAGTGTGGAGTGAGTCAATTCCAGGGGACCAAAACCCAATACTGTGATGTGAGAGGAGAGAGAGCCTGACCCTGCAGTGACACACTGGTCATGCAGTAAGCCAGCTCCAGTGGTAGACTGTCAAATGTCCTGACTTCAGGGGACCAAAGGGGGGAAGTCCTCTGTGAGAATGACACCTCATGTGGTTGAGGAGCTTCTGACCCAGCAGCCCAGGTATTATCGGAGTTTAGCCACAGATGTAAAACCCCACTGTTAAAGGCAGACAAAGACAGAAAGAGAACTGCTGACTAATGGCAAATGCAGTAAACTTTTCTAAACTGCAGTATTTGGTCAGTCGAGCAATCCAATAAGAAAGTGCATTACAAGCAGAAGCGCTAATAACTCCGTTTAATAATTTATTAAATACAGCATATAACACTCATGTTGATAATGTGCATATACTAGTACTTGTACTATAGAGACACTTTTTTTTTAAATTTAAAATCTTATTGCTGCACATGTTTGTTTTTTTTTCTTTTTATGCAGTGTACAAAATGAAATGCAGCATCCTGTGAAAAAAAACAAACAAACATGTCCTTTGTGCTACAGATTATCAAGTGATGTTAAGGTTCAGGACATGATGGCGCTGATGAGACACATGCTACTCGATGGACACTTGGCAGAACAAACAGACACCAAAATTCCACAGGAACAGGAAGTCAAAATCCCTCATGCAGTGCATTACTGAAAGTCTGGCTGCCAGTCAGATCGGCTCATTTCATCAATGCCAACTCATATGCGGTAGCCAGCCCCTTGATCATTGTTGGCGAAACAAAAAACGACTGACAACCAGGTCCCATTAACGATACTATGCATCTTGTAAAGCAACATCCACCATTTCAAACAGCCAGTATGTACACTCTCTGTCCTTATATGTGCATTACTTCATTCACATCACTGTATCTAGCACCCTCAGACTTACTTACAGATATAACCACTAACATCTTCACAAAGAAAACCTCATGGAATTCATGTACTGCTCTGCTCAGCCTTTGGGATATACTGTCATATGCTGAATGATAAGTGCTTTGTGTTAAGGAATTACAGGCATGGTAGTATCAACTAAAATAGTGCAATTTCACATTCCTCGTCATTAATGAATTATTCTCCATATTATACATTTGTAGAACTATTTGGTGTGCATAAAGGTAGAATGTGTGAAAATAAAAGTGCATGCAGAAGGTTACTTTAAGGAGTAGTTCAACATTTTGGGAAATGCGCACATTCGCTTTCTTGCCAAGAGCTAGATAAGAAGATGTATACCTCCCTCGTGTCTGTGCGTTAAAGATGAAGCAGCTGGTTGGCTTGAATTAGTTTAGCGTAGCAGCTAGCTCGGCACTGTCCAAAGGTAAAAAAATCAAGCCTACTGGCACTGGTAGGCGGAGCCAAGCTAGCTGTTTCCCCCTGCTTCCAGTCTTTATGCTAAGCTAAGCTAATCAGCTGCAAGATGTAGCTTCATATTTAATGATCTGACATGAAAGTGGCATCAGTACTCTCATCTAACTCTCATCAAATAGCGTTTACATTACTTTAAAGAAAGCAACAACCATATGTCAGCTAGTAAATAACTATTTTTGTGACGCAGGAAATGAAGAACATACAAATTAAAGGAGAGTGACTGACAAAGCAAACTCACAGAGGAAGGAAAGAAGTGAGCAAATAAAGACAATCCCTGAGGGCTAAAATCCTACTGATATGAGTACTAAAGGACGCTTCATGAACAAAGATGATTGGATTTTCATGTACAGTACTTGTGTTAACGTCAAAAGAAAATAATAGCACAAGGTAATTGCAGAAATCTTTTTTGCTAGCTAATGCTAAACAAGATGTGCACAGATTCAGCTTTTGAACAGCTATGCTTGTTTTTTTTTTTTTTAATAAGCATACTATTAGAGTATGATTACATACAATGACTTGTTAACTATGGAATAAATAAATGATTGTTGAATGCAACACAAATACTGCATTCAATAAGATGTGCCTTTCAAATGAGAAAGAATGTTTTTTGCTTGTGGCAGGAGGGAGAATGGGACGGAGGGATAGAGGACAAAGATAAAATCAAGTCAATGGAAGGAAGGAAAAAGGCAAAATATGATTAGGTAGAGAGAGAAGGAATGAATAGAGAATGGATGGGGTTCGGTAAGGAGGGATGAAGGATGAAAGAGGAGAACAGGTCGATGAAAGGGCAAAGGAAGGAAGGTAGGAAAAATGGAATCAAAAATGGAGACTGGAATGCAGCAAGGAAAGATGAATGAGAAAAAATGAAAGAAAATATCAAAGTAAGGAAGGGGAATGAGGAGAAGGGAATAGGAGAGAGGAAGTGGGGAAGCAAAACTAGAGGAACACTGTTAAGTTCTCTTATCAGGAGAGGTCTTTAAGTCGGCCACCTTGTTCGATGACCGCCTTTGCAAACTGCTTGAAGACTCGGTCCATGTAAGTACTCTGTCGAGGCCAAAGGCCCTCAAGGAAACCAATATGGCCGCCGTGACAGGTAATAAGCAGGGCCAAGTTAGGATTCTGCTTCACTGCGTCCACTGGAATGGCTGCACAGGAAACAAAGAATTCAGGGCCTTGCATTAGTCTCTGTTGACTAGATTCTTATTGTTCATGCCACTACGTCAGTAGTGCCAGTAAATTCAGCATATAAAATCAGTTTTCCCTCAGTACATCCCCTAAGTAAATTAAATAATGACATTAAAAAATAGGTGGTGAAGTCAGATTGCAGAGAAAATCTGGTGAGGTTGCTGGGGCTCACCATGAGATGGGGAAAAGACATCATCAGCAGCGTTCAGACACAGCATTGGCACCTGCACAGATTTCAGCCTGTGGACAGGACTGGCATCATGGTAGTAGTCGTCATTGGTAGGATAGCCAAACATTCTGGAGGTGAACCTCTCGTCAAACTCTCGAATGGTCTTTGCCTGTGGGGACAGAGGAAATTGATTAAAATGCTGGCTACTTCGTTTAATTAGATTAGCATTTATGACCAAGTGTCAGTGAAAATAATCCCGACCTTCATGACATGATCGATGTCGTAACACTTCTCGAGCACTGGTCTGTGTCTGCAGGGGGAGAGAAAAATAAAACGGTCACCGACTGCTGTTAGTTGAAATGATTTGCGTCTGAAAACGTACCTCAAAACTGCTGACAAGGTTGAAACAACATAATGAAACAACAATCAAGGCCACTTTACAAAGTAGTACTACAAAACTATGCATTTATATCACGTTACTCCACAGATTAGAATTTATTTGGGGTATTATAATTGTTGTTGCTGTGTTTTCTTCATCATCCGATAAATAAAATGCACAGCAACAGTCATGTATTTTGCCTGGATCTGTAAAGAGCAAACCTCTCATCAACACATGAAAAATAAATGAGTAAAACTCAGTTATTCAACTTCTTGGCATGCACGACGGCCTCCAGCACTAGCAGCGCGTTAATCCCACTCTGGCCCCAGCTGACCTGTGCACAGAGGCTTGTAGGCAGCTGGTGAGGTAGGAGTTGAAGAGGAAACGGTCCAGGGGTTTTTCCAGTGAAGCTGTGCACTCAAATACATCCCAGCCCGCTGAGAAGACTACTACTCCTTTCAGACAGGTTTTCCGGCCCTTGCGTCCCAAGTAGTTGGCCAGCATCATCCTGAATATGGAGAGAGGGCGAGAGGAGGGGACAGATGGGGAGAAACAGGGATTGGAACATGTTCCATTTCGGACCAATCCTTCACTTCATGGGATTAGTGCTGTGCAGTAAAAAAACACCTCCTCTGACATGCCACACTAAACTACTGGGACCACATTTAACCTCTCACTACAGCCCAATTGGATTTTTTAGGCAATATTTATTTTTCATAAACATGTAACATAAACAATAACCATGATATAAATCCTGCCTATTTAATTTCTTTAAAGAATTGTGACCAAGATACGTGCTAAGCAGGACATTTTACAGTTAAAAAGTCAACTTGTCAGAGCTCTCTGGTGATATCAGACTATACATGCTAATACTGATACATCTGCTTTGAGCTTATATTGGGCAATCTGTTGGCTTGGGTAACTTATCTGTCTAGCTCTACAACACTGAGTGAATATGTGATGTGCTCTAATACAGATGCACTTTAAAAAATTACTTTGGGAAATCTAGATCTTTTCAATATGCAATTCTAATATCAGGCATTTTTATTTCTATAAAACCACAACAACAAAACAAACAGTCTGCTGCACAGAGAGACGGTTTGACTTACAAGCATGACATCTTTCCCCTCTCTTGTTCTTCCTTGGCATAAACCAATCAGACTAGATGAATTAGTAATGTGATTTCTGGGTATCAGAGTTCACATATTCTAGTTACGTTTGAGTCAGCAACAAATGCGTGAAGTTGTCTTGCGCTGCTTTAAGACACAGTCTGATATCGGTTAGCAGTGTCACTGATACTGAAATGTCCAGTCAGCTGGTAGTGAGTGGCTTCATTACCCTCCCATTGATACTCCAGCAGCCATAATTGGAGCAGCTTCATTAGTCCTCTGGATGTGCTCAATAACAGTCTCCAGATCCTCTGTGTTGGCTGCACAGTAGGTCCTCGGGGTCTGGGTGAGACAGGGAGACAATACAGTCACTCTTTTCTTTCTGCTTCTCTGTGAAAAATGAAGACTCCACATTAAAAGAAAATGGAAAGTGAATTCTTTTAATTTGAAACTAAAATGCCTCCCTCCAAGTACAATATACCCAGACTTTACTTCATATTTTTATTAGTACCACTTTTACAATGCTAATGTGGGCACTAGTTCCTGATGACAAGGAGTTTTTGTGCAAAGATATTACACCTCATTTTTTAATTAGTTGATATACAGACAATATATCTACTATTTTGATAATTGATAACTTGTAGTTTTCTTTAACCAAAACTGCCAAATATCTAGTTTCTCACATATTAATCTTTATTGTTTATCTCAGTCTTCTGTGAAAGTCTGTTGTTCAGACAGAAAAAGACATTTAAAGGTGTCACCTTGGGCTTAAATGGCCTTTTCAGATGCTTCATAGACCAAGCAAACAATCAAAAGTCAATTAAATCATTGCCAGATTAACTGATAGTAAGAATAATTGTTAGCTGCAGCCCTAAACCTACTTCATATGAATGAATATGAAATATAAAATGTATATATAAAATATATATAATACAAATTTTTGCTAGTCTAATGTTGCAAAGGTATGACTTTACAACATATCTTGAAAAACACTATGCTATCTGACTTCCACTGCTCTTGTGTACTTACAAACAGACAAAAAGCGAGACAAGAACAACAAAGCTGAACAAACTAAGCAAAGTAAACACAAATTTAACTTGAGCAAAGAAATAAACATTTAAGGTCTATGTACAATGTAAATACATAAATATATATATGTAAAGATGTAAACAAACAAAAAACTTGACAAAGAGTGTGATGAAGACAGTAGTGCAATGATGCAGACTGCAAAGATGCTGGAATAAATATGGAATGACTATGTAGAGGTTCCATTATATACATGAGGTAAGGAGGGTAAGGGTGTATACAGTATAGTAATGGTGTGCTAACCAAAAGTGCAAAAAAATATACATAGGAGAGAGTAGAGACACTGCAAGTCTGAGGCAGATTTAAGTGTTCAATAGTGCGATGGCCTGTGGGTAGAAGCTGCTATCATTATTTATTCAGGTATTTCTGGCTATAACAGAAACATTTTGTCAGGCAAGGCAGGTTACTTAACATTAGAAAACAAATCAGCTCTAACTCGCAGGGCCCTATTTAACAAGTCCAACTTCCCAGGATGCTGTTGACTCTTCAGCTCTTCAAGGCCCTTCATTAGGATTCAAACAGAAAACTCAGGCAAAGTAAAATCCCGTTTTTGTGCTCTCTCAGTCCCTCTAACAGGACATGCTCAGGTTTGGGGCATTGCAGTGAAACAAAACTTCCAAAGAGAATTGTAACATAAAAAAGATGTTAAAAATAAGGAAAGGAAGGAGGAAATATTATAACAGCATTATAGAGCTGCTCCATAGTAAAGTGTAATGTACTGTATGTAATAGGCTTTTTGTGAGGCCTGGAAGCAGGGCATGATCACTCAGGACAGTCTTTGAGGCAGGGGACATCTTTATACAGCGGGTCATTCTAAAGCGCTGGCCTACTTTAACAATGGACGATATTCACACTAACTGGACACAGAGAAAACACCCATGGGAGCGTACAAATGCTAAATAATTTGCATCAAATATAGCACAATTCTCAAACTAAATGAGGGAGAACCCCCACCACCACCACCACCACTTCATACAGCACTGAGGTTACAGAGTTTAAACATTTTCTTTTTCTTTTTTTTACCCGCAGCCAACTAAATTGTGGATATGACCTAGAATGGATGCTCGAATCAAGCTGAGTGGACACTTTTGCTTTTGTGTCACTTTGACCCTTCTTTGTCTGCAGCTGAGACAGAAAACGACAAAGACAACAGCAGGACACAGATCAGCCACTGATTCAGATTTACACCCAGCAAGAGGAACATTAGATTAATTGTGGCCTGTAATGAAACACCGTTTGTGCTTCGGATGAGATCTCTGTATGGTGGTGATGGTATGATTAGATCGGGGTGATACGGCCGCCGGTAAAGAACGCTCCTCTGTTCCAAAGGGGAGACGTACAGACATACAACATCATGCTATGCGTTCTCAGAAGTCAGACCCGTTTTGTTGGCTAAATATACTCGGGTGTAAGAGGACAGATTAAGGCAGGTGTCAGAACAGCACGTGCTTGGCTGGGTCATATTTCTGCGGATCGGCATTAAAATACAGTATCTGCCTGCAACTTAATCCCTGTTGTGCAAAAACATTGTCTGTGCTTAGTCTGCCTGTGGGCACGGTGACACGTGTGGAACAGACATGCACCGCGCTGGCTGAGGCGATGAAAAAGAAAAATGTCTACCGGGAGGCTGTCATACTGTCAAATGGTAGAACTAACTGTCCTTAAAAGTCCTTTTCAATCCGAGTGCATATCTGTCTGAGATTAAGACGAATTACGAAGTGAAACAAAGAATTGATACAAAGAAATGATTTGTTAGATTCTTACCAGCAGCGTTTCACCAGAAACCCCTCTGTTGTTGAATACCACGCATCTGAAATACACAAAACAGATGTGATTACTGCCTTTTAAAAGATTCCCTTTATCACTTCATCTATCTATTGTAACTGAAACGAGTTCAAAAAGAGCTGTAATGATAATTTAAGACTGGTTCATCATCAAAAAATGAATCAGCAACTATTTTGATGATATATTAATTTTCTTACTAATTTTTTCAAGTGAAAGTGTTGATACTTTTGCTAGTACCAGCTTATTGAATATTTTCTATCTATCTATTTTGTGTTTCATACAATTGTAAACTGGATATCTTTGGGTTTTTGACTGATTTTTGGATAAAAAGAGCCATTTGTCACCTTGTGGTTCACAGAAAACTCACAATTTTCTGTCATCTTATAGACAGAGATTACTCGGACGATCAGGAAAATAATTGGCAGGTTAATCAGTTATTAAAATGATTGTTATTTGCCTTAAATTCAATGGTTTGCTTTTTAATTAAAAGCATGTGTACAAGGATGATCAGTTTTTTCGTTCTCACTGCAAGTTACTGAACACAGTAAACAGTCCTTTAAACAAACGTTCCTTGCTTATGATGATAAGTATGATGAGGCGTGCAGAGAGGCACAGCTGTGTGAGGAGCATTCTGTCTGTACAGTAAAGCGAAGGCATCAGCGCCCTGCGTCGCCCCACATCTCTCACCAGTCATCTATTATCTGGTGGAGTCAGACCCGCTGGTTCTATCGGTGTAACTCAGCAGCGGGGAGGGGCTAGATGGGGTGCGGGGCAAGAGGACGGGGGAGTGGGGGTGGGGGGGGTGCTTAAACACACACTGCAGCATAGACTCGGAAGCAGGTCTGGGCTAAGCTGCAAAGCTTGTACTGGGATAAGCTGTAATTCATTAAGCTACACAGACAGGGGTGGTGAGGGGTGGAAGATGCTGAGTTTGCCGGCTCTCTTCCCATGCCTTCCCAAATCTGGTTGAGAGAATGAGTGCAGAGACAGAGAACACAGAGAAAAGGCCTATTGCAGAGGGAGAAAGGGGGGAGAAAACTGCCTCCCTCTGCAACTCTTCAAGCTTGTGCTTCGTTTGGCTATTTACAAAAAGCGGCTCTTGACACAAAGCTTAGCTGCCCACTTTATTTGTGCACTTCGCCTGGAATAACCCCAAGCTCCTGTCACTCATGCGCCCATTACATAAAAGTTACAAAATCGCTACAAAAGCGGGCGTCTGGTTTTTACCTTTTAATCAATATTGGCATGACTGCTGAGGTATTGTGACTTTGACTGGACAAAATGTCTGTACGCTAGATGAGAGGAAAATTAGATCACAAGGCACAGAGAGTGTCAGTTGTGTGATTTAGCGCCCTGCGTGTGTGCTCAGTGCTGGACCTCAGCCAGGGTATCTGGCCAAGACCACCCACCTATAGCCCAGATCACGGCTCTGTTGGACCATGTGCAGGATGTAGGACTCTCGGCTGGTGCCGGTCAGGCCGGGGAGAAGGAGGACTGTGGGCCTGGTGGCAGGGTCGGGATGAGCAAAGCTGTCGTCGTTGTCAAACCAATCCAAAGAGATCTGTCCTCCATCTGCTGCCTTAATAAGCTCACTGCAGAGATGAGCAGGACACGCAACTCAGCAACAAGGATCTGTCTGGATGTCATCGTCTATCAGTTCTCTATTTATTTATCTTACTGAAATATATGCAATCACTAAAACACCGATTAAAAAAAATCCTAAAATTAATATTAGATATGGGCATTTAAATGCATATCTCATTGTAAATTGTTAAAATGCCTCTGTTCCATTCTTTGCACAATTAATGCTCTCTGTTCAGTTCCACGTAAAGTGATTATTTCACTGTATCCATCACAAGCAGTGCCAAAAGGGGAACTTGATATGCGAGTTGAACGCTCACTGACAGCTGCTTCATTTCCTTTGCGATCATCTCGTCAGTGTAATTTGCAACACACTGCAAGTTAAGATAAGGAGGAGGGCACTGCACCACTAGCTTCTTATGATCAATCAATTTCTGGGCTACACAAGCCTAGCCTGGCAGATGAGGTCATTCACTCCCAGTGCTAGTGCATTTTAAAACCTGCTCTACACACACACACACACACACACACAGCGGCCAGTGAGCCAACTTGGCGGGCCGTTGGTAAAGACATCAGCATGAAATTACAGAACCGCCATGAAATATGCACCTGAGGCCAGACTTTAAAGTCAGAGAGGGCCAATCCAGAGTGACCAGCACGCAAAGTGGGAGGAGACCTGGTGTTAATCCTCCACATGGACAACAAGATGAGTGGAATTTCACCCCGCCACCCGGTGACAAATAGGACAGTTTTCACGCTGTCCGTCCTTGGTCAACCTTGGGTAACTTCATTATAGGGGGGGTGGGGAATGTCCTGTTGTCCCAAGAGAAAATGTCATAATAGCACAGAATGTGACCATCAGTCTCACCACGTTTGATAAGCGTGTTGGACGAGGATGAATGTGCATTATGGGAATATTTGTCTCCTTGACCAAGGAAACTGCCAAAAGCAGAGGCAGTATGAATGTCAAATGATGCAACTAATAATTCAACTGAAGAGTTAAAAACAACACAAAAACCTGTATCAATCTTTTGATGAAGTGTCCAACCTTATTTGAAACACACCAACAAACACAATCCATTTTAATTGAATTTTAAATTCATTTTAATTTTCATGTTATGGTTGGAGGTTTCATTTTTATGTTGTTCTTTTTGCCCATCCCCAAGCTCCTCACTGACAAACAAACTTTACACTGTTTTCACACACACACACACACACACACACACACACACACACACTCTGAGCCAAAAAGCATAACCATGGAAATTAGGGAATATTAGAATACATGAAACACAATTACGTGAGAATGCAAGTAACAAATAGTAATAATGAAAAATAAGTCTCTCTTAATTCATTTTAATCTCCTTTATGTACGCAGGGGGGGCAAGGAATGCAGTGGCAATTAATCTTCAGCACAATGTACATTACCAAGGAGCAGGAAGGGCGGCCCAAGCCTGCATAGAGCCACAAAAGATCTCTTTCTCCACTGAGCTTTTGAGTCCTGGCTAAGAACAATACTGGGATTTGTTTCCAGTTGTGAAACTGGCAGAAAAGAAATCAAGAAATAGGCAATGGCATCTTGTCATAGACTAAGCTAGTGTTTTTTTATCATGGGCATGGAAAATACTGCAACTGCATTTAATTACTCTGGAACGCCAGAGCAAGAGAGCTGTCGTATCTAATGCACATTTACTGCAGTTATGATAAAGGTGAACTTTGTAGCCACCACGTTTCATACTTATCTCTTATTCGATATGACGTCTTTGACCTGAACTGCTTTATGAGTTCAAATGCACGTTTTAACCAGGTGCTTGCAAGGAAATAAGACTGCAAGAAATAAATTCTTGAATGATGGACAATTAGCACGACGGTCAAGGCGAGGACTTACTTTCTGTAGACGACCCCAGGTTTGGCTGTGACAAAGGGTCTCAGCAGAGTCTGGATGCGGCTCTCCCAGCACCAAAAGGTGGGGTAGTAGGTCTCTGTCACTACCGGACATTGCTCCCTCAGAAACTGGCAGAACTTTTTACCCCCTGAGATGAGCTGTGGCTTCTGCAAAACACAGGTGCACAAAGCGTTGCACAGGTTTGAGTCAAAAAAAAAAAAAGTGACGTAAACTATTGTGATGATACTTAATTTGACATATTTTACATCATGTTTTACTACATCGTGTCCATTTATTTTTTTAAGAAATTGCACAACTTGTTGCAGAATTGCCTATAGAGACTACATCAAATCCTGTGGTGCATGAGATCTTTAAATAACAACAAAATAACATTTAATACAGAGAATACATGATCCAAATCTGAGTGTCCAGAACAACCTAAAACCCAGTGGCTCATTGCAAAGAATATGAGATGGACACATCTGCATGAACCTGCATGTAAGGTCTCTATTGGGCTTCAACATGCTGATAATAATTGTTGCATGCATTAGCCCTGCACAATGGAAATGAATAGTCCTCCACAGCATAGATCTGTTGCATAATTTAGCACATTAGCTACTAACAAATTGACGTTTAGTATTTCAACTTGGACTATTTTTATTTCTCATTATCATTTTAATGTGAAACTCATACATGAACGGCTAAATCATTATTATTGTTATTATTATTATCATATGTTGTTATTATTATTATTATTATTACATAAAATCAACACTATGCGTCTCCCAGCGTGCATTAACGTTACATAAATCCCTCTACCGGCGTTTCTAGCTAACATTAACGTTAGCCTAGCTTAATCAATGCCGACATTTAACCGTGTCCGCCTATGGATCGATTCGACGTATTTGCATGTGAGTGCTGCACATGGATGTGGATCACATTCAGGTAAATGTACTGATTCAAACGTGTGGCAGCCTGTGCCACATGTGCAGGCGTGTCACGTTAGCCCACCGGCGGACAGATGCAGCCTGATGATCGAAAACCTCCATCTGCAAATGCACCGGTCGGGCATCATCACTGGCGCGGCAGCGATGATGCTCCTCCATGAAAAACCGGCGTTAATTGTACACACGGGCGCATAAATAATGTCCTCTGTCCGAGCAGCCGGTGTGGTATTAAAAATATGACGAGTCTTACCTTCGCTACTGAGACCAAATAGTAGCAGGTGTACGCTGCGCTAAAGCCCAGAAACAGAGACAGTCCTACTCCCGAGCCGAACAGCCCAACTTTGACTTGATTCTCCAGATAATGTGACAGGTCCCTTGTCAAAATGTTGAAGTTGAAGTCCAGCGAGATCATTGCAAGGTCCCTGTTTGCACCCGCACTGTGAGGACAGCGGCCAGCTCGGTTCAAAGTCAGCTGCGTCTGCCTGCGAGCCCACAGTGTGAAGGAGACAGTCAAGGGGACCTGATGTGGGGGGGAGATATATATAAATAAATATATAAATATATATATATATATATATATGTTCGTCTGTGTGCGTGTACCAGCGAGTGGTGGCGCTCTTTGACCAGCTATCAGTGCGGGCGCTCACGGTCACTCTGTCGCCCCCTGCAGGATATACAGTTGATGTGCACAATGCGCCATGAGCCTCCACACAGACGGACCCCAGGTTCACACTGCAAAGCAGCCTGACACCCTCTTCCTGTGAGGCAACAGCGCTAACCACCACACCAACCTGCTGCCCCAAAGGCAGAATATGAACATCATAAATAATTATTAACTAAAAAAAAAAAAGGAACTGCACAGATATTAATAAAAGTGAAAAATATGAAGCAGTGTTGCAGCTGCAAGAACAAAACTTTCCACTCATATCTTAAAAGAAAACTTGTTCTAACTATAATTGTAAGTATCTGAATCATCTATTAACTCCCCCTGCTCCTTCATTCAAATTGTTGTTACAGTGCATGACCATCATCACTGATTCTCACAGCAGTAGGTTTTATGGTTTCCATTTTCATTCCCTCATGCTGATGATATCTGGTATTGTGCACAAATGTGCTGTGATGCTGTGAGTGTGGACGTGAAATGGGTGTGCGTTTGTGTTTGTGTGTACCAGACGGACCCAATGTGGTATGGACCACATCCTGCTTCACCTGTATTCCACTCTAGAGGGTGATGCCTGTGTGAAGCGTAATGTTAGTTACCTGCTGTAACACCAGGTGCTGTGAGTACAGACAGCCCTTTAAGCTGTGGGCCCCACTAGATTTCTTTAACTGGCTGAAGAAAAAGCTGGTTCTGAGCCGACTGTCTGGTCTACAATGGCCCCCCTAACCACCTACACCTCTGCATAGGTGTAGGTGGTTAGGGGGGGCCATTGTAGTCATAGCAGAAGTGTAGTATAGTAGAAAAACGGCCCTAGATATGGCTCTGAAAAGGTATTTTCCAAACATGGCATGAGCATCATTTGATTATGGATTTCCTGCAGTGGTAGTAAAACTAACCAACCAGGGCAAGCAGAAAACTACCCCAGAGGCTATAGACCCACAGGGAGCCCAAAGACTTCAGGCTCACCATGTGGCAACTAGTTTGTTGTAACTTAATCAATTGAAAAGTGTTTGTTAACATTGTATGCAACACTACAGCACATTATAACCTGAAATTATAGGAGCCTTAAACCACCGCCTGTATTATTACCTAATTTTGGAGCCCCATCTTGTAGAGAAAGCTGAGTTTAAATCTCCTTTTAAGGCCTTCGTTTTAAATTTCATCTTAGATTATGCTCACGTGGTGTATTTCACCTCATCAGTTTTGCTTTGATACCTACACAATACACAGAGAGTGGTAAAAATAGAGGGTTATGAAGGGCCCACAGGACTTTTTTGGCTTAGTCCCCTTTAGTGGCCTTTTCTAATCCAGGTCCATCTGAGACATTTAAATGTTTTTCTCCTCTTAAGGCTTAAGGCTCAGATGGACCTAAGTCCATATGAGTCTGATATGACATTTCCACTGAAAAAATTACAGACTTCAATTCAGCAAGTTGTTAATCATTTAATTTTTTAATAGAATAGTAATTAATTAATTACTATTTAAAAAAAACAAATAACATTATGATTCAATATGCTAGTTAATAACTACATTCAGTATAATGTGTGACACTGTCTTCACGAAAAAATAAAATATTTAATTCATTAACACCAGCAGACACAATCATGCTGCTGCTATTTCCCATCTGTGAGTTGGCTCACTTAATTAGGAATATTTGAATAACTGTCACCTGCCACCAGTTCATTCAGCTGTAATGATACCACTGTAACCCCAATGTGCAGTAAATACTGTAGACAATCTACTATCTGTGCCTCACACTCTAACTGCTGCACAGGCTCAGACTGCATAATTCTTAGTGCAATAGTTTCACAGCGTTCATACTGTTCACACTCCTTAGTGTACTACACTACTTAGTGTAGCCATGTCTACTGCCCATTGCTGAACAGCACTTCTTTGTCTTGGTGACTATAAACTTGAATCCGATCTAATGTAACCTAATTAAATGTATCTGTGGGTGCATTCATGTGCGTAGATATCATTCATTCTTATGTATGTGATAGTTATTCATTAGTTAGTTAGTCAATACTGGTTTGTACACTCTATGTTCCCACTCTTAAACGAAATATATATACATGTTCTATAGAAATATTTTTTAAATCTTCGTCTTTTCCTTAAAACAGTAAACTATACTCTCTGTTATTCCTTAGGAGTTGAGCAAAAGTCAACTGGACTTGTCACCTGGAGCGACCTTCGCTAAACAGAGCAGGTGGCCAACGACACCACCTATCGGCCACATGCAGTGCTGTCCTGAGCACCCTTCCCGGGCAGCTCAACACCCATTCACCCTAACGTCTCACATGATAGCCCGGCGTGTTAACGAACCATTAGCCCCCTTTCCACCAACATTTCCAGGAACTTTTATTACCAGGAATTTAATTTAATAAAGAATTTTATTTACCTGGATGGAAGAATTCCTGGTAATCTGTGTGGTTTGCGTTTCCGCCGCACCTCGAAGTTCCGGTACATTTATTCAAATCAGGCTGATGACGTATGGGGGACGTATAGTACGGCGGTCTGACCCACTGCGACTGTTGTGGTCCTTCAGCTTCTTATAATCTTGAATAAGTTTCTTCAACTTTTCACAGATTTGTTTCGGCGTCTGCCCTACATTTAGCTCCGCCAGCTTGTCGGCTATTCTTCCATAAACAAACAAGTTGCAGCCACACTGGCTTAAACACGGAAGTGTGGAACGCTGCAAGTGTGTTCCACCAATCAGCGTTCTTCAGCGCACAGTCCCGCCCCTCAAGAATTCCGGGTGAAGTTTTTTCCCGGGTAATTTTGGTGGAAACGCACTGAGAATTTTCAAAATCCCAGGTAAATGAGAAAAGCTCCTGTGGTGGAACAGGGGCTAATAGCCGCAATTACCCGCTCAGCAGGTTAACCACAGCCACCTCGAATTTGGTCCAAACATTCCCAAGACGTGGATGATGCAAATTTATGAAGCTCTTGAGGTTTCGTTAAACGCTGTTATCATAGTGACGCCTTGTTCGCCATGAAACAGGATGTTCGTTTTGAAGGGCTAAACATTTGGTTCATGTGTTTGGGTGGAGCAAAACAGCTCTATGGCGCCCCCTACAAAACTTAGATGAACTAGCCCACGGGCTACATTTCACCTACATGTACAAAATTCGGTGCGCATATGAAGCATGATGACACCTACAAAAATGTCTCTTGGTGCCATGACCTAAACCCAACAGGAAGTCGGCCATTTTGAATCAAGTGTCAAAATTTGGTCAACTTTCGGGGATTGACGGGACAAAAATGAACAAACTAGTCCAAGGAGCTTGATCCGATCCACCTCAAACTTGGTCAGCATGTAGAAAAGACATTAACGATGAAAAGTTATGTAAAGTCTTTAATGGCGACGCCTTGTTCGCCATGAAACAGGAAACTGCTGTATCTTCAGTGTACAGTATCCAATCTGTTTAAAATGTATCATGCTTAATAAGAGTCCCAGAAGACATCTACATGCCAATTAGCAACCACAGTCATTGCGCCACCTAGTGGCAACAGGAAGTCAGACTTCTGTGGCAATCATCATTTGATTTGCATGAAATTTTCACAGTGTAGTCAACACTTCATACACTGGAATATAGGACGTGATTAATGTCTGTTCTCTAGCCCCTCATAGGGGACACAGGAAGTGACATGTAACTCCTTCATGCACTGTCAAAAACGTGTGAAAATTCTGAGACACATGGAAAGGTCAGCCGCCGCACACCCAGACGTGCACGAAGGTGCGAGGGCCCTTCAATGCTGCTTGCAGCTTTAATTAAAATGTTGAGGTTCTGTTTCATGCACACACTGAACTGGGTTTTGCACGGTGCAGATGCGCACGCGCGCTGTGGGTCGGACTCGTGCCTGTTTTCCGAGCCTGGAGTCTTCGGGTTTTGTCGTTCATCTCCGGAGCCAGTTGTTGCTCGTCTGAGGTCTGAACGATGATTGACAATAATGGCGACGCGTTTAGTCTGAGTTGACTCCAGGGAACCATCTCTGGCTGACAAAGGGAACACCTTGGATGGATTTTCAGCACCTCAGACAACAACATTGAGGATAAGCGACCAGCAGAAGGACTACATTTACCTCAACGACAAGCACTTGCTAGCTCGGAGAGGTTTATCCCGCTAGCATTGCGATAGCTAGCAACTCGGCTCGCTAGCTTGCTAAGTTGAAGAGGTGGCATTCTTATGTGTGGAGTGGAGGAGAGGGACAGCTTGCTGAGGACTGAGATCTGGCTGAGCTAGAAATGTGGCTACTAGGATTTTAGGGTAATTGGTGTCTCATTCTCAGAGGAGGCACTGGCTCGCAGTTAACGCTAGCTTGCGGGAATAGTTTTTGTAAGAGGGAACAACAGCCTCCTTAGGGTAGCTAAGTTAGCTACTTAGCTAGCAGGCTAGCTTTGTGGATTGTTCAAGCCTCTTTCCTGTTAGGACTTGCTCGCAGTTGCATTTGGAAACTGTCCACCAGCACAGTGATAGCTGGCTAGCAGAGACTGCTGTACGAATTTCTGTGGCATTGCGAGACCTTTTCGTAAATGACCACCGGCAGGAATAATCGGGCAATGATGGAAGGAGTTGGGGCGAGAGTGGTTCGTGGACCTGACTGGAAGTGGGGGAAGCAGGATGGTGGAGAGGGACATGTTGGTACCGTCAGGAGTTTTGAAAGTCCGGAGGAGGTGGTGGTTGTCTGGGATAATGGGACTGCCGCTAACTACCGCTGTTCTGGAGCTTACGACGTGAGGATATTAGACAGTGCTCCAACAGGTAACTTTGCATCACTTGATTTTGTTTGCCAGTACTTTCCAGACTCATTCAATACAAGTGTCTTCCCATGCTACAGAGTTAACCACAGCACACAAGATATTGGTCCTTTTGTTGGTCTTAATTCTGGGGCTTTGATGGGTGCAGAAATGAAATTGATCAGACGGCAATAATTAGTTGTTACTGTAATTAAAATATTAGATTACGATAGCAACGTAAAGGATCTGTCATTTAAAATAGATAAACTTTGAGGATACATATAATTCAGTAGTAAATTAGTTGTTGACTAGCTAATGTCTGTGTTATGCTTGACCACCCCGACATGTATAAAAACAATATGAGTATTTAGGTACATCCTGTCTGAGCAGATGTCTCAGACTGCTCTGTGTGCAAGTTATGCAAATAAACTGTGCGAAATACACAACATGCACGTCCAGAGTCAAGACTATGTAAACATGGCTGAGACTCAAAATTCCACATTTAGAGGAAAAACATATGTCTTTCTCATTGTATAAAAGTATGCCAGGATTTAGGATGCACACTGTCTGTGCATGCACAGACATGAATGTTTATGGACCACTACACTATTGTTTAGCTTTGTCCCTCTGTGCTTGTTGTAGCATTACATGCTAATACAGTTGTACTTTTCAGCACATATTCCATTGACAGGAGCTTTTCAGCTTCTTTTTTTTTTACCCACCTACCAGAAGATGCAGACATTGGATGAGGAGTAGTTGATTTTTCTGTAATACTTTTTAGTGATTCTGAAATATGAACCGCATATCCAAAATATGCAGTTCATACAATGTGTTTGTTAAAGCTGTATGCATATCCAAAAGGTAGGGCCAAACTTAAAGCCAAAATTAGTCTATTTGTTCTTGGTTAAGCAGATTTAGGATTCTTTGTGAATGAGTTTAGCCCTTCTAAAATGTATGAATAATATTGAAGTGTGGTAATGTCTTAGATATGTCAGACTAGAGTATAGAGTTCAGTGTGCATATAGAGTAAGTGTTGAGATTATATGCATATTGTTGATAGCAAAATGTTAAGTTGTTCCAGTAGTGTTACTACCCCAATTTATTTTCATTGACTTAATATTGCCCCCTCCCACCAGGCATCAAGCATGATGGAACCATGTGTGACACCTGCCGTCAACAGCCCATCATCGGTATTCGCTGGAAATGTGCTGAGTGCACCAATTACGATCTCTGCACAACCTGTTACCATGGAGACAAGCATCACCTGAGACACCGGTTCTACAGGATCACCACCCCAGGCAGTGAGAGGTTAGTTAACTCTGCAACATTTATCATTATTGTGCCTCGCCTTAGACCCACCAGTGACCAATGAATAAACACAAGGTAACCATGTAATTCATGCACTTCATTGTGATGGGTCGGTGTATCGTTTCACTCCATAGTTTGGCTTTATGTTGCTTTATGTTTGTGTGACATTTGAGAAGTATGTTGTGCACCCTACCTCACAGGCAGACAGAGTCTGTCTCTATGCTCCCAGCCCTCAGTTGCCAGGCAACAACTCAGCCTCGTTTTAAGATCCAGGCAGACCCTTTTAAAAATTATATTAATGCAGTGCTTCCCATTTATAGAATGTATTTGAGCAGATTTCCCAGTTACTTTTTGTTTTGGTATTTGTGTTTTCAGAAGGCTGCATGCTCATGAAATGTAAAACCAGATTGATTGAAAAGTCTGATTTGCAGCTGACTTTCTAATTTCAGAATTTAGTGGTTTGACTCTGCCAAAAACATTGTCATGCATATGATGAACAGTGATAATGGAGACTTTTCACTACATTACTATGCAAGACAGCTTTCTGCTTAACACAACTGTATTATAAGTGTCCCAGAGGTTGCTAATAATACTATAAAAATAATAATAATGACACTAGACATGTGTATTGTGACATCCCAGTGTTTTCACTTAATTCTGTTGCAGCTAATATTGCTATATTTATCACCATTTGCCTTAAGTCATTCTGTCACTCAAATGGCATTGCCACAGCGGGAGCTCCATTGTTCAATTTTACTCGTTATTTGCTGCTGGAAGCTTATGTTGATCTGTAACACTACCATTTATACCTTTGTACCTCACAATAAACACATTTTAGTGGGAAGGTGTTTGGCTGTTAAGACAGTGGAAGGTTTACTATAAAGCCTCATTAAGAAGTGTTAACACTGTCAGCAAGGTTAGCCAGCTGACTAGTTGGCTAATTAAATGTTTATCTGAAAATAGAATTAGGTTTTATGTTCTATTTTTTTTGGTCATTACATTGGGAGTTCACCCAAGCTTTTTTTTTCAGTTTGGGCACGATTAGTGATAATTATGGTTGGGCATAACTAATCCAATAAAAGTGATCTGAGCACAATACCATGTATCCTACTCAAGATACTGTATGTGTGTTCAATATATTAGAGTGGGTGTAAGTGATGTGTAGTGTATCTACCCTCAGGTAATGGTATAAAAAAAATTACCAAATGTTTTTAGAGTAAACAACATTTTAGGCGCGGTGTGTGGAAAGTACAAACATTATTATGAATTAATTCATGTAGAGACAAAATCAAGGCAAGTTATTGAAGGCAGCTTTGCTCTGTGTATTCAGAGATGCTCTACATAGATGGTTAAGGCAGCTAATGTATATTGTAGGAAAAACAGACAATCACTGATTTGATTTATAGACTTGTGTGTATTATTTGACAGTGAACATAAACACTCCCCAAATTCCAGAACTTGCACTTGATTTTGTTATCACATAGACAGTCGGTTCTGTGATGATGCTTCATCCATTTCAGTCCTATTTCAGCTATAGTTTAGTAAATGAACACATGGCCCAACAGCTGGCAGCCTTTTCAACTGAGAACTACTTCATTTCCCCTGAGACAGGCATTGCATAATGAACAATGGGTGCTGGAGGTCTCCCCAGCTCACACTGCTCCGACGACGTGGTGGGGTGTTTTGTTACACCACATTAGATTCTGTCACTAACTGCCGAAGAGGGAGTGGTTAGAGGCCCCAAGCTATTTGCATTGGTTAGACCTACACTGTCCAGCTGCTGTGTCTGCTATCATAGCTCACAGTGGACACAGCTGGATGCTGGATGTTTCATCTACTACTACCTTTTCATTGGTTAGTCTTATAGCTAAGCTGGAGTTTAGACTGCAGCTCACAGCATTATTGCAATATAAAATACATTTAAAAAAGTTTGCATTCAACTGCTCAAGTCCTGGCTTTCAACTTGCATCTTCAGTGCCATGATTGTTGGGTATGGGTGAAATGGGAAGGAACTGTCAGTAAGGTGTGAATGCTGTGCTATTATAAAGATTGTTGTTATTCGTAATGTTACGACATGACACCTGCCACTCAATGGCACTTGAATTTAACTACAAACAAATTGCATTCCCCAAGGCAGTAGAAAGTAAAAATCAAATTCTGACCTATAGAAAGCTCATGTACATGATCTGGCCACAATGAAATGGGGTGTTTGTGATCTCAAAGAAATGAAAAGATAGGTCATTAATGATGTGCTGCACACAACTCCAACAAATGTTTGATTATGAAACATTAGATGCCCAATACTGAGACTGTTCAAATGATTTTCAGGGACTGAATGGTTGATACAGCAGATTAGATATTGTTAAGGCTCAACGCTCGCAGTAAGGATTTTGATCTGTAGCCATATCTTATTTGCTGAAAGTAATTTACACTATGACTCCAGAACAGTAGGCACATAGGACAGAGCAGTTAAGGATACGAGATAGCAGGAGGGAGGCACCGGCATCCCATTTTCAATGCATATTTGTTAGTAATTGAGAAAATCAGGGAATTGATCCATGTAAACAGAGCACTTACAAACACTTGCTGTTTAATACTCAGACTGTGTCATATGAAGGATCAAAGCTTAGCCTGAATGAAAATAATTGCCTCATTTTTGTGTATTTTTTTTTTTTTAACCTGTGCAGAGTACTTTTAGAGTCACGTCGCAAGTCAAAGAAAATCACAGCCAGAGGGATCTTCACTGGTGGCCGGGTGGTGAGAGGAGTAGACTGGCAATGGGAAGACCAAGATGGAGGCAACGGGAGGAGAGGAAAGGTAGGATTTGAGCCTGTAACTCTACTCTGCCCATTTTTTTCTCCCCAAGCCTCAAACAGTTTGACCTGGAAATGTGTACAATAGAGAGATGAGCAGCAGAAAGCACTGAGGCCAATAAGATGCAGACTCATGCCAGTCTGGTAGACACCCAGTTGGGCCAGTGGTCACAACATCTATCTGGCTTTGCTATTTATCATACAGTGAAAAACATACGACTTAGCACTCTGCTTTGCTGTCTTTTTATTTAACAAATCATTTTCTACTTTACCTGAGGTCCGGGTTCCAGCCACTCAAAGTTGTCTGCAGTGGATAAAGCATCAAGGAGTATTAAGTAAAACTAAAAGGTGCTTGTTGGGGAAAAAAGAGAAATAATTGTCTCAGTGATGTCTGAGTGTGCAGATACCTTATTTACCCTTTTTGTTGAATGAGCATATCTGCTAAATGATGAAGATCAAAAATGCAGGCAAACTTTTTGCTTTTATTTTAAAGCTTCACAATATTATATCCCTGGAGGTAAGGCAGGCTTGGTAAGTCTGCCAGAAGCCATCACGACCACATGTGGCAACATGACCACAATTAAGGGTTGAATCAAAGATCCCCTTCCCTGAACAGTTAAAGGGAGGAAAAAACAAACTTGCATCCCAGGATATGATTTGATGTGAAATGTGCAAGAGCCTCAACCAAAACAGGAAGGGCACTGCCAGACTCGACTTGTAGCAGTGGCATATTATATTATAAGCCAAGGAGAACACAAACAGCCCAGTCCTGTGGTGACTAGTTAGGTGTGCAGCACTTTGCTGTCTTAGAAGTTACAGTGGTCCTGAAATAATCTGGATAACTTTATCATTGCTCTGCAGTCCTTAATAAAAGTCATACTCCTTATCTACAGTGCAATCTGCAATGCATATTAATGCACACAACGATGACCAAAATCAATATCTTGTCTCTTATCACAGTGTCAATAAAATGTTAGCCACCTATAGCTGGACTGGAGAATGACTATTTCGGAAAAAATGTGTTAATTTCTTGTGGCTTATCCCACCAAAAATTAAGAAATACAGTGACATGAAAGTGATATTTAAAGGTAACGATTCATAGTTTTATAAGTAAAGAATGATAAATTAGCCCTGCTATTAAGCTTCCACTGCCACAGTCTATAATACACATTTAGTAGAAATTTAGGCTGGTGTGTTGAATCATTTCTATGCTCACGTTGAGAAGAGGTTAACTTTTAGGATTAAAAAAAAAAATACACAATGTGGTGGAAAATTATTAAAATGTAATTAATAGAAATATAGGTATAGAAATGTTAAGAAGAACTAGTTGAATGTGTGAAATTGTATTCCTTGGTTTCATTCTGCTGATTCCTCTATATCTTTACTGAGGCAATAATCAGACTTCCCTGCTACAGGTTATTCCAAGCCTAAATACATCATTAGAAAGTAATACAATGTCTGATGAGGTTGCATTTGTTTAGCCTGGTCTATTTAGATTTATGCTGTAAATGTGCTGTAAAGTGTGTGTATTTTGACTCTGGTCCAGACTCCAGAGTATTCAATTTAAGAGTCCCTCCAGGCAATTTAAGACTTCATTTTGCTGTGTTATTTAATGGCATATCTCATTACTGTTTTATGATGCTGTAAGCAATATGCTCTCCAGAAAACTGCTACTGCATGTCTTGCAGCTTAGATGTTCCATTAGTTTAGCATGAGTATTACCTCCTAAGGCCCATTAATCAATTACCTCTGTAAGGGGCCTGAAAATAATTTAACGATTTGATTTCTGTATTTACTTAAGGCCCAGCTTTTAACTAAAGAATTCATTTACTTGAATACTCCTCTTATCTTGACACTTTCTCAATGTGATGAAAGTGTTGCCCTCCTTGTGATGGACACAGAATTGTCTCATGTGAAAATCCTAACCTTAACATCCAAATTTGAATTGATTTTGCAGTCCCCATTCGTGGCTCATTGCATATTTATGCCTATATAACATCATTTTTCTTGGCTTACAGTACCTTTCAAAATATTTAGCCAAAAGCTGTGAGCTGGTTCTCACCACATAAGTCAGGTATAGCATTAGTCATAATGTAATTAACAAGTACTAACTGCATAAAAGCGTATGTAGAAATGTTGTGGCAGGTATTTTAGTTGGTGTGCGTTTGGTGGTTTTGATCCCCTCTTCATCTTTTGACTGCCTCCATTGGTCCAGCATAGACTGTCTACCTCACACTGATTCATTTTTTAAATGTGCATGCACACATTTAATGAGGTAAAAGGGGAGACCCATAGATTTATTAACCCCTTAATGGTCCTGCCCACTGTGAAAAGAGAGTAAGGAGAGAGCAGCTTTGAGAGCTTTTCCTTTCTGTCCGTGAACAAGCAGTGCCTGGCTTTTTATTTATTGAAATGTTTTGTTTTTTTGCAGCTACTTAGGTGGATGATTGATGCATATTTTTAATCATCTTTGGATTTCTGTTATGATTTGTGTTTTCTACTGTATCCTGTAAAAGTATTAGCTGTTTTTTGTGAAGAGCATTTCTTACACACCAAGTATGTTTGAGAAATTCACACATGGATACATAGCAGTACATGGATATTGCTAACTTGCCTGAATCCATCAAAGATAATTTAGTCGTATTCTAATAACCAGACTCCGATTTTTGTTAATTACTCATAATAACAACTGAATTCCCTTTTTAAAAAGAAAGAAGAGACTTCTGAAACCCTTAGTCCCATTTTCAGTAATAGACATTCTTCAAAATGTTTCCCACAGGCTCTGAACTAGGTTTGCCTTTTTCTGGTGTCTTGTTTTTCTTTGCAAACAAACATGATAATGGTTGTAAATGTTTAATTAAAGCATTCTTGGAGATTTCACTATTCCCAACTGGTAAAAGAAATCAAAACAATGAAAGGTTAGTATTGACTATAAAATTGCCATGTGGGGAGAATTAAAACAAAATCAAATTGCGACCCCAAGAGTCAAAGCCTAATCAGATTTGTTCTTGATATGTCACACTTATATGTCTCGGTAGTGAGGGAATTAAATTTTCCTTGAAGTCGAAACACAGCGGTGGTGCAGCGTACAGAGCGTCTGACACTACTCTTTACAGATGGACTACATCCGCTTGCTAGCAGCTCTTCCTCTCCTGTGTCACATGCATTATCTATCACCGTGTTAGAAAAAAGTGGTTCATAAAACTAAAACGAAGCCTGAGAGTGCAAATTTGGTTCCCTGCACATGGCTTGGGAGCTTTGAGCACTGAGTTACTTCACTCCAGGATTTCTGTTTTGTACTTCAGCCTTCACCTTGACCTTTCCTACAGGGATCGATAAAGTATCACATCTGCTTCATACCTCCCACTAAGAAAATGATGGCCTTCTGGTCAATATTTATAATTCTACATATAGTATGCTGAAAGCTTTATTTTCATACACAGGCAGAAAAAAAACCCCATTCTCGGTGCAGATTTTCATGAAATTCCAATTATAACCCAAAACAATCTGTTTTCAGTGTGTCATTTTCCCTCTCTCTTATACCTCCTCCTACTCCATCTACTCCACAGGTGACGGAGATCCAGGACTGGAGTGCAGCCAGCCCTCACAGCGCCGCCTACGTCCTATGGGACAACGGGGCCAAGAACCTGTACAGAGTTGGCTTTGAGGGAATGGTGAGCAAACTCCCAGCTTGACCCTGACGTTCAGTCTCTCTCTCTCTCTCTCTCTCACACACACACTCACACACACATGCACGCACACGCGCAAAGACACAGAGTCTCACAAAAGATCAGCTGTCAGGTGGCTTTTGTGTTTGACCGCAGGGCTGAGGCTCTTTCTTTTGCTGCCAGGCCTTTGTGAGAGCCACGCAGCCAGCATGAGTAAGGCGCCATTGTACAGGCAGCTGGAAGGGGAAGGTATCTGCATGATAAAGGCAAGCTGTTCTTTCTGCTTTTTAGGGGGAGAGAGTGAACATGGAGGTCAACTTTAGAGGAGGGGGCCGTCCTCTTGGGGTTGTTGCAGGCGCAGATACACACGCGACTAATATGAAAAGCATCGTCCTCATTGGTGGAGACTGCCCTTGCCTTTTTACAAAAGAGGCCAATCGCATTCCTCGGTTTCATAACAGATTTGTCCTTTGTTATTCTAATAGGCTAATAGGAAGGTAGATGGCATCTGCCTCTGGATTAAGTACATCATGGATTAGACCTCCCATCTTGACAGTTTTATTTTGGCTTTGTTTCTTATGAAGACAGTGATCAAATCAAGCAAACAACTATAAAGGCACTGCAGATTAGTGTATGTTTTGAGGCCTACACCTTTTCCTGTCTTGTAATGTCTGCTTCATGCACAAAGGATCATAAGATCAAAAGTTCCCTGCTGGCTGGATACACCAGGATAGACTTGAATTATTAGTTTGTTGGGACTTGTCCTCAGGACTTAAGTGTTCATTCAGTTCAGAGGAATGTTTACTTTGCCTCGCAATCATCTCTGCCCTCTAACTCTGCCACAGTGGCTGCGCATCTGAGTCATCACAAATGATACGCTTTCTCTCTGTAGCAATGCAATGTTTCATTGTCCTGCCTTACCCTTAGGGCACTGATATTGTTGGTATTCTAGGCAACTACAAAGACTCTACAGCTTGAAGTGTGTAAATTCTCAGTTTCATTATTCATGATCCCCATGCCCCTCTACTAATTGAATTACCCAGGGTAATTATCTAACCCCTTCCCTCTTTTTTTTTTTTCTCTCAGTCGGACCTGAAATGTGTCCAGGACGCCAAAGGAGGCTCTTTTTACAGAGATCACTGTCCCGTTTTAGGTAAGTAAGCCAGTGATCTGTGTCCACCGTCATTATTGCACCAATTCTTTCACCCATCATTCTGGTGCAGTGAATTCAAGGGCATTAGGAGAGATTCACTTGCAGTGAATTCTGTCTGGCCACTAGATGGCAGCACTACACAGTGACCTGGCTGCTAAAACCAGGTACAGGCTCAGGTCATGCAGTTTTAGTATTCCAAGACTTCCAGGAATGAATTGTCTCTCTGCATTCAGCACTGCAGCAGACAGCAGGTTTGATTAATAGATAAAAGCTGTTTTGATGCGTAGTCCATGTAATAATGCTTTATCTGTTTCTTTTTACCAATTTGCCACTGCACATGTACTTTGTATTTTGTAGTACTATTTTTTTCATCAGATTTCTCAACATGTATTTCTCTAAACTGTATTTTCACATTTGTTTCTCTAAACTTCTTTTTAAAATCACTTGCAGGTTTAAAATGTCGATGTGCAAAACGACCACTGTTTTTGATACACTTTTAGTAATGCAGTTTTATTTTCAATAGCCTTAACTTTGTCTTCATCTCCCAGGTGAGCAGAATGGCAACAGAAATCCCGGCGGTCTTCAGATTGGAGATTTGGTCAACATCGACTTAGACCTTGAGATTGTCCAGTCCCTCCAACATGGCCACGGTGGGTGGACTGACGGCATGTTTGAGACGCTCACCACCACCGGCACAGTATGTGGCATTGATGAAGATCATGATATTGTCGTCCAGTACCCCAGTGGGAACAGGTGAGTTACTGAACAGACTGGCTCCAATTTATTGGTGCTGTAGCAGGACCAATGAAACTGCTTCATCTCTTCAGGATACTTCACTGTGTATTGGGCTGGGTGAACATTAATATCATGGTAGTTTCACTTTTCAGATGGTGATGACATTATTTATTACATTATTTTTTCCCGTCTATTTATGTAAATAAATAAATAAATTTTATGTATACTTATCCCTATCAAACAGAGACATGGGAGAGCATTTTGCATTCTCGACAGCATTTATTTTGGAGTGGGGTGGGGTTATTGGCGCTGTGGCATGCAGATGGATGGGGTGCACGGTACACATTTTAATTAGATAACAGCTAATAGGAGGCAGTGCCTGATGTTTTTCATTGCCTTGGCTGCCAGGGTGATGGCGTTGATTTCAAAGAATTTAAATATTTGACTACTTTGTTTTTTTTGTTAGACACTGAGAGCTTCTTGGAAGTTCGCCCCGCCATAACTTTGCAACCACCGAAGCGCATAATGGGCGGTCTTTGTAAGATAAACAACTATGACAAGACAAACAGTGTAACGGCCCCCTGCATCAATAATCACAGCAAAGTGGGTCAATCATTTTATTCTTCTGGCATCCGGTGGCATGGCCAGTATCACTTCTAACACAGTGAAAACAAAACATAAACACAAAAATTACTGCCTTAACATAATGCAGAGTTTTGAACAACCCTCTTACTTTACAGTGTATCGTTTGCATTTACTCACTGAACATTCAATTACAACTCAAAATAAGAAAACACATCTATATTGACTGTAATGAATGCAACTTTTTTCGGATACAGGACAATATATCACAGGAACAGGTATTACACAACTATAAATCTGACAACATATGCTAACTTACATATAACAATTAGAATCTTTTTAGGTCAAATTCTGTCATTCAACAAATGAATTAAATCAATAATTGCTCATGGGGCAGGGGGGTCTCATAGGTGCAGCGGACTGCACCACAATGTAATGGGAAACATGAGTGACTGCTCAGAATCTATGTATCATATTCTGTGAAGTTTGAGTGAATTAGTCTGATTTGTTTGAATGCATTAATTTCTCTATCCGCAGATGGACATTCAACCCAGCAGTGCTGACAAAGGCCAATGTAGTACGCAGCGGTGAAGTAGCAGCCGGGGCAGAGGGAGGCACCTCTCAGTTCCTTGTGGGTGACCTGGTCCAGATTTGCTATGACATCGACCGCATCAAGCTGCTACAAAGAGGACACGGAGAGTGGGCTGAGGCGATGCTGCCTGTAAGAGTCTAAAAGATGTCTCACACACTCATTTGTGTAAATGTAACCACACTCACTGGGGGCCTTTTTAAAAGTCAGTTTTAAATTGTATGCTAACATACACATGTATAAACTATACAGTAGCAATGTTTCAATAACATGGTGGGTTTTATGATTGATTTTCTAAAAAGATGTGAAAAAGATGTGAATGTGTCAGGGTAGATTTATTTAATTAATCTGCGTAGTGCAACGTCAAACTAAACTATCCACTGCACTTTAGTTATAAAGCTGTGACAACACATCTTAAAATTTTAACCACACCTCAGTGGATAGTTGAATTTAAATTTGATGACTCTGTGATGTGTTTGATGCAAGAAAATCAAAGCTGTTCTTATTGGCACCAGACATTTTTGTCATTTCTTATTTCTTATTCAGAATTCTGTCTTTGACTTCATCACAGGCACACAATTTGTATGCAAGAAGCCTCTATAAATTAGGCCTAAATTCATCTAACTGCGTGTAATTCTCTGCTGCTCCTCTCACACTGAGCGGTCCCACTCCCTCATTTTCTTTTATGAAATGTTGCAGAATTGCTAACATGCTGAGACATGATTCCTCCCCTCAAATCAGTCCATGGCTGTGTAGCTGCTGATTTTTTTTTTTTTTTTTTGTTTGTCTTTTTTCAGTCTCAACACGACTTTATTCTTCCCTTATTATGAAGTTTATTCATTGCTGCCCAGCACGCCTTAGGTTATGTAACGCCAGTCTACTCCAATATGCCACTTGTCCCTGCCAAACTGGCCCCCCTCAGCAGCTAATGAGCCTTAAAACCCTGAGATGGGTTGTAGCTTTGATCACTAACCACGGCTGTTTGCCGCCCGCTGCTGCCTCTACTGCAGCAGCAGTCCCCATTATTGATGGCATCCTTCAGGACAGCCCCAGACCCTGCTCGACAGACTCAAAGTGCCTCTTTCTCTTATAGCCAAGACTGAGATGATATGATTCAAAATTGGAAAGCATTTTACTCCGTCTTCTCTGTATTGCCTGCGTAGATGAAGAATAGTGTAGCCAGTAGAAGGATCTCTCTCTTTTATATCCATCTTCTTTCTTGTGCAAGTAAATTGCTTTTGAATAATGAGAACAAAGCCTAAATCTGTAATACCTAGTTTTCTCTGTCAGTTTTTATTTTTGCCACAAGCTTTGTTTCTGCTCAGTGTAGGACACTTGCTTTGTTGAGCGGCTACTTCCTCCTCTTTATCCTTTCCTCCACTCTCTAATTTTTTTTCCTCTTTCTAACAATCTCGCTCCATCTTTCCTTTGCCACTGTTCGTTTACACAGAACGTAGCCCAAAGACAACAGCCCTCCATATACTAATGAGTTTGTCGCAATATTTATCAACAGACCCTAGGCAAGGTGGGCCGTGTGCAGCAGATCTATTCTGATAGTGACCTAAAGGTCGAGGTTTGTGGAACTTCTTGGACCTACAATCCTGCCGCTGTCACCAAGATTGCCCCCTCTGGCTCTGCTGTCAGCAACGCCTCTGGAGGTATGTATAAACATGCACTACTGACATAAAGAAAGTGTCATCTTAGTTCTTTGTCCTCACAGCTCACTCTCTGACATTTGATGTTTTCCCTCTGTCCGTCCAGAGCGTCTCTCTCAGCTGCTGAAGAAACTTTTTGAGACACAAGAGTCCGGAGACATCAACGAGGAGCTGGTGAAGGCAGCAGCCAATGGAGACCTGGCCAAGGTGGAGGACATCCTCAAGAGACCTGACGTGGATGTAAGTGCTCAACATGCAGTATTTGGATATGAGCAGCTGCTGGATTTCTAGATTGGTTTTTATGCACACCAAGCTATTTTGTCACTGAGTTTATACAAAATGGTTAGAGAACACTGATAATTTAAACTGGAATACCCCTCTCTTTGCTGAGTATATTGAGGGGGTTGAGTGTCTCCTAGCAAAGGACTCTGAGATCCTCCCACTCCTGCAACTCTCTCATTCTGAAAAGCATTAAAGCAGGGCCCAGAGGAGGCACCGAGGAGCATTGGTGTGCACTGCAGCACAGACCCGATTCACTCTCAGAATCAAGCCAACATCTACAAAACCCCATATGGTTGCAAATTGTGTTCTGACACAGGCTTTAGGCCAGGGAATACACCTGTTTGCCACAGGACAGAAGCCTGTGCCCTGCATAGGTTATGAGAACTGGGCATGTCAAGTCTGCAATACTGTCTTCACTCAGAGAGCGTGTGTGTGTGCGTGTGTGTGCGTGTGTGTGTGTGTGCGTGTGTGTGTGCGTGTGTGTGCGTGTGTGTGCGTGTGTGTGCGTGTGTGTGCGTGTGTGTGTGTGTGTGTGTGTGTGTGTCTCACTGGTGAAGGCTGGCCAGATGCCCTACTGCCTTTCAGTGGAATTATTTGCTTAAAGCTGAGCACATTGAGCTTGGCCAAGTGATCCGCCTGCCAGGACAAGAGACGTCTCGAGACTCCCAAAGGAGTTCACATTAATATTTATGCTCGGAGTTTTTGCAGTGCTGCAGTTGGTGATGAAACATGCACAACCGGCCGTGCATGCACATACACACGAACAAATGCTTAAACACACCCTCACCAATCTCTTATCCCTGTAGGTGAACAGCTAATTCAGTAGATTTGCATCTAAACTTGAAACAGGACATTGACACGCATCCACATTCTCACTTTGTGTTTGCAGGTGAACGGACAGTGTGCTGGACACACTGCTATGCAGGCAGCCAGTCAGAATGGTCACGTGGATGTCCTCAAGCTGCTGCTTAAACACAACGTGGACCTGGAAGCTGAGGTTAGTATAAATACATAAATATCTCCTCTTGGCCATATTCTGACTTTTCCCAAATTCATCTAAGCCTTCATGATTACATTTCACAGTTTAGGGAGAAACATGCGCAAATCCACTCACAGACATAACACTGAGTCATTATGTGGGTGTGTCATTGTACCCAGGACAAAGATGGAGACCGGGCAGTGCACCACGCAGCCTTTGGTGATGAGGGCTCTGTCATTGAGGTGCTACAGAGGGGTGGTGCTGACTTGAACGCCAGAAACAAGCGAAGGCAGACTCCATTACACATAGCTGTCAACAAAGGCCATCTGCAGGTGGTCAAAACCCTGCTGGACTTTGGCTGCCATCCCAGCCTCCAGGTATCTATCACAATGACTTATTTACCCATATGCTCTGTCACACAAGTTGTGACTTTTCAGAAAAGTGATAAAAAGCAAGTATACAGATCAACACTGTCAACAACACTGCATGGTTGGCTGTTATGTTTGCTGTGATAAAGTTATAGACAGGCCATTCAAGGCAGGGCTTGAATCACAGATTAGTGAGAGAGTAGTAAATAACACAAGGTGTCCCTTTTAGGATTCAGAGGGGGACACACCCCTGCACGATGCCATAAGCAAGAAGAGAGATGACATGCTGTCAGTGCTGTTGGAAGCGGGCGCTGATGTCACCATCACCAACAATAATGGGTTCAATGCCTTGCATCATGCCGCCCTACGAGGAAACCCCAGGTATGAGACACTGTTGTGCTCCCGCTGTCAGACCTACATGGTGTGCACGAGGAACCAGGGAAAGTTTAAGTGGAATGTGTGGAAACTGTATCCTCATGATCTCAATAAATGTCTGATACAGACAGGTACAGACATGCAAAATCCTTAAACCCTTACCTTAAAAGCCTCATAATAAATTCACAGATGATAAATAAGGTGACTTTAATGTTTGGGCATTGATGCACAAGACTTCTTTTTTTGAATTGGAATTCAGAGGGTTCACAATGCAGTCTCACAACAACAAAAAGCATGGAAATCAGAAGTTTAGCTGCGCTGAGAACCTCAGCACCCTGAATCAAAATCAAATCAGTGGCACCTAGAGATTCTTAACCTTATTAACCCACATTACATTGTGTGACAGTCACACCACAAATATTACTCGTGTTATTTGGCTTATTATTATTTAGTTATTTAGACTGGAGTACTGAATAATAACTCTACTGATACATACTTTGGTGTTGAATATTTACCTCAGCACATCTGAAAACACAAAGATGTCAGAGTATCATTACGATCAAGCCATATCAAACTTTTGAAAATATTAGACAAAACTACAACCACAGACTTTATGTTTTGCCTCTCAGCAGCCAGAGGACATGGCAGAATTACTAATCTGTTACTACTAATCCTCTGCTTAATCATCCTCCGTTGGAATGAAAGATTTGGGCTCACCACCTACAGGTCTAAACTAGGAGACAGTCTACGTCCAGTCGCTGACATAAACAAATACGAAATTTTGATTAACTGGCAGAGGATCATTTGGCATGGCACTTCAGAATGTGCCTTTATTTAGCAAATTATTGTATTTGCTTTAATGATCAATTTTCAGTCACGGATTGTTATTGAATGTGAGTGTGTTCTAAAAAAAAATTGCAAAACCTATAGATCAAAGTTACAGATTTAATAATGAATCTTTTTTTCATGATCACATTGGGTTGTATTATACTATTGCAGTCTTGTGTGATGCCTCACCTAAAAATTGACTTCATATGGATATTTGATATTCGTCTACAGATTCCACTTAAATCTAAAAAAAAGTTTAAAGCTGTGTAAACTAAAGGAAGTTTAATTCCACTACCTCACTGATCACATTTTATCCTACTATTAAAATTTACTTTGTAATCTCAATTTAGTTTGACATTGATTGAAGTTTGAAGCAGGCCTATAGGCTTCATCCATCTCCCTAACAGATGGTGTGGTCTCAAACTGACATTATACTACCTTTGAGGCCTCGCAAGCATCTGTCTTCAGCTGACTTTTTTTTTTATTAGTGTAGCTAATAGTCCTTGAATTTTGTTTGTTGTTTCATTTTGCTGTTATGCTCGTCCGTTACCGTGTGTTGGGAGCAGAGGCTGGCCTGAAGCGGCTGGTCAGTGCAGCAGCAGCAGTTGTCAGCCTTGTCCTTGGCCATAGCTATTTCCGGGCTGCTCCAGGTTGCTGCTCCACTCTTCGGCTGTTTTTATTCTTGTCTCTCAGCCATGAGAGATGGCTCAGTGAGTGTCATCATTGAGTGTATCTTAAAGCGATGGGCTTTGACGTTACAGGGTCAGTATTACAGATTGGACCGATTTCTAGAAAAGTTAACAGCTGCTTCCGGTGCTGAGCGCTTTGGGTGTGTATTATTATGTTTGTGCATGAGCGTGGTTATCCCAGGCTAAATGTCATTCCCCTTCACTGGCATTCATTCTTTTGGCATGAGGACAAATGGAATTGAGGTCAGAGGGCTGTGGAACACCTGCCACCTGCCACAAGCGCGGCCAGGCTCAGCCCTCCACCTCTGCCACACTGCACAATGAATTGTCTAAAGCCAGTGCCTGTTTCCTGTGTGGTATGCCGATCAAATATATTGGCAAATAGATTTAAGTAACCTACAGATTGTGGGTATGGATTTTATTTCTCCAGCAATCAAATGATTAAAATGATAGTATTGAGGATTTTTCAAAAACAAATGACGGAACACCAAACAGAATACAGTGCTTTACTAAAAGACAAAGTCAGAAAAAGATATCAGCCATCTTGAATTACCAAATAAAAACAAAGTATGAATAGCAAAAAAGTCGGCAATAATTTACCGTTTTTCTTTCTTTTTCTTTTGATTTTTAAATACCACAGAAAAAAAGCTTGCTCGATCCCATTCAAGTGGTTCTAGAGTTGATGGTCCCTGAAATTCTATAATTAAATGTAATTATGTAGATATAGGTCTACCTGGTTAATCTGCATGTTAAACCTATTTCAAATTAAACTCAATAAATTACAAAAATAAATAAAACTCACTCACAGACAACACACACTTAGCCATATGGTCAGCAGTCCCAGCCTGACTTTGTATTCTGAGAGGGAAAATATTACAAGGCTACTGTGTCGTCTTTTATTGCACAGCTTTTAAACTTTAATGAATAATGGTAAACTTATTTAAGAAAGGTCACAGACTGGCATAATACTGCTTGCATTATAAATATTAAAATGCAATGGGTGTGTAATGTGTATGTGTAAACCAGGATTCAGAATATTAAAGAGCAGAAAGCCGTAGGACTCATTTATTAAGTGGCAAAAAGTACTGGAGTTCAGTTTTCTGTATCAGGGCTGCCACTGTTGTGGTGTGTGTGTGTGTGTGTGTTGCTTGTTTCGGTCCACGCTCTGTCCCCTGCCTTCAGAGAAACGAAGATATATGTCGCCTTCTCCAGTCTGCCCATTTACTTTTATTTCACACTCGAGCTCCTGCAATATCGGGGAGACAGTCCACAAGTCCTAAAGCCCTCGAAAATCTCTCCCTTGGTTGAAGTGAAAGTACCTTGTCTGGTGTGTTTTCAGTGGAGAGGCAGTTGTTTCGATTGAGCGCTTAGAGGAATTCCTACCATAGAATCATATTTCTAAAAAGTACATTTGACGACTGACGTGAAGAAGTGCTTGGAAGTTGATCGAAAGCCCCTTTGGATGAAGGATGATATCAAGCCCCTTTACTTAATTATTGATGCTATTATTGCTTCCTGATAGTAGGTCCGCTCTCTCTCTCTCTCTCTCCCCTCATGTTTAGATTGAGCACCAGCACAGAATGTTCTGGCATACATGGCTTAAGCAAGTCTAATCTATCGTTTCTAATCAAAACTATTACAGTACAACTCCTGTAAAACAGGTGCTATCTTATGCTTAATCTTTGTAAATGATGTAAGTTCAAATCAAATGCTTGCTTTTGGGCTCAAGTAGAGAGTGCGTCAGAGTCCCTGGTGTGTGTGTGTAATGTGTGTTATGTGCCTGGGTGTTTCGAGAGCGCGGGCTGGTCTTCCAGTGGTGGAAAGAAGATTGAGGAAGACGCATAGGAAGAACACTGTGGGTGACAGATGAATCTTTCAACTTAGAGCCCCAAATACAGAGACAAATCAACTCTACCATCAGGGGTGCAGGAGGAACTGGGGAGTTTGACTATATTTCACCTCGTTCATTACTCACACGTACCACTACAGAGTGTAAAGGCAATTCCTCATAAATTAGACATAGTTGTTCGGTTTTACAGTTGCCAGTAAATTCAAAATGCTGTTATAACCAGAAGTAACATGTTCGATTTTCTCGGACATCCACGTTGTGTTTTCTCCCTGTGTGTGTTTACCGCAGCCCCAGCCTGCGAGGGGAGCCTGGTTCGTCTCTGTGTCTTTCCCTCGGGCTGCTAGAAGCCAGTAGCTGCTACAATACTGTAAACAATAGGATTAATAGCCCATGACTCATAAACGGGCTCCAAACAAGCCCTGCAGTGGCGGTCTGTACCCTTTTACGTATCACCTCCTTGTAATATTTGCCCTCGTCTCTCTCTCTGTCCCTCTCTCTCTCTCATATAGTGCTCAGCTTTCTTTTAATGTGGCAACATACAAGCAAACCGCATATGGTAAAGGCCTCACCTGAGGAGTGGGCTCTGGAATGATTAATACTGCTCCAAAAAAATGACAGGTCTTCCCAATAAAATGCCAGCGCTGACATGTGACACTAAAATGGTATTATTGTAACAGTTAGAAAATAGTGTTGTGGGCCCGTGGAGGCAAATCTATGAAATGGTAGAATTTTTGCATTTCTAGGGACTTGCCACTATATTCACGTTCTTCGTGTCTACCATAGATTGAATTAGGAGTTTTACACCCTCTCTTTTGCTCATTTCAGACTACACTGATCAAGTCAGACTACTGTGATTGAGTGAGCAAGTGCCTTTTACGTTACCCTAATAGATTTCATGGTTATTGGTCTGATAAAAAACACTTTGAATTCAAGAAAAATAGAGACCTCAGTGCTATTGCAATGAGGTTTAATAGTGTAAGTTCTACATTATACCCACATCCTCAAATCAGTTTGCAGTTAAGTAATTGGACCAGTGTTTTTCTGGTTATGTTGTGTATTTTCTGAGTTTAAGAACAGTGTTAGTGTTAAGCGCCAAATTAGGAAAACCAAGAGAAATGACGAGAAAAGAAAAGGAGGGTGGACGGCAGACGCAGTGTGAAGGGAGATGATCTGCTTGCCTGTTCTGCGGTAACAGCGAGTGAATGTGTGAGACTGTAACTGTTTGCGAGCGGTCTGCTCCTGTGTTTTGTGCGTTCAGCTCCTGTCCTCCAGAGCATCTGGCTCTCATCTACCCCAGCTTGTCCAACATCGCTGCAGGAGGCTTCAGGGGAAGAAGGCCAAGAGTTTGAGTATGTTTGTGTGTATTGAATAGTCTTTAAACAACTATATTTTGCCCCTTTTTTATTTCTCGCACTCTTATTGTCATATTTCCTCTTCAGATCTCTTTACAATGCCATTATATCCCTGTGGAGCCTTCTCCTTTATTTTTTTTCTTTTGCCTATTCCCACCCACAGTGTAATTGACTGTTGGCAGCCAGTGACAGCCAGTTTAGGAGGTGTCTTAGCAAGACAGCCGCACATTCTCACACAGACATGTGAGTGCTGTGTTTCTGAAATAGCGCACGCTGCACGTCTCGCCCCTGCTATTTTTGAAACAGCCATTGATAGTGTGGTCAGAATATCAATCCCGTTGGAGGCAGAGAGGTAACAGTCAGTCAGGAAAGTGGACCATACCAAAGTTTTAAAGCTGGGATTGGTTTCTTTATTAGTCAAAAGACAAACAGGTTCATCATCGAACATGACAATCACTGAAAATTCCAGATGTTGTTGATAGAGGAAAGCCATAAGCCCGCCACCGTCGGGAAGCGGCCTGCTGTCATTGCAGCGATTGTGTTGAAGGCATCCCAGCAAAAGGAGCTCCCGTAGTATTCAAAGCATAGCTACAGCTGGTTGAAGGGGACCAAATCCATTCAAGAGGTGATTTGGTTCCATTTTACCAGCTTTAGCAAAGCATTGTGGAATCACCGTTTCAGAGACGGACACGGGAACTGCTGCAAAATGAGCTGTCCCAAAGGCTCTACTGCAGTAAAGTTTTATCCTAAAAGAACCAGAGCATCACAAGCAAAGAAAGACCATGTTGCAGTTAAATATCTTATTAAAACCTGAGATGTGCTTCATCACACCATGTCCACCCACTAGTTGAAAAGGACAGTGCTATGTCTCTTTCTCACTGCTGCTTTTTCTCTTGCCTGTTCACCTTCACCCACTCTGTGTGACACACAGGTACATTTAGCGCACTACACCCCATTTACCACTATACCAATAACACATAGGTGCAGTTGATCAACCTTACCTAACTTTCTCCTTTGCTGCCTCCCAGGCAGCCTATTTATCCTCCTCGCTATCTTTTTAAGTTTTATGCTTGCTCCCTCCCAGAGAGTGAGAAAAATTGTTCCCTGAGAAAAGGATAATAATAATCTGTGGCAGTGCACTTGAGTCAAATGTCCTGGAGTCATGAAGCAATTACAGTCTCTGACAGATGGGCCCTGCTGCAAGCACGCTGTCGCTGCGGTCACCGAGACGGCCAACAGACAAATGCAGAGGCATAACCACATACACAAGCTCTCTCACTTATGTTCCTACAGCAGCACTCTGGGGTGTCAAGTCACAACATTAATTTAAACCAGTCATTTAAGTCCTAGAGACTGATTTGTAGTGTAGGGGTACTGTTTGAACAGTGACTGAGGGCAGATTATTTTACGTCTCTGTCAGGGAACTACAGTAGTACAGTATGGTAACATTTTCTACTAAAACTCCATCCCTTTGCCAATACAGAAATGAACTTTGAATATGTTTTTGTATATGTATGCCTAAAGCTTATATTAGCTGTTGTCAATCAGCCAATCACAATATCAGTAAACCATTCCTGCTATTAGGGCAACATCAAACACTTCCTATATTTTAGCCATGCAGTGTATAGATTAAAAAGAAAATCTCACTTTTTAATTTTAATCACAAAACTTTCAACTTTTAAAGCACCTGTTCTGCCTCCCAAAAAGTTTGTTTGGTTCAATCTTTGCATTAAGATACAGTAAATTACATGTATTTTTACCATTTTTTTAAGCTTTTATTTCTTTAGTCGGCTGTTTATAATTATTGACTTTTTCTTCCAAGGCATGAATGAGGTTCTGAGAGTTGCCAGCGACAGCTGAGTGATATACGGCGCTGCTTGTAGACAGGATGGAGGTCAGCATAGGGCCAGCTTGATATGGCACACCAGAGGCAGGTCTATTTGTAACATACACACGTACATTCACGCTTGCTCACTTACACACACACACACACACACACACACACACACACACACACACAGTCTCTCAGTCACTCAGAGTCAGGTGGCCAAGCTGCTCACCTCGTCTAAGGGCCATAACAGGGCAAAAGCAGGGGGACGACAGGCACTGAGCATTTGATAATGTCAGCATCTGCTGTGTTTGTCACTCAGACAGCAGGTCAATGCTATTGAGGGCCTGGGAGAAGCATGCAGTGCAAGCCATGCACTCCTACACGCCCCTGATGTCTTGACAGTAAAGAGAGCTAAGCAGACAGAATATCATACAGATGAGTCTGAATGATGGTAAAAAGAAAAAAAAAGAACTGAAGCCTAAAATGCTGCTTCATTATTACTTAAATGAACCATTTGTGAATTTAACAAATTGTAATGCATTTGATTTTAGGCCTGCTTTCAAGTTGAGTCTTTCTGATAATTTGAGTAGAGCTTTTGTTTTATTTTTCATACATTAAATTTGGCTTCATCAGAAAAATGAACATCATAAACTCGTGTTTTTTAAGCATAGTCAGTAAAGCCGGGTAAAAAGAATGGAGATTTTAGTGTTGGTGTCAGCCTCCTCAGCTTAGATATTTAGATATTTCTTTCATTCAAGGGAAAAGAGCAAGTCAGCCATACACTTATGCTTATTAATCAGTTCAGAATGAAGTGTCTTGTATATCATTAGAATAGTTCTGTCGTACTACAATGGCTTACGTTCACTTTTTCATTGCTCCACTGCAGTAGAAATTTTGTAGGTACGGATACATCTCAGCCTCCTGCCTCTAAAGACATTGTAATTCAGGAAAATAAATCTAATTTGATGAAAGTGCATTTTATATATGCAGGTACTGTATGTGATTTTAGTTTTAAAGATCATTCAAGGTTTATAGTTAGCAGTGTAGTTTTGTGATTCTATATTAGGCATTGTTGAGCCAAACTGTGTACAGACAGGTTATTGCTTGTATTAATAGTGTTATTTGTTCCATTTTAATTTTAATTTTATTTTTATTTTTCTTTTATGTGATTTTTTTTCTTTTTCAAAATAGAGTCAAAGTGTGGTGGAAAAAAATTCTCTATTAGAGCAGTGGATCTACATTAAAGGGGTTTAAAGTAGAGGTAAACCTGTGCTAAAACTGGTACAGGCATTGTCTATGATCCAAGCACAGACCACAGAGGGGGTCAGAATAGGTGAAAGTGCTAGATATGAATAGCTCGCCATGCAGAGTTCTCCCCACCTCCCCCCTCGCTTCATCTCTCTCTGTGCCTCTGTCCATATTCTGTTGCCTTTATTTGTTTGAAGCAGTCAACAATTGGAATCAGCTGACAGGCCAGAGTTGACTCTGATCCTGCATTGTCACTTTTTGATGGTCTAATCTGACTACCATGCAGCCCAGCAAAGCATTTGGCAAGCATAGCAAACGTGAACAATGAGAGCAGGAATCAGGGGAAGGGAGGGGAGCACAGGCCAGCCGGGTTGATGTGGGGTGGGGGTGCGGATAAGGGCAGCAGCATAAAGGGAGGGCAGTCATAGTTAAACACACAAGATTGTTAACACGGAAGCCATATGATACAGCAGTAGGATAGAGCCAGCTTGTGGCAGCAGCAGCAACCTCAGTGCCTCTTCATTCTGCTTCCTCAGCAACTATGTCAGGCTCTTTTAGTTGTATGTTTTTTTTTTTTTTTTTTGTAAAAAGAAAAAAAAAAAAAAGCAAAAATGGCAAAGTTTTGGTCCAATTCACTTTGCTTTCTTTCCCCCTTGAGCCATGTGGAACCACTGGAAAAGATTATGGTATTAATGGTCAGGAGCAGCTCCAGCATACCACTCGCTGCTCGCTGAAGTTGGTGCTAAGTTGCAGCTGGCTGAATTTCATGGGCTGTAATGCAGTAAAATCGACCAATAATGAATGGAGGCCCTGTTGATATGGAGATGTCACAGGGCGACGGTTTGCCTATAGTTGTTGTAGGTGGCTAAAGTAAGGCGCTGAACTCACACCTTTGACAGAGCAAGCTCAAAACATGATTGCTGTCATTTAATGCTAACATACATAATTGTCTAATGAACTGTTGGCATATCTTGAGAGGATTTTATTGGCCAAGTCAGCCAGTTTGAGAGAGCAGTAAGTTCCCTACAGCGATTATTGCTGCAGTGAGACTGCCCAGAGACAGTATAGCTAATGTATGAGCCTTACCACTCACATTCACGCTCTCTCTTTTCCTCTCTCGCTTCCTCTCCCTCCTCTCTTTTTGTCTATACTTTACCTGATATTTTCTCTCACACAACCTGATCACAGTCATATTAAACACTTCAAAGCATAAACATATTCCCAGACACTGCTGTCCCACATGATTTTCCCAGAATGAAGACTTGCACCTCACCAAGAATACATACTTCTTTACATTCCATAGCTATCATATGTTCATATGGGTACATAAAGAAGTATGTACACCAAGGAGGTAATCTTAGGTATGACATGTTCTCACCTTTCGCCAAGGTCGGGAAGTTATGAGCAGAATATTTTTCTTCAGTGTTCTTTCTCCCAAGTATGGTAGTCTGCACTGTAAGGTGACTTTGAGTGTAAATTCAGTTCAACACTCGAGGCTTTCATTTGGTTGCCATGTAAGGCTGAACAGCCAGTCCCCCCGCCCCTGAACATAACAGAAGTTTTGCAGTCCATACCATAGTCGACTGTCCCAGTGACCCCCGCTGTCCTCCAGGCAACTGGGAGAAACCAGGAGGATCAGGGGGAGGAATACAGCTCCCTTTTTTATGGCAGTTAGAAACAGCCTTTTTCTCTTTCCAGGAAAAATGTTGAGAAGGTCGATTAAGAGGTTGGAAGAAAAAAAAAACAGCAGCAAATAAGGGAAGAGTTTTCTCCTTGATAGACAGTCCATGTCCTCTGTGTGCACCTTGTCTTGTATGATGATCATTTGCTGTGTCCTGGGAGCAGGAGTGCGCCTATAAGCTGAAGTGCCCCGCTGACATACTAAACATTTTCACATCTCTCCTCCCACCTCTCATTCAGTCTGCCTCCCTCACCGCCATCTCGTTCTCTTATTCCACCCCCACTTTCTACGTCCTTTCTTCTTTCGTACCTCTCACTTGCACCAATATGTACCCCTCTCTTGCCTGTCCCTCGTCTCTCTTGTGTCAGCAACGTCCCCAGAGACTAGCTGGAGCGCTTGCTGATGTTTGAAAACGAGGGTGATCCAAGTGGAACAGGAAGCTATTGTGAGCAGGATTTGGGCTTTAGGCGCAGAGGCAGGCCATAGGTCACATGAAGGCGCTAATGCCCACTCAGCACTTGTGGATTGGTCCTGGCTATGCCCCCCCCACCCACTACCACTCCCCCCTCTCTCTGTACCTTGTTCTCGCTCTTCCCACATACAGATCACTGTTTTTATGGTCATCTTTTCTCACTTCCTTTTTCCTCTGATCAAATCTCACCTGCCTGTGTTTACAGTGAAACCGGCTGTTCCATCGCAGAGGGGATGGAACAGATCAATAACCATTTGCATGGTGACGAGAATTGTTCAGCAAGTCTCTAATGAATCTTTGCCCCAGACCAACACATTCCACAAGTCGACACTGCCTCCAACCACGCTAAGCTAGCCAGCAGGCTGGCTTCTGAGGCAATGGGTGTAAAACGAAAAATGGATTACGGGAGACCAGCTTAGGTCTGGGTTTGGAGACTTGGTAGCAGAGAACTGAACAAATGGGGAAAGTGGTGCAATGTTTTTGCAGTGCAAGGGTTTGGAATAGCAATGAGGGGAGGTTGAACTGGAGGTGACAGTTGGTGGATGAGCCCGGTCCTAAAGGTGTGACGTCCTGTTTAGGAAATGTCACAGCCACCCGAGAGGGTGAGCAAATAAGAGAGAGGGGGGTGAAATTCCTTCCTACACACAGCGGGATGAAGGTTGGGGAACGTGAACCAGCGAATTAGCCCGGTGGTTGTTGTGTCTGTTCTGGTTTGGGCGATAGCACTGCAGCAGTGTGTGCCCTGCATGCCCTGCCTAGCCTATAGCAATCCGTTACAGAGAGAGAGAGAGAGAGAAGAAACTGGGTTACTACCCTAAGTGCTGTGGGTTCAGCCGGTGACACACATCTACTCAGCCAACCATTGCTGCCCAATATCCCCTCCCGCCCATCCTCACCTACACCCCCCCCCCCCCACCCCACTCACATCTGTGTTAATACACTTCTCACAGCTGTGTGCCGTCAATCCGCTTTCCCCCCCTGTTCAGAACTCTCAACCTGCCCGCTGTTCATTATTCTGATGCTTCGTCATCCCTCTGGTCACCACATTCCATCCTTCCGCCCCAATCAGCCAACCTTGGGCTTAAAAGTGCGACATGTTCTCAAACTTACCTCCCATCAATTAAGAATGGCAGTGACCTCCCCCGCCCCTCAGTTAAATTGAACAGTAGTCTGGTAAGACCACCAAGAAAGAACCAAAAACGTATTTAAAAAGACAAAAATAACACATTTAAAGTCCCAGTGATTATAGTATCCTTAGTCGTGGTGACAAAAATCTTGGAAGGTGTCAGACGCAGAGGGCGAATTGTGCATAAGGGAATGTCTCTCCACACCAGTGCAGATCTGAGTTAACGAGTCCGTCATTAGATAGCGGCAGGGCTGCAACCATGAAGCCTAATGAGCCAAAGAGCTCTGCTGCTGCAGCATGTCCGGCCAGTGCCAGGAACACGAGAGAGAGAGAGGGAGGGAGGGAGAGAGAGAGAGAGGCAAGACAAGAGAGGGAGGGAGGGAGAAAAGAACAAGATGAGAGAGATAGAGTGGAGAGTGCAAAAAAAAAAAAGAGGGCTAAAATCCATGTGGGCCATAGCAACTCCCCAGCCTCCCTTTTTTCCCTGTTCCACCTCCTCCTGCATCCTCTTCCTCTCCATACTTTTTTCTTTTTATATAGCCTTTATTTCTTCCCTTCTTTTAAGACAAGAGGAACACGAGAAAAAAGCCCAAAGGTGTTCTCTGGTTAAGTTCTGTCCCAGTGCTGCTGCTGCTGCAGAACAGTACATTCCACTCCCCCTTTCGACTACGCGACTCACGGGCAAACCATGCGGTTAATAACTGATTGCATCCGAAGAAGAGAGGGAAGAGACAGGACAGGAGACGTCAAGGCCCATCAGGGGTAAACTCCGTCCGAAAGCGAAGGAAGAGCATATATTACCTGTCAGATCAGTTTCTTATCTGAGCTGCTCCTCCTCTCTTCCCCTCCTCTCCTCCTCTTCCCGTAGTGAAGAGAGCCATAATGACCTAGAGAGCGCTCCAGCTGCTGCAGCCATCGTGTGTGCCGGGTGCACGCCTGACTCGCTGAATCAGCTTCTATGATTGGGGGGAGGAGGGGTGGTGGTGGGCGGGTTGAGTGCCAGAGTCAGGGAGGGGAGGAGGGGGAAAGGAGAGAAAGCGGGCGCACACGCACATACACACATGCACATGCACACACATTCCCATACAAACACAAGTCACACCTTTAGAGGAGGAAGACGTAGAGCTGACATGAAGAGCTGCCATTTGAAAAAAAAAAAAGGGGGGGGGGGGGGGGGGGGAGGCAGAGAGAAGGAGGGGTGAAAAAAAATCTGCAGCACTCTCCTCTCCATCATGTGCATTCTGAGGGAGAGAGCTGGGAGGATGCCCTGGTCGGTGGAGGAGGCAGAAAGTGTACCAACCGTCCTCCCACCCTGCCTTTTTCTTATTCCATCGACACACACGCAGCCCAAGAGCTTTATCCTGCTCCTAAAATGCGCTTTTATTATTCAGTGGAACTTTATACAGCAGCTTAGAAGAGGGAGTTTACTGAATGTTTGAGAGCAGAATTGCGATGGAGGTATTTAGAAAAGAGGTGGCTGTGCCTCTGCAGTAGAAGACAGCTGTACTTTTAATAGTCCCTCGCGATCCATGCAAATTTGATTACCATTTTCAGGGAGTAGAGACGGAGGATATTGCAATATGGTTTTGGTGTTATTGGTATTTAGAGTTTTTACACTTGTGAATCTTCAATATGCAGCTTATGCATTCTTGATAGTGCAACGTGAGGGTCACCTTTTTGACGAGGAAAGATCAAGTAGAGATGCTGCTGCAGTGTGGAGGGCAGAGAGCACAGGAAGAACACAGTGGCAGCAAATTAGGGATAAGAGGTCAACCAGCCAGCGGCTTCCTACCCCACAATGTGGAGGGCTAAGCTAAACGGTTAGCACTTTGTGGGAAGCCAAGCATTTGAAACATACCTCAGCCCCTGTTGCCGGGCTGCTCATGTGTCTTGTCTCACCACCTCCCTGACCATATTTAGTCAAGCAGTGCAAAAAATAGTTCCAGCTCCGCTCCGCTCCACTCTGCTCCTCTCCTTGCCTCACCCCCACCCTCCCCCTTTCCATATCCCCCCTCAGCAACTGTTGGCTACAGGCTCCGGGAAGCCTCCCCTACGGCTCCCTGCCTATCGATTCCAAAGGCCTGGAAGGAGAGAGGAGCGGTAGGCCAGTTAGCCCCTGCTACCATTTGCTGCGCTATTTTTAGTAGCTCCAAATAAAGTGGTCTCTCGTGCTTCCACTTGTATATTCTTGATTCTTTCCCCCTCCCCTTCTTTACATCCTTCACCACCAACTCAACCAACTCCACTGATACCACCCCCTCACTCTCTGTGTCCTTTTGACCCCTCCCAGTCCCTATCAGTCTTCTTTTTAAATAGAGCTGGAACACGCTGCTTATGGTAGAGCTCCCGTCTGCTCACCTCTATACTTAGAATAACTGCATATTCGAGAAATGGAAGAGCGAGTAGGGGCGATTGTGTAGCCCAGGGAAGCGTGGAGGGTGTTAGACAGCAGGAAATATTATTGTGTTTTCCCGTTTATTTATTTATCTATTTATACTGCTTTTGGCAATGCAGGAAGACAAGTGGCAGCCTCACCTCTGAGGCACTGAAAAGTTTGGGCTGCTTTCTCTCCTTTTTTGAGTTCTCATTAATTTTCAAGTGGCTTTTTCAAGCTTTCCCGAGGCGCGGCCACTGAAGAATCTGTTTAATTAGTTGGTCTCATCACGGGGCACATCTATACTGTACCAAAGCAATGTCCTCTGTGCCCTCCTCTTTTTTTCACTCTCTCCTCTTATACCTCAAGTGACAGTGCCCAAGTCCTCTTACTTACCCCACCTGCATTTTAACTGCAGAATTCCCCGGGATGTGCAAGCCAGCTTTTTCACACTAATATGCTCTTTAAGGTAATCGTATGGAAACCAGACTGTGGCATTTTGGTTGTAATGAATGAGACTGTGAAAACCCACACACACACACACACACACACACACACAACACCCTCAACACCCTCAACACAGCACGGACATTTGTCGAAGTGTGTTTTCGCGATCCAGAAAAAATGTCATGCAATTCTCTGGTCCTTGATTTGATAAGCCTTTTAACAAGCTCCCTGTCATTCTGGCCTCACTCTCAGTTATATCTCAGGCCTATTTCATGGTGGAGATAATTCTGCATAGATTTAAGTGTGCAATTTAATTAATGTATTGTCACTGCAATTTATAGCTTTTCGATTACATTATCTTTACGGCTGTTACAAGAATTGACCATTTGCGAGGCAGAATGGATTCCAAGCTAATGTGTCTGCTCAAAACTTGACCTTACATGGCCAATCAAAGTGCAGAATTGCAGCTATATAAATGGCAACTGTGAATGTCCACCTGTTATTGCCCTACAGTCTCTTACAGTTTCCACACCACTTAAAACTGAACCAGCAGTAACTCTCAGGCCAGCCTTGTCTCTCTCATAGACCACACGCATGTGCATTTGAACTTGATGGTGTGTATTAATTCTTTACTCAGTTAAGGTTTTTGTGGCCTATAACTGTCTCCATTTACGATGCTCTTGTGTGTTTTGTGAATCTTCTCAGTGGGTCTCCACCCTGCCTGTTCCAGCCACCCAACCCACCAGTTTAATCTCAATTACATCCCGACATCCCATCTGCCCCTGAAACTCAGCAGCACGGCTTACGTCTCCCCTCCATGATGAATAGCACTGGGCTGAATGTTTAGCTGAGCAGTTAATCGATCAATAAGAAAAGGGTCGACTAATGGATGTGCTTTCGTTCAGTGGATAAAGGGGTGGGACAGGTTGCTCTCCCCACGAGTGCTGCTTAAGTCATATCTCCATTTAAATAATAATAGTAAAAAAATACAGATTGGCGTGAGTTCAACCATTTGCATGTTTTAATGATGCTTTATGTTCAGAAGATGCATCATGGGTGGGAAAAGCAACATTAATTAGCTGATTACAAGTTTCTTGTAGAAACTTTAATACTTGAAGCTATTCATTTCCTGTTGTTCTTTAAGAATGTCGAATGGATTCCATTAAGGTTTTTGACATTGATTTACAGAAAAGGGGCAAACCAAATAAATCTCTACAAACTGATCTAAATTAAGTACAAATATAAAACACAAATAATTGCAGGAGTATTCTTCTTCCACATAGAGTTTTACTGTTACTAAATCATCGGTGGTGAAGACTTTTTTTTTAAATATTACTAAATTTTAATCAATATGTGACAAATGATGTTAGGTTAAACACAAGTCTATCTGGAAGGACCACCGCTGGTAAGTCAACAAGTGAATGCTGTGCTTAGTGCAAGTCAAACACCGCACACATGTAGAAACACACAGTTCCTACCGTGAAGCGTGGTGGTGGCAGCATCATGCTGTGAGGATGATTTTGTGCTGCAGGCCCTGGAAAGCTTGTGATCGAGATTTTGTGGCAGGACTTTTAAATGGCTTGTTTCTCATTGATGTTGTGCGAGCTTGGGCAGGTTAGCGAGGTAGAATGGGGGAAGAATGGCTCTGTCCCCACAGAGCTATTCACAAAGAGTCAAGGCAATAATTGTCCAGCTGAATAATGACTTGAGGTGATGAACACAAGGAGTTGTTTTTTTTTAATTTGTACTTAATCAAGATGAATTTGTAGAGGTTTGTTTTCACTTTGACTTTAAATCGTCCTTCTTTTGGTCAATTTCATTAAGCCTGATGCCTCAAAATGTGATTCAAAGTTATGAAGCAATAAAGTACGGAAAAAGTTCAGGTGTGGTAGGTGTGAATGTCTTATAATAGGCCTTTTGTATTTTTGTTTCTTGTATATGATTGGCAGTCCTGATGAGAGCGTATCCCTTTGAGTTTTCCGAAAATAAGAGGTAGACGGAAGTTTTGTGCAGAGGCGTCTTTTTAGCTTCAGATGGTGGTGAAGCCCTTTCTTTTTTCCTCTGAACTTCAAGTCTGATGGTGAAGTCTTGGTCAGTCTTTCAGCTTGTTTTAATTCCCCCTTTCTGTTTCCCTGCCCACCAGTCAACATCATACAGGGATTAGAGCTATCTCTAATGAGTCCAGTTTGTGCTTTTTGACTAAATCTCTTTGCTCCTCTTCCATCAGCCTGGTTCTTTCGCATGCTTTATCTCTCTCGTCAGTTCTTCTCCTCTCCTTCCCCTACAGCCCCCTCCCCTTCTATCCCCCGTGCCACCCCTCCCTCCGCATCCCTTTACACAGTGCATCATTTGAAGAGGTGAGGCTGTTGAGCGCTTGGAGGAATAAAAGTGATTTATGAATGGGCCAGCCTACCTGGGTGCTGGAAGGGGAAGCCAGTGGCAGTCAGGCTCTCTGATCCAGCAGCCCATTGTTCCCTCCAGCCTCACTGCAGGGGAAGCTCCTCTGCCTCTCCTGTCTCTGATCTTTTACCGTGCTTTACTGGCGCCGCATGTTACCGTTAAGTGACTCACAAACTGCACAAATACCTATGCACTGCAGGGCTGCATATTTGTGCAAGACTCAGGCACACACGTACACACACACAGTATACTGCTTACTATCTATGTTTATTTATGTGCAGTTGGCCACTTTAGTAAATGTGTGTGTGCACACAGGTTATATTGCTATGCTTAGCCTGAATTGGTCTTTTATGATTGTAAGTTTATAATATTTACAGATTTTAGAAGTTAATACCGGTGAGGACAGCTAGATGCGCTAGCCAACAACCCCCCCCTGCAAAATGATAATATTCTACCATTGTGTATGGCATGAGTGTGTGTGGTGTGTATCTGCATGTGAGAATGTGGTGACAAAGAGGAACTCATACAAGCAGCTACAACACCTTTCCTGTCCCCTCTCTGTGATGTCACTGAGGCATAGTGATTCAGCTATTAGAGTATGTGTGTTTATCTGCTGTGTGTATGATCTCGCCATGTTTACTGAGTAATGTATGATAAATCCTGACTGCAGGATGGTGGAGGTGATAAACGTGGTCAGAGGAGAGGGTATTCACTGGTGCCCAGCTGTAATTCATTAAAAGATAACTGATCGCAGAGATATGTCAAAGTAACCTTTGGAATCCAGATGAACTGCACTTAGTGAGTTCTTGTAGCCCACAATGAGAGGTAATATCCTTATGTTGGACAATTATCATAACACAGGCTACTCTGTGTAGCCTAGAGGGACTGATCCTGCTGATTTATTATTTGTAATTACATATGTCTCCCTAGTATTATCTGTTATTATCTTCTGTTGTTCAATTAGATTCAGCATTATATTGCTGTAGCTTACTCTTGTTAAATTACTGAACAGTGTACCCATTAAAGAAGTAGTGCAGTAACTGGTCCATTCAGCGAGCCTGGGTACCAGTTTGCTGCAGCAGGCACTGTGACTTAATTGAAAAGTAGCCCAATCCTAGAAGTCCTCCTAGTGTCCACCTCTGTATGAGCTGGGACCAGTCCAACAGATCAGCCAGAGGACAAACTGATACAAGCCCCAATCCCCCTGTGACCAATCAGAAGGCATACACATCCTCCTAGGGCTGGGCCAACAGTGGCTCTGAGCCAATAGATAAGCTCAGCCATGCTGTAATGCTCTGTCTGTCCTGTGGCATGCTGAAACATTGAGTCCTGGCTGCTATGTTGCTATAGCACATGTTAGAAGAGGGAGGGGAGGGCGTAGCAGAGGGAGGGATGGATGGATAGAGGGGAAAGAGGGAAAACAAGGGATCAAGGGAGAGAGAGGGAGGGGTACATCCCTTACTGAAGGGACTCAAGGACATAAAGAGCTTTTGGGAAAGTGACTATAACATGCAAAGAGGAAAGCTTGCATTGTGGAGCCACTATAAGCACTGATAGTATGGTTTCTTCCCACTCGCCAAACCTAGAAAGAGCAGGATTTATTTGTGGCACTTTAAGTGCCTCAGCAATGCAGGTAATAAATATGACAGAGCAAGGTGATATACTTCCACAGCACAGCTGTCAGGCATCTTTAATATTTTCTCCCCTCATTTAAAAACAAATGTGGTTTATCTATTTACTTGATGTATTGGAATAAGTAATATAATTTATTTTTGAGTTTGATGGTGCTTTAACATCAGTGATGCCACTTTGGTTTGTGTTTTTAATGAAACACTGAGAGGTGTGCAGCATTTTACTTAGCTGAGTGAATGCCAGTAAAACACCAGTATAAACCTTGCACTATAGTAAATGTACTTTCACACAACACAAAACTGAGAAAACATGCCACTGAGTTTTAGCTTTTAAGTAGCTGGCTGCCTAGTGTGATTGAATTTTGTTGTTTATTTGTGTTTTCTACTTTATAGAGCTTGGCTTTTTATTGACATAATATGGTCCATAGATGTCCATGTTATCCCAGCCTAAATTCCTTAAAATATATTTTACATCAAACAAATAGAACATGGCAAAATAATTTTAAGGAATGTCTGGCCGTACACTAGACCATCTCAAACCATTTTGAATTATTATAGTGAAAACAATGCAGCGACTTGTTTTATCAATATTAGATGTGTAGGGAGTCAAATTCACAGGTCTAAGTCTTGCGTGAACAGCCTCAAAATGGTGTTCACCTGTGTGTGTGTCTGTGTGTCTGTGTGTCTGTGTGTCTGTGGTCAAATATGGGCAGACGTTCTGCTCAGTATCCGTTGTCCATATATATACAATTTTTGTCAGCAAAAGGGGTATTACTAACTCTAATGTACTCTGAGGGACACATTCAGGCCGATGTTCACATCTAAACCAAGCTTAGCTGTTGAATAATGCAGGCTATGTTACCTTGGTAACCTGTACGGACACTGAAGTCAGTGGCTTCCATGTAAATGCAGTATGACAGGTCAAGGGGATAAGGATTTGTGTTTGCTTGTGTCGTTTTGTGCGCTTGCGTGTGTGGATGCTTGCGTCCCAACATGCAAAGAATACTGAAGAAAATCTACAATGGCACAGCACCTTCTTTAGGAAAAAGCGTGACGTTATTGGCATTAGGCAGAGTAGCTTACGTGGAAAATTGTTGGAGAAAACCTTCATTGCACTATCTGCATAATCGAGAACCTGTGTGGAATATGTTCTATGGGGCCTTATCTGTGTAATGTATAGTCCATTCATACAAGATCCATTCCCCTGCCATTAACAAGTTGGCTGTTAGACATTTTCTGTGCTGCACCGGGGCATATGGCCTGTTGTCTCAGTGCTTAGGGGAGGCAGTAGCTGATACAAGGCCCTTTGATCCCTATTATTTCCCACTGCAAACAATAGATTTTAATTACCAAACTGCTTTTTCAGCCACAGCTTCTTCCTCTGCATGTGTGCCTAGAAGTGTAACTGCTGAAGAAGTGAGACTCATCAGCTGCAATATGGCAGCTTGTTTGTGTCACTCTGGATCTGTTCTGCCAATTACTGAAGAGAATGTGATGGTGTGTTATCCTCGTTTTCCAGTTGTGTTTTAGAGGCTATACTGTTACTGCCGCCGTGCTCTGTGTAAAGGGACGGTCACACGTTGCAACATACAGAGATGAGCATTTCTGTGGGAGTATTGGGGTGAGTGTAATGTGTTTGTGGGGACCGAAAGGTGGGAGGCAGGGTGATTTAAAGTGGTAGATTTGCTGTGAGACTGTAGATCACGGGAGCCTCTCAGACTGTGTGGCATATGGTGACAGTGTGGCAGGCTGCTGAGTGGCTGTCGATCGAAGGACCTTCAGCGCGGCTGAATTCTCCACCGCTCTGCAAAACCCAGAGTCAATCCCTCGGTTCTATTTACCGCTTTGTACCTCCGTGTGGGAGCACTTGCAGTTAATTTCACCAGGCAGGAGTAAGTCTGATTTGGTTTCATAGAGGCTGAAAGGAACTTTATAATCGTGGAACGGCCAGTATCTCAGTCACAATGAAAGAGTCATTGTCGGTCAGAAATGAAACATTGGCTCCTGAGATAAGAGGTCATTTAGATGCTGTTTCGGTGGGTGAGCTTATGCTAAAAACCTGAAAATGATTCATGATGGCTCAACACAAGGATTGCTGATGACCTAGCAAGTTAAAACACATGTACGCATTTAAGTTCAAATTCGAGGTTTTCCAAAGCTCAACCTGAGGCCAAGAGGGTACCTAACAAAATGGAGATTGGGGTTAGTAAGTTTTGCTCGAGTCCACTAGTGTAAAAGCTAAATTCAGTTTTCTCTGCTGGAAGTCTTTGACTGTGAAGTGTCAATCAATAGTATCTCTCTTTGGACTTTAGAAAAACAGATGGAGCATGTGTTTCGTTACCCATAGGTTTCTGAACGGATGTTTTGAAGCCTTGGTTTGGGTTCTCACCACCATCCTAACACTAGATAAAAATCCAGATAGCCACGTTTTTCTTTTAGTACAGCATATTAACCACTCTGCAAAGCCCACAACAGACACTGACACAGTGGAAGAGCACAAACCCATCAATAAATAAACACGACGTGTGTATAGATACATATACAGAGTTAAAGGGCATCAGAGATATCCTGATTTGTCCGTGTGCATTGGTGAAGGCATTGATAAGTAGGTTTTTGTTTTCATGAATTTGACTTCTGTATTCCAGTCAGAGACGCACTGGATTTAAAGCAGCCGTATGAGTGGGCAGTGATCTGTAGCATGTTTGTAGAAGAGGGAGTGAGCAGGTTGAAGGGGTCAGAGATGATTTTCTTTGCTCTGTTAGCAGCGTGTTTGAGGTGCAATGACTGTAATGAAAGGAAAGAGAGGCTTGTCAGTTTGGATGCTCTGGTGACCGTGTACTTAAATCTGTTTGTATCTGTGGCTGATAGCTGATTTGTGCTGCAATGTTAATTTTCTCTGCTTCATTTTTGTGTACTTTGCCGTACCATTTGTCGTAGCCAACTATTGAAAATACTATTTGCAAATCCTGTCGTGTGGCTTTGTCACCTTTCAAGTTTGTTTTTTGTACATTGGCAAAGTGTATTCACCACTTTCTGTCAGTCTTAAGTCAACTACTTGTGTCATTTTCATACAGCAGGTTAATTTCATTTCAATTATTCAGCTCTCCCCAGATATGCTTTAGCAAAGACTAAAAATGAATGCACAACCTAATACGTTAGGACCCAGGCCTACCCAAGCCTGTGCGAAAAGTGATGTACAATAATTACTTGGTTGTTTTATAGCTAATGATGCTATTGAGCAATTGTTCGATATAGTATGCATGATTTAGGAGTCTCCTTTTTCTAATTTAATCTACATGTCCTTGCTTTATCTTTTATGTCATTCTTCACTTTTTAGGTAAAGGGATGTGTGTTAGGACTATTATGGCTGATGCAGAAATGAGAATGAGGATTTTTCAAGGTGCTGAGGAGAATAAAGTGCAAAGGAAGAGTGGCACAGGAAAATAATTGGGTCATCTCGAACCAATGGGACATTAACGCGCCATTGGGCTTCTCTGACTGTCTAGCTGCCTCCTTCTTCATAAATTGCTATGAATCAGGACGCCCCATAATACCAGGTGATTTAAGGCTAATTAAAGCTAAGCCTTTATAGGCCCCCACCCACTTCCCAAATGGACAGACAACTGTACCTGAGATGTTTGAAAATGCATCTGGCGTCTCCTAAACAACCTTCAAGGCACCCGCAATAGCTATAGTGATAACCAAAACATCATAGAAATGCATCCCTTTCCCGTCTTCCCCCTTCCCGGTTTATGCAAATAGTCCTTAATAAAAGCATGCTCACTCAGGGGCCTCAGGTACAGGCAGGCAGGGGAAGGTCACATTGTAGGGGAAATTATTCTCTTCACGGCATGGTAATGAAAGCCTTTTTTTATCGAGCGAAGCCAGTTAGGTTCTTGTCCTCAGCTCTCTGCTGCACTGCTGGCCTGGGCGCTACCTGTGTTTATTTACTCTGTCCACAGCAGGATGGCCAGTAGCCATGGGACAGCCCTGACAAAGTGAACTGTTGAATAATTGCCTCTAGGTGTTGATTGATGGCCAGGATGAACTTTGGGGGATATGAAGTTCAACTAGCTATATTTGAATGGCAATTATAGGCCACTTGACAGTGACTTTAAATATCTTCTGTGCTACTTAGTGCTTCCCCTTTTTGTGTTGAAGTTATTCTTACTTCATTTTTACGCACACATTTTCACAAATAAGCTAAATCATTCGCAGTCAAAGCAGCATATTTTAAGATCAGTAAAATGCCGAGCAGTTTTATGACTCTGACCCTCCCAGCTGTCACAGACTTAGGGACTGATGAAAAGCGCCTCACTTCGCAAGGTAGAAAGGGGAAAGGGGGGGCTTCCATTTGGAGGTTGTGTGCTGTATTTCTGAATGATTTGTTTGGAACAGGGTTCACTATTTCAAAGGACCTGAAAGTATTGATCCTGTCCCCGATACGCTGACACCTCATGTATCGTCTGAAGTTGTCTCATCTTGAAAGACTGTTCCAATAAGGACTCTGTCTCTGGGGGAAAAAATCTAACGTGTATTTAGGAAGGAATATACAGGCAAACCGCATAGGAGAATGTGGCCATTTACATGAGTGTAGTGTAGATAATATTAGGCTACTAAAACCATTTTAAACAAAATAACTTAAAGCCAACTTACTAGCTTTTTGTAAAAGCTTACAGCTGTATAAAATAGTGTTGATGAGCGGATAAAGTTTGCAGAGGTTTAATAAAAGTGGATCTTTTGACTGTTGACTGTTATAATTGAATCTGTTGCATTTTAGGGCTTCTTGTCTGTGCTTGCTAAAAGTGGTACAGATAAAATGATCTTTCTCTGCGGAAGAAGACCATTCAATATAATTGAAAGCTCTGGTAAAAGTTAGCAAGTGGCATTGAGTTGGGATTGTACTCCAGTGACAAGAATGAACTTGGCGAAAAACATTTAGGTTAAGGTATTGGGGTATATGGAGTATTTGCACCCACCAGTATAGATGTGATCTGTATGTTTGACCATAGAAGCACTCCCACAGTTAGACTCATCATATTCAGTATCAGTTTTATAACACGTGTTGTTTTCCCAAGGCAGGAGGCACCTTTTGGTAACTCATTTCCAATGCAGAATTTGGATCTCTTTTCTTGAACTTGAAGCCTTAGTTAATGGATGATGGTATGCCAAACACGTCTCCTACATCAGAGTAACCATATGTTTGTGCGCAGCCATTAATCTCAGGCTGGATGTTGACTGTTCCCGTTTTGCCCTGTCCTACCCAAGTTATTGTCCCCCTACTCTCACTTCCTGTTGTAATAACGGCTACTGACCACCACACAGATGGCTGTCAGCCAGGCGAGGGGAGCAGAAGGGCCCTGTCGACCCCTATACTCCCACACACACCATTGCACGCACACACACTTCCACCGTCTTACACACAATGACAAACGCCAACACACACAGAGCTGAGGGCATCAGAGAGCATCCTGGTCAATGACAAATTGCAGCCCAAGACAACAGGCCCCTGTGTAGCTCTCCTGAGGGATTCTTGAGATCTCACACAGGGTGACCCAGTTCCATCATGTGTCCCCTTCTATCTCTCTCCTCTACCATTCCCTCTCCTCAGCTGCACGTCCTCCTGCATTCACACAGATAGCGATAGAAGTTCAGTTGAAATAAGAGGATCTTCACTTCGCTCTAAATATCAGTCTCCTCCTCATAGCAGATAACCTGAGTTGTCCAAATGTTAACTCGCAGGTCAAGTCAGCGTCTTCTGCTTAGTAAAAGGTCTGCAGCCTGAGCCGGCTAGACTCATTCTCTCCGTCCGCTTGACAGGTTACCTCAAGGGCCAACACACAGTTTGTCTCATACCCCCTTCAGTCACTGCTAACATCATTTACCCAAGAGATAAAAAAAAAACAACTAGGATTTATTTCTTGGTTCTTAATTCACTCTCTTTTTTTCTGCCTTTACAGCAAATAGCTTAACTGCAATGCAGCAGTGCCAGTATGGGGCATTAATATTAATGTCCGCCCATTTCACCCAGCATGGCAGGGAGCCTGTCAATCTAGACTTCTATTGGAGGGGCTCCCTAGACCAGCAAACACCTGCCCAGCACTCAAGCGTCTGGTTCTGACACTAGAAGGCGCCAGTCTGCCCCTAGAGTGTGGCAGCTGTGCATTTATTGGCCAGTTGTTCTACGTATAGGAGGCACCTCCAGCCAATCCAGAACGCACAAATGTTATACATTGCACCAATAGGAGGAAGAAATTGGGCACAAAAAGAACAAAGGCTTTATGTGGGACAATTGCCCTTGATTCTAGTGGAAAATGTTGTAGTTAAGAAAAAAACTGCATTCGTGTATTGTCTATCAGTCTTACTTGAAAGAAAGCTAAAAGAGTGCTATGAATAACCACTGGGAATAAGTTTTATGTTATAGCTTCAGGCAAGAATCTGATGTGGCAAGGTCTTTTCTTGAATAATTTGCTTGTTTAAGTCTCAACTCTTGCCCAGTGGGAACACCACAGATGAAATTACTCAAAAGTCCCCCCTGAGATGGTAAATCTACAGTGCGCAAGCAAATAATTCTTTGTAACAAAGGCGACACATTATGAATGTGAGATTAGGCAGAATGGGTGCGGTTGCTATCACATTTAAGCAGTGCTCTTCTGCATTAAGTGGTTGAAGATGGCTGCAAGCAATGCAGGTGTGTGCGTAAGCCTCTGTGCAATGAGAGGTAGAGAGAGAGCGAGGGAGCCTGGGATCAGTGTGCTGCGCTGTTCATCACTGCAGCAGTACACCAGCCCCGGATCTCTGTCCGTGCAGAGGTGCTGACTGCCTGCCCCCCTGCCTCTCTGCCCCTCTTTCTCTGCCTACCTCAAGAGGGTGTGCTGATGATGCTCTCTTTCATTACTCCAGAAGGATGGAGACGAGCTGTAGGTTTAGCAAAAGCCTGCAGGGAACCAGCCATCCTGATTACCTTCACTCTGAAAGCCTGCCAGCATGTTGGTTTGCATTTCTTTCTTTTGTCTGTCTCAGTAGTTAACAGTTTTCATTGATTGTGCAGGCTGTGGCCTTCCTGCTCTGTGCCGGAGCCCATTTCCTCCCTGTATTGCTTCAGACCCTATTTACCTTACCGTTGTGTACGTAAACACTCCAGTGCTCGCATTGGAGGCTGTTCAGCTATAAAAAAAAGTCTGAGTAAAATCAGCTGCCTCCTTTTGTCGCAGTTCGAAGATATGCCCTGCGTGATTCTTCAGGGTTAATCAAGGTCAGAAGTGTTCCCTCCAGCATTGCCACTTTAATGATTATTGGAGGTACATTGTGTACCTGACTACAGACAAGATACAAGAACAGTTCAGGAGTATGGCGTTTAAGTGTCTTGTTTCAAATTTCATAGTATTTGCACAAATTGAAAGGCTGTGCTCGCAGCTTTTGTTTCTCATCACATATCATTAACTGATGTACTGGGCATGCACTTAAATTAGGGTTTCATATCAGTACTGTCATGAGCCATGTATGCCTGGATGTGTGCCCAGGGGCTGAAGCAGGAAGAGTAGGATGAGAGGTAGGGTTTCGGGGGCGAAGAGATAACGGATGAGTTCAAACACTAAACTAAAGCTGCAACGCTTTGAAACTGTACCACAGTTGAAGTCGAATCTACCTCTCATGGAGTCTTCTCTCATTTTTCCACGCTGTCCTTTTTTCATAATCTCTGGATTTAATAAGGAGTGGAAACGTGACTTTCTTTTTTACAAGTAAGATAGATGTCTCTTTTCTTAAAGTAAGCTGTAGGGAATGATGGTCAGCCTCTCTTTTTTTTTTATCCCCTCTCTGACACCGTGACTTCTCAGCCTTCCTCTAGTTCAGTCGTCTTTGCAGCCACGTGTCTCCGTGGCACACGTCCTCTAAATGACCTTCAGTGGCACAGAGCTGACTCTTTTCACCACGCCAGGCTACTTCTGTTAAACAGCAGTGTTTAAACAATGGATTTTTTCCCTCCCCACCCTGTCTTTCTTCCCAGGAGGAGACCTGAGTGAATGCAACTAAATCTTGTGTAATTACCATTTTGCCTCCCAATGATAGGCACTTTTGCACATCATCACGGGAAAAGTGGTTTCCCTTTTTAACTGAAGCGATGGTAGGGGAACGGGTACTCTAAAATAACACACAGCACTTGTACTGCTCAAAGCTTGATGTAAATAACACTCTGCTTTAGAAAGCAAGTCCTCCCTAAGTTGATTTAGTATTCTTGTCCCCATGTGTGAAAATGGGATATGCTCTGCTGTAACACAGCATTTTGGAATATGCTGTGTATCAGCAGTAGAGACACTGTGATGTGTTTGCATATAACAGCTTGTGTCTGGCCATAAGCTATCATACAGTGCATCACAGATTAATTAATTCTGGCAGTCTACATCATAAACTATCAAACTGACTGTACTGTCTGTACTTTCTTGGGCTTTTTCTGTCATGCTTCCCAGCACAGCCCATTCACTGTCTTTTTCCCCCTCCCTCTCTGTCTCCTCTCTGCGTAGTGCCATGCGTGTGCTGCTATCCAAACTTCCGAGGCCTTGGATTGTAGACGAAAAGAAGGACGACGGCTACACTGCACTGCACCTGGCTGCCCTCAACAACCATGTGGAGGTGGCTGAGCTCTTGGTGCACCAGGTAACAGCACATCAGCACTCACAGACATATAAATAGCTGATTTTAATGCATGCTTAATCACCTAAACTGACAACAAATGCAGTTATTCATACTCTATAAGAAGCGCAAAGCAGCCCAAAGCATAGTCGCATCAGCTCAGCCTGCACTTCCCTGACTACAGACCATTAAGAGCAGCTTCCACTGCACTCCCTGCAGCCAGCAAGCTGTAGACCAGTTGAAGCTGCTATAACTGCCATTTTTTTATTGAATCCATACGGTTCACAGGGCCTCCAGGGGTATTCTTGAGTGCTGTTGGGCCCTTATATCCTCCTCCTCTTGCAATCATAGCTTCGTGCTCTTTTCCCTTCTGAGATTGCAGCTTTAGCTCCCTGAAGACTAACACATACAGGAGTTTACAGCAAAAGTCACCTGACCAAGTGGGAACTGGGTTAATTAGGATATGGTGCAAGGCAGCAATGTTGCTGCAACATTCCAACGCATGAACGCTTGCTGTGCAAGCTACCTTTTAGCGGGGACGGCCTTTTTCCTAAGTCCCTGCAATGGGCTGGTTCGCAGTGATGGCTCAGCTTTCTATTCAGAAATTGCACCACACTACAAGGTGCACTGCAGATTCCCTGCCAGCCAGCCAGCCAGCCAGTCAGTCAGTCTTATTACTTGGGGATTTCACACACTGTCTGATCACAATGCTTATCTTCCCTCCACATCTCCTCAGCTGAGGTGTTCGCAATTGGAAATGACAATCACATGCAGCGTTATTGTAGGATGCGTTTTTTCTAACCCTCTAGGTGATACTTTGTTGGTCGGCAGGGTTGAAGGAAGGGAGGTTCTGTCATGGTACATAAAGCCAGAATGGTTGTTACAATCTGTCATGTGTTGAACAATTTAACTTTTTCAGTGAAGTCTTCTCTTTTGTTCTGTTTGTGTTTGTATACATATGTCACTTGTCTGTCATATCTAAGTGTGTATATGTATGTGTGAATCATTACGGCTGGTTGTTAATGTGTGCACAAATGCCCATATGTTTATTCTGAGTGTTTGCTCCTCTCCTGTTCCCGCCTCCCAGGGCAGCGCCAGCTTAGACATCCAGAACGTCAATCAGCAGACGGCATTACATCTGGCAGTGGAGCGTCAACACACCCAGATAGTCCGGGTTAGTGGGACCCCCTTCTTTTATTCTCCTCCTTTCTTATGCCTTTTATCATTTTTCTCTCCTCGTATTCCCCGTCTCACTTCCACTACAAGCTGCCAAGATCCTGCCTTTAGTTATCACTACCAGTCCCTCATTCGGGAAAATACACAGGAAGGATACAACAAAATCAGTGCAGCCCCACATTCACATTTACAGCGGTTGATGTCCTGCAGTTGAATGAGGTCCTGCTCCAGAATGATGCTGTGTAGGGAAAATGCTCTCTGAGGCAGTGTCTCGTTAGAGTCATTTGGCGTAGTGCTGGATTGAGATTGCCACGTTGCCATCTTGTGGACTCAGGAAAAAATGCACTTCATAATTGGGGAATACAACACTGAGGCAGTTCACTGTAAGCAGGAGCCCTATAAATCAGCACTGTGTCATTTGCATTGTAGCATAAAATTAAACTTGCTTCATGGATGTTGCTAGTCTTTGTGCTTCACTGCCTGTTTGCATGACATGCATGTTATGTGTTTTTCAGCTGCTGGTGCGGGCGGAGGCCAAGCTGGATGTGCAGGACAAGGACGGGGACACACCACTTCACGAGGCACTGCGTCACCACACATTGTCCCAATTGCGACAACTCCAAGACATGCAGGACGTCAGCAAAGTGGAGCCCTGGGAACCCTCCAAGAACACAGTACATATACATCTATTATTAACCTTGCGGTTCCTCCTAGATTACAGTAATTTACTTGGGTCAAGGTTCCTTAAGGTATCATAAGGCATCATAGCATTATGGTGTTCATATATAAAAATGAACAACCAGCAGATGCACTTATCCTCAAGGAAACAACAAACTGAAAATATGTGACTCATCTATAGCTGTATGTATCTTCTTTTGCACATTGTTTCACAATGATAATGAACTTGCATGGACGTGCTAACATTGCAGAAATCAGGAAATGTGGCACCTCATGATCCAATACGCTGAAGTTATTCAGTTAAGCATTATATTTATATTATCTATAGATAATATCCATTATCATTATCTAATATATATTATACATTTGGCTAGAAAGGGCAGTAATGCAGCACCCCCTGGTCTACTGCCACTTATGGCTGTTTAAAGTTTAAGACTCATTTGATCCATGCTATTCTTGCTTTTTCCTTTTGAGATACTCCAGAGTCTTACCCTGTATAAACAGAGAACCCTCCACGTCTTCAGAGATTTTGGTTGATATCTTATGTATACACTTCTGTATAAGGATCATTATTTGAACCACTGGCTGATGTGTGAAAAACTTATGACAGGTCACACTTAGACTGGAAGCTTAGTCCCCCGTCATCTGCATCAATGGACAGCCCAGTCTGCACCGCCCCATCATTCAGAAAGCAGCCAGACACGAGCACGGTGCAGTCAACCAGCTTGCTGCAGCCCCTTGACCAGCCTGAATGAGTTTGCCCCTCAACGGGGACACGTCAGACCTGAACCCTCTTCATGTTAACACCACATCACTAATCCCTACAGGGATGAGTTTAAGGCTACAGTGCCTAGTGACCGCTACAGACTTGCCTTACCTGTCACCTTCTGTCTCCCTCCCACTTCTTTCTCCTCTCCGCCGCCGCCTCCTCTCTTCTATCCCCCTCCCTGCCCTCCCTGGTTCCCCAGCAGATGAGCGGAACAGACAGACAGCCGGCCTAATTGAGATATGTGCAGTTGGGTCACTCTCCCACAGCTCTCCACCCCTTCAAGATGAGAATTGAATTAGCCGGCCCGATGGCTCCATCAGCCGAGATGTAAAAGCTACTGGTTGAAGACAATCAGACATGGAAGGCCCAAATTGCTCGGGAGAGAGAGAGGCTTAGAGTTGGGGAGGACTGAGTGTGGTGATGAGCTGGAGGAGGGAGAGAGACACGGGGCAGTTAATGAGATTTTGGGTGGGGGTGATGGGGTTACACCGTCTGACAGCCATCTAGAGGCATGTATTTGATTGGCTAATTAGTGCTGATCTGACAGTACTTTGACATGATTCATCTGAATTTAACTCTCAAGCCATCTGAATAATATTAAAATCAGGACTCTTCTTCTTTCCGTGCATGAATGTTCTGAGTGCCAGTGTGTAAGGGAGAGACAAGACTCTGTTCCCACTGGATTCAACTTGAGAACAATCTCTTGTGTCAAAAGTCAAAAGCCTGTTGTGCCTCTGATTTTATCTGTTTTCGTGTGTCTGTCTGCCTCTCTGCAGTTAATCATGGGCTTGGGCACCCAGGGGGCAGAAAAGAAGAGTGCAGCATCCATTGCTTGCTTCCTGGCAGCCAACGGAGCAGACTTGACCATACGCAACAAGAAAGGCCAGTCTCCTCTAGACCTGTGTCCTGACCCCAGCCTCTGCAAGGCTCTGGCCAAATGCCACAAAGAGAAGAGCAGGTAAACATTCCTTAAAGCAAGAGTTTGACATTTTGGAAAATGCACCTATTGGCTTTCTTGCCTAGAGTTAGATGTGAAGATCAATACCACTCTCATGTCTGTCTGTTAAATATGAAACTGGAGCCAGGAGACGGATAGCTTAACTTAGCATAAAGAATGGAAACAGTGGGAAGCAGCTACTGTACTCGTCGCAGGTTGCATTGGACAAAAGTGTAATGTAATGCTTGGAGTATCCCTAAAGCCACAAATGGTTGTTTTTATGGTTGGCTTTTTTAATGGATTAACCAAGCCTTTGTCATGCTTTGTCTGGTCACAACAGAACAATCACACAAGCTAGATTTTTTTTTTTTTAGTCTGAAAAATAGCACTTAATCAAACTGACATTACGATGCTTCTTGTACTGTCTTCAAACAAGCAGAAAACCTATACTCAGTGATGAAAAGGATGAACTTACAGGAATGTGTTAGTTGCTATATGTTTGCGCACCAGCAGCGACTGTAACAACACCTGAAAGAGGAAAAGGAAGAGAGCACCATCAGACAACCATATTGATTTCCCTTCATTGCTAAAAATGTTTCATGTAGAGCTTTGTTTCCTTTTCTTGCCCTTTCCTCCTCCTGATCCTTTCTGTAGTCTCTCTTTCCGTGTCCTCCTATTTTCCTTGCTCCTTGTCAGCCTCTCTTGCTTGTAATATTTTTTGCTCTCTCACACTGTGGTTTTATTTTCACTGTTCCAGTGGCCAGGTGGGCACCCGCAGCCCGTCTCTGAACAGCAACATCGAGTCACTGGAGGAGTGCATGGTGTGCTCAGACATGAAGCGAGACACTCTGTTCGGGCCCTGTGGACACATCGCCACCTGCTCCCTCTGCTCGCCTCGTGTCAAGAAGTGTCTCATCTGCAAGGATCAAGTCCAGTCCAGAACCAAGGTATCAGAGGAAATGCTGCTACGTGTCCTACCCAGACACAGACACACGAAGAAGAGTGGGTCACTCCCTGTTGTCGTTCAATTTGTCTCTCCGCAGATCGAGGAGTGCGTTGTCTGCTCTGATAAAAAGGCAGCCGTGTTGTTCCAGCCCTGTGGTCACATGTGCGCTTGTGAGAGTAAGTCGCACATTTCTCAGCATCACCTTGACGTTTCCACCTGTTGCTCAAAATGTGGCCTCTTTTTGGCCAGCTGCAGGATTAAAAAAAAAAACAAAAAAACATTCAATACATAGAACAGATTTTGCGTTCAGGTCTGATTAACATGCTCTTTTCTTGTCACCAGACTGTGCCAGCCTCATGAAGAAGTGCGTACAGTGCCGGGCTGTGGTGGAACGCCGCACCCCCTTCGTTCTTTGCTGTGGAGGGAAAGGTATGGAGGATGATGCCGCTGATGATGATGATGATGATGATGATGATGATGATGACCTTAGTGAGTGAATCTTCCACACATTCCCTTTTAATTCCCTTTTTATTTCCTTTTTTCCCTTCTTTTCTTATTCTTAGTTTCTGCCTTTTTCAAAATATCTGCTTAAGTCTGTTTTGTCTTTTGCTTTGTTGCTGCCTTGCTTGTGCATTTTATTTCTTAGTTTGTGTCACTTATACATTGTTGTATTTTTTTCCCCCCATCCTAGTAGTATATCACAGTTTTTCCTCATTGAGCCAGATGTTTGAATCAGCCAATCTGACTTTACAAACTCTTCACTAGATCAGGCATGTTTTAATCATTACATTCATTTAGATCACGTCATCTGTAATGGCTTCTGTTTAGATTTTGGCTGAAATGGACAGCGGCTTCACAAATGCTTGGCTGCCTTTTTCTGAAATACGCCACAGATCTTTCAAAGAGACGTTATGTTGCGTCTCAAGTCATAATCTTATTATAAGTAGGATCTCAGAAGCCATTTCTAGATTGAGTTTTGCTGACCCGCACTGAATAACACAATGATGTCAGAATATACAGACAACCTGATTAGCTTATTCATGTCTCTGTGGCCTCTAAAGGTTTGCCTAATCACATTCGCATAAAATGGATGAACTTATTTGTAAGCATATGCTAACCATCCTGTAGTCATAATGATATATGCATATTAATACCCACATGAATCTGAAAAAGGACTGAATTATAATACCTCCCTTGTAGAGAAGTTCTAAATAAGGACACAGAACCGTTTCGGAATGATAAACTATTTTTGTGGAAACGCCTAACAAGCATGTTTTTCAGTTGCACAGAAGCCCTGAATGTCATCAGTTTTACCCAAAATGTGACTTTTCACACTGTCCAATGCATAGTGATGTAATATAGTGTGTAAATATATATATTTTTTGGTTGTATTCACAATCCATCTTCTTGTCTCAAAGTGGAACACAGTGTTTTATTGCCCATATCCTTCTTTTAGTGGTATATCTCACTAGTTGTTATTTCTATCCACATTTTTATTTTGAGTTAAAAGGGAAACTGCTGTAAGTTCACTAACTTCATGTTTACCCCTGTATTACTTATTTTACATTTCTCCACGTGTCAGCTTGTTGGCATGCGAATCTTACTTGTTACCAGATGTGCAGAAGTGAATGCAGACCCAAACACACATACACTCACGCAAGGGGCAGCATTGATTGTTTACCTCCTTTCCCTTCATCCCAGTAGCACTGACGTCAGTTACAAAAGCAAATCTAGTGCACGAAAATCATCTTTTACTTTGATTTTTTTCATTCCCTCGCTAGTTTAGCCCTCGGTTTTCATAATGTACTTCTAACAGAGTGAGCATGGGTGACAGACTCGTGCTTTCGCATTGGCTGATGGCAAAAAGACAAAGAATCATTTGCCGCTACGCATTTTAACAATTAATTCTTAATAGGAGAGACTCTATTTCCATTTCTTTCCCTGATCACTGTTTCCAATTTCCAAGCTTTCTCTTCAAATTCTTTCTCTGAACCTCTCTTAGAGGCTGTAGTGAGTAGTTTTGGTCCTCAGGCCAACAGTTGAGCTGGTGAGCATGGCTCCTGCTATAACAATGTGACTGGTTATTCCCAGCAGGGAGCTCTAACACTATGGCAGGGGGATCGCAGGATCTTCTCCAGCCCAACAATCTGGCACTAAGTTGGTGTAAGTATACCTCTATGATCCCCTCCCTTATCAGACCTTTTTGAAAGAGCTCCCCACAGTGCTGCCCTGGCCCCAATCCCCTCCCTGACCCCCCTTCCTTTCTCTTTCAGTGATACACGCATCCTGTATGCTGTACGCCTATATGCTGATACAGTATATATGTCATGCACATGCCAAGAATCACACTGGTGCTCACTATTTCTGGCAGGTCTTTGCCAGCCTGGATAGGAGTTCCCAACAGGGCTTCGGTCCAGCTAACTCCTGTTGCTCAAATAGTATATTCAGGCAGCTTTACACTCATATCATTATACTCATGCATCCTTTGGCTCTTGCAATGCCAGTAGCGCTGTATGATGTTTAGTCCTGTGCCAGTTTATGTTTCAAATAATTACAAAGTATGCATTTCTGAATTTAAGTCATTTAAAAGTGAATGCAATGCCAGCACACGCTGTTGGAGCCCAAGTTTGATCTGCCAAACATAATAAAATTCAGAGCACATGTGTTTGTGATCCAAGCTTGTTCACAAAACTCATGTTTTAAATATGATCTAGCTTGTTTCAGACCGGCAGCGTTGTTGTGGCTGCATTTTTTTCTGTTTTATTGGCAATATAGTTCATCATTATGAAGAGGCGAAGCTTTACGTGGCCACTGGTGCAAACTGTGCATTTGTTTAATCTCCAGGCTGGTAAATGAATTGGCATTTTTTTCCCCTGAATATGTGTTTTTGCTGCTTGCGTCCAAATAGCTAGTGGAAACATCCCAGCTTTGCAGAGAGACAAGGACAACACTAACGTCAACGCTGATGTCCAGAAGCTACAGCAACAGCTCCAGGACATCAAAGAGCAGGTAAAAACCCAAACTGTGCAGCAGAGCAGAGGTCAGCAAGTGCGGTACTGCCTCTGCAGTTGATAATCCACACCTGGGGCACAGTTAAAGTGAAGATATGGTTACATCCCACCAGTGCACAACATTTCGCTACAGCCTTTGAGTCACAGGTCACTTGCTCCTATTTAGTCGGATATGTCAGGGGTGACATCCAAAGCATATGGTGAATGTTCAGCACAGCAGTGACAAACACTATCGTTAGTGTATCCAAACAGCTGATAATACACGATGGAGCACTATTACGCATCAGTAAGCATATATTCAGATTTTAAATATTTACGTGAGAGTTACAGCTGCAACTCACTTTTATTATCATCACTGATGAATCTAGTGATGTGATTCGCAACTGCTTTTTTAGTCAGTTTACTAGTTTTGTGTGATCAGCAGTCCAAAGCTGAGTAATATTCAACTTACAATTATTATGTAATCCTCACGTGTGAGAAGCTTGAATCAGTAAATCTACAGCATTTTACTTGATAAATGACTGAAACAATGAATCAGTTATGAAAATTGAGTTTACACACAAGTAAAATAGCTGCTGTAGTAGCAACCAGCACCAAGGCTTTGCAGGACTGTCAGTGCGCTACCATTTCTGTTAACATAACGTTTTATTATAATGTGGCTAAGGCACAGCAAGTTTTTATTACTAGGTCACAAACTCATTTAGGCTGATGAACTATTAAGGCAGAATAAAATGGAGTAGAAGTGGGAAGCGACGAACGCTGCTGTATAATGTTGCGCTTTCAAATGATTGTCTGTGTCATGAAGTTTTTGTATAAGCCTCGGCTCAGTTATTGGTTTTTTTTTTTTTAAAGCTGAAATAACTACACGACAGCACAACCTGACCTGTGGTTGCCCTTACCTGTGATCTGTCTGCAGACTATGTGTCCGGTGTGTCTGGACCGGCTGAAGAACATGATCTTCATGTGCGGCCATGGCACCTGCCAGCTGTGTGGGGACCGAATGAGCGAGTGCCCCATCTGCCGCAAGGCCATCGAGCGCCGCATCCTGCTTTACTAGACGCGCCCCACAGACGCTCTCTGCTCTTAAATCCCACGCCGACCACGCCCTCAAAGCCACAATCACACCAGCTGCTGCCGCTGCTGCCTGACCATCCTCACAGCACCCAAATCAGCCGGTCAAGGGCGTTCTCAAATGTCTTATTGGACACAATAAATGCTCTCTTAAAGGTTTGATTGTGTTCAGATGGATTTTCTGTTACAAAACAAGGAAAAAATATGAATGGACTTTTATCAGTTATGCTGTTCTGTCATTGTGTGTCCTAACTGCAGCCAGAAAGATGCCTCCATCACGGGCGTCGCCTTTTTCTCCTATTTTTTTCTCTGCCATTCTTTTCCCACCATTCTCCTTTCTGCGCCATTTTCTCTGTTTTTACTTAGTATGTGAAACCTCTTTTCTCTGATCCACGGTGGCTCTTTTACACTCATGGTCTTGGATCTGTACTTTTCGGGGCAAGTCCAGTTTCTGGATTTCATCCCAGAGCAGGTCTGCCTATAAGAGCAAATTTAGAAGTGTAGAGGAGCTGAAGCAGAGGTCGGCCTGTTACCTTTTGATGTAAAGTTCTCATGCATTTGTCGCAGTCAATGCCAGCTGCTGTCAAGTTTTATTGTATTTGTAAATCTTTATGCACGTGTATTGGTATCGGAAGCTCCAGATGTGGATTTTAAGTACTTCATTTTTCATGACAGTATGGCAAGTTTGTGACACGTTACTGTCTGCACCACTTAAAGGCTCACTGAGTGTTTTAGCTTCATGTCTGTGTTCAGTCTGGCTGTTGTGACACACTGTATGCAGACTGTCCTTTCAGTTGACAACCAGATGTTGGCAGTTTTGCACTAGAAAAGCTGAGTCAGGGTAAAAGCTCTTTACTGCACCGACTCTGGAGGGCCTCTTCAGCTCAGTGAGAAAACACAGATAGAGTTGTAGTAACTGCCAGGTAGCACACCACACCCAAACTTTGTTTACCAAGCTGTACCAAGAGCGACGGCGGGTGTCGCAACACCCTTTTTTTTTGCTGCGAGTTCCTGTGCAGTCGTGTCAGGAGTCAACAATTCAAGACAAGTACACCAACTCACTCAGCTTCTGTCCAGTGATCAGCCCCTGTTGTACCTGTTCGTTGTACACACACAAACCCACACGATGCAAACGTTTCTGTAACAGTTCATGTTATAACTTGATGTTAAACTGTTGAGACTTGGTGGTATTGTCTGATTTAAAAAAAAATCTGTACAATTCAATGAGCATTGCTAATTTACCATTGATGACTCTGTGCCATTTGCTTCCAAAAATCTACTTGTTAAATAACTTGTATGGGGATAAGGTGCTCTTTATCTTGTATTACTTTTTTTATTTAAGTGTATTTCCTTTTCTCAAAATCAACATTTATTGAGCTAGAGAGTACAATCTATTAGAAACACTAAGATGAAAATGTAGAATAAATTATTTTGTACTGCTGCCCAAAAAAAAAGGATTTATAGGTATCACTGCCTTCCTAATATGTAGCCTCAAAAACTCTCAAACATTCTGCTTTGATATTAATGTTGATACATTTGTGATGTTTTCTGTTTCGCTTTTTGTTGGCAAAAGCTTTCTAGCAATCATCAGTAGAAGCGTTTTTTCTCTGAAATCTCGTTCATTTGTGAAACGGAAAAAAAGACATTTTGTTGAAAAAAGTGTCAAGTATCTTTTTCACCAGTATTTTATTTGGGAGGGAAGCTAAGGATTTTTTTAAAAGACAGAACTTGCCTTACCTCTTTAAAAAGGCAGTTGCCCATGTGGAGACTCAGCAAGGTGGCTAGCTTGCTCCGCTATGTGGGAATTTAATACGAGCATTTTTTTTTTTCCCCCTTTTAGGACTGAAACGTTTTTTGACCGTTTTTATTCTTTTCGTTGGTCATGATAACACTTTAAGCTAGAAGCACTAATACGCTTTATGGTAGTGTTGTCTTGTTATGGTTGTTATGAAAAAGCCTATTTTGTACTTTATTTTCAATACCTGTAACTGTCCCGTTGGAAATGTATCAGTAGTATTTTCTTTGGCATGAATGTTTGACATATGCAGTACGACATGTATCATGAAAACCGTTCAGTCTGTATTGCTAATAAGTGCTTTTAAAACAACCATATAGCTGAAATAAAGTTCGAAATGAACCATGAGCCATTAGATGTCTGTTTTTCTAACTTCTTCTATTGAAATGCTAATTAGCCTGTTTTTTTATTTTGTTTTTTTTTTTAAGAAGAGCGCAGAAGAAGTTGGCTTCTTGTGAGCAGGAAATTAGCATTTTGTTGCTTTTCTCCTGCTGTGCAGCGTCTGCCTCACAGAGGAGACAGGGTGGCAGAGATGGGAGGTGTGAGGTAATTGAAAATGCTAACACCTAATAATGACTCAGCGCCAGCGGGTGATAGGTCAGCTATGCTAATCGGGGAGACGGAGAGGAGAAAAAGAGTAAAGAAAACCACTCAGAGCAGATGAGGGAGCCCCAAATAGAGTGATGCATCTTCTCCAGTGAGCGGTGTGACAGCAGGATATCTCACAAGGAATTTCCCTAGCACTAAGAAATTATGACCTAGGGCCATTTATGTTCTAGCTCACTGACTAGTCCATTCATAACCTGGACATCTTTGGGCTTGGCTCACATGCAGCAGCAGTATGCAGCTGCTCGTGACAAGACATTTATCATGCTGTCATCCTCTGACTCTGTCAATGCACACTGACTGTAGGGGAGACTTTGACACCTCTTTATACCTTCTCAGATCTCTGGGACTCGGCACGAGGTGCATAGTCTGGTGTCATGTCTGTGGTGCTTTGTCATTGTAAGCTCATCTGTCTTTAAAACAGTGGGCCCCTTATGTGCTTTACCTGTGACAGCGTTAGACAGTGAGTGAATGGCATCTCTGCGGGCCACTTTGTCACCGTTTTGTGCATGGAGAATTTACTGCACACGGCCATAAGTATGTGGACACCCCAGCTGCTCGGACAATGTTTCCTTCTGTTGCTGTTTTGAAGCAAAATCTTCGTGCTGCAGCATACGATGATACTGTAATTTTTTTGTGGAGGTTTGCTTTGTAGATGACCTCTTTTTACCAGGATGACTGACATGTTTATTGTACTGTTCAGAATCTCTCTGTTTTTTTGTTTTTTTTAATAGTTTTGCACATTAACTGTAATGTTAGTAGTTGTTCTTCTTGGCAGAGTTACACAGTGAAGTGATGTGTAATTTGTTGTCAGACCTATGCTGTGCTTTTACTGTCTCCATGACCTAAAAGTTTGGCTGCATCTCTCGCTGATTATTTGTTATGTCATGGCAATGTTCATCAATCACCTATAAGTGTGGTTTTTGCATGTCCAGATACTTTTGGCAATGTAGTGAATGTCATAATCATAAAAACCCATAAATTTAGACCATTAAAAATAAAAATAGTGTGCAAGCTGCATAGGTGCATTCAGGGGTTTCTGTGTGGATCAGGCTTGTCCATCGTCCTGGCTGACTGCAGACCAGCCCTGCCGTGCTGACTGACTGTCAGGGGGCTGGAGACGCCACTATCTCTCCCCCTGGCCACGGCCTGATCCTGCGGAGGATCCCTGACCGCCACGCCTGGCGGTTTCAGCTGCTTGAAGGCTGCAGTGTTTGCTGACTGGACTGCAGGGGTTGTTACTCCCACACCAGGGGGTCAGCTAATCCACCGGCTGCCCCGCAGAGTGTGAGTGATGGTGGCCCGGCACTGCAGGCTTGACTGAGCAGCAGATAGAGATGAATTGAACCCCTGGAGAGGAGAGTGAGCAACCAAGAACAGGAAAATGACTGCGACCCTGCTTCAAGTCTCTGCTGTGATCACTGAGAAGGGTCGGTGACATCCATCTGCCGCCGGAGTCAGCATAGCACAGGGGAGGAAAGACTGTGTCCCCTCCCTCAGGCTTTGCCCTTGGCTTTAGTTCTGAAGTTAGTTAAAACATGTGCAGAGAGAAAACTGAATATTTTCTCTCTGTACATGCTTAAAAGTGAAACCCTGACAACAGGGTTTTGACATGCAGGTTTCAGAGCACATCACAAGGTGGCAGTACATCCAATGACTAAATACTGTCGGTCTCTCCTGTCACAGATAAACTTATATTTGTGCTGCACAGGATAAATCAGCAGAATTTACAATAAGACACCTACTCATACATTCTATTTTGGTGTGACAGCTAGTTACAGACACCGTCATTTATCTGGAGGTTACTCTTTGGTTGTTGCGGAGCAATAGGCTCACTTTGAAACAGAGTTGTTAATCTTCACCTTGGCTGGCAGCAAGAAATACAACAGCTTAAATTTACAACCACGTCTTAATACAGAAGTTGAACTTGTTGTGATCCCAGTTGTGCTCTATTCCTGCCAGAGGACATCTTATTACACCGTCTGAGCAAAGCTTGAGCCCAGACCAAGAGGTGAAGGTCATTCAGGGTCTCAGCATCACGCTATGAAAACAAAAAACATTTATTTAATGAACATTAAATGCATTTTACTGATTTCACCGTATTGATTTATGGGATATCAGTGGAAAATTAATTTCTGCTCTTGCATACATTCAACCAAGTTGCAACAAATTCCTTCTTACACAAAAAAATTATTTTAAATTTTCAGGCTCAAAATCTTAATTGTCAGTGTTTTGGGTTTTTTTAAAAAAATCTGTAGCAGCACAAATCAATTCCCTGGATTCAGTCAGAGCAACGCAGATAAAGAAAAGGGGAGAAATACTTCTTTCCATCTGTTTTGGCCACTCGGGCTTTCCTGCCGTGTTGGAGGAATTGATCGTTGACTGTCTGAAGGTCCTCTCCCTCTCTTTCATTCTCATGTCATCCAGTTCAGAAGTCCGGTTGAATTTATTGTCTCTGTTTATGGTCGGGCCGAGCAAAGTGCGATCTGGCTCTCTGGACAGACTCTTCGAGGACCAGAGAAGAAGGGAAAGGCCTGAGGATCTACGTTGGTCACATTTTGGGACACTGTGTTTGGACTTTAAGTCGGTTCATTTGGGGACATTCGTCAAATTGAGGACATAAGCTGTCATCATGTATAGCTAGGGTAAAGTTTGGCACAGATCATCTGTGGTAAACACTTCCAGGGAATTACCTCAAGTCAGTCAGTGTCTCTAAATGATACACCCACACATGTGTTTGTGTGTTTGTATGGGTGGGTTGGTGTACCTGAGAGCAGCGGTCCCACCTCCACAGTAAAGCCATAAACTCAGTTATCCACTCCCACTGATTCCTCCTCAAAACATGCAGGCCTCTGACATGCTGATTGCTTTATTGATATTGATCAGGGCAAAGTGTCAAACCACTCGTCAATCTCTCTCTCTCAGTGGTGGGGAATTGTTATTTATGCAGAGGGAGGAGGTTAACATAAACAAGTCAGTGAAGTTCTATATGGTTATAAAATATGTATTTTCTACACTGTATATCATCATCTACCTTCTTTGTGATGCAATGCAATTACAATGCTTTCATATCATTTTTAATTGCATTTTGTATTATACAAAATCAAAGTTGTGCGTGCATGTCGTGTCAGAACAGTAGTGTGGTTGCCAGTTGTGCACTGAGCCACATCCAGTATTCCTTACACAACACTAATTAATTGGAGTCCAGTGTTTAAGGACAAATTGCATCAATTGCCACTGCTTTGCCAGGCATTACTTATTAATATACCTCCTGGTAATAGAGTTGCTGAGTTGATTTAATTATGTTCATTTAATGATTCCGACAAAGCACAACTTGGCTTTCAACATCCTCAAACCAAATATTCTGTGGCTTTTGACCTATTGCTTGTAACCCCACTCAGTGCTGTCCTTATCATCCCAGCACGATTGGTAGGCTGGAGCCTGCATGCCACATTTACAGTGCAAATGTTATCGTTCCAATGACACTTTAAACAGTCTTTATCAATATATAGTCATTCAAGGTTTATGAGCTTTGATAAAATGCCACTAGCAAAGCAGGGTCATTACAATGTGCAGCTATGAGGTGTATTTCTAGGTTCAAATAATTATTTCTGTGAATCATCCGGAGCTTTTAATGCTCAACGGGTAAAATAAACACTCGGCATGTCGAGAGGACAAAGTGGCCTAAGTGCAAAAGATATTGATTTTCTCCTCAGGAAGAGCAGCGTAAGGGCAAACTACAGTGTGAGTTTGGCAGAACCTTATCATCCTATTATCTTTAAAACAGTGGGTTATCATAATTGCTTACTTAATAATTCTATAAAACTGTAGAGGTGCAACCTTTGCCTAGGCAGTAAACTGTCAAGTGCTTTTGATGCTGAGATTGGACAGATTCCTGACATTGTTAGAAATGCTGCAACCTATTAATTTTATTGGGCAGATTGCAAACACTAACAGATCAGTAATTTCCACTCAAGCAAAAACAGTTTCAAATATTAACTGGATTAACTAACACAGAAAGCATAGCGTGTAATGAACTTTTTCTTTGGAAACACATTAAAAAACAACAAGTTTTGTCCTGTTACATCTGAGCAACAAGTACATTTTTAAAACAATTAACCAGTAGAAGCTAGTTCTCTGCAGATGTGACTGATTTCACACCTCTGCAAGTATGTTGAGCAATGGGGTAGACATACTTAATCAACAAGCCCAAACCTCAGCACATTTAACTCAACAAGGTGTTGTTGATGATGCTGTCCTCCTACGTGGTGCCAGGTGACGATTTCTAAACAAGGTTGGCTTTGGGATCAGTGTTTAAGCCACATGCGAGTAGAGAGTTCAACAGTTTGTAATCCTTGCGAACTCAGATAGAGACAACAAGGAAACTCCCCAAGCCAGAGTTTACTGAATTCCCCTGAGCGATCCTTTTTGTTTCTTACTATTTCTTTCCATTACTGGAAAAAGGGGGTTCTATGGAGGCAGCAAATGCTACAAAGACACGTTGTAAAACAAAACAAGCGTACATCTGACAGGTGCTCTCCTCTGCCGAGCAGGCAGTAACCTTGGAGGGAGTAGACAGGAATGTAGCAGCCCTATCTGAGCTCAGAGGGAAATACTGACTGCAAAGGCCTTTTTTTGTTCGGAGAGAAAAATCAATATTCCAGAGTTCATCACACGAGCAGGCATTTTGTTTTTTTTTCCAGGTGGGCTCCAGCTATGTGAAACAGGCTTAGAGTGACCCCTGGAAAAAAAATAGTTAATGCCTAACTTCTTTATCTTTGTTTTACAGCCAAGGGTTGTACCTCCAAATCAATACACGATACACAAATATCCCAGGGCTCCATGTTCTAGACAGAGAGCAATGACGAGGGCTTGAGAGTCAGGCAGCTTCACACCACCTGGCAGAGAGAAAGGTCTGTTTCTAAGGCCTGGTTGTGTTAATGTAGAAAGAGTGAGGCTAGATTATATATCAGGGCTCCTGTAGAAAGCAAAAGGCAACATGCAGCAGTTTTTCTTTAGATACATTTTTTTTTTTTGAAGAGCAAAAAGTATGAAAAAAGAGCAAATCATTGACAGGATTATAAGAAAAAGTTCAAAAAACAAAAAAACTGAATATACTCAAAATACTGTAGGCCCACAAGTTACACATGAGGAGACCTAAAGCTTAGACTCTTAGTCCAGGGGGGACGTCACATTTTCTCAAATTTGTCAGCAGAGCCATGAAGTATAAACCCAACTAAATAGAACTGTGAGTGTGTGAGTTTTTCCAGTTTAGGAGAATTAGGCCGCGTGCTAATAGCATTACAAAAGTTGCAATCGTGTAATAAGCTCCTCTAAGAGGTCTGTCAGCTCCCCGGACGCCAGCTATGGCATTAAAAGGAACAAAACATCTGAGTTTGGAAAATACAATTCAGGTTGCTGGATGATTTAGGACAGAAGCTTTGTGCTACAGTAGCTGGGAGCTGCTCTACATCAGTCACAAACAGAGTCTACAGTAATAATAGATAAGAGAATAGGATTGATGCTGTGTAAATTCCCCAAGGTGCATTCCCACTGGTCCTCTGTTAAACCCAATCCCAAATCTTTCTCCCAAGTAGATTTCAGAATAACTACCTAAGTGTTGTGCAAACTAGATGAATAATTATATACAGATGAAACTGCAGAGGGATGGAAAGGTGAATAAAGATTCTATACATAGGGCAGACAAGGAAAGTTAAATGTATTAGGTTGAATAAAACTGTGAAAGAAATGTGCAGAACTGAGTTTGTGGAACATGTTTTGAGAAAAATACACATTGAGAGTTAGAGAAAAAAGATTGATACCCCTTTTATGCTTGTAGGGTGAATATGAAGCTACAGTCCAACCTGTCGTTTCTACTCTTGAGTTTTAATACAGATTAAAAAAAATAAAACATGTTAATTGGTGAGCTTTAGGGGTGCTGGTGGGCAAATTTCGTAACCTTTGGATAGAGTCAGGCTAGCTGTTTTCAGCCTTTATGGTAAGCTAAGCTGTAGCTTCATATTTAGCGTACAGACATGAGATTGGTATCAATGTTCTCATATTAGTTTTGGCATGAGAGTTAATAAGTATAAGTATAAGTAGACCTGTATAAGTATTTTCCAAACTTTTATATTCACAGTTAGTTTTGTTTTTAAATGATCTGCTCCTTTTTGCTTTCTGTCTGAATGAAAAAGAGACTAATATTGACTTTCATGGAATATTTACAAGCTGCACTGGAAGAAATTTCACAAAAACACGACCTGTTGAAATTGGGATTGAAGGTCTCAGCATGTAGCCTGGGAATGCAACATCTGGACCTCGATAGCAGGCCAGCAACTTTTCCCTGCTGTTATTACAAACCCCTTGGATGGACGGCCGAAACTAGCAAGGCGTTTACAGCAAATATCAACAGGCTTGAGGTTTTCTCTCCTGTCTGTGTCTACGCTGGCCAAGATAGTTGATATCTGTCACTGTCTGGTACTCTGTCCCTGCAGACCTTGTAGCGAATCAACACAGCAGCTCCCAGACAGATAAAATGCCACATCAGAGTTTCAGAGGCATAAAGCAGGTTCCAGTTCCCAACTAGTGTTATGATGAGAGAAAGGAGCATCCACTTAGGGCGGACAGACAACCCCCCCTCTTCTGATAGTAGCTGGTAATCTCTGAGGTCGACCTGTCAGTCAGGTCCTGGAGACAGATGACGTGAGGCCCCTGATAGGCTGTCTCCAACGGAGGAGACACCAGCCGGCCGCACGGGCTTCTGGGACAGAGAGCAGGACCCAAGGCGACGGACGGATGGCGGGACTGATGGGGGAGGGCAGGAGAGATGAAGACAAGGTGGGTCAGGGAGGTGGTGTGGCAGAGGAATGCCAAGGCAGAGAGGTGGGGGTCATGGAGAAGGTCTCCTGATGAGCAGAGAGACAGTTCTCTGCTGGAGATCGTTGCGTGGCTGACAAAGTTTACTTAACACCAACCCCTGGGAGCTCGGGTCACCGGGGGGGGAGGAGGCCCTGCTCGCTCCGAGAGTTAGATTGTTGTCACAGAAAAAGATCTGGAGAACAGTGAGGAGGTAGAATGACTGAGTGCCTCTGTGGTACTGAGAGAAGCATTTGCTTGTCCAATTTTAGATTTTATACTGTCTAAGTAGTCACTGTCAACTCACATTCAACTCAATACAGTATGAAAATTAACTTTCAATGACAACATTACCATTTACTTAAATTACATTGTTGAATGATATGCACTTTGGGAGCAGGGTTACCTCTGACAGCTCCTCCTCGCTGGTGCATTTAAGAAAACTTATGTTGTTTACTCATGCAGGTAATGCAAGGCGCTACAAAGCTCAGAAATTAATTTTCTCAAAATCTGAGTTAACTTTTTGTTTCTCATCCAGGTTTTATTTCCTGACTTTCACAAATCCCAGATATTGGAGTTCCCCACAGTAAAAGACACCAACAAGTGAGTGTTTTCAAAACCTACCCAACCCCTCTTTTTGGTATTAACCTCACAGTGGTTATACAAGAAGAAGAGAAGAGGCAAAATGTCAGCTCAGTCATCCTCTTATCATCCGACTGGGGTGTTAGATGTAATGTCTTTTAAATACTTTTTCATTGGACCTCGTTAATTTCCAGGCCAAACACTCAAACTGAATTGTCTAGAAAGATATTTTTTTTATGGTGCAGTGATGAGCTTATTTGTATCTATATCATATCAAGTGACCATTTTTGACATTGTGACGTTATTATGTGGCATTATTATGATATCTTATGATAATAATGAAACAATGAAAAGACCAAAACCAAAGTTTTGGTTCCACTTTCCAAATTGCCTATTCTGTCTGGGTAAGTCACAAAAGTCGTAAATCCAACAACAAATTTTACATACAAAATTGATATTGTTTCATTTTTTCAAAAAGCCGACTAATTTTCTATAACCACGGGGCAGTATAGTTTTCAGCTAATGCTCCTCAAACAGGAGTAAAAAGTGGGTTTGTTGCAGACTATTTTCAGCTGTATACACATACATATACAGCAGCAGGATAGTGTGTGTGGAATTGATCAAAGCAAATCACATATACTAAAACACATCATCAACATACAACTGTATAATAGTTGGGCTCATTATTATGTTTTCAATATTTTCTTGACAGTAATGGAGGTCAACATACAACTGTATAATAGTTGGGCTCATTATTATGTTTTCAATATTTTCTTGACAGTAATGGAGGTCTGTGGCCACAGTGGTTGGTACTGCAGTTCAAAGGTGTCAAACAAAGGTGAAACAAAAAATGAAATCATTTTCAATATTTGTCTTTCAAAACGTGTCTTATGGAATCACTTCATTGTTGTGGCTCTCTAATCAACTTCAAACAAAAATACCTACAAAATATGAATGTATTACTTATACCCAAACATTCCCTGTGTAGGTGAATGTCATCAAGGCATTTCCATTTGACACCTGACATGTCCGTCCTTAATAGAGGTGACCATCTTGGCGCAGAATGGAATACATATGCCAAATGTTTCCACTTTCTCTCACTTTTTGGCTGTGTGTGCTGTAACAGAGATACATGGTCACTGGGCAACTGACAAAGGCTATCAGTATTCCTTTAATATGTCAACAAATCCAAAGTAATCCTGAATGAGTAGTGATAGTCATTTGTTTAATGTAAGGATGTTATCAATTTTTACAAGCTGGCATTGTTGGCTAACTTCTCCCCTGCCTAGCATACCAGCATACCATTTTCCCTCTGTGGCAGCTACTGCCCATGATTCCTATTAGATTACAGACGAGATTTATCAAACTGGCTTCCGGTTTTCAGATAGGATAGTGACAACACTTATCTCCAGATATTCGCTTATCAAAAAACAATTTAGTGAGAAAAACAGACATTAGCCCAGATTTTTTTACACTGCAGAGTGCTCCAGATTAGCCTCCTCGGTACAAGGGTCTGTTTGCACTATGCACACACACCTCCATCCGCCCGGATAGAGAAGCATTAACATTGCCTTAGTGCGCTCTTGATGTCACTGCCATTACGTTCGCATCAAGCTCTTGGACTTTGAGACTTGATCAATTCCCCTCTGACGTGGAACGCTGAAAGAAATGTATCACAAGCCAATTGTAGACAGACGAGAAGGGAGCTAACCGTTGTAAAGCGTTTTGAGGTGCTGGTGTGCGTGTACATTTGTGCACATGGTGTTGGGTATGTGTGATTAATCTGGCAGCAGGGATGGGCCCATAGGCCAGTCTTAGCAGCTGGTGAGAGAGGTCACTACAGGAGAAGTAGCCGGTGGGTCACCATGAGGTTATCCTGACCTCGGCTTGATTTTATGCTGCCTCTATTTATCAAGAACCAAGGGAGGCATGTGTTTGTATGAGGTTTGTACAGATGTGTGCATGCCAAGGCATGCTTCTGTATGTGTGTGTGTGTGTGTATAGAGAGAATGGCTAATTTCGGAGCAGCTATGGGATTTTACCAAAGATGTTAGTTAAATTTTCAATCGTGGGTGTGAAGCCAAAGGCCATTTGGGGGAGTGCACTTATCTGATAGCACTTATTTCTGTTCCTGTGACCCTGGAAAAGAAGAGAAGAGAAGAGAAGAGAAGAAAAACTGGGCAATAAAGTTGTACAGAGCATGCCAAGGCTTTATGGAGTTAATAACAATGTTGGATCTCCAGTAAATTACCTTGTTCTGTTCACTGTTCAGTGCGTTTTGAGTCTTTTTCGCCAAACACCTGTTGGCATGTCAGATGAGATGGTTCATGTGAAGTCTTTGTGCCCAACAAGCATTCAGACTATTTGTTCTTTCCATGGATGATGCCTGTAAAAGGGGCTGCAGGTGCTTGGGCCAGGGGCACAGTGTCTAGGGGCCACGTTAACTATTAACACAGCCATATAACACTGTTACTGATTACCGCCTCCTGCTCTTGAGACTCCCACTGACCTGACTCACAGGTAGGAATCCCGCTAGGTGTGTATTTGTGTGTGTGCACGCTCCTGTGGTGTGGCTTTTATATACCAGCACTTCACCATGCGTGGTGTTGGAAAGCAGCCTCCCTTCTGGTCATAATTCTTTTTTTTCTTCCTCTCCCTCCCTCTATTCATCCCTCTCTGCTTCCTTCTCTCCCACGTAGACTTGTTCACACAGTTCAGGCCTCTCCCTCGCTGGATCTTTGCAACGACCTTCATGATGACCTTTATCCTTTCTGCCATAAAACGTCAAGACGTAAAGTTGTCTTGTACAAAGTTAAGAGGAACCATGTTTGACATGTAGTGCTCCAGGTACTTTACTGTGGGGCAAAAGTCTAAGGTGTAGAGGACATTGATGAATGACTCTCAGCACATGTACAGCCAGGCATGTTGCTGTGAGATGAGGAAATGTCACGGTGTTGCACTGCAATGTGAACACACTTTGTGATAAGAACTCTACACGTTACATTACATATGTAATATTTTATATGTGATGTTTCTAACTCTTGTTGGCAATTTATGAATTACGCTTTAGTCAACTAAAACATCTGCAAGCCCTGTAATGAGACCTGTCGATTTGTAAAACCTGCTGGTGCACCTTATCGGTCAGCCACCGCCATTAACAGCAACATCCTTCCAACTGCTTCTATTTTTGAGATGACACAGATGAGAAACTTCGGGTCTTTACAGAAATAGGTCAACATTTTGTGAGATACACTAATTCACTTTCCTTTCTAGGGTTAGGTGAGAAGATCAATACCACTCTGATGTCTGCGTGTTTAGAGCTAGAGGTGATTTGTCTAGCTTAGCATCCACTAACACCTCTAAAGCTCACGACATAACATGTTCTATCTCATTAATCAGTATTATTAAGGAGTTACGTCTATTCTTAAATCCCAAAATGTCATTTTGTATTTCAGTTTTTGTACGGACTAATCAAACGAGACGCAACATAATTATGCATTAGTGAACTGTGGAGGTGTTGATATGCTTTTGAACTCACTTCTGCTTCCTGTCATTATGCTAAACTAAGCTAAGTGGCTCCAGCTCCTTATTTAACACATAGACATGAGAGTGGTGTCAACTTTCTCATTTAACTCACTTGCAAGAAAGCACATGTGCTTCTCCCAAATTGCTATGCTGTTCTTGTATTATGTCAATAAAGTAAGCACTGAAAAATTGTTCATTTTAACCTTTGAAACTGTGCAGACACAGAAGGTTTTGCACTCAACTTTTTTTGTGTTTTCCAGATGTTGAATCATGTTTTAATAATCTTCAGAGATCTCAAAATCTTGGCAGTGGGTTACTCATTTTGCAACAGATGAATGTGGATTGCACACAGTAAATCTTAACAGTAAAAACCTGGATGTCATGTTGTCATCTTTTCTAATTTAAATGTGTCACAGAGTGGCACTGAAGATATCAGCTGTGGCACCGCTCCATCCTCACCTTGATTCACCGACATTATCTTGTTGTGTTAATCGCGTTTCATGAATAATATCAGGCAGTCCAGACCTCACTGATATCTGCCTGCCTGAATGCAGCATCTTGAGGCTATAAGGCTGCGTTCTAGCAGATCTGTAAACATTGGGCTTAGAGGAGCCTAAGCACCCAAGCTGCTGACCGGTGTCTATCAAAACAAACCACACACACATTGGCCAGGGTCTGCCTTTGTGTCAAAAGGCGGAGGTCAAGCAAGAAGACTTCTCCTTTTGAAGTTCAGAAATGTATTTTTGTCTTGGTTTGGAAACAGACTCAAATAAAAAAAAAAATTAAAACAGTTTACATATTCATAAAATTATCTACCAACAAATTTCCAACTACAGGTGTACATACAGTCTTTATATATTTAAATTATGGTTACACAGCTTTAGTTGTGACAACAGCATTCCTGTAAAATAACTGGCAATGTGGACGTGACTGCAACACTGTACTGAAGTCAGGCCAATCGAGAACTGAGCCAATGGCAAGTCAGATCAGCCATGTCTTTCTTAGCCTCTTTTGTTGAGGCATACAGTCCAAGTCACAATAAGGGATTTAACTGTACGTGCTGCAGATCACTCTGATATGGCTTCCTTTTATTTAAATAGGAGACCCAGCGGTCAGAGCAGAAACTGGATGTGTTTGTTAGATACTGGAGAGGGCCAACACCGCTCATGTCTAATTTTGCAGTAATATTCATACAAGGAAGTCCTGCATTCGAAACCAATCTGTTACAGTAAAGTAGAAGGCATTGTGACACATTGTTTTTCGACTAAGCTGTGTGTTTTCTGCCAACAGGGACACAAACCAGCCTGAGATATTATACTCCCACCATGGGCAAACATGCAAACACAGCGAGCCACTGCTCCGCGTGGTACAGTACACACCGTTAGAGAGGGCACAAAGGAAGGCGCATGATTGGTGTGTTTGACAGCGATCTGATAAAACCATAATTGGAGCATGTAGAATGCATATGTTTTTTCAGGCAAACAAAACCCTGGTCACGCCATAGAAACTACCTCTCAATGTTTTCATTGTCTGGCAACTGACTAAAGTGAAGGAGAGGGCGACAGAAACCTCCAAGTCGGTCTGAGAGTGTGTTTAATGTGTGCGGAAGGGGAGCTGTGTGAGTGTGTGTTTGTCTGCATGTGTGTGAAGTGTGAGAGGCCGGGACGAGGCGAGGTTGTACGGTCATGGAAGGACAAGTGGCGTGCAAAGTCGGCCATGTCTGGTGGAGCTCCAGACCTCTTTGAGTGAAGCTCAAATCTTATCAGATCTCAGAGGGCTTATTTGTTCTTCTGACTGAAAAGCTATAGACACATTTGAACACATTTTCCCCTGCAAAGAAAGTTTAACTGTATTTACAGAAGGTCAAGGCCAAACTTCAGCACTTCCTACTTGAAAAGACAGTTTCTTTGCAACACTGTTTAGCGTCTTGCTGTCATTTCTGCATGTATTTTCGGTTCATGCAAATTACAAAAAAAAAAAAAAGATATTTTCTCACTTACCTTTAGTGGTATCCAGCCATGAATGGACATACAGATAGTTTTGGCTTTATCTGCTCAGGTTTGGAGATATCTCTCCCAGAGATTTCTGCCTCTACCGCTATGAAAAGTTTTTATAGAAACGGCTTTCTATAGATATTTACAGCATAGATGTTATTTTATAGAAAAAACAGTAGCTAGCAGTTGTTGACTTAATATCTAAGCCATCATTAATTATTATTTATACCTGTGCTTCTGGGAAGATCATTGCTGCTGATTTTTATAATGTAATTTTAATGGGCATTCGGAACAAAGATTCATTCATTCACCCCCGTTGTATTGGGTGGAGGCAGTAATTTGAGAGAGAGATATCCTTCAGCCTGAATAAATGAAACCAAAACAACCTGACCAGTGAGATAGCACTAAAAAAAAATGTGTTATTTTGTAATTTGATGTAGTGACACTGTAAAATGAAAAACAAATAATGTTAACAATATTAAGAACTAAACTATAAAATGAAGTCTGGTTTTGAACAAGTTTCATGTATTTCACAGCAGACATTTTGACTTGTCATAGCAGGAGAAGCACTGGTGTACTAATAACACCACTAATAACATTAACAATGGCTCTGTTTTATTAAAATGTCCCAGTAAGTCGTGACGATGTGAGAGTAAGCCAAGCATGAACAGCGCCTGGACCATTAAACAGAGCTAAAAGGAATTCATCTATTTTAGTTTTTCCCACCTGTGCTTCTCTGATTGTGTCAACATCCAAGATCTCCAACTATATTGCTTCATCTGTCCCCCAGTTTGATTTTAACACCTGCTGATTGTTTCAGTTACACCGCACACTCCTTTCATATCTCTCTAACAAGCATTTGAGTCTCCGTAGACCTTGAAAGCATGAGTGGGCTTGCAAGGTCTGCCAGCTGCTCTGTCCATTCTCCACTAGAGTGTCAGGCCTGAGCTTCCACCCCTCTGTGGTCTATGGCCCTACTGCCAGCTCTCTACCGCCATCGCTACCACCCACTCACCTCCAAACTGTCTCTGTTTTGCTATCAGTGACGTCACCTCTGCCCAAGGCTGTTTTCTCTCGGGCTGGGGCTCCAAACAGCTGATTCAGGGAAAGTCACAAAGTGTACTGTAGGAGACCTGACCTTCTCTCCTGAGACAAAACACATAGAGAGGGGCTGGCTACACAGGATGGAGACGCTAGCGTGGAAACAATAACATGGCCTCTGAATCCACACAAGAGATGAGGTTTGGTTTTCCAGAGACAGAAAGACGGCGTCTTTGACAGGTCCACACTCGGTCCCTGTTTGCTCTTTGATCACATTTATTGTGTGGTGGATTCCAAACTTTCTTGCTGGTGTGATTCCTTGCTTCTACAAGTTGTCAACAGTCCAATCGAAAGGCTGAATTTTAATTTAGTGGATTCATTCATTAATTAATAATCAATCTAATCTAATTTAATCTCAAATTTACAAGAAACAAAAAACATTAGAAAAAAGTCAAGCATTAAGAGAATTCATGTTTTTTTTGTTTGTTTTAAATCTTTTAAAGTTATAAATGTTTTCTTTCTTTCTTTCCAAGAGTCAGTTGCTAAATATGAATCTACAGCTAGTTGTGCTTTGCTCAAAAACTGGAAACAGGGAAACAGCTAGCCAGGCTCTGTCCAAATCTGCCTACAGCATCTCTAAAGCTCACTAATTTGCATGTTATATATATTTTTTCATCCCTTATAGAGGCGGGCTAGCTGTTTCCCCTGTGCTAAGCTAAGCTAACCAGCCATTAGCTGTAGCTTCATATTTGGCCTACAGACGCCGCAGCAGCATCAATCTTCTCATTCATCTCGCTGTCATCAAGTGAATAAGCCCATTTCCCGAAATCGTGTCATGACCCCGGCCGACAGGTTTGCAGCCACTCGCACAGTTTTGTAATTAGGAATAGTAATGATGCAATTTTCCTGTAAGAGCCACTGAATCACCACCAAAGAATGTGACCTCAAATAAACCAAAAGCATTTTTTGGGCTAACAGACATAAAATCTCAGTCATCTCAGTCTCAGTTTGCATTCTGTATTTTTTTTTAAACATTTGAATAAAAAAGATCCACATAAGATAAACTGTAATATTTATTTTTACACATTTTGGATTCTTTTCTTTTTTTTTCAGTTTCTTTGTAGATGTGGTCTCTATGAAAGGTTGTTCTTTTTTCCATACAGTTTCACTGTTGTGATCACACTGTAAATACAATTAGTGGTTAAGTGTGTTGAATCGTACACCTCTGCCTTATCTTATTTTAATGGATTTTTAAACACTTACGTTTTATATGTAACGGATGGGGGGGGGGGGGGCTTATCTGACTAAAGGCTCTTTCCTTTAACATGGCACCTAAGAGGCAGAAATGATCATGGCTTCCTGAAGCCTCCAAAAACGCTGGAAGACTCCTGCCATGAGTCAACTGCTTGTCAACCACTCAGCACCTGATTTTCATCTAGTAAAACCCAGTTAAGGGCAGAACATTCTCTCTTAATCCTCCTGGTCTGCTCTACTTTCATTCAAAAACACGAACAGCGAATTCTCCTTCACCCCGTGTCATGAAGAGCATTCACTTTTCTGTCTCTTTCATCTGTCCACATCATAGCATATCTAAAAATAGTAAACGGACTTTGGTCTTTTGCAGACAACTGCTGATTAAAGAGCCCACATCAAATGAAGCCCAGCTTGAAAAGCGTACAAACTAATTTCATAATTCTATGCAGGAGATCTTTCCCCTTATCTACTTAATCCAACATCCAATATGATTAAACACAACCTGATAAATGTGCAAATTAATATTATAATTACATGCAGCGAGACTTTGCTCTGCTAATCCACTTAATCCCTCGTACTACAGAGCAATGTGCTCAGCCGCAGCTCGTCTCTCTGAAAGCTTTGTTTGAATTTCAACTCCGTGGAATAACAGAACAAGCCCAGTGTCTTATATGAAATCTCAAAGTGAAATATCTTTGCTTACAACCAATTATGTTTTTTTTTAATCTCTGTTTATCTGGAGTATTCCCACTGATATTAAGGGTCCATTTCAAGGCAAGGAGACAAGAGCAGCACAAATGATATGACACCATATGTTATAGTTGATGTGTGATTGGAGCCAAAGTTAAGAGAATGGGTCAAACGAACCCTGAAGCTTGTGTCAGGCTGATGTGACATTGTGACACTGGTGTGATAAACTGGAGCTGCTGGAAACACAAACAATAACTCATAACTACAGATAAACGTGCCTCCATCTTTCTCAAGTCACAGATGGGACTCTGTGGCAGGGAGAGAGAAAAACAAATCCACCTCCAGCACTGACTTACACACTCAAACACACATATACACACATACACACTCATGGACACACACTCGGTGTAAGCAGGCAGGTGAGCAGGGCGTTCCGTTGTGGGCGAGCCGAGGAAGCAAGGACGGTACATGTCCGAAATGACAAAGGTTGCTTTTACACCTGTCATGGCCCGTTTAATCATCTACCACTTCAAACAGGAGAGTCTGACGCTCACGGTCTCCCAGCAGCCTTTGCTCCAGCAGCTCCGGACAAGCTGCCATTCAGTAGAAGACAGGGAGAAACAGACCTGTGCAGGTATAAAACTTAACTGTGTCTTCCATAAAGTAAGAGCAAATAGGCCAATGTTTTAAAAGCTCCAGCGGCAAGACATGGAGGTCATAAATACAGAAAATGGCTTTCACAGATGGCACGGCTGATGTAGTACGTTAGGAGAAATGTATAAATTGATCTAGATTGAATTAAACTGATAAATCCTGCATGGATTTACACATTTACAAGAAAGAGAAGAAATAGATGAGAACCTGTTGCTCAGCCTAATAAGGAGAGGATGTGCATTGTATTTCTTTATTTATTATGGATATTTTATTTTGAAACTGAGTGTTTCAGGGCAATAGACAACAAGATTACTTTGATCATTATAATAAAACTCACCATTTAGTGTTCTAAGAATATACTGAATCTCCAGTCAGTTAATCTGAAACTGTATTGTAGTGTGTGTGTGTGTGTAGTTTTAAATTGCATATGCCGTCAATTATAGACACGTTATTATATATTTATGTAATTAATGTATGATTTTATACTGAGACTTTAAGTTCTTTTAATGACAAAACAAAAAAAAAATGATTGGCTTTTTGTAGCCATCATGCCACTATAATATCTGCAAAATAACAAATACATCACATACACAAGCAATGCTGAATTTAAAGTGCAATTTTACATTTAATGTTCAGTATTATCAGCAGATAAAACGAATGTGAATGTCAGCAGCAACACTTCTGAGGAATTTGTCAAGAAAAAGTGGGGATTTTATTTTAATGGTTGCAAAAAAATTATGCAATACCATCAAAATGCAAACCCCCATCCAAACTGAAAAATATTCCCCCTTTATCATCTCCTATTATAATTAATCGCCTATTACGACGTGTATGGCTCCACGTGCGCGCCAAGCATTGTGTGAAATGCTAAGATAAAAGGAAAATGCGCCAAAACAGCTGAGTGGTGATTAAAATGATGAATCGAGTCTCCTTCCTGCGTGTTTTACATGCAGCCACGGTCGTTTCTCATTAATCACGACCGAGACATCAGAGACGTGCTCGTGTTTAGGGCGTGTTAAATGTCCACAGAGCCTTTTATGAGCCTGTGCCACGGAGAAATCAAAACTGCGCTCAGTGGCGTTTTCGCTGAGTCACAAAGAAACTACTCACCAGGTCAGAGCCGCCATCATTAATAATACGTCACCTGACATTAATCCCAGTTTTAGTGAAGAACCTCGGTGTAATTCCTGCTTCCTGTTATCTCCGTGACGGCGCGCATATTGGGCAGAATTGTCTAATCAGGAGCAGCTTATAACAAGTGCTGGAGTGTTGGAGATAATCATTATCAAGTCGGTACATAAGGCTGTGACACCTGAAGAGGGTCGGCCATTGGCCTGCACACCTCCTGAAAGAAACAAGCCCAAGGCCTTCTGGGTAAAAAGTGGGGAAGAAGAAACAGAAGCTTTAGTTATGTATTATTATTATTATCATTATTATTATTATTATTATTATTGCTGTTGTTGTTTCTTTCATATTTTTTTTAATATTATATTATTTTTGTATTTCTTCTAACGAAACTAACATTTGTTGAATATTCTACAATATTCCCAATATTCCATTTAGAGTTTAAAAAAAATTACATTTATCACTATTATTACTATTATTATTGGCAGAGTAGTGGGCCTATTAGCCTACAATTACAAGATGTGTACATTTTAAAGGCCCCTTCCAGTTAAATGCGTGATAAGGATAATTAGATTACGGGCCTGTCTCTGACATCCACGCAGGCCCACAGTGGTTGACCGTCTGTGGATAAATGTGGAGACAGTTCGGCGTCCTGCCACTTCTCCTCGCAGGCCCCGTGTGTCAGAGCAGCACACTTTGACATCCCTGCGAAAACACCTCATTTATCAAATCCCGAGGCCCCGGCAGCCAGTGACTTAGGAGTGAGAGAGAGGGAGGGAGATGGAGGGGGGGAGGAGAAGAGAAAAGAAAAGAAAAGAAAAAGAAAAAAGAGCAACAGGATTTTGTATTCTCGCACCTCCCTGACAACTGCTCACTGAGACGATGGGATGGGAGACGGTAGCGCGTGGTTTGGTTACTCCCTCTGATAAAAGCACATCTCCTAAAACCTCTCCAGTTACTGGCTGCGCGGCTGTCAGGTGGTGTGCCGGGCTGGATCCACTCTCACAGCTGGGAGCAGGCAGAAGCCATGAGGCTGACTCAGTGTGCCTGCATGCGCAAAAACAATATGTCCCCAAAGATGAATTAATATTTTCTGCGGAAACTTGGAGCTGTAGCCTTCAGATTTATTTCCACATGCACCCACATAGACAGCCAGAGCCACACACTGAAACGCGACCTTTGTTACATCTAAATTTAGACATTCAGAGCAGCAGGAATACTTTCAACAACAGTGGCGACGGTGCTGGAGACGTGGAGTTTCAGCTCTTTTACCATCAACAGCAGCAGTTAATCCTAAGAGCATGCATATATTTATATCAGTAGATATTATGCTCTGATATCCTACACTGACTTGCTCGTCATCCATAAAGTAACTATTCATATTCACAGTGTAGTGCCAGCATCACAGCAGCCTACTGAGCAGCAGCTACAACAGCAGAGCTATTAAATGTAGTAATAATAGTAGAGGTAGTAGTAGTAGTTTTATTAGTCACAGCAGAATCAGTAGTAATAATAGTATAAAAAGCAGTAGTAGTGGGCAAACAATAATAATCATATTTTTGTAGTAGTGGCTTTGGATGTGGTTGCTGTAGAGGCAAAAGTAAAATGCTTGAAGAAGCTGTAGTCATAGAATAAGTAGTGGTAGTAGCTCTAATAATAACAGTAACATCTTTAACAGACACAGTGGTGGTGCTAGTAGAAATACTATAATATAATATCTGATATAACTGGAGTATAATAATAATGGATATTGGCAGTGAGTTTAGCTCTGCAGCTTCAAGTAGGCCTCACACTGTAGTGGAATAGTAACATTAATAATAGTAATAATATGTTCCACAGGCCCAAAGCAGTTCAGTCTGTACTGAAGCCGTCTTGTAGTAGTTTAGTAATATATGCTACTATATATTTTGGCGATATTAGTGGGATATAGCTTAGTTATATTATTATTATTATTATTATTATTATATTAATAGGAAATGTTGGATTCCTGGGATCTCCCTGCATAGTAGCAGTGCTAATATGAGACACAAAAGTCCTCAGCTGTCCCTGCAGCTCATCCTGCTGTGCAGCAGTAGTACCATTAGTAATATTAGTGGTAGTGATGGTCTAAACGGTGGAGTCCTCAGATCCTCCTGCAGCTCAGCTATCTCCCACCCAGACAAAAAGTAAACAGACACAAATACCTGCTGAATGGCTGTGAGTGTGATGAACTATTGGTTCACCTCTGTGAGGAGAGGCGCACATGAGTGAATGATTCAATTGACACCTCGCCACTTTTGATCACCCCACTCACTCACAATGCGTATTGAGGCTGAGCGAATCATCGCGGTTCAAAGTGAGGCTCCTCACGGCGGCAGCAGGGGCGTGCTGGGAGTTTGCGCTCCTACACAGCTGAAGCCATTCAAATCCTGAACGGAGGCGTCTGACTTAAATAAACTAATTAGGAGGGGATTTATTGATCACTGCGGTGAGTACAGAGAATAAACAAGGAGGAAGACATCGAGCCTTGAATCGAGGCTTTTCAAAGGCGCGGAAATGTGAAAATAAGAAATGTGCTTTTTTCACATTAGCCTCTGAAGAACTGTATTGTATTAGTTTATTCATATTATTAAACCACTCCACACAATAATCCACTGTAGAATTAGTAATTGTGATTTTAGTCAGCAGTTATCAATCAAAAATCATCTTAATTCATTGATCTAATATGGATGTAATAATCAGCCAGTGGTGGAAGAAGTATTCAGGTGTTTTATGACAGGTAATAATTTAACTTTCAAAATCTGGCATAAACAAAAAGAGGTATTTTCAGCAAAATGTCCTTAAAGTATAAGAAGTATTTCCTATGCAGGTAAACGGGGCCTGTGGCTGGTTTATTACTGTATGTCATGTTATGGTGCAGTCATGTGGAAGCTGTAGTTCACTTGTGTATTATTTCAAAAGCTGAAGCTAATTTTAACTACATTTTATGCTGTTGGGAGGTTTCGTTGTGTGATTATTTGTTATATTTTAACCGACCAAATGTTTTCATGTAAAATCATAACGGGGAGTGTAACAAGCCCGCAGCTGTCAGATGAATACAGAGCAGCAAATAGTGCAGAATCTCCCTCATTAAAAGTGAGTGAAGCCCTCAAGTAGAGCAAAAGTTTCTGAAAATCGTTCATAAATGCACCACTGGAGTAAATGTAATTAGTTTACATTCCAGCACTGTAATCAGCAAAAATGGTTTGAATAAATGTCAGTAACTAATTAATGTTGTAAAGCAAAACAGCAGCGTTACAATACTGAAAAAATACACAATAGAAATAAAATACGCTCATTATTATTATTATTATTATTATTATTATTATTATTAGCCTGTTTAGGTGTTAGTTATTGATCAGCAGCTGCATTTGATAAAATTAAAAAGCAGAACTGATAGGAAGGGATGGAGCTCCATCTCTGCCAACAAGCACAACTGTAGAAAACAGTGAAACGTGATTGCATTAGCAAATTATAATAACTTTTATACTTTTCTCCCTCTCTCTCCTCTCTCTCTCTCTCTCTCTCTCTCTCTCTCTCTCTCTCCTTCTCTCTGTGTCTCTCCCTCTTTCTGTTTCTCCGTGTGATTGATTGGAGGAGTTCATAGGCTGGCACCCCCACCGTGTTTCCAGCCGCTCACACTCCACATGATTGGTCCGCCTCCCGCAGCCGCAGCCACCAGAAGCGCCTCCTCTCATAAACCTCCTCAGACGCCACTAACGTTTCCCAGTACTTCCAGGAGAAGCAGCGGCTCACTGTTAAGGACTTTGCTTGCGACCTATGGCACCAAACTAGCAGGTAAGTGGCGGAAAGCGTCTCCTTTTTTCCCCCCTCGATAGTCTTGCCTTGCCTTTATTCCTCCTGCCACACAGCTGGGTTAAACATCTGGCGGTGGAGTGGCGGCGACCGACACCATCATTTCAGGGGTATTGTTTTATCGCTCCAGCCTGCCTCTCCGCCCTTATCTGTTTTTGGTCTTATCAAGCGGTTATCTCTTTTGCTGTGAAGACATATTGCGTTTTGTTTCCTATCTGTTATGTGTGTGTGTGTTTGCGTGTGTGTGTGTATGAGTGTGTGTGTGTGTGTGTGTGTGTGTGTGGAGGGGAGGACAGAGATTTGACATGGACGGATCCAGTGCTTCTTAAGAGCGCATGATGGGAGTATGGCAGTCACTGTGGACTGGATGTGTTACATATGATGCACACCAGCCTGCCGTGTTATCAACAGGCAGAGTGGTTGGTCTTATTGTGGAAAGTGTAGGCTGCTCCTTTAAAGATGAGAACAAGCTCAAACCAGAGGTGGATTTTGCGTTTTTCTTGTTCTTCTAGCGACTTGATGCGTTTGTGTCCAGATGTTTATGGGACAAAATTTTTAAACTCACTCACTTGAAGCGTTTTTTGTTGTTGTTTTTCCTGTTATTCTAACAAAACTCTTTTTTCGTTACAGGGTGAACTACTCCCTGACGATTTTTGCTAACCCTTACGGTGTATGGAAAGTGCTCCTGGATGGACCTGGGCGATAACAGCTGGTCCATGGTCAAGCAAGAAGTATCCAGCAGCCCAGGGTCACCGGCTGAGCACACCTACCTGCCCGGTGACAGCAGGAGGGACGGCCCCGCCTCGGATGAGCTGAGGACTCCTCCGAGCGAGCTTGACGCACTGGGGCACCGCCGCTCCGACGGCAGATCTCTACACTCCTACGTTCACTTCGGACACCATAACAACACCCTGACCACCGCCGAGGACATCCCGCTGTTTACGGATTTAGACCAGGGCAGCAAACTCGTCCTCTCCAGCGGAGCGCACAAGGCGAGCTTGCTGGTGGACCCGAGCGACATGTACCAAACACTGGCCATCGCCGCAGCCCAGAGCCAGACTGGATATGATTCCTCCTCTGGTGGTTATATGCACTCCAACCCCAACTCCCCCGTGTACGTCCCCAGCTCCCGGGTGGGCCCCATGATACCCAGCCTCTCTTATCTGCAGGCCAGCGGCTCTGCGCAGCCCAGCCACGCCGTCTCCAGCCACTCGGTCTGGTCTCAGCCCGCCCCGGAGAGCCCCTCATACAGCACCGGGAGCCCGCACGCCTCCAGTCGGTTCCACTACCCTCCAAGCCCTCCCATGAACAACGGGACGCCCAGGGACACCGGCTACGCTAACACACTGAATGTGAGCAGCAGAGACCAGTACGGCCTCTCTCGGCCCCTCAGTGGGACCTACGCGAGTCCATACTCCCCCTATGTTGGACCACAGCTGTCCCAGCTGCCGTCACCCTGGACCGGGGGACCTTTTGATAACACCATGCTGCACACCTTGCAGAGCAGAGGCGCGCCCTTGATTCGAGGACCAAACGGAGGTAAGAAAACACACAAGGTAGAGAGGAATACATGACGGTGTAATCACTCTCACAGTCTGAGATGTAAGAGGAACGATTATATGCTTTTAATCAGACACGCAACTGCTGAGCTGGCCCTGAAATCCAATGCGCTTTTGTAACAGAACCTGATCTCCCTGTCGAGGCCAGAGCTCAAAATATCAAAACGGAATAGCCTACCCAAACTCTGTTTAACAAAGTAGCAAATATGTTCTTCTTATGTTTCAAATCAGGCAGGATTTGGTCTGAAAAAAAGAAAAAAAGAAATGAGGCCTATTAACGTGCACAGGCCTATAACTGACTAAAATATGTGTAACCATACAATACACAGGAAAACAGTTTACCTTGGCTACATTGGAAGTGCATCAAGTATATAACTCATCATTTTAATATAATTGGACCACATTTATTCTTTAAATATCCAAATTCTTACTACATCTGTGGATCTGATTTACATCAGGGGAGGGGGAGAGAAACACGGTCCCTGCTGACTGCATCGACCTGTGGAAGGGGTTTTCAAGTTTAAAAGCTGCGCGTTATGCTGATTTATGTCTTTCTTTTCAGTTTCAGATATTCTCGACGACATGGGGGAGAGCAGAGAGTGCGTCAACTGCGGCTCCATCTCCACGCCGCTGTGGAGGCGCGACGGCACGGGCCACTTTCTCTGCAACGCCTGCGGCCTTTACAGCAAAATGAATGGGCTGAGCCGGCCATTAATTAAACCACAGAAACGGACGGTGAGCAGGGGACCACTTAACCGCTCAATTTCCTGCCTAATTGTCTCAAACAAATGGCTGGAGGTCATCATCGACGGTGTTCATAGCGTTTCATGCAGAAAAGAGACATTTATGCAATATTTCAAGCTTTAGTTCTTTAAATAATATCTTTCTCATTGGACATCATATAAAATGGGCCGATATGTATTCTTAAAATACACCAACACACCTACATTTGACAATTTTAGCTGATTGTTGGGGTTTTTTTTATGTGCAAATTGATGACATCATTTATCACATTACCCAATAATATCAATTTATCTGCCAGCAATAATTTGGTCGCTAAGAGGACTATTAAAACATTTACAGTACTTTGGTTTTAACAGAATAAAGGCGCTGATTTATTTGAATTAAATCTACCAACACATGGAGATATTTGGCACTTAATCTGTCGCCTCTATTCACTGCTTCATTTGGGTAATTTAATTTTAAAAGGTAACACAAAGGGCAGATCTCTTCCTGGTGCCATTATGCGCATTACGCACAGTTTTCACAAGGAAACTTACCCTGAAAATGAACATCCTGTAAAAAAAAAAGAAAAAAAAAAGTTTGCGTAAATGGCAGATAAATTGAGCTCATAATAGGACCCGTATTATCGTTAGGAAATAGGGTGTGAATGGCCGAAATGTAATTGAATTAGCGGAGTGTGGCTTTCACTGAAAACATTTTCTTTAACTCCAGGTGACAAAAACTCCAAGTCTTGACATATTTGCTTTTATCTCCTCCTCCTGTGAAATGCTCCAGTTCTGCATTGATCCTAATTAATTCAGTGTTGTCGTTTTTATCACCAGTCCACGTCCAGGAGAATCGGCCTGTCCTGCGCCAACTGTCAAACCAGCACGACCACTTTGTGGCGCAGAAACGCGGAGGGAGAGCCGGTGTGTAACGCATGCGGGCTCTACACAAAACTACACGGGGTGAGTGGAGAATTTATCTTACGCTTACCTCGGATTTAACACGCACTTTGGCTAATCAACACACCACAAATCAAAATAATAAATCGCTCTCCACAAATGATCTGAAATCTGCAGGTACCTCGGCCTCTCGCCATGAAGAAAGAGGGAATTCAGACAAGAAAAAGAAAACCGAAAACTTTGAATAAAACGAAAGGATCTTCTGGTGAGTCGGTGATAACTGTTGCTCAAACACCTGTAGATAATTATCATCAACATATTGTTTTACATAACGTGACCTCAACAATGTATTTTATATATTTCCAGGAAATAACAACTCAGTCTCTATGACTCCCACATCTACATCTTCCTCTAATTCTGAAGACTGCTCGAAAACCAGCTCTCCTTCTGGACAGGTGTCAGGGGTAAGACATAAATTATTCTTGTTCATTCTAATTAAAACGTCTGCTGCTCCATTTGAACTCATCAAACACGTCACAATTGGACTTATCTGCACAGTAGTGTGTTTTTAATAAAAACCTGAGGTAAATTTATAGATATTCATACATTTAAAATTCAATCCTTACAGTCATTTTGATTGTCAGACTTTGTCCTTGATGGATCCTTTGGCCTGAATAGATTGTAATGAACAAACTGAAAGCATCGGAGCATTTGTTAAAGGAGGCTTTTTGCTAAAAAGGTCACATGCACATGCTCTGTGGTGATGCATCACTGTGATATTACAGTAAGATGAGCTTTATGTTGCTCAGGATCTGGTGCTTTTTTCTAGTGGCGTAATGCATTTCAGTGTCAAAGGACATGTGAATCACACTCCAAATGAAGACAAATGCTTATTTTCAATACCTGCTTTGAAAATATAATTTGACAATTAATGCATATTCTATATTTGCTCTGATGTTGCAGGTCAGTTCGTCTGTGCTGTCCAGCTCAGCGGAGGGAGCAGGCTCCGGCTCAGCAGTGAAGTACCCGGGACAGGACGGGCTGTACACCAGCGTGGGCCTGTCCCAGCCGTCAGATGTAGCTTCAGTGAGGGGTGAACCCTGGTGCCCCATGGCCTTAGCCTGAACATCTAAATCTCTGGGAGGACAGCAATCCCTGGCCCCTCTGTCTGGATGCTACATAGTGTGGAAGTATTCAGGGGCGATGTTTGTTTCCTTCCTCGCAGCTGATGCAAGAAGAGTCGGACAGGGAGAAAAGAAGGGCGAGATGACCTTCAAGTCACACTGAGAGCTTGAACCGAGCGTGGAATAGCTGGGATTGGTTTCCAGATTGGTGTGGGGAGCTTGTTGCCTTATAAGAAAACAAAAGGGAATCACCAGGCCAGATGATCAATCACGTGGCCTGCTTTGGATGGTTTCTGGACCTGCCATGCACTCTATATCTCTCCCCTCCATGGCACAGAACCAGATCTTGTTTCTTAAAATAAAGCCATCATGTACATAACGGATTTCCTCTCTGAAGAAAAAGCTGTTGATTGGATACCACTGCTTCGTAAAGCGCTGTATTTTATAAGGACATTTAGATTTTTTTTTTTTTTTTTTTTCTTTCCACAACTGGAATCATGCCACAAGTGCCAAAACAACTTTTATGAATCAAAAGAGAAAAATATTTATAAATCTTCCATTGTTGAAAACATGGCTATGATTGTTAATAAAGATATCAATATAGAGTAGAAGTTAAAACATTCTGATGTCTTCTTTTCTAATTTTTTTTTCCTTTTACAAGTGTTTTTTTTTGTAGAACAGTAGTGTTGAATCTGCACGTTTTCCACTGAAAGCTCTTACTGTATTTGACTGAAACTAGTTTGGTTTAAACAGGGTATAAAAGACTATGTCATCTAGTGGTATTGTTTAATTATTTACTGAAAAAAAAATGTAAATAATCAACTCCTTCCGACTAATTTTTGATATAGATATATTGACATTGTCAGCTATTGGGTAGCATTAAGGTACTATTCTCAAAGCGGAGCTACAAAATAATCTTCCATGTAATGCAGTTGATGGCTTGTTTGAACAAAGCACACCCAGAAATAGCAGTGGGCCCACTGACTGTTGGCTGCACTACCTGACTCACTATAAACTATGTACCTCGCGCAATGCAAGCATGCATCATTTTTATACCAAAATTAGACCGAAGTGGAGAGTGAGGTAATCTCTGAACAAATTCGTGTTAGTTTGATGGTTTTGACTAATCCCAGTGAGGATTAAAGGCGGTGTAATGACCCAATAGCTTGACATAATGAGGTATTAAGCTATAATGACAGTTGAAAATGGAAAATAAAAGAAGCAAACAATTTCCATGCAATATTTTCATCAAAATGCAAACTCACTGTGGTGAAAGATTCTGGATTCGTAGCTGCATGTCTGCCGTGCAAAATCAAAATGTGAGAGGTTATGTTTGATTTATCACAGTTTGACTCCATGTTGTCCAGCGGTGAGGTGGGTGGAGTCTCAAAAAGCCTTTTTTCAGGCCATAAAACAATCATGGAGGTTTGAAACTGAAGGCAGTCTGATGAGTTACACATGAAACTTGGCGTTAAGACGGTAATTTCTCATTTTTATTTTGTCTTTCGCAACTTGCTTCATCCATAAAGGGCATGTCATTCATTCTTCTGGACTTATTTATTTTTGTTTATTTCAGCATCAGTTTTTTTTGTTGTTGTTTTATTTTTTTATAAGAAATTATTTAAATTCCGTCCAATAAATTGTTTTGGTGATGCAAATGAATTTATAGTTCCCCTGTGTTTTAAAGAAAAAGAATCAGTATTTTGAAGTTGTGGAAAGAACCATGCTCTTGCATAATATTAATATTATTCAGGCATACCTTAGTGAGGCAATCACAGCCGTGCTTTGACTCCCCATTTCTCCCTGGCTGACCAAAAAATGAATTGCTTTATTTTCTCAGATGTTTTCGTGATTGGGAGGGAAGCACATGAAGAAAATAAATCAAAACCAGCTAATGCAAGGCAAAGATTTCCTGTGAAAAAAAAACGCAATTTGTGCTTCAGAAATTCAGATATTCCCTTTAAATACTTCAACAATTGCATCTCAAATCAGACATTGCAGATTTTGACTTCCAGCTTTCTCTGAGCGGTTTGCTTCCTCACTCTGCTTATGTTTCATTAAAGCTAGTCTTCCTGACAGCTTTTTTACTCAAGAGTTTTTCTTCTCTACCAGCCCCTGAAGGCTCAAAAGCACAATCCACTTTCCTGTGTCCCCTTGAACCAGCAGCTCAAAGTACCTGTCACAATGTTTACTGTACTTAAGCGAATATGGCCTGTGAGTAATACCACATGAAAAGATTTTAGAGATGGTGAAGATTTATGTCTGGGCTTAGCGTTATCTGTCTGCTCTTTGACATATTGATTTAGCTGAGTTTATTGAGTGTGGAGGAATGTGCTACACTGCACAATGGCCACATCCACAGTTTGGAGATGAGCATTGTAACTGCACTTATTTGTCTTTCTTTTGCAAAAGACCAAACTTTTTGTCTTTTTTTCATTAGAACGATGCAGCCACTGACATTTTTGGGGCCAAAAGTCATCCAGGGTAGTTATTTTTTTCCAGTATTAGTGTTACTTGCGTTGAGTTTGGGTGCAAATTTATATGGAAACAGTGCGTGTTAATTTGTGATTGCGTGTTCATGCTTGTTCATTTGCTTCAGGGTATTATATAAAACACAGGGACCACCAGGAATTAAGTCCTTGAGCTTCCACGTGGTTAAATTACAAAACTACCTTGAGATATGTAAATGCAAACTAGTGTTGTACTCAAAACACCAGCAAATGTTTAAAGGTTTCTGAATTTATGAGGTGGTCCTACCTTGGCACTGTCTGACTGGTATCCATGGTGCTGCAAGGGAGGAAATATAAACACAACAGCGCAGAAATCCTCCCTGCGCTCTCATCTGGATGGATGTTCGCAGAGCTTGGGGTCACATCAGTAACCACGTTCACACAAAGTGATGCAAACTGCAAGCTTACAGTTATTATCTGTGAAGTGATGGAAAGAAATTGCGAATGTTGTTTGTCACAGAGTTGCAGCTTTGGAACACAAGTGGGGGTGATGTGCATATGAGCTGAAAATAGGGGAAAAGAGAGATTCTGGCTTCTGGCTCTGACAGACAAAGAGGGAGAATAGAGAGGTCTTGATGGCTGCGCAGGGTTGAAAGTCCTCCCAAAGTAAACAGCGCAGGCTAACCCAGCAGCAACAGCAGCAGACTACAGGCCCCAGGGCTGCTTGGCCATGGGGCAGCCGCACAGTATGGCCCACTGGCTCCCTCAGGAGATGCCCGTTGATCTTTCCATGTTGCCTTTCAAAGGAGAGCACTGCTGGCCCTGCCTCCGGAAGAGATGGGATCTCTGACTCAGCCCTTTTGGGTTTCCTCGACAGACACGGCGGCACATTCTGGGAAAAAAAAACACTTAAAAACATGATAGCAGTCCTGTTTGTGGAGTCTTTATAGATTTGGAGCGACATGAAAAGATCACTAATGGAAAGAGCGTTTGTGTATATAAACCTTTTATTGTTCTGGACTATTACTCTGTGATTTATTCGACTTGTCAGATTCATAGAAAGCCAAACTGTGTTTTCAGGGCTTTGTCCATTTAGTAAACATATCAAGGACTGTACAGGAAAGAATAAAGACACCTCCTCCACCTTAGTCATAAACTCTTACAGTCACACAGGAAGTTTGTTACACACGGGCAAAGTTCAGTACAAAATAATATGTACTGATGAGAAACACAATTCCACTCTCTCTAATAATAAAACAGCAGTAAGGACACTTAAAGAACTGAATGACAGTGAAATGTTTTGGCTCCACACAGTGTGACGAGATTACATCATGTCACTATGTATAGACAGTGTTACTTATTACACAAACAGTGGGAGTGTGTTCACGGAAGGTTGGGTGTAGGAATGAATGACACTTCAAGTGGAGAAGAGTGAAAATCACGGGGTGGGACACATATTTGGCCTGGCTCTTGAGTGTGTGTGTGTGTGTGTGTGTGTGCGCGTGCGTGCATTATAAGGAATGCCAGGAAGTTGGAAGTTGACAGGAATGGGACCTAATGAGAGGAGATATGATTGAAGACTGAAAGTGGAGAGAAAGACAGAAGGAAAGAGCTTTGTTATGATAAAAAAGGAAAAAGTTCCTGGACAACCTACAACCCTTTGACCTGAAAAAGAATCACAAGCTACGGCTGAAAACAAGGCTATCATATACCACATTACTGCCAAGCAATTATATATTTAAACTCTCAGTTATGTTCAAAATGAAAGAAATGTTTTGAGGTGACAGTTCATTATTCAAAAATGTCATAAGCTCAAGTGATTTGCATAAAATTAAATTGATATAATAATGGACATGTATATACATTTATCAATTATTCAACTTTTCCTTTTCTGATAATGACTCTGACTCATCAGCTCAGTGTATCGGCCAATACAGAGTGATTCAGAGGGAGTCTGAATTCTAATACCAGCCCTATGTACAACTCATTGAAGTCACTTTTATATAGATCAAACCAGCTCAGAATTGGTGTCAAAAATAATCCAGCACATCTGTTCAGCACCGTATTCCCTTTAATATCCCTGTAATAATTAATAAGATCTATTAGGCTGTGAAAACAGGATTTTTATATGATTTTTGAATCAATGTGATGCAGTTAATTGATATTTCAAGTATTTCATTTACTGAATTAGCTACACACATACATTCCTGTCTGAGTTGTTTTCATTTACTTATTGCCATTCAAAATGAGATATACTGTGAGAGAGGATGTTTAAATTGCTAATATATTGCTGAAGACTTCATTGCATCCAGTTCCTTAAGGAAAACATCCCAGTCCCACATTTGATGACAAGGTGAGGAGGTGGTTGAATGTCTAGTTAAAGGCCTTGAGTTTGTGTTTTTAGTGAGAAATTAATTTTGACTGGTTTCCTACTTGAGACATGTGACACCTTCAGACTGATTATAAATCGAGGCCGTTTGGTTGATTCTGTGGCCCACATGTCTGCCCTCCATTCCTCCTCAAACCATTAAGATTAGGTGCTGCAGAGGAATAAAACACACATATAATGGAAAAAAATATTTCCCCACTTGAATATTTTAGCGTCTGGGACTGTAAGCACAGTAAATAAAGCTCTACTCTGATTAGCAAACATTCGAGACAAATAAAACGATGTTGGGATTAAATACCTGGCCTGCCAGTGAAAAAGCTGGTCACGGTTTGTGTTTGTTCAATCTGTTGTTCCTCCTAAAGGTGCAGACTGCTGGGAACTCTCAGTCATGAATAGCATGCCAGACTCGCACTTATGCACACAAACACAAGGTCACTGTAAAGGAGACTTCTAGGCAATTTGATTTTGGGTGGAGGCAAAGCATTTCTGATGAATTATTCCCAGCAAAAGGAACTGAGACTAAAATACACAGCTGTCTGACTCTACTACTTTCAGTTCTATATTCTACTTATATTACAGAAGATAATCAACGGTACGTACATTTGTGTTGTGTTGGGGATATCTCACAGAAAACCAACTATACCCTGACTGATTTTCACAAAACCCAAAGGGATGAAGCCTTGGAATTAATGCTCTGATGGGTACAAGGTAAGGCTGTATTATTAATGGCCAATGTTCCTGCCTGCATTGTGCTTCACAGACATGAGCTTCCCTCTGATTTCCTGCCTGTGTCGTTTAGATTTGTGTAGGTGGCGCTCTTTTCTACATGCATTCACTGAGCTAAAGCTGGTCATGCTAACCACCCAGTTCATTTTCTATTTACTAATAGTTCACAGACATGCCCTCTAAGGCAGCTGTGCTTTGGGCTAAATTCTGATCTCAGCTCATGCTAATGCACTCAGAATGACAGTGCTAACTTGTTTAGCAGGTAATGTTCACCATGTTCTCCATCTCATCAGAACTGAACACAAAGTACAGCTCACACTACTGGAAATGTTTAGGTACTGACTTGATGACATTATTTTGGGGGAAAAGTAAGATCACCACCCACAGACTGTATGTGCTGTATATATACAGTTTATGTAAAGATGGACAGCATGACAGCTTCAAAGGTAAAACCAAAATAGTACATGTCAAATAAATTTTTCCCAAGTTGGCTTCTGTTTAGGTGGTTTTTATTATGCCTATGTGTGTTAAGTTTGGTTTTAATTAGCTGTTTGATCCAGTAAAAAAAAAAAAGGGGGGTGTGATTTAATCGAGCGGGTGTATGGACGGGGTGCAGATGATGCCATGGCTCCAGCATTAATCACTATTGCGCAGACTCCCCTATCCGAGATAGGAGACCCATCGTCCATCTTTATGTACAGTCTATAGGATCGCAAAGTTTTTTCTATTCATCCTGAAGAGAGCATAAATGTGTGCACCACATTTAGTAACAATCCATCCAACCAAAAATGACAACCTCATTGTGGAGCTAAAAGAAAAATCAGGGGATTACCAAAGTCAGTAGGATTCATCCTCGAGGGAACCATGAATCTCTGCAAAAAAACTTTATGGCAATCCAGCCGTGAGCTGCTGAGATATGCTGTGTTGCTGCTGTGTTTATCAGCTGCTGATAGGGAGTTCAGCTGATTTATATGAAAATGTCATAAACTAAGTTAATGTAGATGGCTGCAACATGTGGGTTGAGACATGGGATGTTTATAATGGAAAATGATACATAAAAACAATAATTCATGGATCGACATTACACCAAAAAAGGGATAATATTGTGGCCTTGTCGATACTGCTCCTCTAGGCTCCTTACTCAGCTCTTTAGTAAACTCATCGGTAGAAACGTTTCTTTTCATATGTGCCTTTGCAGGAACGAAGTATGTAAAATATGTCACAAGGTCAGCATAATTTGACCATCAAATCAATAACTATTTCGGGACAACGCATTGCCAATTTTGTCAGGTAACGGTTCCATTCTAATGGAAACATTATTTCATTACAAAGCCCTCTGCCTAAAGGGGTCTGGGCTTTGAAACGCAGCCTTTAAATCATGTAACCGGTGTAAGTATATTCTGCTGTCGCTATCCAAGGCGTATGCTGAGATTCTTGGGGGTTCAATGCAAGGTTACAGCTATCTCTCCTCTCCTACTAGCCCAACAGTCAGCCTTGTGTCCAAGGCGTTTTGAATTAAGCTCAGCGCTCTTGTGTATGGGAACCTGAGCTCGACGCCAAATGCAATACTTCCCGGAGTATTTCTGTCAGAACCGTGGCCTTTAAAAACAAAACACAGTGAAATCACAGCAGGCCCATTTTAATCAATTAAACATATGTCAACAAGCAACATGCTAATCATTGCCTCGACAGGGAGAGTGAATTCTCTGCTGGTGATGTATGATCAGACGTCAATCATGACTGTGGAAGGACTAACAGACAAAACTGAGTTCAGTTATGGTTTTCAGATAGACACCATGTTGATAACATTTTGTGGCATAAATCAGTTCAGTTTCAGTTTGTTATTGCTACTATCTCTAGAGTTGAGGTCTGGTGTGAAACGGTAGAAACAATAAAGTGAGTCAGAGATGGGTGATTTCCATTCTCCGTGATGTATATTGTATGTTCGTGTGTCTGTGTTTGGCTTGGACGAAGTGGTAGCGGGAAACAATGCCTTCCTAACTAGCATGGGTTACTTAGCTAAAAGTCTCCGTGCTTCCAGAGAATCTGTACAGAGTCATAACGTTAGTCATTTGGGTCAACTGAGGGCCAGGAAGTTTGGTGGGATTTTACCAGCTCCTCCTACCCAGAATGCAGCGCAGTGTCTCAGACTTTAGGACTTCAGAACGAGGTATGCTTGTGTAAACACCATTTGGCTCACTGCAGTCTTGAAATGCAATAAATTTACATCTAGAGCTCAAGATAGCAGTGCCGGCACATAGTGAAGACGGAGGATAAATTGCAGGATGCAGCAGCTTGACAGAAGAGTCCAGTGAGGCTCCTCTCTTGCCTGCTGATTGGGCGTCTCTCCACTGAGACCTCTTATGAAAACTCCTGATAACCAAATGAGCATCTAAAATAAATAACAGGCTGACGCATGGCAGGCTCCCAAACAGAAGATACAGCTGCTCATTAAAATCTCACCCGCCATTGTAGTAAAATTCTTCATATTTCTTTAACTATGTTTATTTTTTTTTACAAAAATACTACCTATCCAAAAAAAGACGGGGTTTGGTTTCACATTCCTTTTTGAAATGATTATATAAAGCCAAGGTTTTAAGGGAAACTATCACAGCTTTTGTTTTGTAGTTTTAAGATACGATAACATCACACTTACCGAAGTAGTTGCTGAGATCTCAAATTGTGACATCGCTAAAAAACACAAGGCCGACGACAGTGCATACAGGTTGTAAACAAGCTAGTCAAAACTAGTCAGATTCATTTGCAAAAGATCAATGCCAAGTGGTAAAGTTATAGCCCAAACTGTCCTCAGCTTACCGGAGATGTCACATAACTGATGGGTGTAGCCGTGCTAGCCCTTCCGCTAGTAAACTAGCATGTTAACTGCTGACTTTTACAAGCTATTACAGTGTTATCTTATAGATCATACTTGCTGTGGGTTTGACAATATTATTTTATGTGTTATAATAAACATATTTTATTTGAAACTGATATTTTAATAATGAAGTACAACTACAATAACACTGAGCGATTTCCTAATCATTACCTGGTGTTCTTCCAGCCAGACATTGTTAATAGAGTTGGCAGAAGTCTTTTACAGGGCAACAGACCTAGAAAATGTTGAAAAAACAACTGTAATATGGAAAAGCGTTCGTAAATCTAATGAATTGCAAGTTATCCATGCTTGAAAATTCAAGACACTAATAATAATTTTGGAGGGAGTTTGGTCTGCTGCATGTCTCAAGTTTGTTTCTCTCATAAGTGTTTTCACATTAGAACATCTTTGCATTAATTTCATTTGAATCACTGTGTTTGGTCAAAAATATATAGAGGTAAAATAATGAAGAATCATGGCAGATTGGTCACGTTATGTGTCTCTTCACGGATAAACTTACAATACAAGGACAAAAACTAGCCTACCAATGCCTTTGCATATTATCATCTGTCATTATCAGACATTAGAGGTCCATCGAGAGTCTCTCCAGAGGTTACAGCCTGACTTCCTTGATCAGCGTTGATCTGCAACAATGCAATAATTAACAACATTCACTTTTACTAGTTACTAGTTACTAGTTACTAGTTTACTTGTTTCAGTTTGACTCTAACAACAGTTGTAGCTAATCTGGCAAAACTATAAGCTCCTTTACACCCTGTATGATCGTCTGACTGAGTGTTTGGCCCTTTGAACCTAATTCAACAATAACGCTTCGTTCTAAGATGTCTGCAATTACTTTTCACGCATGGAACTGATGGCTGGAGCAATAAAAATAAAAGCCAAGCTGTAAACTTCCACGGTAGTGTAGATTGTATTAAGTCTTATGTGAACCCAGTGACTGCAGCACAACAACAGAGCTGCTTCCTCATGCTCCCCCTGACCAGGCAGACCCTTTGGCTGAGGCAACCAATTAATTATAGACGTGACTTTAAAACTTCCTGTTTTTCCCTCCTTAATTAAGCCAATCTGCCCTGCTGCACTATAGAGAGGAAATACCTCAAAATAGTTCCCAATTTCAGCACATTCAATTATTTTGTGCCCAGTACAGATTGCATCGTTTGCGTTGATGTTCGGAGCAACAATGTTTGATCACAGGGAAATTGTGTCTGTCATTTCTTCCTGCTTCTCCCCCAAATAATGTGGGAATTGTGAAGAGAGTCGGTGCCCAGCATGGGCACAGCCTGCGCATGGGCACAGCCTGCGCATGGATTAGCAACTACGTGCCCTCAGTCAGGCCCATCCAACATCAATCTCTGCCTGAGATGTTTATTATTACACTCATGCAGTCACTTATTCTGAGGAGAGAGAAGAAAAAAACCTGATTTATGCCTCCACTGTTACCCTTTCCTGTCCTCATTTATGAAAACAAAATTCCAGTGAATTCCTGCAGTATTAACACTTATGAGGTCAAGCTTTCACTTACACTGCACAATTCAACTGGCCGGCTACAGTCCACGCACAGATACTGTGCTTTCTATTTGTAGCTTAACTGTATGGCTTTGCTGTTTCCGCCTAAGCTGAGTGTAGGAGTCTGAACACAAACTTACAAACTGACCTTGACAGCGGACACACTCCTTATCTCTTTTTTTCTCTTCAGTTTCACTAAATCCACAGCCAGTGCTCAAGAGCACCAAGTCAAATTGAATGTTATCATAAATGCAGCAAACGTATTGAACACCTGCCAGCGTTTTTCACTGGTGGCCTTTTCAACTTTGAACTGAAACTCACCTCCAGGCCTCACCCTCTGTGTTTTTCACCGGGAAACAGGAAAAAGGAGGAGAAAGTGAAGACGTACGTGAACGCAAAACAAGGGCTGGAACAATTTAAAAGGGGAAAAGTGTGTGGAGCGTTTTTTGGAAAAAATTTGGAGTTTGACGTAATCTAAGAATAGAGCACAATGGAAAGTGAAATTCTCATATTTGTCATATCAGGTGAACACCATCTATTGTTTTCTGCTGAGGTATCTTTGTGTCAGATCAGTGAGGTGGCAGGTGAATCTAACTTGAGTGTGCCATCTAAAACATTATTAAAGAGTATTACATGCAGTAGCACTCATTTTGTGTTGAATTTTAAGAAAGAAAATGGAACTAATATTACAATTCTTGTAATATTAGTTGTTTTGAGCTTGTTTGAGTTGTTTTTTTTCCAGTACACATAATTTGCAATAAGAGTTGAATCATTTTGAGTGCAACTATATCTATTATTCTATCTAATTCAATCTAAGGTTTACCCCATTTTTTGAACAGTATATCCAAATTATGTTGTTTATTCTATTTATTTTGCATTGGTGTCATATCCAAAAATACAGTATTTGGAGGATAAAGGCCCCTCTATGACACCTTATATTTCTGAAGGCACTGAGGCATGTACAAACTGAAGGTGGGTGACAGAGAAGGTGAATTTTTTTTCTCTTTACAGCATTATTTGGGTGTTGCTGTATGGTGCCGTGTACCGCTACACACGTCCACAACGCACATTCAAGTAAACCCCTTATTAGTTTACATTTTGATTTTGTTGTTTCAAGTGTAAAACTGCTTACAGTTCTCTCCAATGATGGTTCTGAGACATGTTACATGCTAACTACAGGCACACCGACCAAAATCATTCAAATATCTTTCTGAGGTCTGAGGTGTCCGTTGTAACGTAATGCAACATGGACAAAAGATATCGCAGCTGAAACGTGTTGGTCTCACATTGTTCCTCAAGTGGCTGAATTCCTGTCATTCTTTGGAGTCAAAAAAAAAGAAAGAAAGAAAACAAACTTGAAATTTGTTAATTTAAATGGAGAGGAAACACGCCTGCTGGCTTATGACTTATTTGGCAAGTTTAAGAGGATCCTGGCCTTGAAATCAGAATAAGTCAAGTCTTGAATTACAATCATTCCACACCGATTGTCACAATGTATTTCAGCAAGACTGGACACTTCACAGGTCTCAGTCGCAACAGTTGACACCTACACTGAAGAATTCCTTGCATTACCATTGATGCCATGTCATACCATTGATGCTGGTTTGGTGCTTTTACAGTGTCACACAGTTATATTTATCTAACATGACTCTTACAAATTCTGAAGTAATGTATGAGGACGAGTGGAAAGAAAGGGATACTGGATTTGGTAGATTGGCGGCATGACATCATTAAAGAGGAAACCCAAGCAGGCCTACTGGCTGTACTGCTGGAGGCCCCTCAATAAACAGGCTGGTTATCACATCACTAACATTTATTTAACCCTTCTGCAGAAGATGTCCTGTAGAGGGTGCGCAGGGGTGAGAGCTGTTCCCCATTCTCTTTGGCTGACCTGTTACCAACCTTATCTGATATCCTCAACATTCATGACTACCCACGCAAGCCCGTGCAGGTTCAGATTCATGTTCTAGTATATTCATGTATCGTGTAGAGACACACAGTCACTGTTTTCACTCTGCCATTAAGTGTTTCAGACTGCTCTCAAGACATCCCCCTGCTCCCTTGAACTCCACTACTCTCCGTCTCCCACTCCGTCCAGTCCTTCCAAGTTTGGCCGTCTCTCTGGGACAGAGGACTGAAAACATGACTTCAGCAGAGAGAAAGGTTTCAGGGTCAAGAAATGAAAAGATGAGATGGGATGAAAGGATGAAGGAAACACGAATAAACTTGGATACCTTTCGCCCAACTCCATTCCTTTCCGGTTTGCAGTGAGACAGTGCACGCAACTCTCTCCCACACATCTCCACATCCCAGCGCCAGGCCCTGTGTTTTCTTAATTCATTACTTAAAGGAAAGAAATGTAGCCCATACCAAAATAAATATGGCTCTCTTGGATCAGACCATGTGTCATAGTGCGATAGCTCCAAGGAAAAGGCTGTTGTTTTAACCGGAGGAGGATGGAACTCTTTGGCTCTGCAGAGCGTCTGTCACTCTGCTCTCTGTCTCCGTCACACAGCTCAGACCAGCGGCATGCACCCTTATCGCATGATTTAGACCTAAATACATTATTCTAAAGTGGGCAACACTCAGCAGTGAAACCAGATTCACTGGATGTCACCCTGAAGTTAATGACTTGAGACTGAGCTTTTGGTCATTTTTAGATTCTTTACAGAACATTTTAGTGTTGCTAGCAGCTCTCTGTCGGCTGGTTGGTCGGTCCGCTGCTTTGTTCCCGACTGAGATATCTTGACAACTATTGGGTGGATTGCCATGAAATTGTGCACATACATTCATGGTTCCCAGAGGATGAATCTTAGTGACTTTGGTGATCCCTGACTTTTTCACTACCGCCACCGCGAGTGGTTTTTAGTGAAATATCTCACAAATTTTTGATAGCTTTTTAAGAAAATCTCGTAGACATTCATGCTCCCCTTTGGGATAACTTTGGGGACCCATTAAGTTATAACGTAACACCACTTTCATTTCAAAATCAAATCATCTACTTGTCCAATATTTTGATTTATGACCAAATGTGATAAGATGGTGAACACGGTCAGCATTATACCTACTAAACATCTGCATGTTAGTATTATCATTATGAGCATGTTGACTTGCTAGCATTAGTATTTAGGTGACACCATCACTGTGCAGCTACTGGTTGTAGTTTCTTAGTCTTGGTAGAAGGCTTCATATGATGCACCAGTTTTCTTGGTTACTTCTGGATAACTTTTTGAATTTCAAGCTGACATTTGAGAATCAGTATTCATTTAGAATTCAGGGATGGTTGTCACTGGCATTTGTCAAGTTTAGTCCATATAAATAATAATGAATGAATACTGTATTTTCTCAGTTACTTTGTCAATATGACACAAACTTACACTCAGTCCTTAAAGACTTAGTCTAGACCATAGACCAAATTTTTGTTCTGAGTTTCTTGAACAATGAGAAAAAATGTATCAAAATCAGGGCTTGAGCAATGATTTTCCTTCTATTTACAGTTTCTAGCAATTAATTTCAGAGAAACCCAAGCACTTGTCATTAGGAGTCCGTCGCTGTCTTCATGGAGTGTTCACTTCGGGTGAGGTCTGTTAAATGGCCAATTGAATGCTCTGTCAAGCAGAACCTTGCTGTGACCCTAACGCACAAGCACACACACAGACTTGCACGCACATGCATGCACACGCAAACATTTACTGCACTGGCACAGTCTAGCACAATCCTTCGCTAGAACATCAATAGTTTGTTTATAATTAGCCTTGGCACCTCTTGACTACTTAGAGAGAGTGATTGTTTTTGAAAATGGCCCCTGGGGTCCTGTTGACTGATTGGCCTGAGGTTGTTAGGGGGAAGAAGGGGGGAGAATTGAGGGTCTGCAGTTGCAGGAGAGGGTCTGTTGCTGGCCCACAGTTTGTAGGCTGCATTCCTCTCAAGGCGCTCTGGACCCTTGTCTGACAGCCACTCCGATAATATCCCAGTCAGATAGAGTTGCAGGGGCGGCGTGTCTGAGCCCTGTTCTGAATCACTCAATTAGTGCAGGAGGAGGAGGAGGAGGGAGGGAGGGAGGAAGGGGGGGTCCTGAAATATCTTTGTTCTCCAAAACACACACCAGCAACACGGGGTAGCACACAAACAGCGTGAGCTCAATTAATAGCACCAGTGTTTATGCTAAAGCAATGCAAGGTGTAAATACAGTTTGTGTGGTCTTGTGGAGAGTTCTCTGTTGGTGGGAAGAGGTGTGAGTGTGTTTGCATGTTTGTGCTGACTTTGTTTATAGAGAGTAACATCACTTCACAACCTGACTCCACATGGGTGCCAACACCTGCTAAATAGATCTATCACCCTACTATTAAAAACCCTGCTTTAAGATACCTGCATCTGTATGTGCTTATTAGGAATACACTCAGGAAAATATGCACTTCATTCTACCCTCAGTTTAAGGTAGATTGAGAGATCTTGAGAGATGAATCATTAACATACCATTGCAAGTAATGTGTGTTTATGACTTCTTTGAGTCATAAGAATAGTCAGAATGACACTTAATAACACGTGTTTGAGCAAGTATTCAAAAATGATTACTTACACGGCATGTTTGATGAAATCATCTTCAAATAAGTAACTTTCCAGCACTTAGCAAGGTTTCAACCACGTCTCATGGCCGTCATTAGTGTGTGGGGTTCGCTCAGTTGTCATTGAGTACAGTGAGTGCTTTTACATTTCACTGACATGGATTAACAGAGCTTTTACAGCCAGATCACCTGTAGTAGCCATTTCAAGTTTCAGGGATTTAAGGTTTCTGTTTCATTGCAGCTGAGATCTGATTTTCACTGTTTTAGCCATCATTCGCATTATTTTAATTTGACGCCCACCAAAAGTGCTGAAATCTAGGAACACAGAGACAGTTTTACGATTCACCTTTTGTTTATTTATCAGTTTGGCTACCACGGGATCCAGGGCTTTGGTTAAAATCTCTATGACTGCTCTAACTTCACTTCTCTTTATCTTTAACCTGGCAGCTAAAGTGTCGTCATCACCAATAGTAATGATCATTATAGCTGTGACGCTATGGTTGTAAAAATGTTTGTCAGTTTTTTATCTACTCTGGAAACTTGTATTGTGTTGTAACAATTTTTCTGTTATCAAATTGGTGAGTGGTTCCTTTCTTTGCTTGTGTTTTGTCTTTTCACACATGTCAACTTGCAGAGCATTGAACTCCCTTGTCCACCATGAAAATAAGACCCAAGGTGTAACGAACCACAATTATCTTTTACCATCTAGGTTTTGTGAACGGGATTATTGCATTTTCATCAGAGCTACATGTAAGTCTAGAATAAAAATTAAAAGGAAATGTATTGATAGGCAGTTTTTGGAGACACCACAACTAAACGAAGACGGAGAAGTAAACCATTTCTGGAATTGTGTGAAACGTGCAAGAGAGTTATGGGAACAAAAACACATGTTGTATGTCATGTTAGTGTTGTGTTTTCAACAGCACAGTTTATATTGATATTGGATATGGTTTACATACTTTGCATATAATGTGCAAATGTGTTCAAAGGGAAACTTTTTTTCTCTGAAAATTACACAAATAAGTCACAAGAACAGCATCTCACATCACTGCGTCAGAGCCACTGATTACTCAGCCAGTTTTTTGATGAATATGTCTTGTCTGCTTTATCACATAATGAGCAGCGGCAGTGTTTGTTGGGTCATTTTTCATCAGGCACGTTGGGACTATTCGGTTTTACAGGGCAATGGTTGAATTTCAGTGTTCTCACCCTGATCTCCCACTCAACCAACCAGCTTTCTCCATTGATTGTTTTCTCCGTCCCTGCTCAGACTGGCTGCTCTGCCAGCCTGCGTCTGAACCCTGACCTCCCGCTGACCTGTTACCTGCAGACACCCTCTGTGGCTGGCTTTGATGTGGTGTTTGCTCTTACGTACAGTAGGGGTTAATCACACACTTTGAGGGAGCGACGAAGAATTCCATACAATGGGTCCGCTGGCTCGTGTTGTCTGAGGGCTAAGAGAGGGATTAGAGATTAAAGAGTGGCCTGTGTGAGGTAAACAGCAGAAAACAATATTTTACCTACTCCACGTTTAGTCAGCGGATGTTGATGTCAGCCAACTTTCTTTCTATTTGACAGGACTGTGTGTATTCTCTCCTTGTTTTCACTTTTGACCTACAGATGGTTGTAAAATAAGAGGTAAGATAAAGGATATTTTAGGCCCTGCAGGGTAAAGTAATGCCTGTGGCTTATATTACATTGCTAACTGTCTTTAATGATGGTTGGCATGATTATAGCTGAAAGAATTAGAGTGGATGATCGTAATGACAGACATCACCTGGTATAAATGCATATTAGCTTTAGGGTGTTTATGCTGGGACCTTTGAGGTCTGGTGTCATTTCTTTAATAATATTAATATGTGGCATTCAAGGTGTTGTTTTTTTTTGTTAATGGCTCATTAAAGGTGCATTTGGTTTGGTTATTATGGTTTTTACATATTTTTCTTTCCATTTTCTCTTTTCTTAGAAGTGTGAGCCATGAATTCTAAAGGCACTTATTTGTAGAAATAACTGTTTCATGTGGCTACATATGTATATTGAGTTTACATTGGTGAGCTGATGTTTTCTTCTCTTCCTCTGCTATGTCACAGTAAATGTAAATGAAATCATGAAATCAATCAATATATACACTCACATCTCACCATAATAGTTTTGGTCATCACTCACAGCCTCTGTGAAAGTAAAATTTGATTCAATATTTCAAAACATACATAGATGTACTGAAGCTACAGAGTGTTATGCTTTTACATAACATGCTATGGTAGCCTTTTGTCCAAATGAAACAAAGATGTATTTCAGTGAAACCTAGGATAGCTCAGCCATAACTGCTACAAATATACCACATCTGTCTCACTAGTGTTTCTTTCTCGGTCTCAGTCTCAGAAGAGTTTAGGGAAAAAACAACTTTAACATCATTGATCTTCTAATCTGGGAAGTAACCCAACATTTTTGTAATATTAGTTCAATCTTTACTCTTTGTTGCAAAAACTTGCACATGCTGAAAGATGACCTCCTAAAAACAGAAAACATATTCCCTCGATTGCTGAGCACCGGCCTCAGGAATGGCGCTGTTTTAACGCTAATCGTAACAAGACACTCCCTCAAGAACATGGTTATTCACATGCTAATTGAAACTGAGTACATGAGTTCTGTATCGTATCAATTTCTCACAAAGAGCACCATTCATTTTTGTGACAGTAGAAAACAATCCAAACTAAAGAGTACAGAAGATATCATCTCATGGGAGGATATCTGCAACACACAATGAATGGATATCCCCAAAAGGGACTGATTAAAGAGGATTCATGGCTTATCAGTGTTCCTCTTGACATAGACCACCGGCAGTGGTAGAAGAAGCTCTCAGGTTCTTTACGTGTGTAAAGCAATACCAAAATGTGAAAATACTCTCTTACAAATAAAAATCCTGCAGGTATATGTGATATGTCCAAAACACTGACACACCACGTGTACAGGCAATTAAATCTTGATGATTTTTCACAATAATTCTACGTTTTCTAGGTAAAATCTTTTTCTGTAAAGTAACTAGTGACTATTGCTGTCAGATAAATGTTGAGTAAAAGTGGAATATTTTCCTCCAAAAGGTCAAAGTATAAAGTAAGAAAAAAAAAGTAAAATAAAATAAAGTACTTTTACTTTTACTTTATGTACCAACACTGCACTTAATAATTCTGAGGATGAATCATGTTTTGACAATGTTTAGCCTGGATAACAGCCTCTCACATGTTGTGCAATGCAACTGGAAGTTCATAGCAGAGATTGTGGTTGTGCACGACATCATGTCTATTACCATATTATTCTTTTAAACCTGATGATCTCCATTGCTGACCTTGTCAGTCTCACATGGTCCTCTTAAGGTGCCTTTACAACCCTCAGTAACTCTGTCTCTTTGATGATGATGGTGATGTCTGTTGAAGAATCTTCTCTTCAGAAAGGTAACTTTAGCCAATTTGAGCGTAGTCACTTTAAAAAATGTACATAGACGAATAAAATCCATCCATCCATTCATCCATTCTATTTCTAGTCTATACCGCTTATCCTTAAGGGTCGCGGGGGGAGCTGGAGTCAATCCCAGCTCACAGTGAGAGTGTGGGTGTGTCCGCAGCATATACATGGCATGCAGATGGTGATGTTACGCTCACATGTGTGATCAGTTTGAAATAATGCTTCTGACAGGGTGATAATCAAATATTTACAGGTTCACTGAAATGAAATAAAGCCTAATTTCTCTTGTGCTCAGTTGTCAACGCCACGGAAGAAACGGCGTCATAATCTCAGATCTTGTTTCCACTGTGACAAACTGACCAACCAGGGGTACTTGTGTTCTCCAGGGGGCACATGGAAAAAGTATATAGTGGCTCAACTAGTTTGACAAAGCAGAAATTTTGATTACGAAAAATATATGTCCACATATTGAGTCTTTTGTGACACCTGACCTATGATGTGATTGCGAGTACATGAAAACTACTTAACAGGGTACTTTGCCGATTTTCAACTGGCTTCGCATTATTACAATGTTGATGGTATGTACAAATAAACAATGTTTAACTCTCCGTGTTTCCTGCACCAAGAGCTCCCTGGAGCTTCCTGCTCTCAGTGTTGTTTGGTTGAATTACTTAACAACAATGAACAATGTTTTACAGCTAAGTCAGTTATTCAATTGAACAACAGTCCTACAGCTGGTAAACGTCTGGCTGTGGGTGAAAAAAGGTTCTGTAACAATTCCTGTTAATTTCCAATTCTGTATTCAATTGCTCTTCTTTTGTTGTCTGTCATCACTCAGCTGGAGGCAAACAGCATATGTGACTGTGTCCAGGACCCCTTTGTATTCTCTGAATAATATAATAATGTAATATGAAATGTGCTATTAAAGTGGTTGATCACATACCTTAAACTAGAAACAGCTACATTTTTCTCCTGAAGAGGTGTGGGTATTAGGTGGATGTTGCTTTAGAATTGCCACACAATCCATTTTTATCTGGAAAACTAAAAGCCACAAGAAGAGTGAGAGTGCCAGAATACATGAAGCCTATGGTTTCAAAGGGAATTGCAGATGAGATTTCCTTGAAAAGGTGTCAGTAGGAGTCAGATTCTGCCTGTGAACAGACCTGGTTGCTCTTTGCACAACATATTCATTCATCCCTCCCACTGGAATCTGATGACAAACTAGGTTTAACCTCCCAGCTATGAGCATGAGGTTCAGCTTCTTATTGCGCTGTGTGTAGGAGTCGCATGCCTGGTGAGAAATTGATTCTAATAGCAGGTTATGATTCAAGGCAGAAGTAGCCATGGATTTATCCTCCTGATTCAAAATGTCACCAGTATGAGAGAAGTTGTGTGCCTTAAACATTAAAGCCTTATTTAATGTTGTTTAATGATGTTTAAATGTTGATGTGAAGTTCAAGGAAAAGCATTTAGAGCCACCGACCTACTGGTTTTTGACCACTTGGGTGCAGCATATAATGCCACTGTATATATTCCCACTTTATAAAGTTAATTTGCTTAAAGTGTGAGCAAACAGTTGCCTTTCACATCCAGCAGATAAGGTGCAACATTAGAATTTCAACCACTTGTTGAATGTAAGTTCAATAGTAATCTGTGAACATCTGTCAGTTAAATTACAATTTCACAGTAATGCATTAAAATTGCAAATTGTGTTAGAAGTGCACATTGTGCAAACTGTCTCTCAACATTAATGAAACTTGTACTTAAACTTGTGACAAATCAAGCAAGTTTGAAGCGTGCTGATAGAGTTTACACTAATGAACAGACCGATGGATACCTCAGACTGTTGAAAAAGTGGGCTAAATCTCCAAGAGTAGGATTGTTTGCAAAATGATTAGGTGTGATGTCAAGTATAGGTTATTTATATTGGGCTGAAACATTCAAACCACAGGCCCTTTAAAGTGTACAATATGTGTTTACAGAGATCTAGCCACTGGTGTGCTGGCAGGATCTAAATGACGCTGGCCAGCGCACACTGGTTTAAATATAGTCTTGGGAGGAGATAAAAACTAGTGAAAGCTCTATTATCTGTACTTCAAAGCAGCCAAATTGTCAATACTTCTCCCTGGCATTTCAAGTTGAGCCAGTTCTTTCATCTCTGCCCATGGTCCTTTAGGGCCAGCCACTTAGATGGGAGTCAGGAAGTCATTGGTACCGCTTGGCATACTGGGATGTGGCAGGCAAAGCACTGTATAGTATATCGAAACAATCATCATTGGAGAAACCCCATCGGAGCACTTATTCTGCCAGACCTTGTTTCTGTACTTTATGATCTAATGGTGTCTTTTTGTCAGACGCAACTTTTCTCTCAGCTTCACTGACTCTCGGAATTAACGACTTACGACAAGAAGAAATCCTGATGTATACTGTCCCTGCTGCGGAAAAACCCTGACTATACAAAAACGTAAGCAGCTTTCTCTTATAGTCACCACTTTGGTGCCACCAGCTATGCTTTCACATGACAAATCATTCACATTTCCAGCCTAGGTGTTTCCTCTGAAACCGTTTCAGGGACAAAAGAAACCAAAAAGTGCTGATGTGGCATGAAGGACAGTGTTTTTATAAGTGGTTTGGCGTCTGTGTCACAGAGTCTGCCACACACCACAATCCATTATCTTTCAGTGAGACAAGGGAAGTTATCTTGGGGACCTATTGTGTGCTTGGTGGAGTTTTGACTGTGTGTGTAAGTGTGTTTGTGGCACCTCTACTGTTCATACAGGAGGTGTTGGTGAGACTCAAATCCCAGAGGAAAGTCTTGGCTCCAGGGGGCCTGTCCTCCCCTCTGGCCCTTGCTGGGCTGCTGGGGAAGCCAGGCATGGACGCAGGAGGATGGGGAGGGGGTGGGCAGTGTAGAAGCAAATGAGCAGAAGAAGTGCTAGGCCGGCTCTTGCCCTCTCACTGACAGGATCTGGTCAATGTCCTGCCGCCAAGGGTCGCGGCCCAGCTTACGCACACAAACTTATCTCCAGTGCATCTGCCGGGCCGCCTGCGCAGTCAGGCTGTCTCCATTGCGGGCCACGAGCGTTTTCCTGCTGGGGGTGAAAGGAGGATGGAGGGAGGGAGGAAGGGAGAGGGGTGGGGGAGATGCAGGGGGAGAGAGGAGCTTGAGGCAGGGAGGGACAGAAGGGGGCTCAATGTGAAACTGCCCCTGTAGAGGCCTGCCAAGTCGCTGAGCTATATGGAAAACACGAGCTGCCTCCAGGGTAACAGGACCACTTCTGAATTTCTACAAACAAAAATAGCTCTGATGTCTGGCTACGACCTCTCTGTTCTCTGGCCCTCGTCGCTCTCTGCGCGTCTGTCACATTCAAATTCCCACACGAAGACAAAGCTCATGTTCGAACCTAAACAGCCCTCAAAAACAACTTCATTTAGTGTTGAGTAGGAGGGAAAAAAAGAAACACAGAAATTTAATAATTGTGTGGAGCCGGGCGTATTTATCATTCCTTCTCCTCTCTCGGATGGAGATGACCTCTTGGTGACCAACTGCATGGACCTCAATCGAGGTCCCTTTGGTGAGCCATTTCATCATTTGAACAGCGTGAGTTCCAATTCTCATGACCTAATGTGTTGTAGAATGCCTGAAATCTGCTGCTTTTGTTTTCTCTTCTCTCCCTCAACCCTTTCTCATCAACAGCAACAGGGATCCATTGCAGGAAGAAGTGGCTGACAATTCTGAGCTGTTGGGACAAGGTGGTGAGCTTGCAGTTGAGACAAGAATGAAATGTGTGTACTCAGTCTAACCTGACTAAGTCAGTAACAACTGATTTATTTTTTTTTAAGTCACTGATTTTGCTGACTGTATTGATACTTTGTTCTGGTGCAATTGCACCACATTACATTGCAGCCATTAAATTATACTGTACCCATTCTAAACGTTTTTGTACTGACCAGTCATTTAAAAACCAAAATCTGTCAAAACTGAGACAAGGTTACTGGACTCATCTTTTAAAGTTCAGGGAAGATTGTTGTTATGGCGAACCATGTTTATGGTATGGTTGGAGGGGGGGTTCCCTGCATGAAAGTTAGCCTTGCTGAATGCCCTTCATCCTGACCTGCACACACTTGCAAACTGTGTTGCTACATAAAGAGCACACTATGTCCTGCACTGGCTCTGAATGTTGAACGTGAGCTGTGACCTGCAAAATTATCCGATATGAATGAAACTAACTCTTAAAAACCTGCTTTATTATGTTCCTTTCTCATTTTCAGATTACTGTTGATCTCAATGCTATTAAATAAGAGCCACATGTAATTATTATCCTTTAACACAACAAAAACGAAAAACGAATGAATAAATTATTTTAATAATTTCTGTGTGTGCGTGTGTGTATTTTCAGGTTCAAATTGTTTGAAGAGCCTGTTTAAATATTAAAAGCATAACCTTTTTTAGCCTCCTGAGCGTCCATTCATCTGTAGTCTCTGGGTTACCTTTAAAGGTAACTCTGAGTTTCAGATTTTAGCTACACTACTTCCCCCCATAGTCCCAGGGCCTGCAATAGATCCTACAAGTCCTACATGACAGCCCACTCGACCCTGCCACATGCACACCTATAAACCTTACACACACAACTCCCCTCATCTGCTACTCATTGGGTTCACTGCTAAAGCAGGACATTTAACACAAGGATAAAACCATGAGATGGGTGTTTACAAGGCAAAGTTTAGCCATGTGACCTCCAATGCTACAACTGTTTGACAGTGACTTAAGGAGGAAGGGAGCAGCAGGGCAAAGGCTTGATTATGGCGTACTGCTCTTCAACCTTTAAACGCTCTTGATGTCAAGAAACAAATAACACAGTAAAATGGAGCCGGTGCTATTTGAGCCACATTTGTGAGTGGCAAGTTAACGCTGTTTTCACTGACACAACTGTGAAGCAAATAGGAAGTAACTTAAATGAGGAAGAGCTGAATTTTCCCACAGTTACCCTCCGATTTGCACCGAAGTTCAGAGAGTTTAAGGAGCTCTTTTTTAGCCTCACCATGCAGTTAAAATGGAGGTTGAAGGGAGAGAAATAAGGAGAAGAGGGGAGGAGAGACGACCTCCTTAATGTACATTCTGTTCTGCTTTGGCTGTGATTCCCAAGGTTGCCTGTCTAGGGTGTGTGTTTGTGTGCGTGTGTGTATACGTGTGTGTTTGTGTGTGTGTGGCGGTGCCAGGCACAGCGTCTCTTCTGGCTCACACTGTGTTGACCCTGCCCTGTACTCTCCTCCTACTATGGGCGAGGCTTGGCGGTGCAGCACGTAGCAACACTGTGCTAATACTGATATGTGCATACACAGATAGGTCAACAGACAGACACACACACCTACACACACTCAAAGAATAAAGACTGTGATATTTGCTCATTGCATAAATACATTCAAAGTTCATCATCTGCAGAAATGAATTCTGCTTTCTACTGTTCATTTCTCCAATATTGCTGCTTTTAGCATGTAGCAAAAAGCTCAGCTGCAGTCTTTCATCATGCTCACTGTTATCTGTGAACTAGACAATGGCCAGCAGGCTGCCAATCAAAACAGTGTAGTAGCTTTATTAATGATGAGGTGTAAAAAATTCAGTACAGGTCACATTTCTCGTCTTCTTTATAGTTATTATGGATTGACTGCTTAGGAAGGAACTGAAGAATTCAAATAAAAGTCTTTTCTTCCCTTCATCTCACTCCTCCACTAACATCACCCAACACTCTCAACCTCAGATTTTATAAGTGAGACAAATATTCCCATGTGAAATGACTTGCAAGGTATGCGAGTGTACATTCCTGCAAATGCTTTACCCTGATTTAAGGCTTTATTGCCCAAGTTCGGGTCTTACTTCGTTTAAAACCTCCATGTTCATGTGTGAGAGCCCACGCAGTCCCAGCTAGAGCACCCGATCCTATCTTGCCACCGGTCCACTTTATGTCTCTCACCCACTCAATTCCAAATGAATATAAATGAGTGTTTTCATTGTGAGACAGAACAAAAACAGTAAAGTATGTTACCAAAAACACTGGCTAATACTTTTAAAAGGAGCAAACTCGTCTAAAAGAAAAACAAAAGTAGGAAATTCTTGCAAAAAAAAAAAAAAAAAAAAATGTTGTAGTTGAATTGTTTCTCATGTCTGCATTTGGCTAATGTGCTTCTGCAGAAGAACAAAAGATGAGGAAGACCATTTACTGTAAACTGAGACACACGGTTAATAATTAATGTTCACCCTTTAATCCACATGAAATTCTCTCTTCATTTGTTTTTGGCATTTAGCTGTTAAATTATCCAAGGCATCTTACAAGAAGTGCAACAGTGAAACAGGCCTGCATTCCTAGACTAAAAACATTACAAAGTGACTAATAGGAAGGAGTGCAAAGGTCAAAGCAACAGGAACAAGTCACTGGATGTGACATGAATTTGCACTAAAGCGGTTCAGATTTTCACGCACAAGATTAACTATAGATCACATCTTACTATTTAAAAGGAAATATGAAAGAATAACCTAATGTTCCCAAAAAGTGATTTCGTCATTACTGTGGAATCCTGAAAGATGCCAGGAACATGTCAGAAATATAAAGGAGGTTTTGAGTAACTTTAACCCTGCCTGCCGGAGGACTGTATGTGCTAATGTGTTTGTAGTGTTAGATGATACTGCTGAACATTTCCAACAATGCATGCATGAAGAGCTGTTTACAATAAAATCATATTCATGGATAACTCATCAATCATGGTGGACAATCATATTATATATGCGTGTATATTATATATGCTAGCTAACTGCTGAGTGAATTTATAAGCTGTCAGATTTAAGGCAGACGTCACAGAGAGTGAAATATCCCTCTCTGGGTCTTACTGCGATCTGAAGGTTGTCTCAGTGTAAATCTCTCAGTTCAGGACCTGGACTGACCCTCAGAGTTAGCCTTTGTTTGGCAGACGCCTTGCCCCCCTTTAATCTTGTGAAGAGATAAATCCTTTGATGGACCTGGCCTGACTCAGTTGAAAGTGCAGCCCAGCCATCTCCATAGATCAACATAATACGGCATGTTTGATGTTGGGGGGCTGTGGCACGCGGGTGGGCTCTTTCCCCACGACCTATAACAGAGTCATCAATCCCAGGCCACAACCGCAGACCCCACCACCTCTCGACGCCTCCTGTCGCCTCCTCCTCTAAACGTGGACTCGACCACGACCAGCCCTGCCCTCTTGACAGCAGCACTAACGCGCAGCCAGGATAAGAATATCTGTCCGTGTCAGGCACAAACAGGCAGACTCTGAGATGGCAAGATTTGGAGACGCAGACACATTGCTTATTTGATAATATTGCCCCCTTTTAAATGTACGGTTCAACGTTAGAGAAAGTTAGAGAGTTAGTTGCCTGGCAGTGTAACTGACGGCAACGCACCAGGAAGTCACAACACTCCTCCACGCCAAGAAATAGTCTGGCACATAACCCCTGTAAAGCAACATGCCAACTGTAGACTTTGTATTTTGTGAGGAGTAAACAAAACAAGATATAGAGAGAGTTTTGGAGGTGCTGGAAGGTGGATTGTGTTACCACTGGACAGAGCCAGGCTATATGTTTCCAGTCTTTGTGCTAAACTAAGCTGCTGCTGGCCTTAGCTACATTATTTACTCGAAATGAGAGTGGTATCAAGCTTCTCACGTCACTCTCAGCAAGAACGCAAGAAAGCATATTTCTGTGCAGAGTATTTCGACATAATTTTCCTCTGAGCCTTGATGAATTGTTGTCTCATCAACCCTCCATGGCCTGAATCCAAACAGAAATGTTTTTTCATCTGACCAAATGTCTTGCCCGTGATTTTCACTCTCTGCGGAGTACATCACTGGGCCATATAAGTGTCATCCAAAAGCCTGCGATTAAACCAAGGTGAACTTCAGGGAGCTCTTTTGATTCCTCTGATAAGACCTCGGCCCCATTAAGACGAGCTGTCCCTGTGTGAGAGCTCAGCGCTGGCCTCACACACTCGCTCTTATCTAAATCCTTCATCAACACACACCTAATCTGACCACGGCTGCTAATGTTGATAAATTTTTTATTCTCCACTGGGGAATATGGAAGAATTCAGCGTCAAAATTTGAAATAATAGCAAACCCTATGTAGAGGGGCTTGGTTATGACAAGGTTGCTAAATTGGAGACATTTTCTACTGTGCAGTATATTATTATGGAGTAGTATGGAGATAAGGTTCTTTATAGGTGATGCTGTCGTGCTTTCCTGGACCTGTATTTGTGTGTGTGTGTGACATATGCATGTAAAGAGTGTGTCCCAACAAGACCAACTAAGGCAGCCGGCCACATTAGCACCCCTGAAATAGCTCAGCAGGCATTTTAATTGCTCTACCCTGCAATGACTCAAAATGTTATTGATATATATATATTTAAAAAAAGGGTGAAACCTTTCCCAGGCGGAGGATTTCCAGAAACATCAATTGTACGTCACTGACAGGGAGTTTCTCCCAGTGAGAGGAAGAAATTCCATGATTTTAATATAACAATAAATACTGGGATGACCAAATTTTATTTCCCTATTGTTGTCTCTGATCTTTGCCCTTTTCCTTCCACATTCTCTCCTCTCACCTTAATCCCATTTTTCTTTCAAACCTCTCCTTTCATTATAAGGGCCGTGCTTATTGCACTGCTGCACGATGCTATAACCATTAAGAGACTGCGGTATTGTGTTACTATCTGTTATAGCGGTGAGGGAAGATTTATGATGCACGCTGGCATGTTTGTCTTTAATCAATGTGAAAGTAATAGCAGAGTCATGTGCATGAAGCCTCACAATGAGGTGCTGAAGTACTTCATGAGTAGGAAACTTCACACAAACACAGGAAGCTCAGTGTTTCTCACCGAGGGCAGGAGTCTTTGCTGCGGCGCTGCAGGGACTGATGGGCTGCTCAGATTAACTGGGGCCAAAGAACCTGCAGTTCCTACACTTTATTGTTGCCCAGGCTGACTACAGAAAGGCATCAGAGCATAGATCTGCAGGCGTATGGAGTTTTTATACCGAGCTAAATGCTAAATGTAGATATACATTGTACATAGAATTCTAACTCTGAATGTCGGTGAAAACTTTTTAAATCTTGTGGGTTATTTGGGTGCACAAGATAGTTAAAATCAATATATAAAACAAAACAATTACCTCAAGATTAATCAGCAGTTGAGAAGTGCCTGTGTACATCATCACTACAACCTCAGGGGTTGTGTGATTAAAATCATTAAAAAGTGATATCATACATCATCAGTGCCTCAAACCTGTCAGTGACAGGTTTCGACGTACACATACACTTGGGACTGATACTCTGATGTTTATCCACCCAGGGGCTTTATTAACAATAGTTACAATGTCCTCTTTTGTGCACTGCAGAATGTAGGAAATAATGCTGCATAGTGCAGATTTGAGGTCCAACAGAGACCTCCAGTGGTACAGAAGTGCTATGTTGTTGACAGAGGCATGTTCATGTGTCAACAGGGTCTATTTATGTCAGGTTTGATTTAACATATTTTGTGCATTTAGCAGGACTAATTCCATAATGTGGAATTAGGACTGATGGTGTTGTGGTTTGGAGGATAGCCTCTGTTACAAGCTATGTCTCTTCATCATCTCTAAATGCCATCTGCAACATAGGCACATGTAACATTTTATTTCTAAATTCTCCTACTGTATATAGAATTAGATTTGGAATGATTGATGATCATTGCTATCTTTTTTTAAATAACTACACTGTATTGATAGGCTCGCTAATAATTGCTGAGATGGCAGATTTATAAATCAGAAGACCTGGTATCTTTGACAACCCAGGATCTAGTGTGGTGACAGTACTGACAATGATTTGTTATTGTCCTCAAATTACTGCTAGATGTTTAATTTGTAACAAAATCATAATGCCAGGGCTGGTCCTGCATTATTACCTCATCATGCAGTCTTGTGGACAGTCTAAATTTTAAGTCAGGACATGATTAAGCTTGTTTGAATCGTGCTAACATGATGTCAAATCCTAAGTAAAGTTGGGTTCGTTCCTGAGCACTGGCTGTGGTATGAAGAAGCTGCCACATGTGTTCATGTGCATTTAACACGGCAACACGGTACATAACAGGGGTCAACTGGAGTCAGTGGGGGCCAGGAGTAAACTCTACTCCCCCAGGGCCCCTTAACAGTTTAATCCAACCATGGCAGGGAGTGTTTAACATCACTTTATTCTAAGAACTGAGATGGCAAAATAGGGCAAACAAAAAAACACATTTTGTCTGGGCTGTATTTGTCCTGCTTTAATGTCCATTTTGTTTTTTCAAACAAAGTTACAATTGATTTGGGGAATGAGCAGTATCTTAAATTTGAGAAACATATATAAGCTCATACAATACATGGCATGGCAAAAGCCTGATTATCCAGCAAACCTGCCTCTTCATCAAAACCTCCTGGCCATGCCCCTGCATGGGCTGCTACGGCTGTCACATAAAAACCACTAGATGGCATGTTAAATGGGGTTACGGCCAAAAACAGCACACGCAGTGCATATCAAACAGACAGATGGCGCAATTGCTGCAGAGATGCTGACACGCACGGTTCAGAAAATGATCTATTTTCTCAAAACAAACCGAGTCGGTCCCTTTCTCTGTCAGCGCCCATTGATCATTGCGCACACAAATGCGCCTTTGTGCTGATTGAGGAAGAAAGCAGCTCTTTTCTTTCGCCATGCATGAATTTTGTAATGCAGAAAGTTTCCGTGCCATTTATGTTAAACAACTCTCGAGGAAATGCATTGTCCAAATTGATGGAAAAGGAAATGTTGCCTGTCCATTAGTTTCTTGCAGGTCAAATTGAATTAGAGATAACGTGCTTGGTTTGTGTAATGTTGGCAGCCAGTGTCAGGGAAGCCAGTGGAGGCTTCAGCAGTCAGGAAAAGGTAGGGAAAAAAAAAAAAAAAAACACATGTATTCCTGACCACCCATTGGTCCAAATTTCCCCTGTGCTGCCACAATACTGCACACACGTGACCTGCCTGTTTTCACCCAGTTAAACGCATGTACTTAAAAGACAGGCCACTACCATTCACCAACACAAGCACGATTAACACAATATTAATGTCAGCAAGGTAAGATCGCTGCAGCGGGGACTCGGATCACTGGGAGTGGACCATGGCGGCTGCCACGAGCAGCAACACATCCACAGCCACGCTACAGATCAAGCACTCCAGTATCGAGCATACGCGGAAACGCATAGACCCGAGGAGGAGGCAAGCGGCGCTGTCTTTTCTTAGCAACATTTCTCTGGATGGACGACCCGTGCAAGACGATGCAGACGATCAAAACGAAGGGGATAACTCGCTCGAAGCTAGGACTAGACACAGCCTGGTTTCTCCGGAGCGCTCTGCGTACGGAGCCGCTGGCGCCGCCGGAGCTGCCGCCGCCGCTGCTGCTGCGGCGGCGGCGGCTGCGACCACGGCCGCCCAGGCGCTCGCTTTTGCAAACCAGGCTCTCCTCGCCAGCAGTCGGGCCAGTTTTGGGACGGGTCCCCCAGCTTCCCCGGCGGGCGCAGACGCGGAGGGAGACGCTTTCGTGCCCTCGACGTTCAGCCCGCCTTTCTCCGCGGTCCCTGCCTCGACTAGAGGGAGGCTGCAGACGTACACTCAGGGAATCCTACCTGCCCCTTACTCCAGGCAAAGCTCCCAGAACTACTGCCTGGAGGGCGGACAGATCGCCAACTCTGCCATAGAGCTGCAGAGGTCAAGGTAACTGTGCGGTGACTGTTCTGGTGTTTGGGAACGTGCAGTGCAGTGTGATCGGGGTAGAGATGATGTCTGCAGGATGTGCTCAGTCTCAGGTCGTTAAACTGTACAATGATGCGATCATAGCGAGGCAAACAAAAACTCAACCATGCCCTCCCCCACCCCACAGCCCCCCCAAAAAATATGTATAAAGTGTGTCACTGCAAGCATGCACAGGAGCATGTTTAGTGAAATCACCCATCAACCCTGTAAAGATCATTATTAGTTCCAATGAGATACCACTGAAAAACCCTAAACTGCATTTTACCTTGTTGCTTTATATTGATGATCATCTGCAGCCAACAGTTGCAGCCAAATTATTGTTTCATTAGTTGAATTTGAGTAGAGAAGCAGGTTTCCATGTGCATCCCACAATATGGCAAATCTGTTGGTATTAGGTGAAGGTGTAAAACATGATTTACTTGTATTTAGAACTTCCAGTGTGTTAAGTGTTTTTTGTTTTGGACCTGAATGAATGAACTCTTGGTTCAGTCTTCTTGCAGTTTTTCTTTGAACAGTCAGCTGTTTTCAAAAGGTACAATTTTCACTTCTAAGCAACACAGACTGTCCAGGCCCAACAATACGCAGCAGGAGGGTGAAGTTCAGCCGTTTGTATGTTTACTCCGTGCAGGTGGTTGTAGCCTTCTGACTCATTGGTCTGCATGGGGACAGATTAGATACAGTATGATCACAGGTCCAGCAGCTGCAGAGCTGTAACCTAGTTTCCCTGGAGAGGGAAGGCATCAGCACACCTCATCAGTTTCTTTCTTTGTCTCTGTTTTCTTTCTTTTCGTACTTGCGCACATGCTCTTTTGTCGACTTTATGAGACCTCAAATTATTTTTAGTGAATGCCGTTCCAAAACCTGGCACGCACCTGCTGTCTCCCTCTCCTCCGTTAACATCCTGTAACTCTACACCCATGTTCAACATACAACAGGGGCTTGCTGCTCCATGTCTTTTATTTGTCCACTTGTCTTGTCTTTGCATTCGAGGCGCGAGGAGAGTTGTGAGGGTCTTGTCTCGCAGCAGGACGGCTGTCAGCAACATTTGTGAGATGGTCCTCTCACTGTCAGAACCTGCTGTCAAATCCTCTCCGCTCTGCTTTCCATTCAGAGCACCTCTCTTACCCAAATGGTCCCTTCCGTCTGGTGCCGCTGGCAGACTTCTCAGGAAGCTCTGCTTCATGGCGAAACACTCAATACGCATTTAGTTCCCCTTCCTGACCTCATGGAAAGTGCACTGACAAACTAACAGCTTCCGAAAGTCTTAATCTGTACCTCTTGAATTGGAAGAAGCGCAGTTAAGAAGTTATATAACATTTCCAACATAATTAAGAGCACTGACATGAAAAAGTACAGGGAATCAACAAAACAACGGAAGCAGCTCACAATGAGGCACAAAGTTCAACACAGTGAGATACTGCTTCAGAAATAAACACAGTTTAAGTGATGCTCAGGCGCAAAATAAAGGGTAAAAACTCTCACCACAAAATCCCTTTAGATGCTATTGTGGATTGTCGGATCACATCACATAGTCGTCGTCAACAGATGGTGCTTGACCAGTTGTCATGGAAGTGTAGATTTGTATAAATGTTCATTTTTCCTGTGCATTTTAAGGACCTCTTGTTCACGTTGTTTTTAAAGTCAAGATTAAAGGTTCATCCTTGACCTCGAGGACAGCAGCTCACAGAGCAGTCTCCCCACAAGGCCCAGTACTAGCTGTTCTCAACCTTTGAGCCAACGTGGATGGGAAGTCCTTAAAGTATCAAATATTGTCAAAAAAAATTATATACTTTATGCTCGAAACATTCCCCAACAGCTTCAATGCCCTTTTCAATGTTTTATGTTCTATTGGTACCAAAACAGCGCTGAGGTTCAGTACCCAGCCCCATCCACAGTGTTGCCTGTCTGGTATCTCATTTCTACTCAGCCACTCTGTTGCTCAGCCAGTGTACGTACAGCATGAGGCTGTTAAACCCTGACTGTACCCTGCTTTTGGAATGTGCTTGGAGGACGTCCACACAAAACGAATTCTAATGTTGAGAAGTAAGCAACCTGTTGATGGAGCGCGGCCATATTCCACCGGCGCGCAGACAGACGAGCGCTCTGCACAGTGCCTGGTTTGTTTTCTGAGGGCAGCTGGTGGAAACGTGTCCAGAGGTCCCTGGCTGGGAGAGGCAGGATGCCCAGGCTTTCTGAGAAGCAGCCTGGCCCTCCATGCGCTGTGTTTTCTGTCCTCCACTTCCTCTCCCAGGGGCGTTAGAGACACACTCTCCCCTCAGAGTTTTGGCCTTCAGTCCTGCTCCCATTCAGGAAGTCGCAGAGCCTCTGATGTGTCGCCAAAATAGACTGTCTGAGGCCAAAGCTGTTTCAGACCATATCCTCATCAGAATCTACTGCATGAAAGTGATGGATGATTTCGTATTCAGCTTTCCCTCCACTCCTCAGCCTTCATTCATCGTGAATCAGCATGCCAAGAGCTGCGATTTAAATATAGCATACCTGTTACCATCTGGTCTTGTCTGCCTAAGGTGTAGAGCTATTTTCACTTCATCCTCCTGTCCCCCCTAAAACAAAGGCAGGTTAAGTCTTGTCAGAGCCTTTTTGTCCGGCTCCCACCACCATTAAGTAGTGCAGAGTCATGCACTGTACAGTATTTTAACAAGATTTTTTTAGCATGAGGCAGCAGAGGCTGTGGCTGGAAAACAAGCAGCACAAGCCATCATAATGGTCCTGTGGAGTTTTGTGCGATTGGGTCACATACTTATGGTTTATGAGGTTGATTGTTGCTCGCTGAGGTCATGCTTGGCATAATCACAAGATTATATAAGAATGCTTCATTTTCCTTCACAGAGTCTCTCGATGTCTGAGCTGTCAACAAACACTTTTGACTGAAAAAGCAACTCCAAGAATAAGAGTAAGGGGGTTCAGTGTGGGTTTTGCTTAATGCAGTTTCAGATTGGACCCCGGGGTTAAATTTCTACATCATGACTTCTGTTTCTCACTTCGAACAGTTAATAGTGTCATATATTGCTGTTGCAGACACCAGAGCTATTTTATTAGTGCCTCTGCTTCTTAAACCTCCCTTTTTATTTTCCAAATCTGCTGATACGTCCAGTTCATACTCCTGGTGTGCTTTAGGGTCAGAGCTGCTCTGACTGGAACTTTTTTTTTTAATCTGAATAATCACATTTCTGTTTGCCTGGCTTGTATTTGTGCAAAAAAAACCCCTAGAAAATTACATTTATTTCCACTCAGAGTCACTCCGGCAAAGTAAAAGACCATGTCCTGTGGCAAGCTGCCAACGGGGCATACGTGCGATACTGTTAAATCGCCACATCTAAATAATCCACTTGGGTTTTATAGCTTTATTGCATGGGACCACTAGGCAGGGTTATCAATAGCTTCTTGAAACACTTTTCATTACAAGCGGATGACATTGTGTTTGCAGGAGAAATAGCCTAATGGTACATGGGTTATATTTATGAAACGCGCTCAAACAAAATCAGCTGACGCAACAATAGCAGGAATTGTGTCAGAGATATTGAAGGATGTTTGTTGTTGCTCCTTTGCCACTTATTTATAACAAGACTTCTGAGAAGCTTCTGACCAGTCCTTGTTAATGTCAGACTGGGTTGAAACTGATTGTGAATGAGTGGCCTGGCCTGTGTTATTGTTTCCAGGACCCGTACTGGCCTGGAAAACATCTTTTGCATTAAAAACACGTCATGCTGGTGCTGTTCATCTACAGTGCCTGGATCAAAGTCCTCACAGTTCATTTGTATCTCCACACAAACTGGAAACATTTCTTTCGGCCAACTGGTGAATGATTTTTGAAGTAACAGTAACAATTCACTTAGATTTGGAATGGAAAAATTCAAAAATGTCATAAGGAATGGAGACAGATGGTTATAATAAGAGGATTTTTCGTTTTTGGCACTATTTGTGGATACAGTGTAACACAGTGTTAAAGAACAAGTTTAGACTTTTTTTGTCTGTCTGAATTCAATACTCTCAGTAATAACCTAGATGTACTTCGAGCTATTGGCTTCCAGAGTTGCAAACTTTTTAGTGTGAAATTCCATCTTTGTGTTTTGACCCCTCCACTGCAGCTCTGCAAGGAAAGTCTGCAAAGGTAACCTAAAGATGCAATTTGTACTAAAAAGACAGATGCTTTGGAAAACACCCACTTGATTTGTCTTCATCAGACTGCTGATGTCTCATTTAAGCATCAGCTTAATGATGCATTATTGCTCAGTACAAGTCAGGACCGGAGGAATAATTATAGTAAGCAATTACTGTTGTGTGCATATTAGAATGTGAATAAAGTCCAAACCTACACCTATATAAACCTGCGTTAATTGACTTCTTATGGCCACTTGGGGCCAGTGCAATAAGCTGTACTGAGATATTAGTTATTTATGAAGTTGGTATGATGAAAATATTAGCAAGCTGTGGCCTATTTACATATCCTGCAGACACAGAAATATTAGCACCCCTTTCGACACCTGGTGAATGTAAAACTAAGATATACTCTCCTTTTTAGCTCTGTTTTGGTCTCCACCATCTCCCTCCTCTGGCTCTTTAGGTGCTAAATGTCCTACTCTGTTCACCAGCCAGATGCTAACTTTGTTTCTGGCTGGGTGAGAAGCATACAGAAGGTCTATCAGGGCTTTTGTGCTTTTTCAAAATGACTCCCTGCTGCATATAGTGAGACTGAGCCAAAACAGTAAAGTTGCAGCCTGTAAAACTAGAAACAAAAGCTGAAAAAAAAATCTAAGGTGCTCTGTAGAGCTAAGGAGAACTGTGTCAGTGGTGATACTCTGTGGGTTTGATACTACAATAGGCACCTTTCACATTACACAGTCATTTGATCAGTTGTTCATGTAAAAATATTGTTTAGTGCATGTTTAAGTTTACATCACACAGACACTCTTTTTGTCACTTTTGGACGAGTCAGATTTTTACTTTCTCCAAACACGATGTTATGTTACATGCAAAATAATCATTTCATCTCTAAATGCATCAAAATACGGAAGCACCTTGAAATAACCTAAACTGTGTCAAAGTGAAAGAAAAGTAGAAAGAAAAGAAAAGGATTGTCACAGGAGAATGATGACATAAGACCATAAATCACATGATCCCACTCATCTGACCTTCAGGCAGGGGTCACGACCCTTCAATATGACCCTTTCGCTTCACACTAGCAGAGGCCGTGTTAATGTCAGCTGCCCATTGTGCTTCCTCCACTTAATGATCTTTAGGGTCATAATATTTAGTGCAGAAGGTTAGCCAGTGTAGTGGCTCTCGGTTCCTTGTCTGCCTCCTCAGTCTGACTCCTCGTTTAAACACTTAACTCAGCCCATCTCCTCTAGTATACAGTGCTCACTCTGCTTGTGTTGGTTTAAACCCTGGGAGATCCTCAAGGACAGAGCCATCTTTTGTTAATCTTTTGTTGTTTATTAACCAGACACTCAGTCTGACGGTCCGCCATCTCCCCCTTTGGCTGAAATGCTCAGTGAAGAGCGGGTGGGTCAGGTCAAGTATCACCAGCTTGTCTTAATGCTGCAGGGTCCACAGATTACAACACATTTTGAATTGTGAAAACTCCAAGATGATACAGTGTATGCATGCTGTGAACCATCATTTGTTTGCAGGCTGCTGCAGATTTATTTACTACTTGATGAGAGATCGACCTTTCGGGCGAATGTGTCTCGTTTTTGTTATTTGACCACTGTGCTCATTTCCACTACTTTAAATGTGGCTGACTAATGAGCTGGATTATGCTGTTATTGTGGTGCTAAACATTCAATTACAAGGTAATTTTGGAACAGTTCAGGCATACTTAGCAATCACATGTGGGTTTGTTTCTTAAACTGGCAGCCGATCATGAAAAGGGCCTAGCAGAATTAGCCTGTTGAGTCGTGAAAACTAAAGTGTGAAATAAAGGCCATCTGTGACTAAATGTGTTACACAAAGTGCTCGCAGAGGCAGCTCGTTATCCTCTTAGCAGCTCTGATCCTGCAAATTTCTCTGTGATCTACGTAAGACTGAATAGTAATCTTTGACCACACAGGCACACAGTGGCATTGACAGTCATAACTCAACCGTCCAAGACTTGTTTTTGTGAATAAACTACAGAACCTTAAGAAACAGGTGATAATTATATACTATTGTTTGACCTTTGTTCCAAGATCGTCAGTGACCACACAAAACACTTTGTTCCAGGGCTGGGAATCAGACCTTCTACTACTACTACTACTACTACCTTGTCTAAATCAAGAAACCTTTCCAACTTTAGAAAACATTATCTCTATTTTCTTTATTTAACACAGACCCGCAGATCAGTGTTGTATGTGTTCTTAAATTTATAAAATGGTTTTAACCTGGTTATGTTATTGGAACAAATATCAAACATTTTCAAACAATATCCAACCCTACTTGTTACCAAATAGAAAATAAAATGAGTGATGGGTGACAGTGAGGTCGATGGCGGCTTTGTTCGACTTCTTGACCCCTTGCTCTGCACTAATTAGGTTAATGGAGATTTGCAGCGTTATGAATGCTGATACCTTGATTTATTTTAAAAGCTAAACTGACTTCAATTTGTGAGGAAATGGATGGATTTTCAGTGCCCACTCTTGCCATTTCAGGTATTGCGGCAGAATTCACTTTGATTTAGGGTCGTGCCTTTTAATCAAATTGCTTTGCAGGGCCATGTGTCCATGTTTGTGGCAAAAAAAAAAAAATCACCTACAGGATTATTATTGTTTTACCAGAGTCTGTTCTCCTAAAAGGCCCTGTGATTGGCTGGCGACCAGTCCAGGGTGTAGCCCGCCTCTCGCCCGAAATCAGCTGGGATTGGCTCCAGCTCCTCTGCAGCCCTGACGGATAAGCGGTATAGATAATGGATGGATGTTCTCCTAAAAGCTGTTTTGCTGAAGGACAGTTGGCCCTGTGTTTTTGGTGTGATGATGTTTCTTCATATCCCCATAACTTCAACCTTTCCCTCTGTCTTCCCAGACGAAGACTCATCTCTCAGCGCTCTTCGCTTGAAACGCTAGAGGACATTGAGGAGAATGCTCCTCTACGCAGGTAGTAAACTCCACACATGTACCACCCTTTGCCGTTGCTATGTTTTGTGTCTAACCTAAGACAGTGTAACACATCCCTCAGGCATGGTTTTCCTGTTTTTTTTGAGTTACTGATATTTGTTTTACATTTTAGATGCCGAACCCTATCGGGTTCACCCCGGCCAAAGAGCTTCAAGAAGATCCACTTCATAAAGAACATGAGGCAACATGATATGCGCAGTGGAAGGTATGAAGGCAAACAACGCCATCCCTCAGTCAATACAAGTCCTCAGTGGATAATGGCAGGATGCCCCAGTCAATGAACTGCTGTTTGGATGTTTCTCACATTACAAGCCACATCGTAGGCAAGCAGACCTGGCCCACACACTGCATGTCATTCTGACTTACAAATTAAATGTAACTGACTGAGAATCCTCTCCACTTACATTGAGTAGAATCTGAATTTTACTTCAATCTTAATCACTGTTAAATTTTGTGGAGTTACACCCTGAAATCACTCGTGACTGCTAAAAGCTAAATCACATATCATTGTTTCCGTGAGCACGTACGCAGCACACACAAATCCTCAAATAACAGAAACATGCTGGCACAGTGGTGTTAATGTTGAGTGGATGTGAAGAATGTAATCAAAGGAAAGATGGTTTTTTCGGGCCTGGAGACCTAGGGAGTGTGTCTCAAGTATTCAGGTGATTTTCATTATTATCAATGTCGCATCCTTAGTGTTTGACATATAAGTCAGTTCAGCTTCTGTTAGGGTGTTTGTTGGTGTCAAGTTTGGTGCTTTTTGAGCAAATACTGTAAGTACAATAGATTTTTACAGTGTACATATATTTGTTAGTCTGCTATTGAACATTTGGTTGATATGAAGAAGCAGATGTGTGTAAGTTAGTACAGTATCACGTGTAGACAGTGTAGAAAGGTGATAAGCTCTATTTGTTTAATGAAGTCTGACAGGCAAAGTTGTTTTTCCTCATATCCACACCAATGACTCACATTGCGTTTATGTCCTGAAGTTGAAGTTGGCTGCGTAGTAAGATTCTACAGGACTCACACTTGAGGTTGTTGTAGTGTTACTGAAAGTGCGAGCCATTCTTCCCTCTGTGCTTTTGACATCTGGTCACTGGGAAACATCTCTGATTGGATTCTGTACGTATGTTTGAGTGCAAGGCAGGTTAGGCAGAATAACATCTTGTAACAAAATGCATCATTGTTGCCCCCAAACCACTGACTACATGCTACATGTGCTACAGTACAAAAAAAAAAACACACACACTCGTACTGAAGTTTCAGCTCATTCTCTTCATCCTTATTTTTACTGCACACTCTCTCCAACTTTAACCTCTTGTCGGATAGTTATTGATTAGCTTGTTTACCATTTTGTTTTTATAGGATAGTCCTTATCAGTGGCAGAAGATCCCTCTATAGTGTATTTTCTGTCCTGCCCTATCGAGATTGTAGCCAAGCAGGGTATGTATCCTACAGCATGCTGAACCTTGTAACTTTGTAACTTCCTCCAGCTTGTGCTCCCTCTTTCCCTTTGTTTTCTCATCCCTCTCTTTCTGTGGATGTACTCTCCTTTGACTGGTGCTTACATTGTTAAGGGTTGGTTTTGGTGGATGCATTTTTTTACCATTAATATTTGATGAATAAATAAACAGTGGGCTGAAATGGGCTTCAATGGCTTCATTTCAAATACACCTCGACTATATTTTAGCCCAGTGCTTGTTGCTTGTGTTGCTTTCCCCATAATGGCTCCAATGGCTTTTGGGCACTCATCTTTTTGTTCAAGTCAACCCATTTTGTGTGTTGCAACTATTGCTCGCTTTGCTATTTAGCATTTAAGATTCACCTTCCCAGGGTTCCTGCTCTTCTTAGATTTAGAAAATATAGCCCTTAAATTATTTTCATGTGTTGTCTTCGGTCTAATTATCCATGATGCTGGACGACTCAAGTTTCTGTTGTGTGCACTGCATGCACTCATGACAGTTTGTAATTAACTATTTCTGTTAATTCTTTGCTCGGGTTACAGTTTACTTTTCTTGGCGCTGAAACAGAAAACATCTCTGGCTGTATATGATGCTTGTTTCCTATTTAAAAGCGATGCAAGGCTCTATGTAATGGGAACCGACCTGGCTTGCATGGGGATAGCTCTGGTACGGCATTGACTCCAACACCCCAGTCACATGAAACGGTGTGTTTTGGAGGAAGTGAAAGAGAAAAGGGACAGATAAACACCAGAGAACACAATGCAAAGAAAGAAAAGCCTCACACCATGGCTTAGTGAAGAGCATAAAAGGCTCAATCCGTTTGTGGAATTTCCTAAGCCAGCCAATCAGTGCAAGGTCAAGGGTTAATAAACCCCCAGGGCTATCCAATAAGCACATCTGACTGCTCACTGCTGCTAATTGACAGTTAACAGTTGAACTTTGGCTGCCTCGCCAACTGTTGTAACTGCAAAACAACATTTTGTTAGACGACTTGGCCCAAACTGCTGAATGCATGTATTTTTCTCTTTCTTTCCTCTTCATTCTTCTGTCTTTCTGTCTTAATATGCACCATAACTACAGTAATGCCCCATGAACAAAAAATGCCAAATTTTGCAGCCTGGTGCGGTCCCGAAAGAACTTCAAGGGAAATAATTCTACAACCTACACCTAAACGCACTAGTTCACTTTCTTGCCAAGAGTTAAATGGAAAGATTGATATCACTCTCCAACCTGTCTGTTGAATATGAAACTATAACCAGGAAATGGCTAGCTTAGCTTAGCATAAAGACTGGAAGCAGAGGGAAACAGCTAGCCTGGCTTTGTTTAAAGGTAAATACAATTGCCAACCAGCACATCTAAAGCCCAAAATAAAAATTGCAATTTTTGATTTTATAGGGACCCCTCGTGAAACCATGAATATATGCACATATAAACAAAATATAAAAATAAAGATTATCAATAAACAGGTTGACCACAGGTATAAAATGAATATAAACTGGTTAATGTCATGTGGAAGTCCAAATTATAAACAATGCCAAAAGTAGAAACAGTTTACAGTTTGATGTTTTCACACTACAGAATAAAAAGAGAAATGTGCCAAGTAGGTGGACTTTTTGAACCCTAGATTGGACAGAGCCAGGCTAAATGTTTTCCCCTGCTTCATGTCTGCTGGCTCCAGCTACATATTTAGCCAGCAGACACGAGAGTGCTGATCTTCTCATCCAGCTGTCAGTGAGAAAGTGAATAGGTGTGATGACCAAAATGTCAAACTACTCCTTTAAGGGAAGGAAAACATTAACCCACGTTGACTAAAATCTGTTTATGGGGCCGCTCTGTGACAGCTAGATAGTCCTGGGTTCAATCTCCCACTAGGGTCGACTGTGGCTTTTCTGTGTGGACTTTGCATGTTCTCCCTGTGTTGGCATGGGCTTCCTTAATATACTTCAGCGTCTCTGACCTTAAAACACATGCATGTTAGGTAATGCTCCTGGCACGGGAGTGTAGTTGAAGTTGGCTTCCAGGGAGAAAAGTTAGATGGGTCAAATGCAAAGGACAAATTTCCTCACAGGGATGAATAAAGTGTCATTTATGGATGCTTATGGATGAAACTTGGGCAAGACTGTGGGGGCATATTCTTCCAGGCCAGTCAACCCAACCCTGAACTGTGAATGTGAGCTGTAAAGCATTTGGCTGTAAGATCAATTTTAGTGTAGTCATTATGATATTAATCTCAGTTTGCCTGATCCTAGATTTAGAAACATTTTGCAGGGCATGACTTTGCGTAGATTATAACACTACTAACAAACAGATGTTTAACGCCAGTGATTCCTATTCATGCATGTTACTAAAGCAGTGTTGGCTTTCCTTATGATTTCCTTTCATTTCCTCTTATTCTCAGCAGAATGAAGCGCACAACTCATCTTTTCGATTGCTTCATAGAAAAGCTCTCTCCCTAGAAAGCTTTCAGTCTCTTATGTTTCTCCCTTTTTATTTAATCTCCACCGTTCTGTAAGACGTCTGCTGCCTGGGGATCTCTATGTCCGTGATGCATCTGTCAACATTGTGTCCTGACGTGCCTTTCTGCTAGCTAACACTGTTTTCATTATAACAGATTGGCCCCACCATGTCATCAAAACACCAGTGGAGTCATGTGAGGGCCCACTGTGTCATTCCTTGTATTTATTTGGGCACCATTTTAAACAGAAAGACAAGACAGAGCGAGGGAAGATTAAAGAAGGAGAACAAAAACAAGTCAGTGTTACGATCTAACGCCTGCTGTCATTCTGAACTTTCACCAAAATGCAAATATTGAGCTAAAATAAGGCTGAAGTTAATATTACACAAACACAGGTGGATATCTTTGTGTCCAGGACACATTTCTCCGCCGTACATTTTAGCACATAAATAATTTCTCTGTTTTTAGTTTGGAAATATGAAAGGCAATTCGGCCTTTGTTTTCCACTGATCTTTTAATCACAAATCTTAAATTGCTGGAAAGAATTAACGTCTCCAGCTTGCCAAAACCTCTTTGGTATGAGTTATTCAGTAAGGCAGCGTGAAAAAAGTGGACCGCAGGCAGTCAGTGCACACGCTCATTATCCTCCAGTGGCAGTGACCTAAAATCATCAAGAGAAGTTAAATCATAGCAGTAACCAACAATGACTTTAATTTGTATATTTTGATATTAAGTTTGCCGTGTTTTATCTTCCAGACATGCCAATTAAATATGACTTAATGGGCACATCCCTCCAGTCTACTATACCTTCTACGAGAATATTTGGCCAATTCTTAATGTGCTCAGTTGAAGGCTCTCCTCTATTTGCCCCACTATGACACACTTAACTCTCAAGCCGTCTGTTTTCTACTTCAGCATTTGGCCTCCTGCAAATCTCCCACTGCAGTATGGCATTTCAGGCACTGGTGAGGCAGCAGCAGACTGGCCTGCTAGAACGAAACTGGACTCTCCTCCGTCGTGCCTCCCAAGGGTGCTCTTTATTTCTGATTGCCCTGAGATACACCCAAAGACACGGGGCAATTACAGAAACTAGGCCAGCTGACTAGTGTAGATCGATACAGGGTCTATCCATGAGGTAAAGACGCAGAGGTGAACTAGAGCAGGTCTCAGCGAGGTTGTTAAGGAAAGGAATGGGAGTTGGAAAGAGGCTGTAGGATGGTCTGTACGTTGAAAGCTCTAAAGGACTTGTGCTCATTAGGGATGTAAAGCTGGAAGGAGGGCGTCAGCGACACCCGTCAGGAGGTGTCAGTGCCAAGGAGATGGTGATCGGCCTGGAGGGAGTGGAGTTAGGAGCTGATGGAAAGGTGAGAAGCCAGCAGAAGTATGCTGTGTGGAGGGGAGTATAATAATCTTATCATTATTGATAACAAGATGACTATAAGACAATAGTACTCACTTGGACTATTCCTTTGTTTTGAAACACCAATCCACACAAAATAGAACAAAAAATTGTGTATAATCTGTCCTTAGTGAGCACAATTATATGTCATTGTGATTATAATCGCTGCAAGTATTATGGGTAGTATGTGTACATGGGTTTTGATTTACTCCCATTGAGTGTTTGGGAAGCTTTCACCAGTACTTATTTTCAACAACTTGAAAAGTGGTTAATATATAACATTTATCTACAAGACTCGCCTAAAGGAATACTTGTATAAACAATTTTCCACGCTATTTTCTCATTCATGCGTGTGTTAAATGTGCTTAATCACATTTTACTCACTAGCTTGTTAGTTGCTACCTGTCAGCAACATGACTTGCCTTTAAATACAAAACTGTCCATCTTGAACATTGCGCTATAAATTAAGAAAATAACCTCGGACATGTGCAGTATTAGGCAAGAGGGTGCCATCAGATCAATGCAATATTTAGCATATTTTAACCAGGTAACAGGCCTTTTTCCTAGCGACATTTTGACATGCCATAGCAGGAAAACCCCAAGCGTAATAAATCACGTTATTAATAACTGCGTTCAATTTAGGCCAGTCAGCTCCAGGCTCCTGTTATTGTGCATGCTGGCTCACTGGTATGATACTGGGACACTTCAGAAAACTGAGCCATCAACAATGTTAGAAGTACAACCTGTGCTTTTCCTGCTTTGACAAAATGCTGCAGTATAAAATGCCTATTAATGGGTTGAATAGTTGATTGTAACTACACCTGTGCCTGCAGACTGTGTCCTACACCCAGTTTCTATATCCCACCAATGTGCTGGGTGGTCGAAGGAACACCATCGACTCCACCTCGTCCTTCTCTCAGTCTCGTAACGCCAGCCATAGAAGCCTCAGTCTGGGCCGAGCCAACAGCAACCAGAGCAGCTTGGACACAGGTTGGTTAACTGCCAGCAAGTACTCAACTCATTATGAATCTTATGTCTTCGTGTATTTTTTATTTTTTTTTCTCCTCATTATCCAGTTTATTTCTATTTGAAAAGATGTAGTGCAAATGTCAGCTTCTGGCTCAGCTTCTGTTGTTGTGTTTGTGCTTGTGGCAGGGAATGACCTGGGGGACTTTCGCGAGTACGACCCCAATCTGCTGGATGACCCGCAGTGGCCATGTGGAAAACACAAGAGAGTCCTCATCTTCCCCTCCTACATGGTGAGAAAATACCAAAGCTGCACATCATAACACATCATCCCTACAGCAACAACAGTAACAACAGCAACTGTGGCCTTGTCCTCCTGAGAGCTGGATGGAAAGGTTGCCTTCGTTTGGGACATAATTTTCTGAAACAGATCTCTGTTTTGACATATTTTGTTGAAATGTCCTTCGATATCTCACTGTTTATGCTTTTTTTCAATGGTTATTTTTGTCATTATGGACCTTTTGTTCTCAGTTTTCCCACCACAACTAAAAACAATAACACAGCGAAGAGATTTGTCTGCCTCCACAGTTTCTTTCTTTCTAAATAAAAAAAAAAAACCCTCCTAAATTTTATCAGCTGTTTTTGAAAAGGAGCCAAGAGGATGTTTCAGACAGTTTTAATCAGCAAGGCTACTGGCCAAGACTCTCTCCCACCTTTGGGACCTGAATGAACACGCATACTTTATCCCAGTGTAGTGGGCCTGAACAGCCACTTCACCAGAGCCAGAGTTAGTGGAGTGTTTGTCTCAGCGTTAATCACTCTCGCACTTTTTCCTGAAAAGAGCGGATGTTTTATCGTGGTTGGGAGAGGAAAAACAAACCTGACTAGACTCCCACCTCATTCTTTCTCGGGCTCTGTTTTTGTTACGGAGACTGGCAGAATACACAACAAGGACTGACATAGCTGAAATGCTCAGTCAAGGCCAGGCTATGTGTTTTTTTTCTCTTCCTCCAATTACAAAAGCCAGCGTCTCACAACAATAGCTATTGTGTTTACTACAGGAATGGAACCAGTAAATTCTCAGCATTTCGCTGGTTAAACACAGGCTGCTTAGGAGACACGACTAACTGAACTTTCAAGTTTAGGCTGGGGCTTTTTTTATGCTCTACAGGAGCATAAAACAGGAGGAAACTAGTATGACGTAGAATATGAATATAAAATAAGGAAACCCCATGTTTTGTGGCTTGTAGATTTGTGTAATAGTAAAAACATGGAATAATGAAATGTTTTTATTTGGTAACTTAAGTTAGTGGGAGTCATAGTCATAGTAGTCTATATTGTCTGTCATGCAAAGTCAGTGCTGTTCTGCTTTATCTTCATTTCTCAGGGCTACGACCATTGATAAGCATTCGTTCTCCTTCATGGGTCATGATCAGTATCCAATGGGGTTCAGTGTGCGTGCCATTATTCACACTTCATGCAGTGACTGCAATACCATACATGCATATTGAGGTCATGCATATAATCAGCCATATATTTTTAGCACCGCTGCATAGTCTGTCCTTACTTAATCACTCACACTCAGTGGACACTTTATTCTAGATAAATTCCATTTTCTCACAACTTTGGTCTTATTTTTGTACATTTGGCATCATCAGCAATGTGAAAAATGTCAATAGAATGTCTCTAGATTTTTGTACGCCCAAGGTGAAGTCTTAAACAGTCCAAAAGTCCAAAAATATTTTCTTTACTGTCATATGTGACGAAGAAAATCCTGACTAGTTTGAAGCTGAAACCAGCAAATGCGTCACTGGAAAAATGACTGCTGTTACAATTCAATTTGCCAATTAACTTTATTCCAACTGACCACTGATTAATGGACAAATTGTTGCAGCTCTACACCAGAGCCGTTGATCTAATATGGGACCACAGTGATAGTGTGTGAAGGTGAAAAGGGAGAGATAAAAGGAATAAAGCAGAACAAAAGGAAATACTTCAGCAAATAAATATATACAGTCAGCCACATTAAGTGTTTTAGATAATCAGACTTGCGGTTTGGAGGTCAAACTAAAACGAGTGCAGCTGAAATATTGGAAATGATCTGACGGGTACAGCTACGGCAAGTGTACTAGGTCAAAGCTGAACCAGGAAGTTGGTCGGTAACCATAATACATAGATGGCTTGTGTAATTGTTTTCTTGTTTACTCAATCATTTCTCTGTTCACTCTCCATTTTTTGTTTCATTTTTTTTGTTAAAACCCCATGTCGTTGATCGTCTGACTTCTTTTGACATGTGCATATATATAAGGAATTTGTGAATGTCGTTATTACTAACCTTTTAGCAAGCAAATTAAGTGAATCAAGAAAAAGCTTTTTTTGTCATCACCAATTTCTATGAAAAAGCAATGTGGTATTAATACATCTTTAAATGTTTTTCAACATCCATACATCCATATGTCTAAACCACCTAAGTCCAAAAACCTCAGTATTTTTTTTTTTTTAAAACAGCTGGTTTATAGCAAAGTTACTGAATAAGAGTATATCATTTTTAATTGTAGAATTTGCTTGGGACTATTTTCAGTGGAGGATTGATACACATTTTGTGAGCAGTATGGCTCACTGATGTTTTTAATGGTCTCTGGACAACAATGGCGCTCTATGGCACAGAGGAATTAGCTATAGCAGGCTTTGGACACACACAGTAGGATGTGTCTTTGTACGATCAATCCACTGTGGGGTCTGGTCTTTTCATGGGATTTGTTAACAATAAGTCAAATATAGAATATCACCGCACGTATCCTTCAAGTTACATGAGTAACACCAGCTCTCTGTGAGGCTTCATTGTGAGACAGTGGAATCCAACACTAGTGTGTGAGGATCCAGTCACCTTGCTCAGCGCTGAAAGTGTGGTCACTCTGACACCATCTGGTTTTTCTTTTCAGACCACAGTCATCGAATACGTCAAACCCTCTGACCTCAAGAAGGACATGAACGAAACCTTCAAGGAGAAATTCCCCCACATAAGGCTCACACTCAGCAAGATTAGAAGGTAAAACAGACAGAAAATGTGTCTTATGTTGTGTTAGCGATGTCAAGTTTTCTTTCCAATAAAGATGACGAAACCTGTGATTTAAGTTCACCGTGGCCTGTTTTACCTCTCAATCTTTCCCCTGATGTTTTCTCTCTTTTCCTTCCTCGTTCTCTGCTTTTTCTCGTCCCTGCAGCTTGAAAAGGGAGATAAAAAAGTTGGCCCAGGATGAATGTGGTTATGAGGAACCGACGGTGGCCATGGCTTTCGTCTACTTTGAAAAACTCGTTCTTCAAGGCAAACTGAACAAGCAGAATCGGAAACTCTGTGCTGGAGCTTGTGTTCTTCTGGCGGCCAAAATTGGCGGTGATCTCAAGAAACACGAGGTCAAGCTCCTGATAGATGTAAGTTTCCTCACTCGCCCAAAAAAAATCACAATTTTGTGCCTCGGTCATACTTTGATGGGGACTTGTGTCTTCTGATCGCACCAGATTAAAGGGTCAGTTCACTCAGTTTGCTCACCATGGTGACATTTGTGAATTATTCTTACCAACCAGGACACTATTTATTTTCAACACTGTGAGTGCCACAAGAAAATCTACTGGGGGTGGGGGACAGATGTGTCAACAGCAAAGACCATGACAAAATAAAATTATTTGCATGGAATGATACCACCAGGGGTTAAAAAGCAGATATAGAGGATACCAGATATGCCTGCTGATGGGTATTTTAAGCAGACAGGACACAGTGAAGACAAACTGCACAAAAAGGAATACTAAGAAAATGGAAATGAAGGCAGCAAAGAGTACTGCAGGTACAGTCTGAAAAAAATTAAAGCTGTAAGAGAAATATACTTTTCAATATCATGAAAGTGTCGGATCTAGTATTTACTTAAAAACAGGACCTGATGTTACCAGTTGTGTGGCTTCCAAATGCCAAAGATGGTAAGTGGCATTTGTCGCGAAATTAGTCTCACATGCTCTACCATCATCATTCCTGAAAAGATCCTGACCTTTTGAGGGGAAATCTAGTGAATTTGTATTGCACTTTGAACAATTTAGGGTCTTGTGAGAGACAGATTTTTAAGAGTAACGTAACACCAGTTTGAAGTCACCTGAGAACCACTGGAGGTCAGACAAAAATCACAGTTATTGTTATGCGTCATTGAGAAACATTTAGGAGTGCAGCAGTTTATATTGTTTAATTTAAACTGTCATTTTTCTCTGGCAGAAACTGGAAGAGAGGTTCAGAGTGAACCGCAGAGAGCTGATAGCCTTCGAGTTCCCTGTCCTGGTGGCATTAGAGTTCAACCTGCACCTGCCTGAACACGAGATCATGCCCCACTACAGACGCCTGCTGCAGACCTCCTAGCATTAGTAACCCATCAGGAGGACTACCACCAGGTTCTCCTCCTGATCCTCCGCTTCCCACCATATCCATCCTCCCACCTCTCGCCCCCTCGTCCCCGTCTGACAGCCCCAAGGTACCGCTGGCAGTCACCCAATGGCAGCCGTTCATCACTACCAACAACACTCTCCTTCCTCTCAGAGACACTAAGTCAGCCAAAGGGACACGCATTTCTAAAACTTTTCACCATTGTTCGACCTCCACTTTCATCATCACTACTCGGACTTCTGAAAGAAAGGGTTCAACTGTCTGCAAACGAGCTGTTTTTCCAGTTTGCATGTTTTCACGTCTTCATCTTCACTTTGTATATTTTAGACCTCTCTTGTTGATTAAGAGAGCTTTGAATCTAATGGTGAACTTCTTTTCTCAGTTCAGGCAACCGATGATTGTAACATTTTTATCATCTCTTTCCATTAATCTCCTCCTTGTAAACTTTGGTATGATTGGTTGCCTCCTGACCTGCATAAAATTTAAACAAAAGCCTTTTTAAGTGGCTGGTTTTGGCTGGAGTTCTGTTCCCCAGAGTGACTCATTCGCAAGTCATCGTCTTAAAAGTGCACTTTTTGAATATTGTGAGACACGTGGGGGAAGGGGGGCATTTTTTTTTTTCAGACTTTTATTGAGCTTGGGAACGAACCCTGAAAAATAAGCTGTGTTCATAAGCACCAAGTCATTTGAATGGACCTTTTTGAATTGTTTTTCTCTCTTATGGTTTCTTCACAATTTTCTAGCCACAACTATCCGCATGAATAGTAATGATTGTTTGTACACAGGTACTTGAAGACATGATGGGACTTCCTATTTTCACTGAAGTATTCCATTCATTTTCTACCAGTCAAATGCTTGCTACGGACTCACGGAGACCAGACCCACTTTTATCAGTGTCGAATTACCCGTGCTCTATGTTAGAGTGTATTGCTAGCACATTTACAGTGCTATAATGGGTTCAGGAAGGTATTTTGAAGAGGTGTTAATGAGTGCAAAAATGCCATTAAGTCATGATCAGGATTAGCAGCGAGGTGCTCCAGTGTTATGAGAAAATGTCACCTTGAGGATGTGGGAAGACTCTGTGACAGTAATTGTTTTCCCCACTGTCCTTGAGAAAGACACCGAGTCCCTACGGGCTACGGGCGACACTTTAGCTGGCCTGACCTCTGACCTCTCTGAGGGGGAGAAAAATCAAAACGAGATCCCTACAGGGATCAATCATGGATCATTTGCATATAACTTGAATTTGCATTTATTTGAAATATAAAATGTATAAAAAAAAAAAACCACTGAAAATTAACAATCAATGTGACCAATTTAAAAAGTATTATTCCATTTATTTGGCATGCATCTCAACTTGATTTTCTTGTTTTTATTACCATGATATTGTATCACACAATACCACAGAGTATTGAGAGGCCATCGAAATCAAGAAGGAAATGGTATTTAATGCTGCTCCAAGTATTGATGGTATTGTTGTTGAAATGATCACAACATTAACCCAAAAGTATGATGAGAAAAGTAATGATTATGCTGATTTTAAGCTGACAAGAATACTGAGCTTATTTCTGTTTGCAAGCCCAAAGATTTTGCGATAAGATGCACACTAAATAATCGGTGAGGAAAGACTCATGGGCGACACTTATTACCTGTGTATGTTTGTAAATAAATTGCTTTGCTTGTTCAATCAAACCAAGACCCCGACATGTCTTTGCTCCGCCTGAATCTAGTGTGTATTGAGTGAACAGAAACCGATTGGACCTTAATTAGAATTTATGTGAAGCTCTGTAGTGTGAAGTCAATTATGGTGTCACATCACATCACATCACATCACAGCAACAGATGTACTGATCGTTAGTGTGGGAGTGTGACATGCATTTACACGGAACCTGATATTCCACTAATGACAGGAATCAGAATAAAAATGGCTCATGTAACCACCTCAATCGGAAAAGACTGGCCAAATTGTGTAGTGATTTCCAATGGGGCTGAGAGCGGTGGTGTAAATCTTTAGACAATCCGCTCAATAGGAAAATATTAGCATGTAAACACTATATTTTTATCAAAACTCTTTGGTTGGATAAATAAATGTATTCATTCTGCGTATGTTTGCCCCACATCGGGGTAACGGTGGTGCCCTCATCTTCTGTTTATTATATATATATATATTTCCAGCAAATTAGATTCTTCACAGAACCACTTCGCTCACGTTAAACAATTTTTAAAAAAAAGTTAATTGACGATTAAATGCTTTGCCACATGTAAATGCACATCTTATCCGATCACTTTATTTAGCGTCTAAGTTGGAAGCTCTAATCAGAATAATTTCAATCAGATTGCAAAAATATTGTCCATTTAACACAGCTTGTTTGTGTGCAGTCAGCACAGCCTCTGACTGAACTCAGAGCTCCCCACAAACTCTGGTTTTCTCTCCTTTACATTAATAAAGACGCAGGATAAGTGCATATGTTTGGCTCGAGCTCAAAACACTGAACTTGCGCTGACATGTTTTTGCCTCAAGTCACGCCGCCTTGGGCTACTTCCACAGTTAGCCGCTGTTTAAGAGTGCTTCTCTTAAACGTTAAAGAGCAAACTTTTCAACCGCTGGTTGAAAAGCAGTGTTTGACTGGCCACTCTGATGGAACTTCAAGCCTGTTTCACTCTAAATTTGGTGTGGTTAGTTGTTACACCTGTGACCACACCCAACAGGGAGTGCAGCTGTACATCACAGCAGCAAAGTGAGAAGTTAAAACACAGTAGGTCAATAAAAGCAGGATGTTCAGGGGCTGTTAAGTTATTTTCTGAATACGACTAAGCAACTAAAATTAAAGTTTGGATGGAAAAAAGTTAAACTGCTTTATCTACACTGTGTGTGGGTGTTTTTGTTTGAGGTATCGGTTACTTAAGCAAACAGCCTGCTGTCATCATAGTCTGATTCAAATGGCTCTAAACTCTGATTGGCGCGTGGAAATCTGCGACATCACCTTTTTCCAGCTTTGCCCCGCCCACTTTAAACCAGTGAGAAAAGCAAGGACATCAGAAATGAACAGTCCCTCCCTGAAGGTTTCCCAAACTGCTGCGCTGTGAGCGTGAGTCAGTTCACTTGCACATGTCAAAGTCAACTCCCAGACATGTTACAATAAGTGTCGCAATAAGCGCAGTACATTTTGACATGTGCTGCACTTATTGCACACTTAAAATATGAGCTCATGTCTTTTTCAGTCCGAAGTATCTGCAGTTCCATGTGCTTTTCAAAAGCAATGCAATGATAAGAAGCTAATAATTAACCCAGACTCATGTAAGAAAGCATTTTTACCATATGTTCTGTCTTAACATGTCACTTAAATAAGATCAGACGAACAGAAAAGCAGAAGAATCAAAATACATTAAGGGGCAGACGGCCAACCTGAAGGTGTTTTACAGTATTTTCACCGTATTGATTCTGATGTGTCTTTTATAAAAACAAGTAACATAATCTAACTGGTAGAGAACTTTAGTTTATGGAAAATTCTTATTTTTTTATGTTATTGTTCCAACATAAATTGCTTGTCTTGGGTCCTATTTGATGAGCTGTGTAATGTCCTTGATGTCTTTAGTGTGTGCTTTAAATTCATGAACCAGCAGTCCCTTAATCTGACTGACTGTTAAAAGAGACTTTTCAAAATAACTCCTGCTTTTGTGAGCCACCTTAATGAGACACCCCTCTGTCTTGCGAATGCATAACTCAGATTACAACTGTCGGGTGTGATTATTTCAGTACAATAAATAGGTCTGACTCCAGAGCCCTTGACTGGAAAGGGGGCTGCATCTGTGGCTCTGATGCAATCGGAGAGGTCAGTTTCTCATCCAGTGGGAACTCTCCTGCTTGACACATATCCAGTGTAAACAAGGCCCGCAGTCACGCCAGTCTCGTGCTGCCATCAAAACAAACAGGCCAGGGCCGAGTGTGGACACATGGCATACGTGGCTTAGTCCTCTCCATTGACAGCCTAATTCCCCCTCACCGCCTCATAAAGGGGTCTATTGACAGCCCTTCCTGAGCCCTGCTCACACATAAGTGACCCTCATTGTGAAAATATGTGTACCATCGTTTGGGGCAAGCTGCGGTCTATTGCCCTTCCCTTTAAAATAACAACATTTGGCTGAAACGGCATTTTGCCCCCTTTCCTGTCATGATACTGTGACTCAGGGCTTTTATGCCATTTACAGTAGTTTGTAAACAAGGAAGTAGTGAACACTGAGGCACATTAACTGCTAAATAATTGAGATTGTTCACATTACCATCTAGTGCTCTTACATTAGACGGAGCACAGCCATGTGTCTGATGTAAACAGATGAGTCTGTCTGTTAAAACCCACAAACTTCTTTCTTCAGCAACTGCAGTGTTGCAACACTGGCCCGCAGTCAGGAGGGGAAAGCACTGCAGGTGGACCTGAAAATCTGATCCGCTCTTCATGTTTGACGAGGCTACCTAATCCCTTTTGTTCCACCCCAAGAGTCTATTTCAGAGACAACTGAACCCACTGTAACAGAAAACCAGTGACGCAAAGCAGGGCATTAAACGCTCCTTACACTTATTTATTGATGGATCATTAAAAAACAGGCAGATCAACTTTTTAAGGGGTGTGGCGGAGGCCCTGATGTGAGTTTAAGGACAAATATGGGAGGAGTTTAGTGGGCAGAGATGGGAATAGGTTTGAACCCTCTATGTTCTTTAAGAAATGAGTTTCAGAGGCAGATATGACGACATGACAATTGATAATGTTCCAGTTTTAGGGATCATAACTGTTTACTGCACATAATAATAATGTAATAAACTTTATGGACAGATTCACCATTTCTAAAGGAGTATGTCGCTGAAATTTACTTGTGAGGCTGTTGTCCTGTTCAAACATCAGGGAAAAAAGCATCTCTGATTCTAGCTGCATTACTTGAATTTGGGGAAAATGTTGTGTTGAACTCATGCTCCTGTTCCACCTCCCCTGAAGCTGTGCAGAACCTTCTTCCTATGTACCAATACGGCTTGACAACCTAACTGCATGCTAATATTGCATACTTATATATTTTGGCAGGAAAACCTGAGCAGAAAAGTGACTTTTTAAATCAACTTGATGCTTACAGTTTGACGTAACACACAGTAATAACTGTGGCGGAATCACGCTTAGAAAACTACTCTAGATATAGAAGACCCTTTTTATCCCATACATGATCGTTAAATAAATAAAATGATTGTTCAAGCTCCTGAGCTGTAGAAGTTGCCAGATTATTCACAGATTATTTTCTAGATTAGTCCTGTTATCTAAGAAGAAGAAGAAAAAAAAATAATTCCAGGGCTTGATAATCCAGGGTCATGGTCACGCAGACAACAGACGTTCAGTGGGAGGGAGATTCATCTGGCACTCGGCCCATCGGGACAAATTATGAAATGAAAAGGTTTTTCATAATTCATCCTGAATGACTTTGTATGCAGGAGATTACAACATACACTGTTATTATTACATAAATAAATGCTAACACACTATTAGGGGAGCTAACTGTCATGATGCACAAGTCTGAAGCTTAAATGAGCATCACCTTTAAACTATACAGTAGCAAAACTAATCAAACAGCCTTTAACAATAACTTGAATTTCACTAAACTTTCTAAAATACTGGGTCATTTTCAAGGAATTGCCAAGCAAAATCTTTTTTTTCTAATTCAAAATAGCATAAAAAAGCATTTCAATCTCCACAGTGTTCATATGAGAAAAGCTGTTCAACATAAATAAATAGACAGTTTATGGAGTTAAACTTATTCAATTACATTTGTCAGCAAAGACTTTTTTTTTGTTCCTGTTTTTCAATCCTCACTGAACCACAACAGCCTTGCAGTGCGGTATGTGTGTCATAATGAAAGATGGGGACAGGTCGGAGTTTAGTGCAGAGGCACATCTTACATAATAGCACTCTCACCACACCGCAGTGAAGTCAGTTTTATGTTGGATATGCGGTAGATACTCACACATGGAGGCTGGGTCAGGAACCATCAATAAATTACTGATAACCCTCAGTCATTTTTTGCCAATGACCTTCAGGCTAACTTGACATCATAACTGAAAAAAGCTAATGTGTAGTTGATTTATTTTACATAAATAAGTGCATTACAACACAGTGATTCTAAATCAAAACCAGAAATGGATCACTAAACTAGATCAATTAGACTCACCTCTTTTAACAATATATATTTATATAGATTTTTATATTTTTTTCAACAGCTTTAATGTAAGTAACTCCTAATCAATATTATAATTACTAAACCATTTAATTATTTCATTTTCCATTCATTCCTGACTGTTTTTCATCTCTTCAGAGTACTGCAGTCATCACTGTAGAGTGCTTTACAATGTCAACTCTATATGAGTTCACTGTTGTTGATTTAAGACAACACAGTCTGTAGTTATGGGGCAGCATGGTGGTTAGTATTTGTTGCCTCACAGCAAGAAGTTTCCAGGTTCAAATCCATTGGCCGGCAGGTTTGTTTGGTTTGAACCTCGAACCTTTCTGTGCAGAGCATGTTCTCCCCGTGCTTGTGTGAGTTTTCTCCGAGTACTCCGGCTTCCCCCAACAGTCCAGAGACATGCAGGTTAGGTTAATTGGTGACTCTAAATTGTCCGTGTGTGAGCGTGAATAATGAGTGAGTGAGCGTCTGCCTCTGTGTTGGCTCTATGATTTACTGGCACTCCAGGGTGTAACCCGCCTCTCACCCAATGTAATCTGGGATTGGCTCCAGAAGAGAACAAATATTATATAAATAATAAATAATTCTTATTAAGATATGCATGTAAAATAAATATACCACGCTTTTCAAAATAAGTGTGCTAAATTAAATCAATGTAATATGACTTTTAAATGTTTTTTCCACTTTGATTTTGTGTCAGTCCAACAGTACTTTATTGATGGTCCCTAAATCGGCCTGAAGCAGGGTTGTGGGAGGTGAGCTCACCGTCCTGCTGCTGCCCACTGCTGAAGGAAGCTGAGGAAGAAGAAGCCGCTGAGTCCAGAGTGAATGTCTGGCAAATATCCAACTTCATACTAACTTCATCTCAGTCCTCGCAACCTGTATTTTCTCCCCAGCAGACAGCACAGCAGACCTGCAGAGGAAATTAATATTTTAATCTCTCAGCCAGATTCAAAGAACAGTCCCTGCTCCCACAGAGCAGCGGATAAATAAGTCATGAGCTGGAGGCTTGTGTGACAACAGGGCTGGACAGACAGACACAACAACACACACTGGGAGGAAGTACACAGCCCGGGGGGGTTGACAGCGACTATCAAGGGGGATGTGAGTGACTGATGGCCTGTAAAGTTTAGGTGTAAATATCCAGAAGCTGCAAATTTAGACCCTGTACAGCCAGCTCCAGGATTTGAAATACTTTCACCCTGCAGAGATTAAATTCAGAGACGATGTGGAAGCATGACAAGACTGCTTCTCTTCAAGGCATGAAAATTAGGTCACTCCCACTTCATTACTGAGAGCGTGAGGCACACACAGATCCATGGATGGATTCAGATGCCACCCTGTGGTCAGTCTGAACAACCTCTACTATGTGTGGTTTCTGCTAGTTTAAGCACCTGCTGCACATATATTTTAAAGAATAACACTACTGCAGACTTTCAATGTCTAACGGGTACCTTATTCATATTGAATCAAACGTACATCTGCAAAAACAAAACAAAAAAAAAATGTAATAGAGATCTATCCTCTGGGAAATAACAAGGAGAAGCAGGCACGACTGCATACTTTTCTGCAAACGTTTTAATGTGTTAAAATATTTAAAAACTATGCTTGGTTTAGTCTCATCTTCTTCGCCGTCACAGATGATTTGTCCATGCCATTGCACAGCACTGTTAACTAGCAACAATACTCCGTTATGCATGTTACAACATTTTCACCACATCTAGGTTTAAAACTTTTCATTGACACAATTCTTTCTTACATTCCAAAATAGACGTTACTGCATCGTGGAAAAACAAAAAAAAGACTAAAAAAACAAAAACAAGGAATAGTGCTGTTCCTTTAAGGTCCAGTCACATGTTAACATCCTCTCTTCCACTGATGCCACAACCCTGTTCAAATTAGTTCATTAGCGGGAGCACAGCAACATCTTTACTTGTTACGAGCTCAGACGTGTTGAGGTGCAGAGCTGCTGCAAGTGAACACGGTTCTGGGATGTTACATTTTTTTTTTGTTTTCTTTTTAAATTGGCTACACAATGTTTTTCCTTGAAAACCAGGTTGCTTTGGAGGACTTGGTTTTAAGACAACAATGAACAATAACAAACTGTTAACAGTTAAAATAAGAAATACAACAATAACTTAAATGTATAGGAATGAAAAACTCTGGACTGTACCATTATCAAATCACTCTACAGTATTCTGTATCGACATACTCTAGATGACAAAAGGAATAAATCTAAATTAGGCCTGTTCAGTAACTGCAACTTCATTTACACTTAAATGTAAAACCATTTTTACGATTCTAGCACCCTTTAGACCTGCCATCAACATGCATCTTGACTGTATCATGTTTCACAGTGGTTTTGCTGTGACAAAACACCTTTGTCACCTTTTGTCAAAGCACCCACGATGGACCAACAATCTGGTCATGCTAACACTTAAAAAGGACACTTCCGATAAAATAACTAGCTCTAAAATGAAATGTTGCACCGGATTATGCTAGTAGCTACCAGTGTGGAAATAAAAGACAAGGTGGGATGCAGTGTGGAGAGTAACGTGCAACACCTAAGCTGCAGTGCACACAAGTGCTTGGACTCTTTTGTTTTGGCTCTGTATTCCAGTTCTTTTGAGTTGAAAGTGTTAGCCTGTTTTGTGTATACTCTCGAAGGTGGGTCACAAATCCTACACTGCTGTCCCTTACATTGAAGTGAGCTCAAATCATAGCCTCAAATTTAATTTCAAATCCACTTTACTGCAGTCTATGCAATCATTCCTGTCTAAGAGCTGCACAGGAAACACATTATTGCTAGGTGAAAAAATGCTACAACTAACTGGCCTGTTGTTTAACACAGTATGTAGACAAACCCCTTGATTAGATGCATGTCAATGCCAGGTATTATAAGGGTCAATGATGTCATTATTGTTATCAGTTAGAATGGATGATACATAATATAAAATACACAAGTCCCACGTAAGCAGACATTTGTAAAAAATGTCCTTTTCCAGTTTTTTTTCTGGTATAATTTTAAAAAAAAGTTTTACCCTTTTGAGTTTTCACAAATCAATAAAGCTCATGACATATGGAAGTTACTGAGAGTTTGTCAAGTGATGTTGGGGGCGGCGTCTCTCCTACTTCCGCACTGTCAAAGTGGCGCTCCCTGTCCAGTATGTCACTCATGCTTCAAACATAGAAGTCAGACTTGTCCTGTAGTGTGAGGTGGAGAAGGAGGAGGGGTGGTGGGGGTCCAAAGTCTTCTGACGAGAATCAGTAACTATGCTGTTGGACAAGGCCTCTGGCACTCCTATTTCCAAGAATATTCCTGAGTTATATCCATGCATAGCAGTGGCAACGATGATGAGTGTGTCATCACAGAAACAGCGCTGACACCCACACGCAGTCCCTCCCAGACAACACAGTTCATTGTTCATTGTCTCAAAGAGCCTGCTAGTAGTTGAGAAGCCGTTCCCTTTCTGTACCGGCGAAGCGCCTGTTAGCAGCGAACACCTTTGCTTTGTTCACTGAAGGACCTGTGAAAAAAATCATAACATACATTTACATTTAATCTAAAATACTATTAAACCTGTGCTTAAATCTTGTACGCTTAATGTGATTCCTCCTGAATGTGTGACATTACTGACCGATATAACTGAGCAGTACAGGGAGGAAGATGAGGCCATGCGTGGCCCCCAGCAACACCATGGCCAAGAACATCCTAAAGTAGAAGACCTGGAAGATCTGCGACTTGGAAAGCGCCAGGATTAGGATACCTCCAAACTTTGTCAATGTGATCCCACTGAATACCTGCAAAGAGGAAACAGTGCCATTAAATGTCACGTCATGCCCTATAAGCTTGTTCGCACTGATGTCCACACTGTCAGCACGTAAAAACACATTTTCACCTCAAAATTGATTAACTTGTGGTGCTTCCTCTTATGAATTTGGTAAGAGGTCAAGTGAGACTTACAGAGCTGCCCATGTGAGCCAAGGCCTCCTCAGCCCGCTCCACCCTGTTCCTCTTCACACTGATGGAGAAAGCCCGCACAATATGACTGCAGAACTCCACTGAGATACCACAGCTCTGCAACAAGGACAGGACACAACTCAGCACCAAAACAGGGGAATACTGGAATAAAAGCCAACTGATTAAAAGTTCGCTTTTGCTGCCTTAGAATGAATTTTTTATAGGTGATAAGGTCGAGTTGTTAACATTTCCCAATGGTTATGGCTACATTTTGTTCACCAACACAAGTAAGGACAAGGTGACATTGGTAGAAGTCCCTTAGGATAAACAATATGAGGAGTCAGACGACCGGACAGGTTGTAAACAAGTCCCATGACTTTTAAAACATACATAGAATACTGTGCACCAACTAAACTTACTAAGTGGTGTACTTAATATCAGTAATGACTGTAAATACAGACATAAAAAACATTCACTTTCATTTATAATTAGCTAAGAAAGCTACAACTCTGTGTTAAGATACCCTCAATATAACCACTGTGGGCGTAAATGTGTGTGTAAGTGTGTTTCATGTTGCCTCTCACCATGACCAGGTTCACAAGGGACACTGCATTGAGGCTGATGTTCCACAGCCACATGACGCCGATCATGTTGATCAGGATCATGGCGATGGTGATGGTGACCACCACAGCTGACCACAGCTCGAAGCCCAGCAGCACCGCCGTCACCACAAATATGGATCCCAGCGACACGCTCAAGTTCACAGCGGTGTCGTACGCGATGGTGAGGTACTGCTCGTAAAACACGTAGAAGACGCTGCAAAGCAGGAAAAATATACATTAATGGCACAGACCACAACAATTGCTATTCTAATCCTTTTAATCCTCGAGATCTATAGCACAACTTATGTCATAACATTAAAATATAATAATGTTAAAAACAGACACAGCAAATCTAACTTTGTGTTCGCAAAACCACTTTTTTCTTGGTACATTTGGCTCAACCTTAGTATCTGAGGTTGCGATCTACATTAGAGGTGCCATGACTCTGTTTCAGTGCTTGAGGTCAAACATCAGTGTATTGCCCTTTATAATGTGCTTATCTATGACCCCACCCTCCAATAACCTTGAACATTGAGTTCAAAACAAGCAAAACATCAGTTTCATATATTTCACCATAGAGAACTTGCTAACAGAAGACCCTGAAGTAGCAGGTGAAACTGAAAACATCTTATAATGGTCAGAAAGACAATAATGATTTTGATATAATTTATGCAGCATATTAAGCAAAGGTGAGAGCACTACATGCAGCACAACAGGACTTACCTGTAGGCAAAAACTTTGTGGTTCGTGGACTGAGTGATATTGTCAGCCAGGGTTCGGGCCATTTTTAAGGCGTCTATGAAATCTGGGGATTCTTTCAGCAAGGTGTGGTAAGTCATGAAGTAAGTGGCTCCGACGCCCGTGTTGTTGGGATACAGGTCAACTGCTGTGCCGTAGGCTGCATGGCCGCTGGGGGAGCAGTAACGTATTGTGAGAGAGATCAGAGAGAGGAAAATTACCAACCACAACAAATCTGGTACACCGTGATGAGAAACTCATAAACACAAAGGGATCTAAAGTTAATGTATTCAATGACATGCAGTTTTAAATATAATAAAAAGGAATACTTCCACAAAATTAATGTAATGTAATGTAAAATTACCCTTTTCCACACTTGACGTTGGGATTGTCTGACAGAAACATAGGTAGGAAATGCATGAAGTCCTCTCCTTCTGGTCTTTGCTTTCCGCTGGGAGTCATGGGCCGACAGTGTACACAGCCGGGATTCACCACTGGAAAACAACATCAGGAATGAATGAATCCATCTAACCAACAGGACTTGAGAAACACACAAACTTCCTTTGTGTCTAAGAAATAAACTTTTGGCAGGTATTGGCACAAAAAATGAGACTTTTAAATACTAGAATAAAGAATAACGCCCCTTAAGTATCGCTTTAAAACAACGTTTGTTTTTATTGTAAATGTCTTTATCAGGTACACTTTTTTTAAGAACACTGCTGTACGCTGTACTTGTGTTCTGATGATGGGCATATCTCTCTTGAAACTGCATGTATTTCTAAAACAAATCCCATGCATGGAATTGCCCAACTCAAATTATCATGTGGTCAAAGAAAAATTTTCCCTCTTTCATTTATTTCCCACTTCCTCAAACAAACGTTTGCTGACATTCAGGTGACTTTTAAATGCACCACACATTATTTTATTAACTATGGCTCCATTAATAATATTTTAATACCTTAATTTTGCTAACCTAAACTGTGCTGATTAATACCAGAACTACTGTGATCCTGGTAAAACAAGTTTGCAAAAGTCACTCATACAGTTCTAGTTCTCCGAAATACTATGCTTAATAATTCAACAATAATTAGATTAATGTTTTGCCATATTTCTGCTTTTGTTTTTGCCGGATGATGCCCTTAAAAAACACTGAAATTTGTTTCAGTGTGTTTTGTGTATGAAAACTAATGTCCAACAGCAGCTTGTGACACCAGGATCATGGGACAAGGGTTCAAAGTGTGTTGACAGTAGAAAAAAAAAATGTACCTGAGGCATTGCAGAAGGCCCCAGTGGTGTTGTAATATCGACAGCAGGTGGACTGTGGCTTCACCCAGTCAAAGTAGTCATCAAGCCAAGAGGATGGTGTGACGGCAATGGTTGTGCTAGGAGTTAAAGAAAAAGTGAAATTGAACACTTTACTTTAACAACCGACTTTAGTCCTTTCATGAACTTTGTCTAATGTGGCCTTCCAAGTTTGCAGGTCTGGCCGCCAAATTCATTCAAATGTTGTATGCTTAATGGAATTTAAACCAAACAATTTTAAAATAGGTTTTCAGACAATTCTTGGCGCTTGTTTTATTGATTTTGTCTTGTGCAATCGGAGATGCAATTTGATTCTAGGTCAGACTTACTAGTTGCTGATGAGTGAGGCGGCGTAGACCTGCTGGACTAGAGAGTTGTTGTTGCAGCCCACTCCTCCGCACACAATATTCTGGTCCTCCGTACTACTGTAGTTGAGGCCATCCTCCACCACAAAGTAGACTGGGGCGCCGGTGTGAAGATACATGCTCAAGTTCTTAAAGTAGTCCAGCACGTAGGAGTCCTAGACGGAGAGGGAGATTGTCAGAATAGACCTACATGTCGTAAAGGGAAGACTGTTGCAAACGGTTTAACGTTATGGGAATTTAAATAATCACATCACATGACCTGATTTGATTTTGCTTCCTGGATAACTGGCGGTCCCTCGCTAAATAAACTACATCTGTGCTACTACAAATATTCAAAGAATAACTATTATACATCCAAAGGTAAAAAAAAATCCTCACAACCAAGTTGACTAATGTCAGCTTCACCGATTTATTCTGGCTGTGTCCACAAACATGCTAACATTTCAGCCTAGTGGTCTTCTTCAGAGGAATAACTACTGTATGTTGCCCACATCTATTAAAAAAAAAAAAGACTCAAGCAGTGTCCACTCAATCCATCATCCATGATCCATGACCACACAGTTATGACAGAAACTGCAAAGTCTTACATCAGGCATGGAGAGTTTCTGGTCCAGGCCAATCTCTACTTTATTCACCACGGCAATACTGAAGGACAGCATTCCCACAAACACTGCCACCTGAACAAAGAGAAGATAAAAAACCTTTATGAGAAAAACACATCATCATTTAGTCAAAAAACACTATATTATACTCAGTGAAACTAAATCCATCAACACATTGGAGTAATACATAACAGGAAATGACTGTCCCACTAAAAACTCAAGAGACAGATGTGAATGACCGGCAGAGTGTCGCTGAGGTACTTACTATGATCGGTCGCACCCACTCTTTGAGGATGAATGGGGCATAGACTTTTTTGAAAAAACGGAAGAGGAAGCTGTCCGTCTTCGTTTCCTGACCTTCGGGCAACTTGATGCAGCAAAGGATGTCGGGTCGATTCCCCTTTTTAACACAACAGACAATGCCGCATGTGATAAGCGTTAAGCTTGTGATAAGCAATGCTTTACAAAACAACCAGAGTAGAGGACTAATTGGATAAATGAAATCAAGCAGAGACTGGCAGGATGAAAACGTAGGCACGTTTTTGTATATTAAAGCGGGGTCTGTTAAATCTGTAGGAAATCCTTTTAACGTAAACCATCGAACCCTACCAGTATCATCATTTATGTCACCACCACTTCCCTCATTCTCACCTCCTGTCTTCTGGCGTCCAAGCCCAGCAAGCTGACAAAGCAACTGATCTGCAACAGGAAATCAATAAAAACAGCCAAGCCAGCAAACAGAGAGAAAGTCCTCACTGCAGGCATGTTGGACAGGGCTCCTGTTGAAGAAAAAGTCAACAGTTTTATCAGCATGTGACTCACCAGGAAGCTGTGGCACTTTCTGTAGCAACTGTGTCAATCCTGTCCCCTAAAAACAGTTTTCTTACTTAAAAGTTGGAACATTATCATATCGGATGTATTAAATAGTGATCTATTTTACCCAGGAAGAAGGCCACTGTCTCGGAGAAGGAGGAGAGGAACATGCTAGGGGCTACGTCTCCAAGAATACGACCAATCTGCTGGTGAAGTTCCTCCTGGGGCAGACGCTCATCCCTCTGTTGAGAAACACAAACGGAAAATCACATTTAGCAGTTTTCACAGGTTTTGGCAGAGTACAAAAAAAGGCAATCTCACTAAGATGAAGACTTCTTTTTAAAGGAGGGACATGCACACAAGAATACAGCAACAAAAATACCATGGTTCAAACGAATGAATAATAAGCTTAATTATGTTTGAACCATATGAAAAATCAGTGGGTAATTATGTGACAGTTTAATGGAGTGGAAATAGGGAGGTTACCTGATATGTCTGTACTATAATAAAGATGTTGTCCACTCCAACAGCCAGCACCAGGAAAGGAATGACCTCAATCACAATGAGGGTGAGGGGGATACCGACATAGCTGAATATCCCCAGTGAGGATGCCACAGAGCTGAGCACAATCAGGATACCTGCTATACCCAGAGAAATCTTCGAGTCCACCTGTACAGGCAAAAAGATAGAGGATCAGTCACATGCTCCCTTTTACACTTCAGCAGCGGGAACTTGTCAAGCTCGTTATACTAGATGTGCTGACTTTGAACAAAGCAATTTGTCGAGCTTTTGCGTCACAGACACGTAATGTGTGCAGCTGTTTCAGACATGGATTCTGGTCTGCATGACACATTCTGTTAAAATGAGGATGACCATGATGATTAGTGTTTAGGCTCTTACCATCAGTCTCTTGAGGCTGTGGATGTGACCCAGGGCGAGGGAGATGTAGATGAACATAATGGCATAGCTGAGTACTACGGTGCTGATGTCACTGTTGCTCTCTCTGTTTATTTCATCCTCAATACTCCTCTCCGCATTGAAGGCTATGGTCAGATTAGGGTTTTGGAAGTTCTTCATGAACTTGATGAATCTGAGATGGATACAAAAAAATACAATAAGTACATAGGAAGATATCCTTTTCACTTTTGCTGGCTAAAAAAAGCTCTCGCTCTGTCTCATCTATTTTAAACATGAATCTTTGTCTTACTCTTTCTCCCACGCCAGAGCTTTGCCCAGCCTGACTGGGTCTTTCAGGTAGTTGTTGAGTGGAAAGGTGATCACTAAAGCAGTGGCATTGTTGTAGTTGGTTTCTGTAATGCAGGGGAAAAAAGACAAATTAATGGTAAAAGTGAAGCCATCATTCAAACAATGCTCAGTTATCACCCACATTAATAAAGGTTCAACACAGTTCAACAGTTGTAGACAGTTGTAAAAAAAAAAAGCATTAATCCAGCTCACCATCGTAACCCCCAAGGGCTAGCCAAGGGAAAACAGGGCCCCCAAAGGTGCCTAAACAAGGGTCATGGAGGAGAGTGGTGTCATTGAGAGAGGCTGGTGCACTGTGGAAGAAAAGACCAACAGAGTTAAAAGCCTGAAAGATCACACTCATTATTAGATGAACCCAGTCAACAGTGCAGTTGTTGCCACTATCTGACTCTCATTGTAGTGCAGTAACAAATAATGAACAACTGCATGACAACCAATGAGGAAGTATGACATTGCTTTAAGAATAAACTTTCCGCCACAGCAGTTCTTAGGGAATGCAGAAGGCAGCATCTGGAGAAAATAGATTCTTGTGAGCTGCAGGTGTATGACTGCAGCACTGATGCATTTTCTGCAGACATTTAAAAAAAAAAAATCACCTGACACAGTAGAGGAAGTGGCTGTGATAGTCAGCATAGACAAAGAAGTCGTCTCCAATGCTGTGGTCCAGCTCAGTGTGGCTGTTCTGGAAGTAGTTAAGGACGCTTAAGATGGTACAGTTGTCATTGTACGGGGACAGCGGAGCCAAGCAGATGTCCTTCAAGGTGACATTTTGGCCCTCGTATGTGGCTACAAGGCCTTCGATGTCAAGCTGCAGATCCAGCACCTGGTAGAAAAACAAAGGGAACCCAGTAAGCCACAGTTTCAGGGATGCAGCTGCTCTTCATGTGCAAAGTTTCTGTCTAATCTGGTAACAGAAACGAGAAAAAACACAGTGGCTCTAATGGCAAAATACTGCCAATGATCCATCTTCAAAATTCACCTCTCCCACTAACCCACCTGGTGCAAGATGTCTTTGCTCAGGATGGCTCCAAATGGGACATCTGATCCTCCAAAGTATGGGGAGTAGATGAAAGTGTCATTAAGTGGAGTGGTTATAATGAGCTGCACAGTTCTAAAGAAGGGTCCAAAGTGGTTGTCAAAGTAGTCTTTCTCTTGACGGGCCTGACTAGCGGGAGACGACCACAGCTCAACAGGGTCTGTGGTGATGCGCATGTAGACCAGGCCCCCAGAGGAGGCGACCACCAGTATCAGACTGCCCAATACGACCACAGAGGGATGCCGCACGCAGAAGGAACCCCAGGAGCTGAAGACGATCCGCATGGCATTCTCGAAGCGTTCACCCAATGTCTCACAGCATGACGCGTTTACTAAGAGGAGAGAATGACTGAATTAATTCACATCATGCAGCAACGACACAACTTGTATTACACCTACAGAGCAATGCAATTACTGGCATGACAAACAGGTTACAGAAAAATTTGACTCGTTATTATGCATCACAATACCTTGGTCAGGATTATCACTGTTGAGTGACAGTGGATTATTGCTGTCCAATATGGGGGCATACTCAGACATGATGGTCCTTTTCCTGTATGCACGAAGAAGAACCATACAAGGCAATTCGATATCAGTGGATCAGGTTTTTTGAGGTCCATGCAGAGAATGTCACATGCGAATTTTTTTTTTTTTTTACCTGTAACACCAAGTTCCCAGTACAGCTCCCATAAAGATAAGCAGGAAGGCCATGTATGAGAGCCACATGATGACTGTCATGGCATCTAAACCGAGGATTGTCCAGGGAGGAGGGAGCGGGGGAGGTACAGGCTTGGGGCCGCATGCCTTTGTGCAGTCCTGACAGGAGCAGGGACCTGAGCCGTCCTCCAGGCCCTCCGTACAGGCATATGTATTGTTGTTCATGGGAGTGTAACCAGACACTGGGGCATCTAGAGCAAAAAAAATTTAATTTATTATTTTTTTTTTTTAAATCAGCATAACGCAGCATGGTCATACAAAAAGCAACAGATGTAACAAAGCTAAACATTTATTCAACTTACAACAAGGAAGCAGTGGGGATCATGAACGAAATATACAAAATGTGTTACCTGAGAATATCGGGATGATAGGAAAGGGAGTCTGTCCGTTGTTAATATCGAACATATACTGGATCCAATTAGTAGCATTGCAGTCCTTTGCATCCTTCCCACACAGCAGTGATAAGGCCTTCACGTTGCTTGATGGTGCCTGGACGTCCTTACAGGCATTGTACATGGCTGAAAAAGTCCAAATTGATTATTGGATTGTTTGTGGATTATTTTAGGGCAAAACTCAAGATTTTAAGCTTAACTACGGCAAGGCTGATCAGCGATACTTGACCAAAGATATAACCGTTATAACCATTAGTCACTTACAGTATTACACAACTGATAGGATGACTTCACGTTTAGGTAGGGAACTTATGAAGTTTAGTCAGCAGATGTGACATGCCATGAAAATACTGAGGGTGTTTTTCATATCTAAATCAACATCAGGCTGCGAACTCACCGTTGGCAAACGTCTGTCCAACATAGTACTGCACTTCCTTGACATTGGTCGCGTTGACCTTTGTGGCATTCATGAACTGACTCTGATGGGGGCTGCATGTGAGCTCACAGAAGAGGTTCATCAGATTGAAGAAACAGGCGGGACACCTGCACACAGAAAAAGTGAATGTGAGCAGCACAATTTAAAAAAAGAAAAAGGATCATTGCATAACTTATTGAATAATAAAACAAGTTAAAGTTTAAGAGGGTAGAGCAGTACTAAGGAAAAAAACAAGGCAACAAACACAGTGAAGTCATTTGGCCTGTGAGCTAGTCTGTTGCTAACTTATTATTTGGGTCAAGGCTTGCATGAACAAGAACATGCAACACCTGAGCAGTACTTGCACTGACAGATTTAAAAGGGGAGATAATCTGCTCTTTGTGTTAACACATTTAGAAGAGGAATGATAATGCCCTTCCAAACACGTCATGTGCTTCATTAGTTAATAATACAATAATAATACAATAATAAAACAGCAGAGCATACCGAGACAGGAACTGAAGGGGCAGCTGGAGACTCCCTTTGAGAGTGCGCAACTGGTCGACATCACAGCAGAGGCTTTGGTTTCCATAGTCATATCCAGGACAAAGTTCCTGCATGCAAACGTGAAACAGATGACGTCACGTTGATATAATTTTTCCAGTTTAGAATAAAGCGCCGTTGGAAAGCAGAAGTAAGTTACAAAATATTGGTTTGAGCATCAAATGTCAGCAATAACAGGACAAAAGCATCAAGACACTGTATGTACCGTGAGAAGGTCATAACCCGTGGAGGGTAGCGGGATGGGAGGACCGGTGTAGTTGCAGTTGTACTTTTTTCCAGGCACCTTTTCGGACTCCCCACACTCGCCATACCACACACAGTGCTGGGCCTCAACCTGACAGAAAGACAATAAAAATGGTGTGATCATAGAAATTCATTCATCTTTTTATGCCAATGTGCTGGTCTGCATACAGTATATATTCAGAGTTTGTTGAATCCTATGAAACATTTTTTTTTCCCTTTTACTAATGGATGTATACTGCTCTTTTTATCTAGTGAGGATGACCGATAAAGACAGACAGCCCCAGCGCACAGAGCTCCTCTAAAGGCTAGTGCGGGTCATGCAACTTAGTATGAAGAGCTCAAACGGAATTAAATATTGTGGCCTGAGGTTAAAGCCATACCTTTTTACCATCTTGAGGTTTTATATTTCTAAGTTAAACCCCTGTGCATGTTTCATATCCCGTCTTTCTAGAATCTCGTGCTTTGTATGTCTGAAAATAAAAATTTCACTTCTGCAAAAATGCTTGCTTTCTACCCAGCATTTAAAGAGTAACAGCCTTGTAATACAGACAGAGAGTTAGTTTAGTCACATCGTGGCTTCTTCTTGACTAAGGCCAGAAAAAACGGAGAACTATGGTCAGATTTCTATGGTAACTTAACAACACTCAGCCACTGTTGTTAGTTCAATTTGTGCACTTGAAACATTGATTTGAAATCTGATTCTTAGAGAAAAAGAGTAATATAAAATTACAATTGTTTGTATTGTACTTGAAGATGTTTTGATTCAATTTATAGCCTCTGCAGTCAAAGGTTTATGTTATCTGTCCATTCAGCATCATAGCTCTTTGCTTTTTGCAACGAGGGGCGAGTTGGGGAAGTTAAGTCACTTAGTCTACAAACTGCTTTAAGAGTAAGCTTAGTGGTACACTCTGTTCTACTTGTGCCTTGTGGGCTTGAGTTTAAGGACAGCCTTCACACGCCATCATTTCCTCAGTTGGAGTACTATATAGCTGCAGACTAGACTAGCTGTGGGCTCTACCTATACCAACTGTTTGTCTAAAGTCCACTTGCAAGACATAGAACTAGCTGTAAGAGACTTGTTTACATTGAATGAGAACCAGAACTCTGCAATGTTTGTTCAAAGTGGTACAGAAGCATAACGGAAAGCCGATGTAAGACCCTTACTACTACGCAACTACACAAAAGAAACGAGCACAGTCAAGTTTTTGTAAATACTTCATGCTTATCCCCTGCATTCTCCAAATAGTCAATATTTTCACTCATTCCCATCTTTGTTGTTTTCACCAGGATGCTGATATGTTATCTTGAAACAGTAATGATTAATCAGACTCAGACCTGACGTTCTAGCATAGTTTCGAAGTAGTTCTATGCATTGCAGTGGACCTAATTACCTCATACATTGGAGGGCAAACAATGCAGCCAAAGAAGCAGAGATACAACCGATGACAAGTGAGCCAGTGATTACCTACATTTGATTCAATCAAATCAAAGGGATGGAATATGGTAATGTATGTGACAAAGGGTTTCGTCTGGTTTGTTCTGAAAGGACATCTTCACTAGAGAAATATGGCAAAAGGTGAATCTTGTACATTACAACATTATGTCCATCGTTTGTTGAATGTTAATCTTTTTTTGTAATCATTAATACCACCGAGATACACCAAGGATTTTATTCATTTACGTTAGTCTTTTATCTTTTAAATTCTATGTACTTACTTATTGTTAATGTATCATTGGTTATTACTAATTTAGTTGCTATTCTTAGTCAGATCTTCTATGTTTTGTCACAATGTGCACTTGTTAAATCCACATGAAAAGATAACTTCACACAAAATAAGACAAAGCCCCGTCAATACAACAGAGGTAGTCAAACTACTGTGTTAAATGATCTAGTCTCCGATCCATCTGACGCCTGCTTGGTAAATAACTTGCTAACGTTGCAGATTCACTGTGTAGTTTTGTGAGCTATTTAAACTGGGTTAGCTCACATGGCTGGGTGTAATTACAACATTAAATGTGACACATTTACTCTGGCTAGTTAAAATAGGGTGGTGTTATCGGTCTGTCATGAAGCGAACTTCTTTGGACACCGACTCTGACTCGACGATACAACCTGTATCAGCTCAGCTATCTGAGGAATGTCAAAGCTAACATCTTATGTTAACCATTTTGGCTTTTCGCTAACGTGACGAGAAGTCCAACGAGCATTAACGCTAGCTATTATGTCTGAGCCACTATTAAGCCGATTGCAGGTGAGGCTAACGCCATTTACACCGGAGATAAAAGCGAGTTGAAACCTTGAACAGCGACACAGAGTTTCGCTAGCCCCCTCAGACAAACATCTCGCTGACATTAGCACCCAAGCTGAGTCATGTTTTAGTCACGAGAGCGGGAGTGTCGACTTTAACTTACCCATCGGAAATGCACCTCTGACAGGAGAACAATGAAGAAAAAAGAAGATAAAATGTGTCTCCCCGGTGGGACCCCCATCCCTCTTAAAGCACAGACCGAATCGAAGTGTCAGTCCTCTTAAAGTTTCGCATATCTTGTTGATGGTTTCTTCTTCTCTCGGATCATTTGTTTGGGGCGGAGACAAACTGTCGCCTCGGTGCTGCCACCGAGCGGCACAGAGGAGGTACTATACTCAAACGCCATTTAACTACATGGGTTCACACTTTAATTCACAGGCCAAGAAAACCTCTTTTACTAATCAGCCTCTTTGTATGAGCAATTGGGTTTTTGGTCAGTTTTAAAAATTATTTTTATTTATTTATCCATCTATTTTTTTTAACTGTTTTTTTTTTAATGTATTTATAAAACACAAAAGTCCTGTATACACTGCTATCAAACCCTATCAAGACGGACAAAGGCATTAAATGTCTGGCTTTGAGAAATTTTAGAAAATAGGCACTAAAAAGCTAAAACAATCTATGATATTTGTTCAGGAAGTGGACAAGGTATAAAGCATGACAGTTAAAAAAAAAACCCAAAACGGTGACAAGATGCAAACTACAATGTACAAAGTAAAACAAATAAAAAGAACTTTGTCTATTATTTAATACTATTGATTGAATATAGAAGGTGGTTCTTTAATTAAAGAAGACATGCAATTATTAAAGTACACTGGCTCTTCTGTTACGACTAGAAATAATAGGAAAACTAGTTGTGAACACTTCCATGTAAAATCCCTACACACAATGTTAAAATCAGTGTGTTTAATATACTATTGAAAGATATATACATTTTCATAGCTGATAAAATAAATTGATGAAGAAATTCTAAACCCTTACTTTTATTACTTATTAATTAAATCAAACAGCAAATCTTCTTTTCAAAGGCTGTTACAGTTTGATGTGTGCTTTTTTTCTTTATGTTTTCATGTGAACACGTCCTCCTGGCTTCTATTATTGTTAATGCTTTGTTTCTCTAAATAAAGTTTGGGGAAAGTGTCAATCAAATCTGATCAAGGCACACACAAACAGTCCTGATGAAGCAGATTAGCTGTAATGTTGTCAAACAAAACGTGGAAAAACACTTTTCAGGTGCTTCAGATCGAAACGTAACAAGATTTTTTAATTTCACAAATTTGTGATTTCACAAGTTTTTAAGCAGTTTTGATCTAGACTTAAATAACTATCTAATCTAAATGTTATAATACTTAACTTTAACATTAGCACCGAATGCTTAAACAGTTTGTAACTCAAACATCTCTAAAGACCAAACATAACCCTAAAGTAAATATTTGCCACCTAATGTAACGATCTTTAACTTGACCGTTTGAAAATTTGAAATTGGTCAAAATCTGCTGTGTTGGCATTTGTTTGAACTTGCAGATTATCATAATTGTTAAAGAGTTATATTATAATTTTCCCCTTCGGGTAACGTTTTAATTTCACTTTAATTATACTCTTATATACTCAATACAGCAGACAGCCCCCTATGTTTAAGAAACTGCTAATAACTCAATTTCCCCCTAGTTTAGAACAGGGCCATTGAACATAAGTTCAGTATTCAGCTCCTCAGTTAAGGGTTAAACAGTATAATCAGCAATGAAAGGGCAGAATCAGGAGAATACACAACATGCAGAGCTTTGATCTGTTGAAAATAAAACACCATTGTTTTATTCTGTGTACATTACATTGCATTCAATGAGGTTTTGTTCTCTAACGCTCAATCAAGCTCCTTTTATCTCGTCAGTGGTGGTTTCAAGTTACGCAACGGTGCCCACACTGACATACTGCAACTATAAAGCATTTGGAGTTTTAGAAGTTGGATTGCTTTTATCGAAACAGCAAAGCATCATGGGTGGATGCCGATCATCTGCTGACGGCACTTCATCAAGTAGTGTCTTGAATTGCTGCGGGCACGAAGATAAAAAAAACAAACAAACGAGTAGATGAGTGAATCCTTCAGCTCTCAGTCCTTTCTGCATCTCACCTTTAACTCGTTAAAGCTGTAAGGAAAAAGACAAACAATGTCTTTCCATAGAAAAAAGATTTATTCATGTTCACTTTTGAATGAAATAATCATAATTCAGGAATAAGTGCATATTCACGTATGATGTGACAAAACCGTGTACTGAGTATAAATTATAGGTGATTATGTCGGGGTATATTACAGCATCGTTGCTGTTTTCTGTACATGTACCTGTGTAAAATCTGCAAAAGTAGGCTTACAGGTTGCTACAATAGTATATTCCTTTAAAACTAGGAATAATATTTGCAAAGTTATGCTCTTGCAAGACTACAAGACTTTAAAGCTAGGAGCAGATTCAGATGTGGTGTGAACACCCTGTGTGAAACAACGGTCTACACTTTTGTTGGAAAAGAAAAATCACTTAAGGAAACTCTAGGTATCAACATAGATAGAACAGACCCCAAACATTGGAAACATTCTTGGTTTCTGACTTGACAGAGAGCCATTCAAATAAAACTACCCATGTTTACTGGGAAACATTACTTTCAATCTAAAAGTGAGTCACATGACAGTTCAACCTACATTTTTCAAACAAGTGGAAAAAAAACAACAACATAAAAATAGTGAAAACTGGTGGTTTGAACCCCTCTGCTGTTTTTTTCTTTTTGCGGCCATGGCTTCGTGTTGATCAGTAAAAACTTGATAAGCTGTGAGTGCAGTCAGTGTTAGAAAAGATTCTGTCAGTGGGACGTCATCAGTGAAAGGGCCACAAAATGCTTCCTGGGTACACAAACTAACGGCAAACTGATATAAAGCTCCGAGTTTAGCTAACTTTACGGATTCACACAAATATGCTACAGGAGCGCTGCAAAACACAGCAGTGTGAATACGACCACAGTCACATTTGCTATATTTACCATTACATTCTCTACATAGTTGTGTGTGTGATATCACACATCAGGGGACACGGGAAACTCTCCTTGTTCAATGTAAGAGAGACAGATCTGTAATACATACAGATCTGTCTTAAACATAAAGGTAACATATTCAAATGTTACATTACAACATTATTCCCCTTTAAACTGACTATACATTCTATACATTACAACATTTAGTTTCCTCATTGACTCATCTTTCAGGATGAGTGTCGTCAAGCCTCTGAGGACTCCCAACAGTCAAGCCAGCGTTTTACTCCTAAAATTTCCCTTTAATCATCTTGTCTTCACCTCAGATTGATGTTCTGAGGCTTCACATTTGCGCCAAGCGAAAGCACCACCATGCGTTTAAATCCCGACGTAGCAATACTGTTGACACATTGTGTTTCTAACTTGTGATTCTACAACACATGTACCTTAGGTTGCGTTTTGAGTTGAGCTGCCAGTTTCTGTTCTTTGCATTCTGTTCTTTCTGTTCTGCATTTTGTGCTCAACTTTTAGCCACTTCTGAGACTCTCAGAAGAGACTTTCACTTTCTGACAGGGGTTACAACATGTATGCATCTGGTCCAGCATCTCTCAGGTCAACTGAGTCATTTACAAGCCCAGCTTCCATTGAGAAAGTCAATTGTAGTTTGGTGGCAAGAAAAAACTCTTCGGAATGAAAGGGGTTTTTGCGTGGCAGGTATGACTGCATGCAAACAACACGGAAAGCTGCACAAAGTGTCACCTGACTCCGCAAGACAGGACACAACATACATGATAATTGATGGTACCACTTAACTATGCTTTCCCAGCCAAGACATCAATGCCCTTTCTTAATGGAACAGGAAACAGTCTCTTATTTCTTGTCTGTATCCAGCACGTGCTCAGTCTGGGCCCAGGTACTCTGCATTCTCCGCCGCGGGGATGTGTCCGTTGGTGTGGGTCTTGAAGGTGGGAGTGAAATCCTGTTGGTAATCAGGGTTGTCTATGCTATTCTGGGGCTGGTATTTCTGAACGCTGCACACCGTGCCATTGGAGGTGAGCGGGAGGATGGCGGGTGATGGGACCTCATTGAGGTACTCTGGCCGGTTGTTCACGTTTTTAAAGCAGTTCAGGTACTCTGTCTCTGTGTCGTCTGAAGAGATGGTGGGCAGGATGGTGCGAGGTGGTCCAGGGTGCTGGTAGATGGGATTCATCACATCTGAGACTCCGTTCTGGTTCATGTAGTCTGTAAAAAAGCCAATGACAGTAGCAGAGACATCAGAAAGTTTCTCACAAAGTGTGTACACAGCTAAATCAGAACGTAGCAGGTTGTTCATACAACTGTACAGACCTCAATGGTGGCTTTGCATGCTTTAGCCCATTAACTACAAATTACTGCATCACTGCACTGCTTCTCATTTTAAATCCCTACGCTAGCAAATTGATTTCCAACCTTCCAGCCAGCCACTGTGTTTGGAGTCCACTAATTTTACACATAAAGGTCAGTTTATTAGTCAGAAGGAATACTATCCTACAGTGCCAGCCTAGCCTAGCCTATTACTGTGGCATGGGGTGTTTGACAAAAAGTCTGTGTTACAAACTGAAGGATTTGAGCTTGAAGCACTTGGATGTTTGCAAGAAGGAGGATGGGCTAACAAAAATATGAAATCCAAATGCACAATGGGACATGTAGGATCCAATGTTTGAGGAGCATCACCCTCACTAGGACCAAAAATTCCAGATATCTTAATCTCTGCTACATCGGTTTTGACCGATCTTTTATAAATCTGTATTTCACAAATCACCAAACTTTATGGAGGGGTAATACTAAATCCGTAGACTATCCATTTAGTGGTAGTTGGAGATTAAAAACCAATTTACAAGCTTGAAACAGCAGCCCGTCACAGTAAGCATTTAATTTGCTTTATTCTGTAAACCATCATCATCATGTGAGAAGGGGCTGTTCTAAAAAAAAAAAAAAATAAAAAATAAAAAAAAATCTTCCCTAATGGTGCATTCAAGGAAATGATTTACTGTCATAAAGCATTGGATTTATGAGCTACATTTTCTACAGGATTACAAAAAATATTAAGTAAGCAATGAAAAGGAAAAAGATATTGAGAATTTAGAAGTATGTGCGCTAAAGACGTTATTGACTGATACTAGAGTTTTAATAAAGGCAAAAAAAGCACTTGCATGGTGTTAAAGCAATGTAATAAAGAGGGTGGGTAATACAGTAATCATGAACGTCAAAGCCACTGTAAGGACAACAACACCAAACGGTAAACGGCTTATGTTCTTCATTTGCTGGGGCAGCAATGCAAGTACAGAAACACACCTTGTCCACTAGATGCCCCCCTTCCTTTTTGAATCAAACAGAGGGACAAGGCCAGAGCTACTCTGAGATTCATTCGAATGACATAAAAAAGCGAGCGGTTTTGAAGTTGAGGGATACTTGCCTGGAGCCGGCTGGAAGGCCTCGTTTAACGTTTTGTCTGTGGGGTCAGGGATATATCGGAGAACCATGCTCCCATCTCTGCTCGGGAATGCATTCTGCAACAAAGGACAGAGGTTTTTAGGGTTGTGGCATCTCTGCCAAAAAGTAATACAAATAATTCAACACAAAGAGGAATGTCATTTTACTTATGTGCAATTTCAATGTGCAAATGAGTTTGATTTGTTTGATTTTCTCTCACCAATAAGCCATTTCTGCCGTGGCATGTTCCAATGCTACCATTTAGGCTCTGCAAAAATAGAAATAAATTTGAGTTACTTTTTCATTTCATGATGACACCACAGCAAGTGAAGAGCAGGAAATTGGATTTTATAGATCCATAACACATCTGAATATGACTCTATTGTCCACAAAACAGACATTAAGTGACAAAAGGTTTAAAATGTAACCAAACAAGCATTTTCAGAGCACTGCACAAAACAAAGTTGGTCTGCTGGGCTCAATTTCAGGTTTAGGCAAATCCGCTTTTTGTTATCTTTCACTTAGGTTATCATTGGTTCTGTCTTACTTATTTTATTTATAGTGTATTATTTTTTTTTAAATGCAAAGTGTGATTCTTTTGCTCATTGTGATTTATTTTAAAGCCTCTCAGGGGACGATGTGTTCGTTTTGAACAGTGATAGTGATGTGATGTATGGTACCAGAGGAGCCTAACTGTCATCTCGGTACAAGCTGATTATGATCGAAATAAACGTCCACTGAGCAAATTCATATTCATTCAGGCAATCTGACAAGCTTTGTTGTGTCTGTCAGGATCTCGAGTCAAAGGACTGTGGACGGCGTTAAAACCATGGAAACCGAGCAAATGATGAGAAGAGTGTGACAGCTGTGGCAATGCAATCACTTTCAACAAGCAAAGGAAATTAAACATGCTGGAGGAGCGACCATCTGTAAAAAATTTCTCGACCCATAGTGGGCCTTGCCCCAGCAGTGATATTACAAAAGCAGACTTATGCTGAGCTTTTGTTGGACAAAGATTTTAAAAAGTTCGCCTGGCTGCCTGCAAAGGCAATCAAACTTTAAAGCTCATATGAGCTAACCAGGCTGTCAGTGGCCGGCAATGATCCCAGGTAGAACAGCCAGACCTACGCATGGCCTTCACTGAACCTGAGGTAGAGGAGTTCTCCTCATTCAGCTCTCATCAATCAAAGGGCACCTGGGAGGAAACGTGGGAGATGGGCTGATGATGAGGACGAGTGGGTAGGGGTCAGGAAGAGGAGAAAAAGCCCCAGCGGTGACCGTTAAACAGAATGAGGGCAACTGGGGTCGTCAGGGTTCAGGCCAGGTACGACCAGCCACTTAAAATCAAGTGAAGAAAATTAGTTTAACTCTGCTCACTGTCTGATCACCTGTATTCACTTTTACAGTCAGTGTCCTTCCTCTGCTGCTTCTAATGAGAGCCGATTGCTTTCAACAAGCCAAATAATGACTCTGTGTATATTTCCATTCTGACTCAGCATAATGATTTATGCAGAAATCCCATTTCGCAAAACACAGTTAAAATAACACAATTAATTAATCAAACGGTTGACTGCATGTTGGTAAAGTGTTTCTTAATGCTGCTTTTTCTGGGAAATTTTATCCTGCCTCCAAAGCAGCTGGTATTCCCCTTTTACTGACTGAATAGAGAAGGTAAGGTAAGTGAGTCTGCAGTGTGTGTGTCTGTGTTTCATTATATGCACTGATTCACTTTTTTCAATTGACATTATTTTGTGGCTGAAAGTTCACTACATAAAATAACATGATAGTATTCAGATAGATTTCAGATTTGTATAAAACTTTTATATTATTACAAGTAAATGTGGTGGATAAGGTCAACACCTGTTACAGTTTGAATGCAACTACAGCCCAGTATTTTCTAATCTGGGTAAGGTTGGTTAATTTGTTATTACAGAAGAACTGTTACATACAGTATATTCACTATAGTGAATACAGTACTCTGAAATATCAGCAGCTATATTGAAGAAATCAAATTTGAGTTTTTCTTTTTCTCAGCTTTTGCCAAAATGTGTGCCGAGGCAGATGGACAGACTACACCTTATCTAAAACCTTTCATTGTAGTTTTTATATGGCATTGCTTACCGTGGAGTGAAGCAGAGGGGTGTGGGAGGTGCTCGGGCTGCTGAAGAAGCCATGCTGTGGCACCAGGTACTCGTCTGCATCCACAGCATCCTCCATGTCCTCCCCGCTGATCAGGCTGCGGTACAATTTAGTGTCTGAGGGACTCGGCAGGTGCATGCGGTCATCACCCTGGAAAAGAAACATAACAGTCAGCAATTCATCATCAAATAAACCGAAGATTCAAGACTGTTGGATGTGGGAAAATGATACCTGAATGACCAGATAACGAGGGGGATCCCGAGCCATCTTTGTAAACTCAGCTATCAGTTCCCGGAAACGAGGTCGGCTATCTGCATCAATCATCCAGCCTGTACAGACATAAACCAATATCATCATATGACAGGAAGATAAGAGGAAATTTTAACATTATCTGTGGGGAAATGATGACAAACTAACAGTGCAGTGGCACATTTAGTGGATTCAAATGCACTTCAAAAGAAGAGCAGAGGGTTTCATCCAGTTTCCCACCAAGCTTACATTTCACCATGATCATGTAGACGTCTATGGTACAGATTGGTGGTTGTGGCAGTCGCTCCCCTTTCTCCAGGACCCCCGCTATTTCACTGGCTGGAATCCCATCATATGGTTTGGTCCCAAATGTCATCAGCTCCCAAACTGTTACACCTAGAGAAAGGAGGACAGTTGGTATATACATTAGTCTGCTGAGCTGTCGTTCACTTTTTTTTTTTTGTTGCTTCTAACAAAAAGGAGGAGAATGACAGGATGTAAACTTCTCAAATATCACACAGCATCAAAATAGAAATGTTGACAAATTGGCACTGTCTGAAGGAGTGGGAGTTAGCAGGATGCATCTCTGTGTTGCAGGGACTGAAGAAAGCAAAAGGAGGAGAGGAAGCCTGTCATTTCTGCCAGGGCTTTCTGATGCTTTTGCCATATTGAGTGGAAGGCATGATCAAACCCTCGGGGAAAAAAAAGATTTGGAAGCTGGCCTGCCTAAGAAAGCTGTGCTGTGTTTGCTTTCTATATGTGTGTGTATGTATCTGTGTGCATGTGTGTGTGGAAGAACTGTGTATGAGGACTATGGCAACAATCTCCTCTGACGCGATATTCATCCGAGATTGCTGGTGTGTAGGTGTGTGCTACCAGTGTCCTAAAATCGCAGATGCTAGCAAGATGTTCTCCCCTCTCATTTTGTGTTTTAAAATGTTGACAAGCCTTATTAGATCCAAAAACAACATCCTATCTGAATCTTCAAAATGTCTTTCCTCTCTTTGGCTCACTTGCTGTTAAACCATTTTATTAAGCAATGAATAAATACTTCTCCACTGAGACTGTCAGCAAAACTGGGGAGTACAGCAGCCCAGCTGTTTTACATATCTGAAGTTACATGAGGCTCCAAGCACAATCTGGGCTAAAGGTACAGCATGTATTCACAACACTGAGCACAAGACTTACCATAACTCCACACGTCACTCTGGTGTGTGTATGTTCTGTTCAGGATAGATTCAAGAGCCATCCATTTTATTGGTACCTTTGGAACAAAAAATAGTAAATCATTTCCAAAAATTGCAGTAGCTTCCAGTATACCTGTACTTTTGCATTTAACATGAGAAAATGCACCACTATAATGTTCCTTTAAGTACATCTGGTACAGTTTGACTGGACCACTAGCACAGAAGATATTTTCCTATTATGAATGCAGTGCTGTGCTCCATATCTTTTATGAGATATGTTTGCTGGTGACATTTTACATGCCTGTGTTTGCAGGGGTGTTTTCTAAAGAGGGTTTAAGTGAACGTCAATTAGCTTGACGTTCATTACTGTATTTATCACAAACAGCATGTAATGTACCTGCACTGTCACCTAGTGGTGCAGAATCGCAATAGTTGCACAGGGAAAAATCCCCATTTTATCACGAGGTAACAAGTAACCTGCTCACATTTACCATAGATTTAAATACCATAGATTTTTGAGATTCAGTCCACCTTGTTCCAGAGGAAATTCAAAGGATTTCCCACATTCTCTCTGTTGAGGACAGGCAATGAAATCTCTGGACAGAAACTGTATTGTTTCTGTATTCTGTATACTGTAAACTGTATTGTACTACATTATGAGTCAAAACTATTATATCATCTGTTTGGAAAGAAATTAAAGTAGTAATTACAGTAATTAAACTAGGAAAGTTGGGAAGTTCTGATAACATAATGAGGTAATACATACAAAAAAAGATTAGTATATATGGTAAATACAATGCACTTGTATAGCACCCATCTAGTCTTTTCGAACACTCGAAGCACTTGAACATTATATTCACATTCACCCATTCACACTTCATTCATACATGTAATTGGTGTCAAGGAGACTGTTCACACACCAAAGAGGTGCTTCGGGAGCAATTTGAGGCTCAGTGACACTTGCAGGCTGGAGGAGCCAGGGACAACCCACGCTACCGCTGAGCCACAGCTGCCCTATGTTATATGTTATTACTACAATAGGATTTTTGACCAAAACAAAGCAATACAAATACTTGGAAATGTATGTTCACATGTATGTGAACATAATTACATTACTGGCTAATACAGGGAGAAGTGTATAGAGCATCCTGTAGATACAAGTAGAGAAAAGAAGTACACAATTCTGTAAGGAAAATAGGGCTCTCAGTTGCACAAGGAAACATTGCTAGAAAAGGAACTTATCTGATTTGTCATTTGTCTTAGAACTCAGTTTACTGACAGCACTATTTATACTACATCACTTGCATAAAGATACAATCTAGAGCAAAACTATAAAAGCAAAAATGCCATCTTTCATGACATGGAACAAATCAACTCATCTACAGGAAGTCATCCATCTAACATGCAGTCCATTTGTAACAGTAAAAATGAATGATGATCATATTTAGGCTTATTTATGTGCAACAACAGCCGCTGACTGTAAAACCGCAAAACTAATTTAAGGTTTTTTTATGTTTATGACTGTCAGACTGAACCTGTAGACTACTTTAATCTCCAACCAACCTTTCCGCCATCGGCATGGTACTCTTTCTCATCTGCATTTAGGAGTTTGGCCAGACCAAAGTCAGTGATTTTGACATGTTGAGGAGCCTTCACCAGGACGTTTCTTGCTGCCAAGTCACGATGTACCAGATGGCGCTCCTCCAGGTAGTTCATACCCTTTTGTCAAACAAACGGTGCAGTACAAATTATTACATAAGCACAGCACTCTTTTTCACAAGCTGTCTGATATGGCTGGATTCTATGTGTCAAGACACAGAAACATTGCTTGATCAGACATGATAAAAGATCTAAAAGTGCTGAACAGACTTGTTAGACTTGTTCTTACTGCTTGATGGGTCATATAATTCAGCAATATTTGGCAGAATATACTGTTCTATCTAGCAGTTGGAAAAGAAAACAACTTGATGACTGAAGTCAAAATCAAATAATTTTGACTCTGATGAAGACACAGTATTGTTGAAACATTAGTCTGTTTGCACAATTGAAGGCTGTGAATGAATCGGTGTGCTCCAGTCCCTTTTGTCCTTTGTAAATTTGCTATCCTTGAGCTGAGAAGCACGTGAATCAGCTGCATCTATGCTTAAAGATGTGCGTTTCAACTAGCCTGTGTATGATAACACATAACTCACATAGACAGAGGATAAACAGTATTGTTATTTAAGACCTACAGTAGGTGTGTAAAGCAACTATAGCCCCATGCATGCAACAGACCCTACTACGAAACTTGATGCTCGAACAATGTTTCTCTCTTACCTTGGCTATCTGCACACACCAGTTGAGCAGGTGCTGGGAGCCAATGTTGTCCTTGTTCTCTTTGACATAGTCCAGCAGGCAGCCGTAGGGCATCAGCTGGGTGACGAGCTGAACTGTGGAAGTCAGGCAGATGCCAAGCAGACGACAGACATGGGGATGCTCCACACTGGCCATCACATAAGCCTCCTGCAGCACACATGTATACATTCGAAAAAAAAGTTTTTTGTCATTCAGTATTTTACTGTTATTTGGGGTGCAGTCAGGTGACACAAACAGCAAAAAGTATCACATTGATGGATTTAAGTGGCAAACAAAAAAAATGGATAATCTGTTTGATTAACACAGCCTATTACATTTTCCACTGAGCCGATATTGGTACAAGTTTCCATATTTATCCTTATTTTAGCTTAAAAATACCAGTGTTGGATGATGCGTCTCTTAGCAGCAGTCATGCCCAGCAAAGCATATTTTACGTGGCTCAAGTGAGAGTGGAAACTCTGAGTCGTCATAACAGAAAAGTGACTTGGGAAACAACATGGGGATAATGGCCACCAAGAACAGGCTTCCTATGAGGAGAAGTGTGCAAACAGCACTTCAAACCGAGCTTTCCTGTCATGAGTTGATTAATTGTACCCCAAATGTTTTCTACATGGCTTCTATCAAAAGTCAGTAAATAACCACTTGATTATTAAGATCTCTGTAATTCTAATGGGTAAGAGGCTTCAAAACACATTTAAAATGCAGGCCTCTGACCTTAAGTTGGTAAGTTCAGAGGGTGTGTAGGTTCACCACAACTTTCAGATGTACAATGACAATCGCAAAATCACATGATCACAGGATGCACATTCAGTCGCTGCTGACAGTGCATTTTGAACTGGCTGCTTTCTCAGTGTGGCTACAAGACTGCATTCCTTTCCAGAACACCTCAGCCTTGGATTACACACCAACGCCCACACACAGCCCTCCAATGAATTGATCCCATTTCCTACAGCAACCCAGTAAGAGGGCCACCGCGTAGAAACATGACAAGTTCTCCATTACAAGTACAATAAGTACTCATTAGTTTCAAATAAAGTTACATGTGATATGAATTACAGGACACATTACAGTTAAGTTGAGATCTGGGAAGCATAATTGTCACTCACTTTGTGCAACACATTGAGGTACTTCTGAGACTTTTTAACCTTGTCAAAATATTGTGATGATTACTAGAAAAACGTTTTTGGCTTTGATATGTCCACTGTCATTTCCCACCAGCAGCATAAACTTTACTGACATAGTTTGGGAAATGACATTTTAAATGAATGGCTTTTTTGGTTCTGACTCTGAGTCCAAAAATGTACCACATAAATCAGGAAACCTACGTCCAAGATCTCTTTGTTTGCTTTGGGTGATGTGGCCTCTCTCAAAACCTTGATGGCCACTGGGATCTTCACATCCTCTCCCTCTGGAACCCACAGGCCCTGTATTGACACAAGTTTGCCATTTTACATCCTTTCATTACAACTGAATCATCAAATGAACACATGTACATACATAAAAATGCTAGACAGTGCAATTACAATAGCTGACACGTACTGTATGCACTGCATGAGTGCGACCCCTGCCTTCTACTTGTGATGACCCTTAATAACTACTAAACCATCTGGTGGGAAATAACTAAATACTGTAGTAATCAAGTATTGTGCTTAAATCTAATTTTCAGGCATTTCTATAGATGTCAATCCTTATTTCACCACAAACAAAACTTAACTATAACTTAAACCTGACTCCAACCTTAACAGCTATAAGACTAAGCTAGTCTACGCTATAAGTAACCCACCAATATGTTTCAAAATATAAAATACGTCCTTACTTTCCAAAAAGTTCTCTCAAGGTTTAAAACTAAAACTGACACAAAGATAGAAATTCAAGACCACGAGCACACACACACACACACACACACACACACACACACACTTTTTGTGCTAAGTAAGAACATTGTGTTGACTTACTTTCTCTCTCTGAGGATTTACTCTAACCTTAACCTAAAGGCAACCCTCATGTCTGAGTCTGACCTTTAGTCCCCATATGGAAGGTAAGTCCCTACAATGTCACTGTGTACACATATATCCCCACAATGACATTAATTCAAGTATACACACACACCACTAAAAACGAGAGTGGAGTCACTCATGCATGATCTGGCAAGTTAAAAATGCGTCTTTTAATTGAAAAATTGACAACAGATGTCGATGAGTGAAAACACTCCCGGGTGTTGGTTATGAAGACTTGGCACATACAGTACTCCTGAGCTCCAGCTTCAATAAAGCTCAGTGCTGCAGTGGAACTTTGACAACAAGGTGTTTTGAGACAAAACACTCAAGCATGTTATTACCTTGTACACTGTACCAAAAGCTCCTGATCCCAGCACTTTGATTTTCTTAAATTCAGGTTCCTTCAGGATCCGCAGCAGAGCCTGGTTTGGTGCCTCTCCACTTGGAGTCAAAGGTTCAACCAACTGGGGAAGAAAGACTGAATATCTAACATACTGTTTCACAAACAGCACAACATGCATCTCTGTAAATTAACCCCTCGACTAAATCTTCAAAAACAACTCCTCTCAACATTTTGATGTTTTGATGTCTCCCTTCAAACGTGTTGACTCATCTTACCTCTCTCTCTTGGAGAAGTCTGCGCATGGTTCTCTTCCTCTTGATGTGGCGTCGGCGTAGCAACACAAAGACAGACAGGCCCGCAACGAGGACGGCCAGCAGCCCGCCAACTACACCAGCCGCAATCATGGACAGACCCGAAGGGCTGAAAGACAGGAGGGTGCAGATTTAAGAATGCAGATGGAAAACAGTGCACATTCACAAATCTAATAAACGAGGAGAGAGATCAGAGTGCCAAACTTAGGTATAAGTATAAGTCAGTGTGCACCAATGATCAATGTTATTTACTCACCTTTTACCCTGGCAGCCTTGGAGACCAGGCCCAACGCACCTGTAAACAAATCAATGCAAAGAATCTGATGTAACTATATCATCACTGTGCTTTCACACTGCAAAGTCACCAGGTCAGCATTTGTCCGCTATTTCCCTGCGAAGCTAAACAATCGAGGAAATGCTTTGCAATCAGTGTCCATCATAAAAAACAAAACAAAACAAAAAACAATCACTCTGTCACTTCACGAAAAACTCCCTTGTGTGAGTGAAAAAAAATTATGAGAAGCTGAGTTCTGCCAATAAAAGCATCACAAGGCTAAATGCTTTAAATGGATGCATCAATCACTGGGGCCCATTGGGGTCTAGTTAGTTCTATGTAGTCCAACAATGTACTGCTAGTAACACGGTAAACTAGTAATACACACGTGTCGTGGAAATACTTCATATTTTAATTCATAAAAAGCTGCATGAGTCAGTCACAAAAGCCCATCAACACAGGACATTCTGGGATCCCTAGAACACTTCCCTCCTCACTCATCCATATATCAGACAGCCTCCATCAACGTGAACAATAGGTCTGCTTTCATTTCTGTCTAAGTTAATTTTGTTCTGTTATATAGTGCAGTGCAGACCTCTATCCACTGAACACTGGAATTAATGGAAACCAAAAGCATTCAGACATCTGAAAAGTGATTGCGTGCTTTGGAAAAAGAGCAAAAGTAATGTGAGATATATGTGAAACATACAAAATCACTGGTATTTTCCTTTAATCTTAGTCGACAACATCCCTCCTAAAATTGTCTGATTGCATCATTAATCTCAGAGAAAATTGCCTCATGTTAAAAGCCAACCTCTCTGTGCCAACAGAGCAGCAGCTGACCCTTCAACATTACGACAGACAAATGTTTGCAACACAGAAAAAAATGAAGTGCCAGTTCTGCGGTTGGCTAAACAATGCTCTTACCCTTGGGTGCAGTTTTTGTGGCATAACTGGCACACTTTCATCTGGTCTGCGTATTTCCACATCAGCGTGTCGTCCTCCGCTGGCACGCCTTGGGGACATCGAGGCACGCAGAACAGCCCATCTTGGAAGTTGGCACACTTAGTACAGTTTCCAGAACCCTGGAAGTGAAAAAAAAAAAACAGATTCATGATGTTTACACCTCTCTTGAGAGGAGTAGTAAATATTATGTAAATGGCACTGTCTCATTGTAATAATTTCTCAAAGCAACCTGCATCTATCGTCCTCATTAAGATGCAAATGTTTGGCAATGAAAACCTACCCACAAATGTTAGGTGCTTTAGTTTTTAGATCAGTATAATGCTGCACTTATTGCAATCAAGAGCTGCAATGTAATGCTGTCTCTGAATCTGTCTGACTTATATTTTCGTTAAAACAAGTGACATCACAACCCTGAAAAGGGGCTCGAACTTGCTGTTTTCAGTCAAAGATTGGAGATGACAGTATAAAAGGAGATAAAAGGAGCAACCGCACCTAAACTCATCTTGTCTTGTGGTTGCACAGCATTATGGTCTATTAAAGCTGCTGTTGATGGAGAAGTTGGTAGCGCTAACCCTGACGGATTTCGAGCTGCATAATTGCTAATTTGTGGTGCTCTTTGATTCATAAAAACATGACATTTATCAATATTTTATGTTGATAAATAATGTTCATAAAGCTGTTCTGCAATGGTTAAAGTCTTTTGTCTTTTTTAAGGATGCTTGTAATAATACTTCAGTTGTTATGACACACATACAGGCGCGCTGCAGGTGGCAGTCCCATTAATGCGTTGACACTCGGGGTGACACTCCACGCAGGTCTTATTCACTGTTGTCTCACGTGGCTCTCTGCAAAAACAAAACAAAGCCGAAAGACTCTCACTGCTGGTGTAACTCATTTCAAATAGTTACATGTAAAGTGAAATTCTTGATCCCTTTTTTGAGGGCATAAGTTAAACTGTAAGCATGTCCAGATTCAATGTTTGACAGAGATCTGCAAGGATAAACAGATGTGAGTGAATGAGCCATTTCAGCTACAATGTTTGTCTTATATCTACTGGAGGTTTAACTTCAAAATACCTTGATCGTATTTGGTCTTAGAATTGCTTCAGTAACAAATCCCCTAACAAACTAACTAATGTCATAGTCTGGAAATGCTTGTGGTATGAAAATAGACTTTGAAGGAGTTAACTTTATAGCACACAGATCTGATGTTTAGACTGTTTGTTTGTCTAAAAAAAGGAACACTGCATTTCAGAGCTTAAAAGGCATTAAAACCCAGATTCCTCCCTTACCCCTCCAGGATGTTGCACGAATCAACACAACTCCCATCACGGCTGTAGTCACGGCAGGAGAAACACATGTCCGGGCCGGGGCCCCAGCAGCCGTCCACGGTGCACTTCCTGTCACAAGTGTTGTTCCTCAGAGCTGAAAACAAAAACATACAATCTCAAGAAGAGATCTTTCCCGCATAATTATCCAATTTTGAAATTAGATTGCATTAATCAAATCTGGCTCATGCATTACGTAATCAGAAGTCACACAACCAAACAACTAAAGATGTGATTTAATTTTAGTGAGGAAACCAAAATTCAATTCACCACATGTGGCAGCGGTAGGATTTTCATCTATGGTAGCACTTTGGCTTTCTGACTTGAAGAGCCCCTTCCAGTGGCTTTTGTTGGTGTAGCACAGGTTCTTGTTCTTAATGATGACCACGTCTCCGTCGCTGATTTCTTTGAGGGAGCGCAGGCCCAGGTAGTGGATTCCGAGCTGAGTCATAACCACACTGCGGCTACCGCTGCAAAGAAGAATACAGGTGGAACAGGAAGGAAAAAAAGGAACGATTTTATGGACAGCCTTAAATACAACTCAGCTCTCAAAAAACAAATTCATTTCTTGTGATCCAGTGGTTGTGAATCGACGGGGGGTGGGTCTTTACAAGGAACATACCGTTTAGTTCGTCCTCGAATGATCTCCAGATTCTCGAAAGGACTGAGTGAGCTCATGCTATCTGGCCACGTTTGAATCCACAAGTATCCTGAAGCAACAAATGATTGTTAATTGCGAAACTCTTTAACGTGCATAGTGTGTCATGCATTACTCAGGACTTAGGCATTCTTACCAGTAATTTCTTTAACGGTCTTAAACACATCAAGCTGGGAAGGCTCCATCTTTGGTGTTTTGGTATATGCATCCCTATAAATAATAAAAACATACATGTTAGCTACCATTAGTAAACATGCAGTTGATATAGACAGGCAGGAAGGCTATAATGTTAATGTTAACATTAACAATGTCCTTCACTTACCCATGAATCGATGTGTGGATGATAGCAATGTTACCGTTGATCTTTGTGCAATTTTTAAAGGAGTCAATGTTGGTTGCATTGATAGACAGGGTGTCAGTCAGTTCCCCTGTTCCAAGTCCATTACACACTGTAAAAAATTAAGAAAACAAATTTAAGTATAGAAACAACTGAAAGGCACTTGACCGTACTCACATTTTGGTATTAAGCTCAACCTAACTGAATAGTTTAGAGAAAGCAAACTGTGTTAAAAGTACTGAAGTATTCAAACCCGTCACTTCAGCAAAAGATAAAAAAAAAGTATTCATTACAATCAACAAAATGTACATGGTAAAAGTACCTATTGGGCTAGCAGTATGCTACCGTAGAGTGGTATATTAGAATATATAGTAATAACTGGTGATGCATTATTAGTCAATACATTTACAACAAATATCATATTTCAGAATTTTCTCCTAGCTTAGCATGAATCTGAAGATCACTAATTAACATGTTATATTTGTTTCTTTGATCTGTACTAAAACTAATGTTGTACACATAATCATGCTGTCTGTAACGCTACTCAATAAAAGTGAATAAGCGCATTTCCCAAAACATAAAAAAGTAAATAAGCTAAAGCTTGGATAGCGTAAAATGGAAGCACTTCAGTACTATTGAATAAAGCTACGGTACTTTATTGTACTTAGTTTTGCTCCTCCACTGCAAACTATAATGTGTACCAGAGTAAGAAATATGTCCCCAGGTTGCACAGTGATAGCTTAACCTACCTTTTGGACACAGACCGTCACACTTGGCGCACTTCCTGACTCGTCCCTCATCCACCTCATATGTGTTACCACTACACGTCCGCACACACGCTCCATGATCAGTAACAACATAGTTATCTGAAATGATTGCAAAATACAAGCTGGTTATTTCATAATAAGCTGCTATTCTACACAACATTCACAGGTTGAATATCATATTTTTAAGCATTAATAACTTATATAAGTTATATTATCTGTATGACTATAGGTAGATAATATTGCTGTGGGCCAGTCGGGTGGAAGTTAAACTGAGAGAGAACAGTGTTGTATTAACACACCCTGAAACTCAATCATTTTCTCTCCGTGTTTATACAGTTTATGATTAAACTGAGACTAACTGTAACCACTGAATGTCTAACAAGCCTGAAGGACAACCTGGGCACATGTTCAGCATACCACAATGTGAAAAAGCTCATAATCATACATGATGTGTTTCCTATTGGCCAGTGAAGTTTTATCTTATTTACTTTAACTGTCAAGACAACAGCTTTATTTATGGTAATAAATACATCTGTGTCTAGGAAGGTGAAACGTTAAGCAATAAGCTTAGTTAAAAATACCAAAAAATGAGAATAAGTTCTCTGTTTCTCTATCTGTTCTTACGTGGGCAGCTCTTGACACAGGTGGCCCCGAAGTTGTACTTTCCATGTGGGTTGGGTACCAGCTGGTGCAGGTTGGGGTCGTAGCGCATGAGGCCTGGGCAGGAGTCCTTACACACCCCGTCGTCCTGGAAGTCCCGACAGGCCTGCAGCACAAACAACAGTCATCCAGTACACTGGGACCATAACAGAGCCCCACACTAATGATAACACTGCATTCCTCTATCGCAGCCTTGACTTATTCCTCAGAGCTGCACAGAGAGGGAGCGCAGACGCTGATACTCGAGGCACTGCCAAATGAAAGATTTAATCAGCACTTATGTCTCATTGGTACTGAAACCAATAACAATACTTCTGATCATGAAAACAGATGCTGATGAGTGAGGGCTTTGTTTTGTTAGAGGCTTCTCATCCAGATTTATTGCAGAAGTATGAAACGTTCAGTGTTGTGTTGTTTAAGTGTGTCTCCTCCCAACTCCTTGATCATATCTCTACTATACTATTGTCCCCCCGGTCTCTTTCTCTCACCAGACAGTCGGTGGGCCGCGGTCCTGTGCAGCCCGCAGCACAATGCTCATTACAACAGTCGCTTGGTGAAGGTCCTTTGCATCTCTTAGAGCACTGCTGTGCACAGTTCAGCTGTGTTACTGGAAGCAAGAACAGGATAAAGTCAGTGGAATGACCTGTAGTAAGTATTTTTCTATTTATTTTTATGGCCATATTAAAGCAGTAAATCAAAACATTTTGCATATTCAGATTAAGGCAAAAACAATGGCACGTTCGCTTTGCTGCTGTTGGCATGTAGTGAAAATGTCAAAAATGAGAAGTTCAGGTGCTCATTTGTGCATACTGCCATCAGACTGTACAAAAGTAATGGAGACCACAGACTATGCCAATCGCTCTGACCAGCCAGCTTTGCCCCTCTACTTATGTGTGCTTATTTCTGCTGCAACACCTGAATTTCCCCCCTGGGAATCAATAAAAGCTTATCTTATCATGCTGTGATATGACCATAAAGAGAGAGTACAGTGTATGAGTATGGTAGAGTAGAGGTTGTGAACTATCTCAAAACATGGCAGTGTATTTCACCTCACTATACGTACAGTACTAACATATGTGAATTTAAAGAATGAGGACTTAGCTTTAATAGCTTTAATACAGCTTAAATACTTGCTTTTTTCATGATACACTCTAATAGAAAAAAAAAAGACAGCTCACAGGTCTGGCAGTTTTGAGGTCCCGGTGCCCAGCATGAACCATTGAAGCAGCTCGAGTCACATCTTTGACCTGTAAAAGCAGACAAGAAATAAACACTTTAAAAAAATTTCCATCACACCCTTGAAATTCTTTAACAATACACAAATCAGTAAATGTAATGAATTGCATTGCAGTCTTAGCCTTCTACTGTGACATGCATTACTTACAAAGCGGATTGTTGCTGGCCATTGGGAGCTCCATCTTGACTTCGCTGTCAGCATTGACAATATCATACCACTGTATTGTTTCCACATTGCATAGCTGGTTGGTCGCAAACTTTACACCTCCTTTAAGAATTTCTGCAAAAGAAAACTGCTATGTGAATTTGATAGATCTACACATTTCGTTTTATAACACATCCTTGTTTTTACAGAGATTCAGTTTCCTTTCACAGAAAACTGAAAACGTTAGATCGATGGAGAGGTGGACTGACCTGTCAGGCTGGTCAGGAGAAGCTCATTGGTGCCCTGACCTGTAGCTTTGTCATAATTGGCAAGCACAGCAAGGGCAAACCCTCCTTCATAGAGCGAATGGCCTCGAATGATGCGTAGGTTGTCCAGAGGAATCCTGGATGCTGTGTTGAGGGCAATCAGGACATAGCCGCTCACTTCTTCAATGGACTGCGACAGAAAAAAATGACAAAGGTGTAAACTGAAGTAGCTAAAAGATGGGGGTTCTCCGAGTGATAGAAAAAATAAAAATGAAACATATGTGAATGCTATTTCCAGCATTCTTCTTCTTCTTCTTTTCATTATTATTATTCCATAATAATAGTGGTATAACAAAATATCATGCATTAGCCCTACTAGAAATCATATCTAGCTCCATTAATAGATGGTCTTTTGATTTTACTGTCGGACTCCAAAATTGCTGAAACACATTGAAAGGTAATGTTTTTATTTCTTTACTGAATAGACCACTGTCCTTTACTACCTTATCTTTCGATTGATGTTCCAAATTCTGTTAATTCCCAAAAATATGTGCGGGAGGTCATAGCATTAATTAATTGCAGGAGTGCTTAATAACAATTGAAGAAAACTTCTTGTCTGGATAATGACAACTGGACACTGAGTGGACAGTATTTAGAGACATTTGTTGAAAATGTAAAATTGAGGGAGAAAAAACAGGAATTTGAAAAGTGAGGGAGCTATGCCCCCTCCACAACTACTGCATGCTATTCTGTGTTTGTGTTTGCAAGCTTGCATGTGAGTGTGTGTGGTCCCTCGTGACATCTGCAGAGTGTTCACAATCTTGTCGTTACAGCTGGGTTCAAGAAAAGCTCTAACCAGAGCGTCATAAACACTCTGAATCGTCTGTCACCACCGGACTCACTCTCCACTGGTTTTAATTATCTGTACTGAAGTGATAGATTTTTTTTTTTCAGACCAGGTGAAACAAATCTATTATGTGCAAGTTTTGCCTCCACTGCAAACTGAGTGCAGTCTTTACCCTGAGAAAGGACAGGTCATGCATCTCCTCCATATAGGTGACCTCCAGGTTATCCAGAACCACAGTACAGTTGCTGTAGGTCTTCACCATATTCAGATAGTGGTCCTCTTTGGAACCCAGAAGGTTTAAACGGTTGGTGATGCTTTGGCATACTGCAGAGAAAGACAAAAAAACAGAAGGATTTTAAAGATCTATTTGAATGACACAAGATGTGAACTGGTTGTAAATCATCTGCAATGTCACAGAGACTTTTATCCAAGGCCCACAGTGCTATCAGTTAGAAACATTCGCTTCTTATGTAACACGCTGGCTCAAATTAGGACTTTCTGTGTGTGTCTCTGTTTGTGAATTTGGTCTGCGCAGTCATAACTTGGCCAGTTTTCACATGAAAATAGCCAATCTGGGTTGTATCTACAATAGGAATCAAATCTCAGCAACGAAGCGAATTCTGGCTCACGACTCAAAGCGAGCTGGCTGTATTTATACATTACTGGCAAAGACCTGAATCTTTCCACTGCTATGCAGGCTAGTTAAAACAACCACTGCGACCAGCATCTCCAGGCCCGCTGTGTCATTTCAGAGAAGAGAGATTTGGTGTGTCACAGATTCCATGAGATTTGTGAGTGCGCTACTTGGGGGAACTTAAGTTCTCTAAATCTCATAATTAATAGTGATCTCAATAACTTCAGCTAGTTTAAGCACATCTGATTTTAGGGCAAGTTCTTGACATGACTAAATAACAACTTGGGGCTTAAATCAAATGCTGATCCATGCACTTCCTCGAGTTTTCAGTTCCAGTGACAACAAAGACATTGATAGAGAGATTCACATGACTACAGTTGTGGGCTGATAATGTAGCCAATGTGGTGTTAGGCAATAAAGTGTTTGGATAAGGAGGGCAGTATTACTGATAAGTGCAGAAGACACAAAAGGCTTTTTCTTAAAGTTATAATGTCGAAGATCTGTTTTATTAGCGGTAATTGCAGGTTTGTTTTTGGACCTCACTTCCAACAGACATCAGCGATGCCTGTGCGACGTCAGTCAGTTGGCAGTTTACTCCTAACGGTGACTGGAAAAAACAGTATGCCACTTCACACAGTACTGAGTGAGACAGAGAAGACATGGGGGTATTATGAGAGTGAGTTTGTAGCTGCAGCTTCAACTCAACTCTCTGGTAGGTGTTTGGGTGATAACATCTCACTAACTGTGTGCTGCTTAACGTTTTCCCAGGAATGTCCCCACTGACACCCACTTGTAATTTTCTAGTAATGCTGCAAATGCAAGACTTTCATCAGAGAACCATAGGCTCGGTCACGATGTGTTACCTCATTCTGCCATAGGTCGTGACTTAGCAGACATTTATATAAATAAAAATCTAGATTACTATTTTAACTGGAGCAGTGTCAAATCAAAACGTACCTAGAATGAACAAACTGCTTGATCAGAAAACACACCCGCCAGATGTGAAGTCTATCAGATGAATCTATACAGACTGACAGACAGACAGACAGACAGACAGGCAGACAGAAACTCCTTCCATTTTACAGATTAATGTAGTTTGTAAGGAAGAATGTGTGTGTTAAGAGAGTAGGTCGTCTTCACCTAAGCTGGTCAGACAGGTTCTGACTGGCAATGAGGAAAGAGTCAACTGTATTTAACACAGTGCTACCCCTCTAATACACACACACGCACACATAATAAGCTTATAATAGATTTTTGTCTTTTAAGTCTTAATTTATGGGATAACTTGAGCAATAGGTTCAGAAAAAACAGGGGATTCTTCCTCTTGTTTATTATGGTGCTGGTGTAATGTCTCTTGGGTCACATTCCACAACTTGTCTGCTCTTGACTTGAAGAAAGCCTAAGAAATTCTAAGACACACCTCACAACACTGTACACAAGTTAATTTAATTCAATGGTGCTGAGGCTTTTCTGATGCACCAAGTTGAGGAAAAAGAGAATATCATCTCAGCTCAGTTAAACCACTGTCTAAAGCCAATATTAGGTACTTTTCTTCATCCACTGTGCATTTTATTCATGTTGTTGCTTTCAATTCACACAAACCAACGGCGATGGGGCACCCAATCAGTGAGAATTAGGCATAAACAGCTGTCTCCCGCCCTCCCTCTTCTTCTTCCTCCTCATTAGTTTGTCCCTGAGGGATCTCCCTGACATGAACCCTGCAGTCCAGCAGCCTAACGCCCAGGCAACAGAAGCAGACTAGCAAAAGCAAGCTGACCGTTTTAATTAGAGGAGCCATGTGAGATGTAATTAGCCCCCTAATTATTACTCAGACTGAAAAACCAAACTGTAATAAACAAAAAGGTTGTCATGACTGTGCAGCTGTAAATATTAATCAACCTGATTTGGACATCCCAAACGACAGTTAGCTAATAGGGATGCTGATTATAGTTAATTAGTTTGTTGTTTTAACATATACAGTGTATATATGTATATTTCCAAGCTGCATACAAACAGTCTGCTTCCTGTTTGAATGTTCTGTTTTGTTAATATTTATGATGAGAAGAAATGGCTGCAAGAGGCAGGTGACTAAAGGTTCAAAACATTTCCTCCACCAAGGAAAGAAAAATAGTGACTGCTGATTGCTCAAGCAAGCAGCAGTATAGCCACTGTAAATAGTCTCCTCTCCGTTTGTTGATTTCATAACTCCATTGCAGGTGGTAAATGACCTGATATTACATGCCCATAAACTGACTTCCTCATCAAGCTGCAACTCATGAGAAAGAAACAAGGTCAGGCTGTAGCTACATCGAAGTTAGAATTAAAAGATTCATAGTTCTACCTAGACTTTTATTTTCCTCTAACAATACAAATGAAAATGACTTTTTTTATACAGTTTCTGAGACAGATGTGTCTTAAAGGTGGCTTAAAGTTGTAAACAACCTTTCTACCTGTCGAGACAGACAACAGCTAGGTGTGGGAAAGATTATACAGGCTGGAAATGACTGGGAACCCCTATTTTTCCATAGAAGCTGATTCAATTTTGACTCATCCAACATAATAAAAACACATCTTGCTGTCGGCAGTCTGTTTAAATGCAAAGGTTGGGCCTGCAGTGACGTAACTGATACTGTGACAAGACTAATTACTGATTACTTCACTTCCTCCAGCTGTATTGTCGTCACAAAATAGAGGTAACTCAAGGAGGAAGGAGTGGCAGGTCTGGTATATCTCTGCTTAAGTACTGTATGCATGTCTGTGTGTGTGAATGCGTGTGTGTGTGTGTGTGTGTGTGTGTGTGTGTGTGTGTGTGGGGGGGGGGGGGTGGGTGGGTGGGTGGGTGGGTGAGTGAGTGCGCTAGTATGTGTGTGACTGTGAAACACTGTGACGAGTACATAATATTCCCTGGCTTGTGCTGTACTGATCAGCACCCAGTCAGAGCTAGACAAAAGACTTGACAAACCCGATCATTAGTCATCTAAGCTTGTTGCAATGTGCGGTTGCATATCGCTCTTTTGATGTTTACTTGGGGACTAGTGTTGGAAGTCAAGGGTGTGTGGTGGATATTTGTTTCTTGAGGCTATAGGATCTGGGCGACTATAGAAAAAGAAACTGCCTACACTTTTTATGTGAGATAATTAGCTCATTATTCAGGTCCCCACTCAAACACCAGACTCAAATTGAAAATTCACATGCTTCAATTAAATAAAAGGCTGGTAAAACCTGTGATTTAACTAACAAGCATTTTTCCCAAAATTACAAACTTTTTCTTTAAGAGCTTTCTACAGGTAGCATTTACTTAAGGACTATGTGTTATTATGTGCATCTCCTTTATTGTTAGCAGTGCTGGCTCCAAATTGTAAAATGTAAACCTTTCCTTTAAACTTTGACGCTGAAAAACACATGTAACAGGGAAAAGGGGAACAAGTGAAGCAGGGTATAAAGCCAAAGTCATGGAGGGAGAATTTTACAGTAAACATTTGAAACACTTTAACTAAACATGGTAAGATCAAATGCACAATGCTAAGTACCAAAACTAAGCAAAGGAAAAAGGTCCGCCATAAATTCACATTTTGAGGTCTCATTTAAATGTTTGGATGAAGCTTTGTATTTTTCTAGCCACGTGAGGAAATACTCAGTGTCCACAAATGCAAACTAAACTCTACAGGGACGCAGTAAAAACTTCTCTGACCCATCTAATGGTTTCCTTCGGTACACTGAGCCATCTACTATACATTTAAATCATCGCGCTTTATACCTTCCTACAGACAACAGAAATGGCCCTGCCGCGTTCTCTTCCTCTCATTCACTACCTGCAATTCAATTACGCTGCGTCCAGAGTCTGATAATAACATTATCTGAAAACTTATACATAATTAATGGGAAGTAACAATGCTAACTGACATGACTTGTTTATTTCTCTGTCCAAGTCAACAGCATTACGGCAAACTATCTTATGTAACTCAATCTGCAGTGTTCCTCCGCTGATAACAAATCGATGTCAAGATTAATTCCCTTATTTAGAGGCAAATTAGTGTAAACCCCCTCATATGTCTCTGCAGGCATATGGTAAGAGGATGCTGATAAGAGGGAGAAAAAAAATACACCACGCGCTCTGCTTTTATTGGCCTCAGTATAAAGTCAGGGCTCACTTGGGGTTGTATTAACTTAAATTTCCAGACCTTGAGATTCCAGGGAAGCATAAATCTCTCAAAGCCCACTATCAGTGAATGCAGGGGGAAAAAAACCCACTTCCTTGACTCTTTTTGTGCATTCAACTCATACTTCCTCCTCTTATATTTTCAGACTGGCTAGGTTTCAGCAGGAGATGAGGGATCAAATGTCATAAAGGCGAGACGAGCAGCACAAGTAGTAGCATGTGCATTCTTTGGGGGAGAACTGTATTCGTATAAACATATTTTGTAGTTTGACATAAAAATTCCTGATATCCTGCTCTCTGTACTGTGGAAATGCAATCTTCCTTTGTGTGGGAGACGCATCAATCCCTTAGAGAAAACATCTTGGGGCCTCGGAAAAGAAAAAAGGGGCCAGTAAGGACTAGAGGATACCCCCCCATTTTTCCTCCCTATCCCCAGTGAATGCAACAACACAAGTCCCTTTGACATCTCAGGAAGTTGAGTTTTACACTGGGTCAGTTCCAGACAGCTACCCTGCGATGCTGAAGCAGATGGTGGCTGATTGTCGTCTCCAGGGGTGGAGAAAGAGAGGAAGGCCTAACTTAATGTACTATTGGAGAAGGAGAACTGATGGAGAGGAAGTCTGAGAGAAAAAAAAGAATCTGAGAGGGAAAAAAAGGATAGTTAAGAGTGGTTTGTGGTTTAGCTAACCGAGACGTAGATGTGGGAAAGAGCAGGCGACTCTGGGGTCAAACAGTGGAAAGGGGGTGTAAAGCCTCACACTTGATGTATGAACATGGCTGACCTTTCACTGAAAGGCTAACAAAGGGGCATTGGAGCAGCCAGCTGTAGAACACAAGCAAATGAAGCATCCCACTGGATACGTCACATGTCCTCTAAACAGTTCAACCCCTGCGACTATACTCACTGGCCCTGCCTGAGTTTGAGCACAGTCTGTGAAGTTTAGTCTGTTAAAAGCTCAGCAAAGTGACCAAATAAAGACCAAAAAGGCTAATGTTTACTCTCCGCTCATGAAGAGTACTCTCTACCAGTCAGTGAGACACTCCAGATACCTGTGGCTGGGCCCATCATAATGTTTACTCTGCACCTCAGTGTGAGGAAACCGTGGATTTAGGTTCTGCACAAACACAGGAATACAGCATGTATACTCACACTGCTGCATACCGTGATCAGCATTTCTAAGACCTTGAAGCATCTCAGATCATTGCTCATTCTCATTCATTATGTGCGCAACCGTCGACTGACAACCTCACTTAGCTGTACTGTGCAACTGCGTTAGCTAACTGAACACAAGTCTGTCACTGAGCCGCAGCTCACTTGTTTTTCGGTTCGGTTTCACTCAGTGAGCAGTTAACAAACTCACATGCACGTGCAGCCATTTTGTAATCTGAGTTTCTCAGTAGCACCACAAACACAGAGGGAGTGTAACTTCATTCTCTGATCAGGGAGCCATTACTTTACTGTATGTTTACATAGCAAATAATTGTATTCTACTATATTAATGTTCTGAATATCATATATAGGATTGTTAAGGCATAAAAATAAGTCCACTAATGCCTCATTTAAGAACTAGAAACATTTAGACCTTTAGATGAATTACATTTTTACAATTTGTTTAAATTAATATAGAGAATACTGATAAAAAAAATAGGTCTACATGGGGTTAAATGCTCAATTCCCCCAAATATGTGTCACCCCAATACAATTAAGGTTAAGGGAATTTTGTTTGTGCTGCTAACAGCAATAAAAAATGACAGAGACATATCATTTCAGAAACAGTCTCTGGTGCTGTGGTTAATCAGCAGGCCTTGCTGTCATCGGTTTTCGTAGGAACAAATTCCTCAGTAGTGAACAGTTCCAATAAAAACACACTGAAGTCTGTGGATTATTCACGCTAACAGAGAGAATGTTTCTGGGGAAAAAAAGCTCCTTTCCTTTTTTTTGTTAAAGCTGTGGTAATCAACATTTTTAATGGGTCAGATGACTACGTATGATGTGAAAGGAGTTGGTGATAGTGACACACCCTCAGAGAAACATCTACATGTCAACTGTGCAGCTCCCTAAGCTCTAGGGAGGTTTAAAGCATCTTTTAGCTCACCGTTTTGGTTTTCTGGCCTTTAACTGTACAGTCAGTGATGTCTCCAGCTGCAGCAGGCAGCTGTTTTCAGCAAAGAAGCTGTGACCAACCTACTCTGCCAAACACTGTTGAAAAGAACAAGTGCTAATGTGCAATAGCTGCGACAACAAACACTAATGCATCTGCGTGTGCATGTGGTGGCTGGCGTTGTACTAGAAACTGTGGCAGGAGCCTTTGTGGAGTAAAGCTTAGTTAAAAATTCAGTGTCAAGTGTCAAGTTGTTGTGTTGTGCAACAAAAGCTGAACCTTTTTGTTGCTCTTTAGTTGTATTGTGGTGCATCATACTTTGCACATGTAATGCAATGTAAAAAGTTGAAGCAGTCCTTTCAGGTAAATTAAACTGTATTGTGATGCAAAATACTATGTTCCTGTTTTGAATGTTAAATTCTTTCTATACTGTATATTTGGCACTCTTTGCTGAGTGCAACAATGCCTCCCCAGAGTCTGCGACATACACGTCATGAGTTATGAAAGGGGGCGTGAATTACTTTAAAAGTCATGTGCCTTTGTGTTACAGGAAACTCCCTCTGTCACACCCCCTTTTTGCCAAATTGTGTGAACAGTGAATCAGCTGTCCAACCTTATCACAAAATCTTAAGTCTGTGAATTCAGTTGGAAGTTATGCTCCTTTTTGCAATTGGCCACACCCCATTTTAGTCAATTGGCATGAACACAAAAACACACACAGAGGCAGAAATCTCAGAGACAAATATCTCAAAACTCAGTTTGCATGATTACATACCACTGAAGGTGAGTGAAAAAATATCTTTTTTTGTAATTTCAGTGAACCAACCCTTTAATTTAGATACATAGTTACTGACTTACAATAGAATTCCATTACTGCATTCATGCTGGCTATTGTTTGAGCTACTGCTGTGAATAACCATCATACTGCACATTTATCTCAATAGTCAATGATGCATTCATTACCCAATAGCGATATCCATGACAGAAGAGATAAATAAACCCTAAATGATAGAAGATGCACTGAAAAAAGCACAAATTAATGAGCACCAGGTTGATTTATTGGAGTTAGTTAAACACAGCTGCACTCCTATTACTCTCCAGCTGTGACCGATATATGAGGGGCCCAACATGATGGCCCAAATAATCAAGCAATACATATCATTAGTCAGACAATTCTCCCACATGCCCTGTTGGAAAGTCCATTAGTCCTCCATAAAGGCCTCCTGTTACCCAAAACTCACACAACCTCCGTTAGTCCCAGCCCCATTTGAATTCCAATAATGCACCCACCATTCTCCTGAAATGTTCCAACATTCAACCCACTTCCTCTTTAACGTCCAGACATTCTCCTTATTGAAGCCCATTCTAGCCAAGACAACCCCTCCCACCTCCCCTATTTTTTTTCCTCTTTCTCCTTCCCTGTTAAAACCATACTCCTCTTCAATCCCACAGGAAGCTCGGGAGGAAGACTGGAGAGGGAGTGGGCGGCAAGCGCATTGCTGCTAACTCACAGCTCAATGCCCTCCGCTCCCCCCCCGTACCCTCCTCCCTCCACTGACCGTCACTTATCCATGCCTGGAAAAGAAGAGCGGAGGAAGAGAGACAGAGAGAGAAAGAAAAACAACAACCACCAGTGAAGAAACCCACACATTTCACACATCATTCCAGCAGGAGAAAGCAGCTGTGACTCGGGAATCCCCTGTTGGTTTAAGCACTTCCAGCGCGGAGCAGCAGGCCCAGGTTGGAGCACATCGACAGAAGGGACAGATAACTCTCACTCACTGGACTCCTCACTTCATCTAAACAGAAGAGATAGACACTCTTTGAGGCAGCCTTTCTGCTCAAGGGTCTCTTATTTTTAGCCCGATTGCTGACAGGCTCCTTTCTGTGTAGGTCTAACCGCTGTTTCGCAGCAGTGCCTGCCAACAACTCTGTTACTGCCTTAGTCATGTCTCTAGCAACTCTTCCCCGCTGGAGTCTTCACAGAGAGAGAGACCCCATAAAAGGAATATTTTACAAAAGCCCTGGGGTTTGCGTTAGTAAGCTTTACTCTGTTGCTCAGCCCTTACTCACTATTTCAGCTTCTGCTTTACACATCACCAGGCCCTTAAATCCACTGATGAGTAGTTTCTTCCTCATCCACACTGGCAGGGGGCAAGAGTCACGGACAAACAGAGCTTGGAGAATTAGCTTGTACAGCCAGGGAGCTCTCATAATTTTCAATACTATGAAAGGGTATTTTGTTACATGTTGCGTTGTACCCGCCAAAAGCATGACCAATTTAATTTGCACAGGAAAGCTTGGAAGAATTTAGCCATGTCTTCCTGATGACACATCAAACTAAAATGTTTAAAATGCAACGAGGTGCCACTGCCAAGTTCGTGGGGCCCCAGAGTGCTCAGTTATAATCTTCAGAGTATTCAACAATTCTATCTAAAACAATTCTATCTCCACTGACAGTGTGAACAGCAACGACTGACAGAAAATGGTGCTAGTTTTTCATCAAACACCTCTCCCACAAGCCCACGGCTCGGATTTCGTCCATTGATAACGTGCGGGCCGTTATCCTGTTCCTGACAAAAAAAGCACATCACACATGGTTAACAAAGCTCTGAAACAATGCGCGAGCTTGTTTAAGATGATTATGACTGAGGAGGGCGGTTGTTTCAAGGCCGCCCCCTCACTGCAGAGACACAGTGGGGCTTTTGCACAACCTAAGGCCTAGCTGCTTTGCATCAGTCATCAAAGGCATCAGACTTGGCAGGCTGGACACTTTTCTCACTATCAGCTACACTGCTGAACACAAGGACCCTGGCTCAGAATCACTGTGTATGAAACACACAAAACGAACTCTTATGACTACTCCTGAGAGTGGACAATCGGTGTATAAGCAAGGATACAAAACCTTTCCAACATTCTGGTTTTATCCAATGTCCAACACTGGAGCAAAAAAGAGAAACATCTACCTCTCATTACCAGTTGAATTGTGAATTGAACAGAAAATATAACCAAGTTTAATATAGTAATTACCAACTTTGCCAAGTACTGTTTCCAAATTCCACAATAAACTTTCAGTCTCGGATTTTAAGCCAAATAGATGAAAACTCCTTCAAGTGCAGCAACAAAATGGAAATTTGTGTGATACAACTGAAAGCTCCAGGAAAGCTACTAAATTGTCACAAATGTGCTTTTAATCTCTACTTCTAAGCAAAAATTGACAAGGATGTCCTCAGAGTGTCCGGAAAGGGAGAAATGTGATCATCTACTATACCATGACGGCTGAGTAAACCATTTGCTGAAGATTGTGTGAGACGATCAAAAGCTCCAGAACAGCTTCTAAATGGTCCTTGCGGTGAAACTGTTTTGTCAGTTACAAACAGCTCCACAGATGTAATGATGTTTCCAGCTCTAAATCCTGGATCTCATTTCGGATGTTTTTCAATGGACCAACAGGTGCCAAGCATTTATTACCCAGGATAAATCTTTGACAATTTGGATCACTTTTTTTTTTCTTGGAAGCATGAGCCATAAGGCAATAAAATGCTGCCAAACACAGCCAGAATAGCAATAAGAAGAAAAGGAAATTTCCCCTGCCAGTCTAACATGCATATTTAACATACCTCGAGCTTGACTGTTTTAACTTCAAGTTCAATAGGTTGTTTACATGTCCTTTGACCCAGAGTATTTCTAATCTCTTGGAAATCGTATGGGTGGGATTATTGAAATAATAACCGGATGAAAACTAAACAAGTGGATTCATATTAAAAAATCTCAGAGTGCCTTCTAATCAGCTCAGGAAGAGGTTGTTGATGTAGTGGATACACTGCTGATCCAGAGGGCTAATCCTTACTGCCTGGCACTAGTCCAACTATGCACTTGTGGGTATTTCTACCAGGGAACCCATTCTCCACCTAGCTACAAAACCATCAAGCTGAAGTGGTCTGTTATGAAAATGAAAGGAGAGTAGTAGATATTGATCATTTATCAGTGGTGCTTTACGTGTCACAGGGCAGTAATATGATGCAATACATGGGAATATAGTTATAATACATGGCCTTCACTAATGCTTTAATAGGCAGCCTTGTAATAAGAGGGTCAGTTGCAGCGTTTTTATGGAGGGAAACATTGCAAGTGAAGCAAACAGAATTCCTTCTTTTACAGTCCTCTGGCTTCAATTATGAAAACATGTGGTAATGAAGATGTTCCGCTCAAAGTCCCACCAGGAAATTAATTATGAGCTCGACGAAGCATTGGTGTTGTTGAAACTTACTACGCAATTAGAAAAGGTGCTACAGAAAGCCTGCACATTATGTTTTAGTGCTCGGGGAGTTAAACAAATCACAGATCAACTTTGTAGCCCAGCTGAGTCACTGCTACAATATTATGAACAACGCTGTCATCTCATCTATAAATGGCTAGAATGAAATATGTTTTATGATGATGATGAAGTCCCTGAGAGGTGATGCTGGCTTGTAAAATTCTGGAACCATGGCGAGAGATCTTCTTTTCCTCCTAAAACACAACCCTGCCACAGTACACTGCCAGGTGCACTGTCATTATTGTTGTCGTAATTCAGACAGAGCTATGTCATCAGGAGGAACGTCTGTTATTTTCTTGACAGAATTATTCTGCATTGGTCTATGAGGAGATTATTCATTGGTGTCCAATTTCTTGATGAGTTTATGTGGTTTTGGAGAAAAGCCTTGTGGCATATTAAAACAACAACAACATGATCAATCATTCATAACAATAGTTTTTTAACCACGATAGCCACATGGCTCTAGGGATGTAGATGGACTGCCATGAAATTTGATAAAGACATTCATGTTTCCCTCAAGATGAAATGTAATAACTTTGGAAATCCTTCATTAAGTCAAAATCTTAATTAACAAATGCTTTTGACACACAAATTTCATGACATTCCCATAAACCTTACTTTGTGTTTAGGGCCGATTAGATAATTTAACATACCACATTAACATCATACATGCTAACATTCAGCAAGTTAGCATTGTCACTGAGCACATTTTAGATGTTCCAAAGCATAGCCTCATAGAGTTGCTAGCATGGCTGCAGTCTTGATACCATTTCAAGACATAAGCCATTTTAGCTGTCTATTAGATGCCCTGACCCAACATAAAGCTCCAACGCAGCTAAATGGATTCTCTTGCCCTAACTGCCTTTATAAGGTTTAGCCAACAGGGACGGCTTTCTCCTCACTGTTGACACAGGGCTGTAAAGTCATGTCTACATGGCAAGTTAAGGTCAAGGAAGACAGATAAGCCCGTGTCAGAGAAGACAACAAAGTCCCGAATAAAGACGCTTTTGTCTCAAGACTTGGGGTTTCTGCTGGGAAGGAGTTTCATTCAAGTTTGGTCTACAATTGAGCCACAGGGGCTGGGTGATAATCACTTTGTCTCATGCACTTTCCTTTCTCTTTGTGTATATTTCTCAGTCATGCCTGTTCTCTCATTAGGAACCCCACCACCCACCTACTATGTATACTGGCTAATTTTCAGCCTTATTAACATTTTCATGTAGGAGACACCCTTGTTAGGAAGCCCAGGGAAGCTTACAACAAAAGGCACACTGTAAGTTGAGAATTCAAGCTTTGCACGTGAAACTTGTCAATACCAGGCTCCTTCGGTGATGTGACAAGAGGTCTAGACTCAAAGAATCCTGGAGGCAATAGAGGTATCAGTTTGCGAGTGATTCTGCATGTCTGTAGATGTTTACTTTGCTTGTAAGAACATCTTTTCCATAAAGCAAGTGTCCTATTTTCCCATGCGCCGACAGTATAAAGCAAGTTAATACGCCTTTTTTTTCCTCTTCATGCTGGCATCCAAGTGCAGCTGAAAGCAAGATAAGAGGTTAGACCATCACTGACATTGTTTGCCTTTTCCCTGCAGAGGATACAGTACGTGGATAAAAAGACCAAACAAGGCAAAGCCCCTTCTATTTCTATTTGACTAGTTATTACATAAATACTGGAAAGTTAAATGCTGCAGGTCTTGATTGACACTCTACCACGCCTTTGCAATGAAGTGTGTAATACCTTAATCACACTGTCAAAGAAAACACGCTTTTTCATAGGTAGTCGAGCAATGAAAACTATCTGACAAGCCTGATCAGGATTGCTTTGAAAAGCATAAATAATTATGTATTCTATAAATGAACTAGATATAGTGTTTGATGTTATAATATATTCACCCATACCCTGAGTGAGTTGATGTAAATTCAAATCAAGTCGAGCGGAACATTTTTACGCTAAAGTATTTTCATTGTTTACAGGTGTGAGCGTGGAAAAGCTAAACTGACTAGACCACCAGTACAAACTAATGGCAAATAGCCTCATCCTTCAGGTTAAAGCTGTAAAAGAGTTTCAACATCCTTTTAATCAGGATGTGAGGCAGGAAGCCCCCCTCTTTACACTGCAAAGGGGATTACAAATTAAACATCCTGATCTCTGTCCCAATTGTTTTTAACAAATGCGGGAATTCATTTACAAAAATTGGATAAATTAACCATAATGTGCCACAAGGTCCAAACCGCTAACAGTGAGTCACAGCTTAAAATGCACCATTTAGTTTATTAGGCCAACGGACCACACAGGAAGAGGCTAAATGCTCTTAGGGAAGCAGGTTTCAGAGATCAGGCACCACCCTTCGACCAATGCTTTCTTCCGCAATATTCTGAGATGGAGATTTGTTTGTGAAGCTATTGTTCCCTTCCCTGTAGGGGATTCCTCTTTTGGGTGAGCACCGTTTGAAAACATTGCTCCTCAGAATGAACCTTGGGCCATTAGAGAAGATGCCACACCCAAAGGAGGTCTTTGGGGTAACGGTGAGAGACTCTCATCCCCAAAGTACGTGCCAATGTGAAGCAAAGGCAACTGGGAGCAAAAGCTTGAGGGCTCTTTGATGAGTGATTAAGCAAGGCCAAAAATACCAGTGTCAAAGATCTAACCCCGTCCTTCTGATGTTTGTTTGTGTATCTTCAACTTTCCTGTTTTTCTCTCTTTTCTGCGATTCTTCTTTAATCCGTGCACCAGCCCTGTCCATCTCACCTCCTCTCTTCCATTTGCATTGTGACACGATGATCCATAGAGTTCAGCACTGAATACAAATACACCAACTTATTCATCTGTAAGAAAAAAAAGGCCTCAGACTCACAGTTCCTCTGGACCGAACTGAGCTGCAAAATTTTCTTGAGCGGGTTTTCATCCAAGCTGAAAGCCTCCAGGATGGAAACATGTTCGGTGCCCACTTTCCATCTTTACCTTCTCTACTGGAGCTGACTTACTGTTTCAGCAGTTCCAGCCTGACGGGACACATTCAAAAACTGCTTCGTCAAACCACATGAAAAACATGAAATTCATTCACAACAGAAATTAACTGGTAAGAAATGTTTCAGTTGTTGCAACTGGCATAAATGTAAAGGGTGTATCCAGTACATACTAGCCAACTAAAAGACAACATTATTTTCTTTATTTTAACCCATAAATTGAGCTAAAAGTAAGTCATGCATTTATTCCCACACAATTTTGAGGTTACCAGTCCAGTATTGAATGCAAAAACTAGTATACAGGGGTAGATGCTGTAAACATATAGCACATACAGATAAATAATAAAATGTAGAGATAAATGTGTTTCTTTGAGGATGCTTAGTATACTGTATCCAATATCTTTCTTTAAAACACCAAATACTGGTGCTAATATACATTTATGTTGGCATAAATAAACTTGGCAGTTATATCAAGATGCATTCTTAGAAAAACAACAACTAATTATGCATCAATATATTGTGCTTTGCTAACAAAATGAGAATTATCAGCGAGTCATGTTTTTCATAGATAAAAATGAAATCATACAATTTCATTACCACTCATTAACTCCTCAGTTTGACATACCGGAGATAGACATACATACGCAGGCTCAATAACTGAATTGAAGCTGTGCCCTTTTTTCCCTTTTAACATGACACTGCATCTGATGAGATGGGAAGATAGCAGAAGCCCTTTTTCCAGCCTGAATTCCTGGGTCTCTTTCCACTGGAGACTCCATGAACAGCCAGTGGATCATGGAAAGGCCATAAATGCAGCAGATCACTTTGTTACCATGTACAAACAAAGGAAGTGAACCAGTTCAATGAGTAACCACGTTCACTCACTTATTCCATGCTGGGCTCTCAGTGGATGTACACAAACTACAGAATAAATTCTAGCAGCTGCAGTTACAACACAATAAACAGTGGCTTTCTTTGAATGAGAGGCTATAAGAAGAGCTTCAATAATTAGAAATGATGCAGGTAGCTTTCTCAACTTATCAAATATTAATGTCAGGGATAAAAGGAATACATGAAACCTTATTGTTTGTGGTTTGCTTAGACTGAAAAGCAGTGGAGCCAGACATGTAATTAACAGTTACAGAAGTGCAGTTCTATTTAGGGCTACACAATAGATTTATTGTATTCAGAAGTATCTTTACTGTGAAAAGTAAGAGGAAAAACAAGAAAAACAAAAGCTGCTTCACACCTGTGTTCCCTCTTTATGACATGCACGTCTAGCCTCGGGTGCGTCTGCACGGCACAGATCTCAGTTGCTCTACAAAAGTATCAGTGCTGCCAGATAACCTGCGCTTTACAGAGGCGCTATTGTCTCAGAGTGAAACCAAAATCCTACACCTCACCAGCAGCTCACTGAAATCTCTACCACTCAGACATGGCACAGTTTATCAAAGTCAGGAGGGCAGGCGTCAAGAAATTATTCTCCAGCTCCCACGGCCCCGACCAAAAAGCTAAATTTCTTACAATGGCGCAAGCAGATGGAAGTCTGGGAAGGTCATCAGAGGACCAGCAAGACACAGCAGCAGCAGCAGGCCCACTCTGGATCCTAAAATGCAAACTAGAGATTCTAGGATTACACAGGATCATAACCTATATTTCACTACCAACATCCATCTGATCCCAGAAAGTGGGCTTTAATGAAAAGAAAAGGCATGTTTTTTTTTTCCTGAAAGTGATGGAAAAAAATAGATGACTGATGAGGGAAACTGGCTTGTTAGATCCCAACACAACGCAGAGGGAAAAGCACTTACTCAGGATGCTAAAATGCACTGCATGAGTGAAATTTTGTCATGATTCAGCTCAACTTTTGCAGGTGTGCAAGCACATTCAAATGCAGAAATGATGGAGCTGGACTTCACCCATATATATTATCTTCCAATCTCATTCTGTCAAGAAGTTGAATAACCCATTAACTCTGAAAGAGCATAGTGATATAAGCCGGTTATCCTGCGCCCCAAAGCAAGCCAGGGAGCCTCGCATTAGGGATTAAGGATTTAGCCGTCGACATGCCCCTGAGATTAGTTTGATCTTCCACAGGTTAACTCATAGCCCAGTTAGAAAGGCTCTCAGTTCACCTCATATCTCTACTTTGGCTGCTCGGAAAAGCAGAATTCAACAATGAAAGGTAGAAGACTTTAGACATATTTAGGCGAACAATAAAAAATTTAATCATCACCTCTATGATACAGCTGCAGTCACAAACAGAAGGAGTCCAATTGATTCAGAGACCATTTAGCATTTCATCTGGGAAATAAATCACCACAGTTATTACTTGTGGTTGGCTGCTGGGTGAAGCCGTGGGCATTATTTACAACCTCCCCACAGATGATGACAGTTAATAAACTGAGCATGCCAGCGCGCGAGACGAGGAGCTTTTCTATTATTCAGCAAGTCCTGTCTGACTCCCACAGAAGCCATCACACTCTGGCAGGCTGTCGCCGAGCGGAGGACTGACAGGTGAGCTTCCTGTGGGAGAAGCTGCTCGCTGCCAGGTGTTTTATCAAATCTCAAACTCATTTCCAAAAGGCTTTAAATGTCTTTCCCATAACTGGACTGTAACTATGGGTGGGCTGAATGACCAGCTAGTTCAGTTCATTTCTAAAGCATGATTATCATTCAATACCTTTGGGCATTCATCATAATAATGCTGTGATAGGGGTCCTTAAATATGCACTACACACATGATATTTAACTATAAGGTATGGGGTCTTTGTCTGTCTGTATGTGTGTGTGCATTCTTTACTTTTACTTTACTTTTTTTTACCATTCATTTAATCTAGGACACACATGGCAGGTGTTTGGCTGGAGACCCAAAGTTCAGTGTCAAGTATGAAGTTGTTTGGATGTGAAATATTTAACATCTCATTAAAATAAACCATTTGGCTGATCTTGACCCCTCCGATGTGGCGACTGCAAAGACCAACTTCCCAGTATGGCGGCCTCTGTACCCCACAGGTGTGTGTGTGTGAGAGGCCTTTCCAATATGGCTGCCTGTCCACCTCAGATATGCATGCGCATCTCAAGAACCATTCATCCGATTGACTTCGCATTTGACGTGTGTATGACTGGTGTGAAGTCGATCAGATGAGGCTACAAGCAGCACTTCCTTGTTCCAAGCAATCGGTCCACTTTTAACGGCCATGTGTTCCCAATGGGCACCCCCTCCCCGAAACCAAGCAATGGGCCCATTCAGAACGTGTGCCCTTTCAGCACAGCACTTGTCATGCACAGCACTTGTCACTTGTCATAAAAAGTGATGAATTAGCATATATGTACATATTTCACTCCACTAATTGTTGTGTAGCAGTGTCTGTGATTAGGTGAAGACTGTTAATGTGACAATGTGGTGTTCTCTCTCTCTCCAGCTGACTGACCTATGTATGGTGACATGATTTATGTCCCGAGAGAACGGCCAAGCACAGACCAATATGCACAAAGGGCTCTCAATCAATTTCAAGTTTTTCTCAGCTTGAAAATCTTTTGCCACTTCTTAGTGTAAACAGCTGACCAGATGTTCTCGCTTGATTCCTAGCAACACAAACACTTTCAGGTCAAACAGACTCTACTAATACAGACAGAGCAGTCATCCATCCCTGAAAACCAAGCATCTCCCAGTTCAGTGATTTAAAATAAGTCGAAGGATTACATGCTCCTTTGTAGGCTATGAAAATTATCCTTCTTATCTCAGAAAACCCTTTCAAACCCCTTTGGATTATCTCAGAAATGCATGGTCACTAAGCTAAGACTGTTTTTCTTTCTTATTGTTTTGGTTTACTGCTACTCTACCATTTTAATCACTGTAAATTGTGATAAAGTTATTTAGATTTCTTAATTTAGGTGGACTAGCAGCTGGCACACACAGGCAGCAGGCTCAGCATCAGTAATCCTTTATTATTCTGCCAGACTGGAAAATAATACTTCTGATGTTCAAAATAAGATTGAAAACAAACCACTTGAAAAATAAAGTATCTCAAGTGGTCAAAAAAAGTAAGGATTTTAGTTTGAGTTAATGGTTAAGCCAACTGCAAACTGGATGACGAAACTCCAGGAGCACACTGGCACTCAAAATTAATGTACGTGTTGCTTGTGTATATCAAGATGTAAAAGCGAGTATTGTGTTATTTGGCTTTTTCAACGTGGAGTTGTGATGCTCTAAGAATGTAACTGGGAGTGTGATATCTTGTTCAAATCAAGTTTTACAATTACTGGACACTGCGTTCTAGGAAAGCACGGTGTGCCACATAGAAACATCTGTCTTCGCCTCTGGCCAAAAACAAAAACAACAACAACTAAAATTGTTGGACCATATGGTGGAGCTCACATTTCCTTGGAAATGCAAGTTGGATCATTCGCAGAAACTGAACAGCAATCTAACCAAATTGTACTGCATACCATAACTATCATTGCAGGTGCTCTCCGGTCTTCATAAAATTCTTAAATCCTTATTTTATATGGGAGACGTCCTGCAGCGCGAAATGCACGCTGTCTAGTTTGTTTAGAAGCCCAGAAATATTTAGGGACTCTGTCTTTTTGGCTCACAAAAAGACAGAGTCCCTAAATATTTGTTATGTATGATTTGTTATGGTTCTCTGAAAAGCAGCACTGGTTGTTACAGGAAAGATGCTGCGTGCACGTGCGCTGCTGGCACTGAGCGCACTGTGCTTATCAGCTTATAAGGAGGAACTACACTGCAATGAGAGTGGACAATGATGATTCATGAGAATAGGAAGTTAAAGTCATTAGGGAGTAAAGTGATACTTCTGGTCACTTTCTCCTGACATCTGGCCTTCATGAGGCCTGAGCCACTTAAACTACATGTGGAATATATTCATTTTTTTTTATGTTTTTAATCTTTCACCGACTGCTTAGACTCAGCTATCAAATATCGGGTACAGGGTATCTAGGAGGGGTTCATTTAATGACTGAAATATCAGCTATTAAAAGAAAATGACATTATTTGTGCAACACAGCCACAAAGCATTGAAGTAACAGTCAAAACACTGTAAATGTCACTAAAGAAATAAGATTTCTGCGACCTCTACTTCAGGGCCAAAAGAAAACACTAAAACAGAGCAGAGCAGGAGAAACCCAGAAACCCCTTTCTGCTACTTCAGCACTTGTTTTCATCAGCCCCACTCTGTGCCACTCTTCCCAGACTCTCTGCTTTATATCATTTGCGCAAGAGAGATGAAATGACTGTCTTCACATTTTGATCTAATTTCCTATTGAGGACCAGAGGCAAAGTGGGAACATGCACCAGCTTTCTTTAGTCACGTTAGAGGAGAGAAAAAGAAACATGTGAACAGCTGAGTGATAAAAAGGGGCTTTTGGTGTGTGTGTGTGTGTGAGTGTGTGTGTGTGTGTGTGTGTGTGTGTGTTTCAAGGTGACTCCATTGTCCTAATTTTAATTCTAATTTTGCTTACAAATAGGTCAAACACAGCAGAGAGCACTGACAGCACACTGCTAAAACAAAAACATCAAAATCCCACAAATAAAAAGGAAAAGAAGAAACTTAAGGGACAAGAAAATTCCAGTAAATTGCCCAATTCACATCCCCTCCCTGCAGCATCATCCACATCATCATCATCATCATCATCAATGTGGTGCGAATTTGCATACTTTGAGGTCTTCGTCATTTCGCAAGGGATGTAGTAGAGACACGTATTTGCGCACTTTGCTAATTGGCAAATTAATCCCAACTTTTCCCGCAACACACCATGCGACCATGTTCAACACCTACTCCCGCATTGTTAGTGAACCCTGGAGCTTCCTCTCACTACTTTTCTTTTCTTTTTTCTACCAGGTCACAGGCTCAACACCGAGCCGAGTGGGAAACTTTTTCTCCCACGCTGGATCAAGTTTCTCTGCGGCTTTTCGGGCAGCTTGTGATTTCTCTGAGATTTATTTAAATGCCGGACAAGCACAGAGGAAAGCGAAAGCCCGCTCGGCGTTACAACCCGGCCACGTACATGCCGTAAAAGCTCCCTGACATACCTTTCTTTTCCGCCAGTACACAGCAGCCCAGGCAGAGCAGAGAGGTGAGACGGATCCACTGGAGAAAACGGGTCGCCATCGTGTTTCTGAAGCTCCTGGCGAGAAGGTGTCATTCCATGGCAAACAACGCGATATTCCGCTTTATGAAAACTTTACAACTCTGAAGTTTTGTTTTTTTTCCCCTGTCTTTCTCGTTGAGTAAAATACTTTTTCCTTCTCTGGGAAACTTTGACAGCTCCTCCTCCTCGCAGATATCTCCAGCAGTCCGAGCTCGTGCAGCGCGAGGACAAACTAGGGCTGCTCTGACGTCAGCAGGAGGGAGGATAGATGCGCCTCTCGGACTCCTCAGGTAGAGACGCAAAGGATGGTTTTTAGGGAAGGAAACAGCAGGGACAGTATTTCACCATAAATAGTTTGTGGAAAAGTACACGGCAGTTGTGTTATAAGGGCTTCAAAAAAAAAAAAAAAAAAAAAAGTTGCTCTCTGTGATTGATTAAAAGCTGGACAAACTTTCCAAAGACTGCTCAATAAATATGCAGACATGCATGAATTGATGATCTGTTCCCTTAAAGGTCTCCTATTGTACAAAGTGCAACATAAATATATGAGACAGCCAAACCCGGAGAAAAGACCCATCCCCTCCCCTTTCCTCCTGCTCCATCTTTCAGTAAATATGTGTGAAAACGTGCCATTTAGATTTGGCTCCCCTTATGATGTCAGAAGGGGATCTCTTGATCATGTGACCTCCTCCTTCAGCAGGCTGACTGTCCTCCTGTCCTCGTTCCCCTCCTCACAAACGCCAGCTCCCGGTAACACGAAACTGTGGAAGGTGAGAGCGAAACAGCAGATTGTTCTGTTTTTCTGAATAGAGGCTGAAAACAGCTGCAGCACTCATGAGAAAAATAATGTGTTTTTTTTGGACGTGGAACCAGCAAACCGGTTCAAGTAGGAACCTTCAAACACAAGTATGACCTTTAAACTGTGCGTTGGATGAGATAATTCAACTTAGATACAGTAAGTTGGATAAAGGATGGCATGGAAAAGGCAGATAAACCTGCAGAAAAAAGTTAGGTTATTCATATCTTTGCCTATTTACTAGATCATGACGGAGGCTTGCATATATTTGGCGATTGATGATTTATCAACCAATATGTTTTTTAAAGAATAAACACATAAACATCAATGATAAGTATCCCTTACATTTTGTCATTAAAATGATGACAAAGACATGTACTAAACAAATAGTAGAAAAAGCTAAGTGGACAAACCACGTATGGAGAAACTGTCCCTATTACTACCACACAGCCAAAATGTACGCTAACAGCTGATAGATCAGTCCAGCTGTAGATCTAGTTATCAGTCTAGTTCTACAAAAGGTAAGCTGGGGGTTTGGCACTTCTTGCTGTCTTACCTGCAGTTGGAAAGGTGGATTAAATGAGCTTTACTTGGTTTCTGGAGCTGGAGGCATTTTTAAGTTGCCCTTAGTGTAATGCTCTGATGATGCTTTAAAAGGGAATACATCTTTTGATGACTTTGTCCATTTAGCATATGTGAGTAAAAAAGAAAACAAATATAATGAAAATGTTCTGATTAATTTTCAGTAACTACCTGGAATGCATTTTGGTCTTTCTCACTTGCAGATATTTTGACTTGTCATTTCAGGCAAAGCACAGATGGAAATAATAACGTTAACGTCGGTTCAGTTCCATTAAATGTCCCAGTAAGCCATTCAAGAGAGTGCACATGCACAATATCAGACCCTGGAACAGACACGCCTAAATGGAATGGAGTCATATTTATATTATTAATTACACTTTTTCACGCTTTTCACAGAATGTCATGTCAAATTATGTGCTCTGAAAAAAGCGTGTTTGGTGTTATTTAGGCAATGATGCTCTGTGAAGGTCGTGTCTATGTACTGTGAGCCTCTATGAATGACACTGATGCTGAGCGTTATCAAAGACTGCAGCCAGAGATTCAGAGAAGTAACTACACAGTCATTTTACAGACAAATATGTACTGTTTGTCTGAGTTTTCGCACTAACTGATTCACCAAATCTGATGTAAGTGTCCCTGGGGTTATTTTAGTTGAACACCTAGGTATAGAAACTCGGAGAAAAGGATGATGGTGATGACTCATTGGGATGTTAAACCTAACTTTTAGAGGTTTTATCGCATTTGACGTATAACAGCAATGCTTAACAGTGAGTTCTGGCATCCTAAAATCACCCTTTCTCCCTTGTTGATTTGTTGATGTGCATGTATGAAGCACAGCTCTCAGTATCCGTGTCATACAGGGGTTGAATGGACAAAACGTCTAGACTTTTAACAGAGTCTCCGTCTGATCGGAGCCGAGTCTAATTGGATGTCAAGCTGCTTAAATGTGTTTGTTGTTGTACACAGATCAGACTCTATGGGGACAGGAGTGATAGAAATCATTTTTCACACTGGTGTTTATTTCATTATCGCAGCCTAATGGCTCAGCAAATCGTCTTTGGCTGTACTGTTGGAGGAAGAGTTTATTGTGTTGGGTGAAATTATGACCATTTTCCTCGAGGAGGAATTACCTAATGTGAGGCTAACGTTTCACATGAGACACAGTTAGCTATTTTCACTGTACTGTGGATGTGGGGCAACTGTCGGTTTGGCTGTTCTGAGTACTGCCATTTGGAAACAGAAAAAAAAATCCATGGTTTTTGTTATAAGTCAGGGAAAATGGTAACCGAAGGAACACCATGAAGTGAGAGACTTACTCCCTTTGCAAGGTTATGCACTTTAAAATAGTCCAAGTCTCGTAAAGAGGATCAAGGGAGGTCAAATACTACAGTTGTACTTTTATTGAAAACTAAATTTCAGCTTCATTTCAGGGTCGTGTATTTGATTCTTACTCAGGGGTTGGTTTTTTAGATGTTTTGAAATCAAGGTTGCCACATAGTAACCCTCAATAGCAGCTTGTTATGAGAAAAAAAGGAAAGAAATCATCTTGGCTTCACACCAGAGGTCAGTTTCAACACCACTGTTCAACGTCTCAATTTTGAAATGCTCCACAGTTAGAAAGAAAGAACTACCAGTAGTTACGGTGTTACAGATCGCCATCCTCCGCTGTCCTGAGGCTCTGTGCATCTTTCACAGGCCCACCCAGCCTCACACCACAGCTGTCTGTCAGCCAAGCAGAAACACTAAACAAACACAGAATAATAGCCAGACCACTGGGGATTCGAAAGACAGAGTGAGAAAAAAAAAGAACCACAGCAAGAGGGAAGAAGAAAGTGAGTGAAAGAGCAAGAGGAGTGATGACAGCTACTGGTTGGCAAATAAATACATGTCCCACCTTGCAATATTCTCACATTTTCCATCTCTTATGTTCAGTAAGTGCTGGTATTCAGTACCTTAAGGAGCGTTTTGGATTTGCAGTATCTGCTCATTATTGCAGCTCATATTTGAGATTCAAGTTCTTTCAGGTAAAGCAAAATCCAAATAATATAGGACATAATTTCTAAGAGGATGATATTTACACAAGGAGTCTTATTAAGTGGTTCAGTGAGGCAGAGCGGTTATGTGACCGTGTTGTGAGGGGAGGTGACTCATTATCCTGGAGGTCTGAGGTCTGATCTGCATGACGGGGCCCAGATGGACCAGCTAACATCTCAGTACATGCTTTTTTTTTTTTTTTTTGGAAAACATACACAGGAAAGTACCAGCCCCCTACTAACAGCATGACCATTTGGAGTGTCCTGTATATGGTGGAGATGAGACTGTACAGCAGAAGCAGGGAAGAAGAACACAACATATGGGATCATGTAGGATTCACTGTCACTCAAAGATGCAACATCTGCTGCGTCCACCCAAATGGAAATCACACTAGTTGTGTTTCAGAAAATAAATATGACAGCTCCAAAGTGAATATCAGCCATTAGAATAATAAGCTGCCATACTCTGCTATACTCTTCCTGAACTCAACGCTATTTGTTTTGCTTTTTAAACAGAACACAGTTGATCCAAAGTGTTTTACAGCCCAGAGAAAGAAAGAAAAGAAAGGAAAACACAATCTTATAACAAACTTTCTGAGTCAAAAGTACCTTGATCCCAACAAAGTCATGGGAATATACAGTAAAGGATGATAAAAAGTTAACTTCTTGTTGAACATTTATCATGGCAAATGTACTTTGCAAAGGTGACTAATTATTGCCCCAATAAAAAAATGGATCAAATAATATTTTGAAAATTAAATATTCAGTCTTAGATGTCCTTTCTGTGACTCTCTGCACTATTTTTGGCACTTTTCATGGCAGCCATACAGTATATCTGACATGTGAGATAAGACTTGGATTGGGTGTAACTGAGTCCATAAAGGCTTTAATAATAGCTTTCTAAATCCTGTTTTCAGCGGTATGGCTAAAAAGCCTCAGGCGCTCAGAGCAAACTGTCAAGTACCAATTAATTAGGTTTAATGAGAGAAGCCAGTGAGATTACCTCGTATCTCACCATCTGCCCCCCTAAAGGAAATTCTCCTTCAGCTGAACTTAAATAGTAAAGGCAAATATTTGAATAGATTGTTTTGTAATACACACATTTTGTATTCTCTTCATATGAAGAGCGATAAAACATGTGCGGGTCTTATTTCTCCCTGTTTTACCGTTTCCTGGTGAGGCCCCTGGTCTTTGGCAGGGAGCCATGTTCGCTTGCCAGAGCATGTGGTCTCCATGGCAGCCCATTGGGTTACACAGTAAACACCTTAAAGTAAATGAATGAACCTGTTTTAATCCAATAGGAATCCCTTTCTCAACTTCTCAACCAGTCACATCCTGTTTCATAACATGGAACACCTTGCTCGTAGTTATGAGTAATGTGGATAATTTCCTGAAGGTTTTGTGTGTTCAGGTTTCAGAGGTAATTTAATGTGTGTGGCATGCCATGCATGTAATCGCAATAGTAATTAAGTTTATTTATAAAGCACTTCATCAGCAAGTTCTTTACAGAAGCCAAACATAAAAGCAATAAAACAATAGAATAACAACAAGTGAGCATTTTAATCAAATAGTAGGAGCAAAATGGAGGAACAAACACACTGTATATACTGTACATGCAAACATACATATATTTTATATATTTTTATTCCCTTTCCTTGTATGTGTGAACTGTATCCTGTATGTGTGAATCAGAACTGCTGATGACTCGAAATTTCCCCATTGTGGGATAAATAAAGGAATATCTATCTATCTATCACACGCTGACAAATATGTGTGTGTTGCCTTTGCAAAAATGTGGATTTTGGGGGCGATTTCTGAAGAAGATACTGATTTTAGCAAATGTGAGTGCATCAGGTCGGGCTTTCCACAGTTTTTAGTATTGTTACTCTTCACATAATATGTGAAATAAATTGCTGTGTGGTATATTAAAGCAGTGCATAGTCATAAATAACTGTATATTGTTATTACAGATAAGCTTTTTATGGCAGGTGGAGGAGGAGGAGTTTACTGATCATTCTTTGTTATAGATTTTCCTTCAGGAGTCCTGTTCAGGTTCTGTTCTGGCCATTTAAAAAAGTTGTTGGCGTCAGACTCAGTCAAAAATATGCTTTTTATGGTGTTTTTGGACAGGATAACAATCCGCCATCAAGGTCAGGAGATTTCATGTCATTTAGGTGACATGCCCAGTCTTTGACGAGGCCCTTACGGCTGATGCAGCACTGATCACCACAGTGGACAGAGGCGGTTTGGTGCTGACTGTGGCACAGTTGCGGCGATGGTTTGCATTCCCTGAGCTGTTGCCATGATTCTTTTCCAGTAACCGGTGGCCTATTCCATCCAATCTATTCAAATCAATTGTGAGAAGTGGCCCGAGCTACAGGAATCTCTGAGTCATTCACAAGTGTGAATAAAAGGGATCAAAGATTTGACCATTAGCAAAACTGGCTGAAACGGCACATATTTTGCATTGGACTCCGTTCACAGAAAAAAAAAAAACTGCCAAGCCACAAATGTGTCAGCCTGGCAGATGATATTCCAACTCCCTCTCATTTGTACAAGTGATTGATAGAATGAGACCATGGATGTAATCAGCTAACACGAAAATTTCTCTGCAGGTAGCCGCCAGAGTCAGAGTCAGCAGCCAGTGCTCCTTGAGGAGACAGCTGAAATAAAACACACTGTAAGGTTTAAATGTTAACCAGGCCACTGTGTTATATATCAGTTCATGATTTATTTGGCGTATTAGTAACCAAATAAATCACCAACCCTCTCTCCTGCATGTTCTGCTGCATGTAAACATAAGAAAAGCTTTAGTGCAACCAAGATTGTGTCATGAGCTCTTTCCTCACTCCTTTCCATATGCCCTTTCTTGCCTGTCATATCAAATCAATGTCAGATCAATTTCTCGGCTCATTACTTTAAATGTGGGGTGGATTCAGTTTCCAGTGTGTCCTGTGTCCCTCAGAGGTTTTCAAGCAAACAGCTGGCGGCCACATTCCTCAATTAAACACCGCCATCTTGTGGCTCCTTTGCTTGAGGCAGGTTGCTGTTGCTGAAGCACGTTTGGGCCATAAAGAACCGTAGGAGCTATAAATGTCTTGGGAAGATGTCAGTTCGCCTGCTCTGGGTCCTTAGGCCAGATATCAACACAGGGGTAAACTGAAGGACAGATATTTTAAGAAAAGTGACCATAATTTGGCAACTGGCCAGCTTTTGTTCTCATGTATAATTGTGCTTATATACAGGATCATGATTAAGAAGATGGATGATTGATTCACTAAGCCATCATTTGCAAGGTGCGGGCTTTATTTAGATGATTACAGGGTTACTGCACAGTTATGTCAGTGCACACAGAGATCATTTGGCTTGGGTTTATAAAAGCATCAGCAGAAGAATGCAGGCTTACATCAGAGCTTAATCTGGACCAGGGCCTTTGTTTACAATCAGGAATTTAAGATTAACCCTGATTGCACGTGTGCACTTCAAATTGCACAGAGCCGTGGCCTTTGCGATGAACAAGTGAAACGCAGAGGCAGCTCTGAGGAATGGTATTTCATCCCCCATGCACTCTGTAGGGCAGCTCTCATGATGCTGCCAAGCAGCGCTGCGCTGTGTGAGAAATCAAAGCGCAGGCGTCGAGTCGGGAGGGAGCCTATCTTGCGCAGACTGGGTACTGTACATGGCCATTGATGCTGCTGGATAGATGTAGCCCCTGATGTAAATAAGAATGGCGAGGGCAGCGGGTCTAACGTGCCGCGTTATCTCTGCTTGACATCGGAACATTTTTATGCCACCATCGGGATTTTTATAAAAAAAAAACGCGTGGCCCTTTGCTCGTTTTCATCTGAATCCCGCCTTGACAGCTCGCCTGATGATTTTCGTTTGACATAAGAGCCACAGCAGACGGGCGGCTTCTTCTAATAAACACTCGGGTAAAACAGGTCATTATGACCTTAGTATCCTCCAGTAAAAGAAAACCATCGGATTGCTTTTACGCGGCAGCATTCTGCTTGCATTTTTTGCTTTGGATTTCATGTGCCGTGTCCGGAGAGGAGGATCATCAGTTCAGCGTTGAGGTAAGATAAATGGCCTTCCCTCCATGGTTATCATAAATGACCGTGCTCTCTCCTCCACATCATCTGCCTCAGCGTGAACAACATATAGATATGTATCTAGAGAGACACCCCACGCTATCCGTGGGCACAATTACCGTAACGCATAACATGGATACATTGCAAGCCTATCAGGACAGCTCACGCACTTAACGGTGAAAACAGCGAGCATTCCTCATTTGTAGAGTGCAATGAAACAGAAGGATGCTCATTTTATTACACTGCGGTCCATGAGCTGAGCCGATCCAGCCCAGCGATCCTAAATGTGCAGCCCAGATACATGTGATTGCACTCTGTTTCAACAGAGATGCCCTACAGCATCATGTTTTTATGGCTACATTTACTTTTGTGACAGGCCAGCGTAAAGTCAAACATGCTCTGGCAGCATCATGGTGTTGGAGGAGATTAAACATTTACAGACACAAGTTGCATAATAGGATTTGCTTTTTTGTACCTTATTAATTGATGTCATTTTCATCCTCACCTCAGGCTCCCCTCCCACCACTCTGAGGAAATTAAATGCTGAGGCTGACAGTCACATACACACACACAGACACACATCATTATTCAATTTTATGGCTCGCTGAAATCTGCCGGATATCTGTCTGAGATTTGTGCGTTTGAACAAACACAACACACACAGGAAACACCCACTGGAGAGAGGGAAAAAAGGGATAAACAAGGCGTTTAGCTCAGCAGAAAAAGGGATAGAGGCAGAAGGGGGAGGGATGGACACAGGAGACAGCTAGTCAGATTAGCTAGTAGTATCTCATAGGCTGTGTAGTGATGGGGAGGCAGCTGGTTGGCGTGTGGACAGCTGTGGATAGCGTGGGCATCTCATGGCTGTCCGCTTCAGGATTGAGTCTGGCACTGACCCTTGGATGATGCTCGGCCTCACCTCTCGCCTCTGAATCAAGCCACACTCTGGTTTTGTAGGGCAAGAGGAGGCAGGGCCACAATCCTGCACATGTACACTGACCGGCAGCCGCAAGACACAAACACTGACTAAGGTCACTGGAAGGGATTCAAATGCAAACAGTTGCACTGATGTCCACAGAGCCTCTGAGCAAACATACACAGGCAAATTTAAACCTAAACCACTGCTAGATAGACAATGTCTGCAAATAATAGACCATTTGCATGCAAATTCTACCTCCTTAAAGCTCATTAAAACTTCTAAACATTTCATTCACTCTGTGACGTTAAATGTGAATATATAACCACTGCAGCTCATTGTCAGTGCAGTTGGTTTTCTTGCGATAATAAAAAAGCATTGTAACAACGGTTAGTCACTACAGCTTGTAGTCATTACAGCCTCTTCTGAGGTGCAGACTGAATGACGCACGGACATGTTTTTATTGATTTTTATTATGGGATTGGCGACTTACTGGAACAAACTGGGTAACTCAGCAAGCAATACTTTGTCCTCATAAACTAGCTACTGTTGTGGTACCCCAACCACTGCGGTGGAGGTATGTCTGTGTTTGTACCAGACAGCCTTCCAGCATTAAGTGAAATATGAATGCTGAAAAGAAGAAATATATATAAAAAGAAATGTGGGACTGAATCTAATCAAGTGCACAATGACAGAGATTTTAAGTTCATAGCTGCAGCTAATGGGAAGACATGAAGAGAACAGCCCTTATCTTTTGTAACCTTTCACTTCTGATGTATTGCACACAGCTCCACTGCTCAATCGATACTCTATGCACACCGTGGTAGATGAGTAACTCATTTATTATCTGAACAAACTTGCAAAATGCAAATGCTCAACATCCTGCATGTGATTTAAGCCCAGCACCTTTTCCGCATCTCCAGCTCTCCCTTCTCTGAGATTTCTGATAAAGACTTAAAATCTTAAAGTGTTAAATAGCCACGATATGAAGGTGCGAATCTTTCTCCCTCTCTCCCCTCACAGGGATGGCTACAGAGGTATGGCTATCTTCCCCGCACAGAACCGGGAATGTCTGTCTTGCGCTCAGCCCAAACCATGCACTCAGCCATTGCTGCCATGCAGCGTGTCTACGGTCTCAATGTCACAGGGACACTGGATGAGAAAACCAAGGAGTGAGTATACACACGTGCCGCGGACGTGCTTGTACAAACACAAGCTTCCTTTCTTTCACTTTCCCAAGGCTGTTGATGTCATATTTATGCAAATGCTCCGCTCATTGATTTAAAATGCAGAAGGGATGGCTATCAATATTTTAAATGAAATAGTGAAGGACAGAAATAGAGATGTTCATTTTACCCCCGTCACCTCACCTGAAACAACCTCAGGTGAAAGTTTTAACACTTTTCCTTCTTCTCATTTTGCATGATGATGCAGTGATATCACACTGAGGTGAGAATTAACGTTTTGCCTTTGCATTATGTGTGTTCTGTACTTGTGATAATCTGATGTGGTATGAATGAAGAGACTCTTCATTTCCTCTCAGCCCTCACTGAGATTTTGATCTTGCACTTGTATTAATGACTGTAGTTTGGAGTAGTTTAGTGGTATTTTGCACACCTCCTTATTTTGCTGCTGTGGTTATCTGGCACCCGTCAGGAAGAGAACTACTGAGTTCACTTCGATGCTTTTTGTTGCTTTGTGATGGTGTTTACCTCCCAACTTTTATTTGGCAAACTTGAATCACCCTCTCTTCTCTTCTCTTCTCTTTTGTTCTTTAAGTTGGATGCAAAAGCCTCGCTGTGGAGTTCCGGACAAATTTAAAAGTGCTTCGAGGTCACGGAAGCGGAGATATGCGCTGACAGGACAGAAGTGGCAGCGTACACACATCACCTACAGGTGAGAGATAGTGGAGGCAGTTGTCATAGCGACCATTGAGTTTAGTAGCGCTTATTGTAGTGTTCGGATGTACCAGTGTTAATTTTCACAGCTCTCCTCTGTCTTTCATCTCCTCGTCTTCATCCACCTTGGGATTACATGCTCTGTGCTGTCATAGAGACTGCACAATTATGTCATATATGTGGGGGCACACACACACACACATATAAATATAGTCAACATCACACGTTCAAATTAACACATACATTTGCCCATGTGTGCTGCGAGTATATTTACTTTCCAGTGTATAAATAGCTTGCTGGCAAAATGAAAAATGGGATCAGGCAGTTTTTTTTTACAGCTTCCATTTATTCTTTCCTTTTCATAAAACAAAACAAACAATTTTAGCTGAGTAGCATGAAGATTGAAGGCTTTCCTCTCCCTCATATCAAACTGTTTGAAAATCCTGAGTGTAAATTGTCCGTAATCTCAGCAGAAATATTCAAACTCTCATCTTATCTTGCCTGATTAAGCTCTGGCTTTTAATAGGTTCTGAGGAGAACTGATAAACGGGTCTCTGGCACAACTGCAAATTGACAGGTTACAGCAGTAATAGACGATAACACTGTCAATTTATTCAAATCCTTCCTTCCTCCACGAATTTGAATTGATGAGCCACCTCTCCTAATGGAATGTCAATCAGTGCTGAGCCAGTGCTGCTGCTGACTGCACTTTATTCATGAAAATGAGTGGAGAGAGAGGGAGAAGATTTCCCATTCCTCTCTGCCTGCCAGGGACTGATAACGACTGCTGTGTTAAAAGTTCAGTAAAAGCTGCCGGGCTTGAAATAGTTGTGTCAAGTGCAACTTTTCTTTTTAGTGTCTCCTCATTTCGAAAAGTAAAAATGTTCACTCAAAATTAACGAGATAACGAGGCACGGAGTTGATGCGGTATTCTTTTTTTTTCTCCTCTTCTCCTGAGCATTTCGTTGCCTGTAGTTTCATGATGTATACTTATGATTGCTGCACTATTTTCACCCATGTCTTTTACCACTTTGAACACAGTACCATGCACCACAGTACCACAGTATGTAAACGCCAACCAGCAGAGCTTTTTCTCAGCTTCATAGCCTCTGCCTCTTAGCTGGTTTCCTTTTTTTTCCTTTCGACAGCATAAAAAATGTCACGCCAAAGGTGGGTGCCCGGGAGACTCACGATGCCATCCGGCGGGCGTTTGACGTGTGGCAGGGTGTGACTCCCTTACGCTTTGAGGCCGTTCCATACAGCGCCCTGGAGACTGGCAGGCGTGACGTGGACATCACCATCATCTTCGCTTCGGGTTTCCACGGCGACAGCTCACCCTTCGACGGGGAGGGGGGATTCCTCGCCCACGCCTACTTCCCCGGCCCAGGCATAGGAGGGGACACACACTTTGACTCAGACGAGCCCTGGACCCTGGGGAACCCCAACCATGATGGTAAGTGAAAGACAGAGTGGGTGTAAACCTTAATGGAAAGAGAGAGAAAGTGGTGGTACAGGAGGTATAGGAGTGAGGAAAGAAAAAGGGAGGAGAAGTTGATAGTGAATTATTAAAGTAAGAGATTAAGATTAGGGAAGACAGTAGAGAAAGACAGGTTGATAAATGCAGACTGTTGGCAGGTACGGGGTGTGGAAGGAGTGAGAAAAGCATTGAGAAACAGAAGGAAAAGAGCAGTCATCAGGAGAGACAGATAAGGACTGATGGAAAGCAAATACTTAAAATACAGATGGCTAGGCAGGAGGGCACCGTGTCAGAGATGCTATCACAGGGCAGGGTATGAGGGATGCTTAGCCAAAAACAAAGAATGCAGACATGTCTTTGATCGGGCTGTGCTCTGTAACGACGCATCACCCCATCTGTCAGGATTTTGATGTGTTTTTTTCTGCATAATAAGCTCTTCAGATGAAAGAATAGAAAGCTCTGCTATTTTAAGATATTGGTTGCTGGCACATTATTGTGGCTATTCTGTTTTTAGTGAATTTGATGTAGCTCAGTTCTGTGCTTCAAGGGAGGTGACAGCAAACAGGAAAGTGCCAGATATATGCCACATTCACAATTACTCAATGTAATAATGTCATGTCATGTTATGTTAAGCTGTGTTAGTATTGGCATATTATGGTACGTTATTAGATTACTTAGTTATTATTGGTTGTATCATGCTGTGTTGTGCTTTGCTGTATTATATAATGTTGTATAATATTATGTTATTATGTGTATGCTAGGTTAAGTTTGGTTATGGTAGTTTATTATAGGTTAAATCATTGTTATGTTATGTTATGTTATCGATGTGTATTCAGGCAGGCCGCAAGCAGCCTTTCTTAGCCGTGCATCCACAAACACTTTAATTAGCCTACCTACAGGGCGCCAGGCTTGTCGGAGCACCACCAGGCTACTTCGCTAATACCCATGTGCCACACGCTCACATTTTATCCCTCCATTAACGGAAGAGGAGGGTAACAGCTCACATTGTATTTGTTCTGGGAAACTGCTTGCCACCCCATCAGCTCCCCTCCCTCTCTTTCTTTTGTTCTCATACTCCAGTGGTAATTGTCTTAGACTCCCAAGTCAAGTCAAATGTTCACCCTTGCACGGTGTCCCACGGTTATCCACGTCGAGTGCTGAGGCTGATTTTGAAAAGCTCCTGTCTCAGCTTGTGTGTCTGGAAAGCTGTGCAACCTTTAATGGGCTTTCACAGCAGTGTAATTGTAAATGTTGCATGTTGACATGTGCGCTAATGGTAGCTCCGGCCTCTCTCCCGGGAGTCCTTATGGGACATTTTTGGTTAGGTGGAAGAGGCCGTGGTGTTAGATAAATGGGGGAGGGGGAGGTGTAACCTTTTAGCTGCTGGCTGAGGGTCAGTGGTTGTTCTGTGCAACGCTGCTGGCAGGAGTGGATATCACATTTTAAAGGGCAACAATCTCCTGGGGACAGCTTCAGTCACAAGCTGTACATAAATGGTGTACTTCTTTCTAAATCAGGTTGACACTGTGAGCTGAGTGGTGACCATAGACACTGACCATGACATTTTTCTTTTTTCATTCATCCGTGTGTGTTTGAATGTGATACGAACTGTACCCACAATTTTTCTTGCGCTATGCCGACATTTGTATGTGTTCAGGTGCATTATATGGATGCGTGTTTTCGCTGTTCTGTGGCGCCCTGGGCAGCAACGTGTCTCTGCTCCCTGTGAGCTGTGGCTCACATGTGGCTTATCTTCTCTTACGGAGCAAAAGAGGGAAAAGTGCTCATGGTTTGCAGTTTACATCTAGCAGTGCACAGCACAGCATTAGCTCAATGGAAGTGACGCCTGCACCAGAGGGCTGCAAGTAATTATTATTTTCATTGCTGATTAATCAACCGGTTATGTGTCAATATTGTGCTTATTGGCTAATCTTTAATATGTCAAAACAATAAATTTACAGTGGCATAAAACTGGGAAAAGCAAACTCTCATATGGAAGACCCTGGAACAAGCAAATATTTGGCAGTCTCTGCTTGATAGATGACTTAAATGGTTTACCTATTATCAGAAGTGTTGCTGATTTGTTGTCTGATGATTGACTAATCAAGTAAACGCTACAAGACCAAAGAGAATGGTAATAATATGAACAATTTCAATGTGCCCACATACTCTCGCACATTTCATATATGACATTGCAGCCATGAGTTCAGCTTCAGTGGTACAATTGCTGCTTGTGGGGAAAAAAAAACTCGTACAATATAATGTCTATATAGATGCCCTGTACTTTTAGTAGTAAAATTGTGATTGTATCTGTACGTGGGTGTATGTCACTCCACGGCTCCACCTCTTAATGTGCTGTATCTACTGAGCTGTATGCCATATGTGATAGCGTGTTTTTGCATTCACAGTGCCCTCTTCCCCTCTCCAGGTAACGACCTGTTCTTGGTTGCGGTGCATGAGCTGGGCCACGCTCTGGGCCTGGAACACTCTAATGACCCCACTGCTATCATGGCTCCTTTCTACCAATACATGGACACAGAGAACTTCAAACTACCTCATGACGACCTACAGGGCATCCAGAAAATCTATGGTAACCCTCTACTTCATACATTAATCTCTGTCTTTACCTTAATGTCTTTAGCCTGTATGCCAGAGATGATGTAGAGCTCTTTTTGTTTAAATTGCATTAGCTAGAAAGTAGTTTGATGGAGCCCTTTAGAGCAATGTTACATATGTATTATATTGTTTCAACACTTCATTGAAGCTGTGTTATGTATGTATAATGGTATAAATATCAAAAATTTCAAATGCTGCTGCAACATTCAGTTATTTTGGATTGAATGCCAGTAAACAGCATTTGTCAGCTGTCAGCTGTCAGCTGTCAGCTTTCAAATCAACATGAGTCACCCAGCAGAGCTCCAACATGGCCAGATCACCTATACCAAAAATGAAAGTGTAGGTCAACAAATTATACACTTATTTAATATGTTTAAAATCTAGTTTAAAATCTTACAAACACAGAAAACCTGTATGGACAAAAAAGAACAGTATGGATGGAGGATGAAATGTTTTTTGTCTTTTTAGGTCCACCAGATAGAGCGCCACAGCCTACCAGGCCCCCACCCACTGTCCCTCCTCCTCGCTTCCACCCGCCCTCAGACCCCCGTAAGCATGACCGCCATGCCAGACCCCATCGCCCTCCACAGGGGGCCAAGCCCTCCAACCCCAACTCCAAACCCAACATCTGTGACGGAGGCTTCAACACCCTGGCCATCCTGCGGCAGGAGCTTTTTGTGTTCAAGGTAGAGTAAATCGTAAGCTGGAGTGAACATGGCAGCTGGTTTTAAAGCAGTGTGACATGATGATGATGATGATGATGATAGTAAGAGTATCAGAGTGATGATGATTCTGCCTTGTCCATTTCTATAGGACCAGTGGTTTTGGAGGGTACGGGATAACTCAGTAGTCCCTGGCTACCCTATGCAGATCAACTACTTCTGGAAAGGCTTGCCTCCCAAAATTGATGCTGTGTATGAAAATAGCGAAGGGAAGTTTGTCTTTTTCAAAGGTAATAAAATTAAGAGTTTTCCTTTCTTTCATTATTTTACTTGGTTTTTAATTCATTAAAAACTGTGAAGTTTTTCATCACTGATAATGTTATAGAGGAATGTTTTTATGAGCCCCTGTCCGGTTAGTATTGTGCAAAACCACTACGACACATATTTTTGTCACCAGTTTCTCGCTATTTTGCAGATTGACCGTTCGTGGTGGTTGCTGCCAAGAAACGTAGCAATGCACCATCAAAGGCAACACAGAAGAACATTGCTAGCTAGCAAACTTGGATGTTAACAGCACAGGATATAAGATATTAAAAAAACATCTTCGCAAATGTTTTATTAGGAAGGAAATGCATTCAACACATTTGTCAGACACACACTGCATTTTGGTAAAAACACTGAATGTAGAGAAAGATTTTGTTTGTTTACAAGAAAAATCCATAAGGAAGCTTTAATTTTTTAATTAGATTTTTCTTCCCAGATTCAATTTACAATCATGAAATAAATCAAGGTAATCCACAAAAATGAGAAGTCTCCTCTCAATGTTTCTCCAAGTCTCTAAGTCTCTAACGAAATATAAATTAGACTACACAAATTACCCTTTAACCCCTTATCCTTAGTTACAAATATATAGCAGTTATGATATTTTCCTGCTAAACAACATGTCAATCAAAGTGCCATTTTATTGCCTACCAGCACTACAAATGCGTGTGTGAAAATGTGAGCTCTTTAAACGTACAGTAATCTTCTATTTATTCATTTGTAATAATCTTTTATCATATATCACCACCACAAGTGACGGCGTACATGTGAGCTCTCTGAACACACAGGGGTATTTTATCATATAGCAGCTGACCGGGTGACTTTGAGGTTGTTTCACGTTCTGTACGATAACAGAACGGGTGCAGGTCCGGTACAGCCATCCGTCCATCAGGCAGATTAACATGACATCTGTCACCCAGTGGGATCAGAGTGCCTCATGCTTTATTTATTCTCTCAGGGGGACTTAACTGTGTGTGTGTATGTGAGTGTCTTGCTACTTACTGCAAGCTCACCACCGCAGCAGCTCTCCTCACTCTGCCCGAGGCACTTATGATCAAACTGAATTAAATGCAACAATAGCTTCAATAAAACTGAAAACAACGAGTCTCGGTGGAGTTGCCTTCAGAGCATCATTGTGCTGTTTATTGTGTTATGGATAACACTGCATAGATTTTCTGCTGTGCAGATATTTTGTAAACGAGGTGATACATCTGACCTTTGAAATCATGTGAACAGAAATAAACAGACTCGGTGGACAGAAAAATCACACAGAAGGCTTGAATAAGCTGAGAGCTGGCCGTGTTTTGTCTAGCTAGATTTTTGAGGTCATCTTTATGATAATGTCTTTGTCCCAGAGCATCCTAACTTCGTGTGTGTATTTTAGGAAACCGTTTCTGGGTCTTCAAGGACACAACTCTCCAGCCTTCGTACCCTCAGGACATCTCGCTGTTCGGGAACGGCATGCCCACTCAGAGTATCGAGACAGCTGTCTGGTGGGAGGATGTCGCCAAAACCTACTTCTTCAAAGGAGACAGGTCTGTGTGGAACGATTATTAGTGCTGTTGTACTGAAGTTAAATAGTTGGAATCTCAAGCACTATTGGACCATTGATGGCTGAAATCTCTATTAGAGTCTGTCAGCTACTTCCCTTCTGCTCCTCTTTAGCAGTTTTTATCAATCAAACTTTGTAAGCTGCCACATGTTACTTTGAAAGCGCAGATTGCCTGTTTAACAGCTGACAAATGCTGCTTATTGGCTTTCATCCCATTGTGAACCAAAATCAGAGCAACATTTATAATGATGAATATGTTACTTCAACAGTTAAGCCATTTTCAAGTATTTATGTCAAAAAAATGTCTCTACTTGCATACGTCAATTGATTTAGTCATGGCTGTACTTAGTTACCTGCAGCTGGAAGTGACATGAAACTTGGTAGTCTTTCCAAAACAACCAAATCAGAGAATCTGTTGTGTATCTATGTGAATTGCAAGGGTCTTAAAGTTTGAGAATATGCCAGTGTGACTCACATGTTTGTTCAGCTGTCATGATAAATCATATCCTAAGAGGTCAGGGGACCCTGTGGTGAAAGCTGACAAAATGCTTTGTCATGATACTGTCATCCCTCAACCTGCTGCTGCGCATCATGACAAACAGGATGTTCTGTCCATCGTCTCAAACACAATTTTATCTCTCTCACTGTTTGACAGGGCCGTGTTTGTTCTAATTCAAAGAAGTGACACTGTGTGGCAAGATTTATGTGTGTGGGCGGCAGCATGTGAGAGGAAGATCAATCAAAACAACCCCTGAAAAGACAGATAAACAAAGTATGGATGATTGATCGACCGCCTTATCTGGTCATGTGAATTAAGTCACTTGCTGACCATTAAATGGTCAGTTTGAGGGTGAAGACCGTCTTTTCAAGTCTGGCTGCAAGTTACAGACATCTTCTGACCTTAGCAGAGTAATATAAACTATAAACGTCCCCACCTGGTTACCATATCAGACTTAGAATCAGTCCTCAAAAGTATGTGTAAGTACTCCATATAAGCATCAGTATCATTATATTGTCATTATTTAAGTATTACGCAACAATATTCGATATGTCCTTTTGATTTTGTGTGATAGCTTATTTAAATCCTCAGAATTACATGGTCTGTAAGTCGTGCTGGCGACGGCTCTGAAATATTCTTTTTCTTTCCTTCTCCACACATGTTAAAATTATTATTTTTTGGATCTGACTGGTGGTGCTGTGGTTAGCACTGTTGCCTCACAGCAAGAAGGTCCCTGCTAGCGTGGGTTCTCTCCGGGTACTCCGGCTTCCTCCCGCAATCCAAAGACATGCACATTAGGTTAATTGGTAACTTTAAATTGCCCGTAGGTGTGAGTGTGAGAGTGAGTGGTTGTCTGTCTGTCTGTATGTGGCCCTGCGATTGGCTGGCGACCAGTCCAGGGTGTACCCCGCCTCTTGCCCGAAGTCAGCTGGGATAGGCTCCAGCTCCCCCCCGCAACCCTGACGGATAAGCGGAATAAAAAATGGGTGGATGGATGGATCTGACAAGCCTTTGGTCCCATGACATGGGACTGGTTATCGTGGCTTCATGTACATTTGACACTACTTATATTTGCTTCTGTCCCTCAGACACGGTTTAAGGTCTGAGTCCGGTGACGGTCGGCTGAATAGAAAAGGGATGTTAGCCGCCTTTGTTTACTCACAAGTAGATCTTGTGCTTTAGCGTTGGATTAATTAAACTCTCATCACTTTGTGCTGATTTTTGTTTGTGTGTGGGGATTTGTGCACACTCACAGGAAATGTGTGATATCCTCCCACTTGAGTTTGACCCAAATCGGCACAGTGTTACTGCAGGGTCCGGTGTCTGACAGGGGTACATGTCACTGAGACTGTGTGCATAAACCTCTGTACTGACCGCTGTATCTCTGCCTGTCTCTTGTAGATACTGGAGGTACAATGAGGACATGAGGACCATGGATCCAGGTTATCCCAAACCTATCACCATCTGGAAGGGCATCCCTGACTCTCCGCAGGGGGCTTTTGTGGATAAGGCCAATGGTATGCTAGCTTTATGGACCATGCAACCAGTAGTAACAAGTAGTTTTACTCAATGGCATCCAATAAAAATTGTCTGTAAGACACAGTGATATGAATAAAAGATCAAAAGCAACACCTTCAAATACTGTTGAGACACATTTTGGCTTTAAATGATTTGTCTGGTTGCTATCATTTTAGTCCTGAATGTAACAACATGAAAAATGGAAAACATTGTCTGGTTTTCCAGAGTAAATGTATAAACCAGTGTATAATCTCTGTTTTAAAACTGTTCTTAACACGTCAGAGCATCTGCACACATTAACAGTTGCAGCCCTACAGTACAGCCTCATTAATAAGCAACCAAAAGCCGAAAGCACGGACAAAATATCAGCTTAGAGACATTAATACAATAGTCTCTGATTTGTCTACTCCACTGCATGATAAAGTGATATATGCAAATGCACAACATCTGCTCTGCACAGTTAATCTACACAAGTGTATTTGTTGTGTCCCCACTATACTTCCCTCCAGGCTTCACCTACTTTTACAAGGGAAAGGAATACTGGAAGTTCAACAACCAGCTGCTTCGTGTGGAGCCTGGCTACCCAAGGTCTATCCTGAGAGACTTCATGGGCTGTGATGGTCTACCTGCCGACCCCGACTGGGACTGGAGCCCCCCGGCGGCGGAGGAACGCCACTATGACAATGGTGACGTGGACGTTGTCATCAAACTGGACAGCGCGGGGGGCACGGAGAAAGCAGTGGCCATCGCTATCCCCTGTGTCCTGGCGCTTTGCATGATGGTCCTCCTCTACACTGTTTTCCAGTTCAGGAGGAAGAGCACACAGCGCCACATACTGTACTGCAAGCGCTCCATGCAGGAGTGGGTCTGAGGGACTGTTACTGCACTGTACAGTGAGGAGTGTGAAGCTCTGATAAAGGTCTAGTTATTACTTGAAGCCCTAAGTACAGTAATTGGGAGCACTGTAAAGGGTACAGTACATGAGGATTGCCATGTTGGCAGATTTTAAAACAGCTTGAACTCATAACGTGCAAGCTGCAAGGAAGCAAAACGATCAGCAGAATTCAACTGAAGACAGTGAGGGAGCCACATCTCCTTTGTCCAACTAATATGTATGTATCTGCTTTGACTTTTTTCTGTATCTTGGAATGAACTCAATTAAGTGAGACAGAGTTAAGCTACTGTAAGTGGGACCTTTGTCTATCCTCGTCTCTGCACGCCGCTTAAAAAGCCCCTAGCACTAACTTCAGTGGACAAATTAGATATAGGCTTCTACTTTACTTTCATTTCTTAATTAAATTGCTCTGAGCTGTGCTTTTTTTTAATTTAGGGTCCCTGTAAAAGATTATTCATTGTGTGGAGGACTGATACACAAACCAAATATGACCTTTTCTTCCAAAGAGGATTACTGCTCGATGTTTATTTTGATGGGATATTTTTCCTCCGTGGATCGAACATTGTGGCATCATACTCAGATTTTCTTTTGCCATTGGTATTCACATCCACTCGTTTGCTCTGTAATCTGTGGGGATAGAAAGCAGCCGTTAGTAAGAGCTAGGAACTCAAGACTGTGGTGGCAGTCTATCTCCAAAACAGGGGCCAAAAACCTCACTGCAATATTTATGAGACTGCCTTAATCACAGATTGCTTAAACTCCCTCCTCTTTCTCTCTGTTTCTCCGGTCTGGAAGCTGAATACTGAATGACACAGTAGGAATACCAACAGTGTATGAAGGCATTAATTACTGCTCATAATGCAATTTCAAAACCAGTAATTAAGGACAGTTGGATCCAAAATGGGTACATTGCTCTCGAAAATGTGCTAAGCTGTGCTAAATACCTGATGGCGAGTGGGCTATCAGCTTTCATTTACTGCCTCACCGGAGGGTGCAAGAGAGAAAGGGAAGGCTAGTTGTGTGTGTGTGAAAGAGACAGTAATTACCCACACTATATATGTACTGTACTGTACTGTAGTGTCAGTTATTGAACAGCTAACATCCTGCTTTCGTTTATTTCCTGCTCGGTTGGGACAATAATACTCCAAACAGTGTCAGTCCATACATTTTTAACAGCTTTACTAATCCATATTTTGGTTTTTTTTCAACTTTTATACAATGTTTGTAAGTTTACATACTAATTCACATAGCACAGGATGCAGAGAAGGAGGGCAGAAGAGAGAAAAGAGGAAAAACAAGCTACATTTATAAAATGAGACACATACAGTATTTCTCATTGAAAAAAATCATCACTGCATCTCGAGCTAAAGTGGCCGGTGCTTTTGCCCAGATTGCTCCATCGATTCACTAAGTTATAGCAAATACTTTATGAGGAAATGCAAAGTGAAACCATTGTTAAGAAGAAATACATCAAACAATAACAGGCATAAATTCGTAAAAATAAAGAAACTTAACGTCGTCTGACTTCTGAATGTCAGGAAAAAAGCAGGAAGTCGGTTTTGACTGTGTGTCCAATAATGGAACCAGATTGTTTTATGCATTGTAATTGTAATTATCCATTATACAAAGAATGCTCATGTTATATTAACAAATTCCTACTAAATGTTTGTAGAACCTCTCTAACACTGAATTAACAGATATATCTGAAAACCAGAACGGGCCAAATTAAGTCTGTTGACAAATATTTCACCTATTTATCATGATCAATGATGTTACATATATATATGACATCATATATAAACCATATGTTTCAGAGAGTTTTATCAGCAGTATGAGAAACAGTTGAATGATATAAAGTATAACAAAACTCTCTCTGAGGTGAGATGGAGCTAAACTGAGCAGGGGCTTTTTCTGTCCCCATGCATTGTCATATAAATGTACTACACAGTCTGGACCCTAATAAAATATATTGTCTCGCAATTGCCTTCGATTGCTGCCATACAGGTAACAATGTGGTTGTGTGGTTTGCCAGATTACCTGTCTGTTAGGATTCATGATGAGATTTATATATTTGTGCTCTTTGATTTTGTTACTCTTTTACTTGAAATGGTCATCAACATCCACTGTACAGGATATCTGACATAATCTTCCATTGAGATAAAGGCAATCTCATTTCACGACATGTCACGGAAGGAATTAGAGATTTTAAAATGTACTATAGAAGGGTAAATAAGTGGGTTGCACCATGATTGATGGGTTAAACCTTGATTAGATGTGGTTTTTTTCTCATTATGTCAGTGTTTGTTAGGGAGAAAAACTTAAACCTACACAAGGACAATGCATGCCATTGTTAAGCTAAGATGTCATTCATTCATAGCTGTTGACAATGGATCATTCGGAAACTCCTGTGCTATTCAGTCTTTCCCATTACGGTTAAATGAAGTGACTGATCAGCACTGCAGGTTGTGTTGGATGCATCGACATGTTTTATAAACCATGTGATTTAATAGCTTTCAGTGTGTCCTCCCTGTTCCAATCTTCAGACATTTGTCGGAGTCATGAAAGAAAATGTACACATTTTAAAGAAAGGAACATCTTGTGCTGAATTCAGTCCATCTCGATCCATGACCACTGTAATTTAAGGTGGAAGCAAAAACCTTTGGCTCAGTGTTGTGTGTGATGTCTTATCAGTTTGTGTGTTTGTGGTGAGGGTCTGATGGCTCCAGCAAGCGTGGATTAAAGTCGGCCAGTGAGGCGAGTTGGTACTATATTTATTGCCGTATTTATTCCTCTGTGCTCAGCACCTCAAATCTTGCATTGCATTGTACTGAGGGCAAGAAGCTGTCAATAAAGTGGGTTTGAAATGCAATGTTTTTTTTTCTAGTCTTACCAGCACCAAGTAATCATCCTCCTTCTGTTACTGCCTCAAGAACAAACAGTTCATCTGGTGTGAATGTTTTTCCATCTTTGAGAGGTAAATCACAAACATATTTACACTGGTCTTTTTGACACTTAAATCACTTGAAATAGCTGACATTTTAGATGTGGACTGAGTGCAAGTGGGAAGTCTGAATGCTCTGACCTGTCCCTGTTTATCTCCAGACTCCTCAGTGCTTTTTTTCTGTCTGCCTTGACACATGCTGCTAAGCATTAGTCATTAAAGGAAGTAGATAGGGCCGATTAGACAGCAGTCGATCCACCAGAGAGGCAAGGGTGCGGAAGAGACGAGGAGCAGTTTGCAATAATTGCAATTAAGATCTTATACACAGAGATACGTGCAGTATATACTCTGATGCATAGTGTATGAGAAGTAAACATATTGCATAATATGTACATAAAGACAGGATGTATACTGTCTGCTTGGGAGGCTTTTGTTTTTAATCCATCCATTCTATGGATAAAGAAAAATGATGTGTGTTGTAAATAAAACAAGTGCATAATGAGTGTGTCCTTCTATTGTGCTCTTGCATACAAACATTCAAATCAGACTGAGGTGAAATGTTTTATAGTGCATCACCACAGGTAATCTACACCATAATAAGCCAGTTAAGATGCAACATTGAAGAAGTGTTTATTCAGGAGACCTGGAGTAATTCTCGCTGGTATAACATATATTTAACTCTATTCGCACTGGACAAGGCAATGAGCGATCTTAAACTTGAGCAAAAACAGAATATAGACATTTCCATGATGCAAATCAAGCAGCACAAACAATAATGTTTTGTTTCAGGCCTTGATCTTAGAAAGACAGAAGATATCTCATTTATATAGTAAGAAAACAAGAGATAAATCTGATGGACAACTTCATCATGCAGGACTGATTCTGTGTTGCTGCATGTTGCAGATTCCTTTGAGGAGCACATTGCCTCACTGGAGATGTCTCTGAAGCCTTTTTCCTGGGTCAGTCCACCTCCCTTTTCAGTAAGAACACATAGGAAAGTGCAATAAACAGGATTTGGTACACAACACAGTGTCTGAGAAGATTTTCAGTCATCCAGGTCATGTGTGTCCAGAAGCGCTGGGTAAAGGGCAAGTCCAGTTTGCTGGATAAACAGCATAATTACTTCATAACATTTAGATTTTTTTTTTTTTTTTTATGAAACCCTTCTGTAATTATGTATGCAAAATGAATGTTATACCAGTGTTCAGATTGTAGAAGAGGCAGTAATCATTTGGAACAGTGGTAAATCAGTGGAAACGGCCTCTTACATTGAAAGAGCCCATGTACTGTCACATTATTACTTTATGCGGTCTTTGGATGCCACGACACAAACCTTCCCTCGCTTCGCAGAGGAAGGGTCCTGCTAGAGGGTTCAACACAGAGTTGATTTCAGCGATGTTGATTTTAAGGGGATGTGTGCCTACTTTCAAGGTGTAGGATCTCCTTTGTTATGTAACGGAAGAAAAATCACACAAAAAATACACACACACAGCCAGCAGATCATTATATTTGGGGCTTTTCATCTTATTTACTCATTTAAAAAACAATGACTGATGATACAGACATTAAGGTCCAACTCTCCTTGTCAATATCATTTGTAGCTGTTTACAGAAACATTTTGAAGATGTTTACTTAAACCTGCAAAGATGTGACATGAAATGTACTGTAGTCACACTAAAGTACTCTATTAACTCATACATGCATTTCTCTTGGCCATCATGACAGCCTTCTACTGGTCCACCAGATGTGTTAGAGACCCAATAAATCATTAGTGACAGTGTATAAACTCTTGTTATAAAACTCTCACGACTGACACAATTCTAAATAATTGTTTCTCACGTTATTTGTAGCAGTGCTACTGCTTTATTTACTTCAGTGCCATCCCTGCTCATATGAAGACTAAGAAATATTAGGCATAAATGTGGAATGACCTAATTTGCGTCCATGTTTTGATTCTAGTGAGTGGACTCACCTCACCTCCGGGCCTTATGGAGATGACCAGTGAATGTGCTGTAAAGCCAAACAAGCTGATGTTTAATTTCTCTTCTCTACTATTCCCAAAGCTCCCAATTTTGAAATAGCAGGGCAGGAATATAGGACAAATTCAATAAACGGCAATAAATGTGGCCTATGACATAACTATCACATTATATATGCAATTTCTAAAACATCTGACACATCGGAGGCACTGAGTGCAGATTTAATCCGAAGATCTTCTGCTCACAATATCTTCAAGCTTCTTCACAATTAAAGCAAATCTTTATTTGACAGTATTTGCCAAAAATGAGAGCCTTAAGACAACATCATATATGGAAAAAAAAGTAAAGCGTACTGTAGTATCACTATAAATGCTTTATTATGTCACTGAGGTAGAGGATGGTAAAGTCCCCAAGCAGCACTCTCACCAGCACCCCACTCACGAGGCCCGGATACTCTGGTCTGCTGTCTGGTGTGAAGGAAGGACGACACGACCAGGAGGGGGCCCCCCTCCCCAGGTTGCTGTGTCCTTTCTCAGTAGGAATCCTGAATTGCTCCTGGTCTCACCAAATTTTGCTGTGGTAGACCCTCTGAAAAGTGATGCCCCCATTCACAAAGCTCTCAGGGCCTCCAGCAGCACACAAACACCTCCAACACAATAACCCCTTATAGATCAAACAATTTTGATTTGACAAATTTGGGTCAGTCAGTGGTGCAGCTGATGTTGCTGTTTCTAATGACGATTTTGAGCCTAATTCTGAGCCCATTACATAGGGTCCAGTTTGTGTGTGTGGTATCAGCAGCCAAGGCTAATAATGGCTGTCATGTGTAAAATCACTGTATTCTGCAATTGCATGGTTGGGAAACAGAAAAGTCACTCCGAAATCAATTAACTTTTCTTCGCTGTTCTTCTTCTAAGCAGCAAGGAGAGAAATCTTTTCTCATTTGTGCACGAGAGAGAAAATCCTGCCCCAGAAAACACTTTTGATTCCTCGCTTTAACTTTCACAGTAGCGACACTCTCTATTTTTAAGCCCTGCATTTTATTTTTGTTGCAAAAAACATTTCTACAATATCATTATCAGTTCCTTTCCTTCAACGACACCAATGTGATTTGGTGAATTGAGCTGTACTATTTAAAACTGCTCAGTGCTTTTTTTTTTATTTAATTTTTCTCTCACATTATTTGTTGCATGGATGTTGTGCATGAAGTCAGTTAATCCTTCATTAAAGAGGAGCAGCAAAAAAAACCAAAAATGCATTAAAGGGTCAGTTCGCCCAAATTAAAAGAAACACCTACGACCCGTGCAGTTCCGACTCTTAAATGGCATATTAAGAGTCTGGTTACTCTGAAAAGTTCACAGTGCTCCTGTACTGCTTGAAACAACGAAACAGCCACCATGAAAACTAGAGCTGACCCTTTAATATGTAAAATAAATTCCCCATTATATTTCCAGTAAAATGATTTTACATTACAATCATTAAGCTGTTTTGGACCACAGTGAGTTGCAAGTAGTGCTTTTCATTTCATCAAAAATTAGAGGTGCTTCCCTCCCAAACAAACAAAGCTAAAATTGTTTTCAGTGCGGCAATATAAATGCTTATTTTTTTGCTTTTTCGTAGATATTAGTGAGGGTTGGCACAGGATAGTCAAGGTGCAGTCTTTAAAAGTGGGGCTTGTGACTACACCTTTGAAGATGGGCAGTGATCACATGCCCTCTGAGTGAAACGGCCAGAGGCAAAGGTGCGTAATAGTGATCATAAGTCACCGCTTCAATTGAACCAGTTTCAAGCATCATGACTGGTCCTAATGAAAATTTATGAATTTGATATAAATTGGCTCACAATCCACTGAGTGAGCACCAACACCCTGTAACCAACACTGCTGGCTGCTGGCCTCCGCTCTCTTTGCTGGACTGTGTATTTTTCCATTTTGCATCTGAGCATGGAGAGGGAGACATCCCTTGGAAAAGACTAAATCCCTATAGGTCCTTTCACTTTCTCCTCCTTTTTCATGGCTTCAGGTTTGTCTGTACGTGTCATGGCCTATATGAGTACGAGGTAACAAAAACACAGATGAAGGGCACTAATGCAGGTGACTGAAGCTGAATGCGTGCAGTTCGATGCTTTAATGTCAAAAACATACAAAGGCTCACATGATCACGAGGCAGGCAGGGTTCAGAACCATAAAGGCAGTCTGCCACAGGCCACGGAGTCACAGGAATCAAGACTGTCCCTGTACTAGTGCTCTTTCCTCATCAAGACAAGATTTCCAATTAACGTAAGTTATACGGATGATAACTTCATGGCCTAGTTCAAATTTTCCACAAAGTTGTGAGGAACGGCTCCGGCCATAAAGGACTCACATGTGAGCTCCCCTCCTGAGCCTGGCTGTCCTCTATGAAATCACAAGATTCTGTGTCATCGCTGTGTGCACAATGATCATTATAGTATTTAACAGAGCAGATCAAATTTTGTTAGTTTTACCCGAATGCATATTGCTCACAGTGATCATGTCACACACACACACACACACACACACGCACACACACTTTCAGGCGTTATAAGGTGGTAATAATGTCTAAGCCAGGTACTAAGGTCATACAATTATTAAAAAAATAAAGATAAAGATAAAATTATTTAATTATTCATTAATAATTTAACATTGTAGTGCCCAAGTGATCATTCAGAAAATTATTTAGTTTAATTGATTTGTTAATTGACCCCAAAATATAAAAAAAAAAGTGCACCATCATGAAAGACAGCAGACTTCTAAACAATGTCTTGACATCCTGATCCTATATCAAATGTCGTTAACCTTAGAATGCTAACGCCGGATGATTTTCACCCACGCGATTGTGGTCATGGGATTTTCATTGTGTTCCATTGTGTGTCATTTTTTTTTCTAAGGAATTTTTCACTAACGATTCCCTAATTTTTCACAAATTTTAGACCCTTTTTCCCCCCATGTTACCTTTTTTTCGTTTTATGAGACGTTGTATAGGCGAAAATAAAAGAAGAATACTTACATTTGCCATGTATTGTTGTACTTTAATACATTTTGATGAGAAGTATTTTTTTATCGGGTATATTATATCGGGTATATACCTGACGTTAGTGATGGAGTTACTAACTGTTAGGTTAGTGTTCTAGGGTTAAAATGCCACTTCAGTAATAATATTAATTAGAATGATAATTATTAAAAATGTGATGTGCTTAAGTGTTTGTACAATTCAGAATGAGGCATTTAATTGTGTAACCAAAGCTAATCAGCACAAGACCCCCAAGTCAGACAATCAGCACAAGACAAACAAGTCATATTCCTCCATACACCAAATATATTTCAAGGATCTTTACTGGGCCTCGTGACAAGCCTGATATTTTGCATAAATAAGCTCACAATTGAAGCATTCCCTCAGCACCTCTGAGAGAAACCTCATCCATTTCAACCATGAAGACTCTGCTGCTGGCCTCTGCTCTCCTTGCAGGACTCTTTGGCTCTTTAGCTGCTGCACCTTTCCCTTTTCCTGTCCCGGGTCCTTACCGTGCCTTCTGCAAAACAATGTGGTGAGTTCGGACTTCTGATCTGACACTCAGATTGTCATTTCATGTCTCTTGTGTATTTGAACATGTATTTAGAGAAAATTGTCAGAAACCTTCAATGGATTATGACTATGAAAGCTCTTTGTTGTTTCAAGCATTTAATGTGTCCAAACTGTGTCACTTGCTTTCTAGGCTCATTGCAACACCTTGCACTGAAATCAGCATCAAACTAGTTCAACAGATTCAAGCCTTCAACCCTCTGATTGGCTGTGATGAGTGTCAGTACACGGTAAGAACCACTTCTGCTAATTTATATCATGTTTTAAATGGGTAAAAATGCAGAGGAATTAAATCTAACATCATGTAAAAGAAATATGTAGTGTGTATATAGAGTAATGATATGTTTCTTTTTCTGTTCCAGCTTGTGTCGGCCACCCCTGCATACATCAAAGCCAATCACACCTCCCTGGACGGCCTCCAGGCTGAGAGCATCAGGATCATATTGAAACCCACCGTACTGAGCAATGGCTGCAGTGTGACTGTAAGTGATGTTCTGTGACTTCCATTATATTTAAAGTGACACAGCAGTAAGTTGCTTTTATGAAACTGTAGTTACAGCTTCACTCTTTTGCTCAGCAGTGATTAAAAAATATGTGTGCTGTGTATTCTCAGCCATTGTCAGTTTACCATCCTTTTCTTGGAGGAAGGCGTTGAATAATTCTGGCCAGTAACCATTTCACAGTTATTACTGACAGATATACTCTGTTATTTTAATGTTTAATATAGCTGCAGGTTTGATGGTCTTTTGGTGTATTTTAGATTGTGGGACTCAAACTGAAAAAGACAATGACAGAGTGTTTACAGTACAATAACCAGAGAAATCAGCTCACAACCTGCCAGCAGCATTTTATTATTAATCTATAAATGTGTTAAAACCACATATTCAGTGGCAACTGTGTGTAAACCCTTGTATAAATCAGTAAGATTCATTTATTCCTTTTCCTACTTGCTAACTGTACTATACCAGGCACAGTCCACTTCTCTTGGATTCACCAGCCTTCTTGATTATGGCCTCAACTACTGCAACCTCTACAACCTAATCTCAGGTGAGTTCAGGAGCGCTTGAAAACATGCATTATCGTGCTCATACATGAGTTTCCTTTCCTGATTTGAAAGTCTTGCACTATTTTGGTTTTAAAGTTCATTATTGTGTTTGTGCTTTTGCCTCAGCAAAATATAGACTTCACATACACCTTCGTTGTACGAATGCTAAGAAGATTTAAGCAGCAATGTGAAATGATCTAATTTGCATCCATTTGTGTCTGTGATGTTTTGATTCTAGCGAGCGGCCTCACCTCAGCTCCAGGCTTCATGGAGATGACCAATGAATGGGCTTGTCTGGGCTACGGACTCGCCACCTGTAAAGCCTAACAAGCTTTAATAAGATGTTGTCACATTTGAATTAGGAGCAACTGATTTCCCGTTAGACCCAGGTGTAATTGGGCCTGCCTGTGTGGATGATGTAATGACTTGATAAGATAATGATATGAATTTGTTCCATTTTAATTGAAGGAAAAACAAAACAAAACACTGTATGTCCTTAAGAAAAATACTAATATACCAATACCAATAAAAAAGTTGCAATGTTAATATGCATGTGTGAATGTCATTTTTATAACTACTTCTTTTTACAAGTACTTTTTTACTACTACTTGTAAAAGGTAGTACTGCAAAATTTTCCTGCAAGTCTCTGCCTTTACATATGGGGCTTGTTTGACTGGGGGCAAGTGTAAATTGACTCTTGGGGCATTGATATGTACTGATACAGGACAGGAAATAATATGATGTGGGTTTCTCAGTGGTGGCATGACATCAGGGGAGATCTGATAGAGCATGTCATCAAGTTAAAGTGGGGCAATGCAGACAGGCTCTAAGAGCTCCTCTCTCCCTGTTTACTGAGGAGCAGTCTCAGGATGACACGCTGTAACAGGCATTTGATTATCAGATATTTAGCGGTCAGATGATAGACATAAAAAAAGGGCCTTTTCCAGGTCAGTGACATCTGAAGAGGTTAAAACTAAATTGAATAAATAAGCTGTAAAATCATAATGATAATACACACTGCTTTTTTGTAACCAGGGACACAGTTAGCTTTTTTTGAACTTTAACTTTACGTTTTGCTCATTAGGTTACACATGTTTAATATTTTAGAGAACATATTTATGGTGTTTTTATCTTGGTATAAAAGCTATAATATCAGGTCTTTATCAGTGCTGCATCCCAGTCCCAGAGCATTGTCACTGCTCATATCATAGTAAATAATATATAATGTAATACTGTGAACACACACAAACAACAACACACACATATCTTGGCATTACCGCTAATTGCTGTGACTTAGAGCATGAGGAGAGTCTAATCGCTACAGTAAAAGACCACTAGCTCACATTCTTCATCTGATCAATTTCAATTCGCCTCGCTGACCCTCGTGACACGACTATTGGATCTGATTTTTACTTGGAAATTACATCCGCTCGCTCATTCGTAAGTTCAGATTTGGCAGTGAAGCTTCACTCTCCAGAGCTGCAACCATGAGGCCTCTGCTGCTGGCATCTGTTGTCATAGCAGGAATGTTTGGCTCTCCAGCTGCCAGCCCCGTACCTGTTCCTTGCCATGCTTTCTGCAGGACACTCTGGTAAGACGCACTAATCTGCCTTTATCCCAGTTCTCTTTGTGTCTTTATGTTCAATTTTTGTTGTTGCCTTGGAATACCAAACATTACTATAAAGCGTCAGCTGGAAGCAAATTGTTGCTGCTTGCTGTCATTTCAAGAATAATGTGTCCATACTGTGATAATTGCTCCAGGCTGTTTGGGCTGCCTTGTGCTGACGTCCGTACCAATCTGGTGCAGCAGATTAAAGCCTTCAGTCCTTCGAAAAGCTGCAAAAAATGTCACTATACGGTAAGTTTGGTTGTTTTAATGCTCTTCTGGTGGTTGACCTGTTTAAAAGTGATACAGTCAGTGAAAAATGAACTCTAGACACTTGTAAAGATTGAAACATTAATTTTTCTGTTTCACCACTACTTATCGTTCAAAATACAAGCCTGCGTTTGCAAACATTCAGTGAGACATAATTGGACGAAACAAACCTTTAACAATATCAGAAAACACAAAGCCCCAAATCACAGGTATCAAGCAGGCTTCAAAAGGGTTTAAACAACATACAACACCCTGTATCTGGATAAGAATAGCTTTTATCATAACTGTTACTTGGTGTTGTGCTTTAACAAGTGGTAATGTTCAATTTGGCTATCAGAAATAATTAATAATTATCAAAGGTAATTAATAATTATTAAAATGAATGGAACTTTGATTAAAGTCCACCTCGATTGGGGCACCACCTCGAAAAACGAGGAAAAGACAGCCGTTCTAATTGATTTAGTCTCATAAAAATACTAAACTATCAATTTGGAATTATGTTTTATAATTAATTTAATAATTACTACCACAATTACCACATTGATAGCTAGCTGAAGGATTTTGGAGTTCTTGACAGTGTAGAGGTTGGCACTGTTCACCCTTGTACAACATTAAAGGGGGCAGCAGGTATTAAAACATTTATTAAAACAGAGCAAAACGCAGGGACATCATTTGTTATTCATTAAGGTGAAGGACTTGTACTTTGGTTGTAAGTACAGCTGAAGCAGAGTAGTTATTAAAGACATCTGCTGTTACAGAAACAAAATCAATCTAACAATCTAACTAAGTCTCTATGACTAAACTAACACATAAAAAGTGTGTGTGTGTGTGTGTGTGTGTGTGTGTGTGTGTGTGTGTGTGTGTGTGTGTGTGTGTGTGTGTGTGTGTGTGTGATAAGGCTGAGGAATGTGAGATGGGCTCACAAAGGTGGGGGAGAGCCCAAATGGTGATGGCCAGACACCCTGGGGTGTGGGGCAAAGGAGACAAAGGAAGCTAAGTGCTGTTAGCTTAGCTTTGTCCCTCAGTGGCCTGTTGGAAACTGTGTGTGTTAAAGGTGCCAGGTTAAGTAAGGATGGTTAGTTGCATGTAGACCCTGTGTCTGTGTGAACAAACTAACATCAACTAAACTTAATGGCTGCACAGTAATCTACAACACATAAACCATGTATGCAGTAATGCTATGCTAATTATGCCCAGTTAGAGTTTGTTACTGGTCCTTAAAGGGGAGACGAAGTGTCCTTGAGGATGCTGCTTTCTCAGCCTGTTGCTGGAGGAAAGGTGTGGTTCTTGTCCGTTGCTGTGTGGTTGCAGGCTGGAGGAATCCGGTCGCTCCTTTGTTCCTGTTAGTTAGCAGCTCTGTGCTAACTTGCTGGTGTGCTCCTGTTGTTGGTTCTGGTCATCAGCTGGCAGACTCTGGGTCGTGCCTGCTGGCGCTGATCTGCTTACTTCAGGCAGGACCTTGTGTCGCTACCATGAAGGAGGTGGCTGCTCTGGTACAGACCACACTGAGGCAGAGCTTAGCTGAGTTGAGCTTCTCTCCTCTTCAGGAGAGATCAGGAGAGCTGGTCTCTCCTCTTCAGGAGAGACGTCCGGAAAGAGCGGGGAGATGTCTCTCCTCCAGGAGAGGCATCAGAAAGAGAGGGTTCAGTGGGGGTGAACTGGTTTTGTTGGCCTGAGGTCGTAAAATCATGTGTCCCCTCCGGCCAATGGTGACTATGGACCTGGGTGCGGGGGTGATTTCACACCTATCTGTGAAACTGGGGGACATTGGGGAAAGGAGTCCAATAGTTCCACAGACAAAGAAACATGCGGTTTCACCATATGCTATTCACCGTTTAGTGAAGCACAACATTGGTGTGTTTTTAAGAGACTTTAAGATATAAGCTGTTTGTAACACTAATAATACCACTACAACAGCAAGGGTCTATAGATCCTAATTAATATAAGAACATATTGTCCAATGATATAACAATGGTGTGGGATATGCCCTTTTTTATATTAAAATGCAATATTATAGCATATGTTGATATTTTTAGACAGTAGGTTGCCTTGGTTTTTCTGAGCACTTGACTGGACAGCACAGAGCCCTGACCTCAAACCCATCAAACACCTTTGGGTTGAACTTGAACAGCAGCTTCAAGCCAGGTCTTATCATCCATCATCGCTGCCTGGACTCATTTATTTTCTTGTGGCTGAATGGGGGCAAATCCCTGCAGCCGGGTTCCAAAATCCTGCAGCAAGCCTTCAGAAAATAGTGGAGGCTGTAATAGCGGCGTGATTTGTCCCAAGGAATGAGTTTAAAGTGCGAATAAAAAATGCAAAATGAATCTAAAGATCATATAAAAACACTTTGTCCTCCGATCCAGCTTGTTTCAGCCACCAATACATCTATCCATGCCCAACACTCCTCAGACAACTTGCAGCAGAACCTGGAGTTCATCCTACAAACCACCGTCCTGACTGGCAGCTGCAGTGTGTCTGTAAGTCACACAAACATCCAGTCCTTCATATGGATTACTTCCCTAAACCAAGACAATAAAGCATATAAACTCATACATTTTGTTTGTTTGCAACAGGCTCAGTCTGTTTCTCTCTCATTCACCAGCCTTCTTGACGGTGGACTCAACTACTGCAACCTCTACGACCTGCTGACCGGTGAGCTTCTTTTTCTAATAGAGATTAATTGTCCTGCCATGCACGCTGCTGCATCTCTGTTAAGATTAAAAAAATAACTTATGACCACTCAAGGTTGGTCTGAGCTCTTATGGTTTCTGTTTTCATGATTTCTATTAGTGAACATACTTTCTTTTCACTGCATGGATACACCGTGTGTGCTCATGAAAAATACTATATATAAATGTGGAATGATTTTGTTTCCATCTTTTTTTTATGCAAATCAATCTTCTGGTTTTAGCGAGTGGCCTCAACTTAGCGCCGGGCTTCATGGAGATGACCAATGACTGGGCTTGCCTTGGCTATGGATCCGCCACCTGTAGAGCCTAACAAGCTGGCAGTTATGGCTTGGTGATGTTGCTTTTGTTGCATCATGACGTGTGGATAATAAGCAATTCATGAAAAAAAAGGAAAAACATTCAAAGTGCATAAAAACGAATTAAAAAGCAATATATTGAAAGAGGCACGTATGTGTATGATGTTTTAGGTTTGTTGACTTTGTTTCATGCTGTTTCTGTGGAGAAAAATGTCATCATTTTTATCATATGATAATAACTACAATTAAATTCACTGAAATTTTCCACTCGCTTTTATGTTCTGTGAAATCGCTAAATTTTTTATTTATAGGGTAAAATCAGTGATGGTCATTCGCGAGTCAGATGACTTTTCTCAGTCTGCTGGACATACTCAAAGTGGGACATCACATAATCAGGAGGCTCGACAGTTGGTAGACGACAGAAGGGGATGTCTACATGTACTGGATGAAATAAGCTCTGCAGCTAAAAGAAACATGTGACTTTTTTTTTTTTAGGACCAGAGAATCAAGCACAAAGCCTGTGCAGCTTGACACAATGGCTGAAGAAGATACTGTAAACGAACCCAATGTGACAATGATTATAACATCCACAGGTAAACATGTGGCCAGTCCCCCCCCCCACCACCACCACCACCGCAACTAACGGCGTGTAAGCATAACCTATGTTACATTAACTAGTACCTTAGTCCCCTCCCACCAACACATGATCCCTATTTCAGAACAGAGTCACAGCTGAGAGTCACATCGCTGATTTTCTGCATTGCTGAACTCAAAATGTGAGCATCAGGAACACAGGAAACAACAGAGGAATCTATACTTCTAATGAAAATAAACCAGTAGATATGACATGGTTTGTCTCTTCTGAAACACTGAACTCAACTGTAAGTATTGTAATAGATGGTTCAGTCGAAGTTCCATTTGGCTTTCTTTCATATAAATGTATAAAAATACCCCTGTAAATTAATTAACATAATTGCTCTGTGTAATTTGATCATGTAGCCTATTGTACACATGTTTTACAGATCACTTGACCTATTTTGCTCTAGTTGTGAAAACACATACAGGTGCTGGTCATATAATTAGAATATCATGAAAATGTTGATTTATTTCAGTAATTCCATTCAAAAAGTGAAATTTGTATATTATATTCATTCATTACACACAGACTGATATATTCCAAGTGTTTATTTCTTTTAATTTTGATGATTATAACTGACAACTAATGAAAAACCCAAATTCAGTATCTCAGAAAATTAGAATATTGTGGAAAGGTTCAATATTGAAGACACCTGGTGCCACACTCTAATCAGCTAATTAACTCAAAACACCTGCAAAGGCCTTTAAATGGTCTCTCAGTCTAGTTCTGTAGGCTACACAATCATGGGGAAGACTGCTGACCGGACAGTTGTCCAGAAGACGACCATTGACACATTGCACAAGGAGGGCAAGACACAAAAGGTCATTGCTAAAGAGGCTGGCTGTTCACAGAGCTCTGTGTCCAAGCACATTAATAGAGAGGCGAAGGGAAGGAAAAGATGTGGTAGAAAAAAGTGTACAAGCAATAGGGATAACTGCACCCTGGAGAGGATTGTGAAACAAAACCCATTCAAAAATGTGGGGGAGATTCACAAAGAGTGGACTGCAGCTGGAGTCAGTGCTTCAAGAATCACCACGCACAGATGTATGCAAGACATGGGTTTCAGCTGTCGCATTCCTCGTGTCAAGCCACTCTTGAACAAGAGACAGCGTCACAAGCGTCTCGCCTGGGTTAAGGACAAAAAGGACTGGACTGCTGCTGAGTGGTCCAAAGTTATGTTCTCTGATGAAAGTAAATTTTGCATGTCCTTTGGAAATCAAGGTCCCAGAGTCTGGAGGAAGAGAGGAGAGGCACAGAATCCACGTTGCTTGAGGTCAAGTGTAAAGTTTCCACAGTCAGTGATGGTTTGGGGTGCCATGTCATCTGCTGGTGTTGGTCCACTGTGTTTTCTTAGGTCCAAGGTCAACGCAGCTGTCTACCAGGAAGTTTTAGAGCATTTCATGCTTCCTGCTGCTGACCAACTTTATGGAGATGCAGATTTCATTTTCCAACAGGACTTGGCACCTGCACACAGTGCCAAAGCTACCAGTACCTGGTTTAAGGACCATGGTATCCCTGTTCTTAATTGGCCAGCAAACTCGCCTGACCTTAACCCCATAGAAAATCTATGGGGTATTGTGAAGAGGAAAATGCGATACGCCAGACCCAACAATGCAGAAGAGCTGAAGGCCACTATCAGAGCAACCTGGGCTCTCATAACACCTGAGCAGTGCCAAAGACTGATCGACTCCATGCCACGCCGCATTGCTGCAGTAATTCAGGCCAAAGGAGCCCCAACTAAGTATTGAGTGCTGTACATGCTCATACTTTTCACATTCATACCTTTCAGCTGGCCAACACTTCTAGAAATCTTTTTTTTTGTATCAGTCTTAAGTAATATTCTAATTTTCTGAGATACTAAATTTGGGTTTTTCATTAGTTGTCAGTTATAATCATCAAAATTAAAAGAAATAAACACTTGAAATATATCAGTGTGTAATGAATGAATATAATATACAAATTTCACTTTTTGAATGGAATTACTGAAATAAATCAACTTTTTCATGATATTCTAATTATATGACCAGCACCTGTATTTACTCTGGATTCATAATCACTCAGGAGTTGAGAAATAGTAAGATACTGCGATTACTCTCTGTGCTTCTGACAGATAGTGCAGCACAGCACCTTTCTCACATGTTTCACCCGGTGTTGAACAAGTGAGTGACCACAAGAGGTAGTGTTCTGATCATGAGCCCAGCAGAGAGCAACAAGGTAAAAAAAAAAAAACATTTGAGGAAACACAAACAAGACCAGATTAAGGGGTAACATGTTTAATCAAAGAAACCGTTGTGGTTGGAGACAATGATTTCACCTGAGATCTTTATTCAACTTTATTGCAGTCTCTAATCACAGTAGGCCGTGTCTGAAAGTAAAAGTGATCAACAAGGACATGCCGTAATGTCATTTGGTTACTTTATGATGGACACTCAGGGTCAGTATTTCAAAGTGAACTGAGTATATTTCCACTCTACATTCTGTGTGTAAAGAGAGTACAATGAACGATCACCTTTTATGTCACAGCTGTGAAATCGATCAAGTTCCTGCAGATTCTGTGGCGGCCAGCAGGTTAAACGAGGCCCAAAGACGACAGGAATTCTTTTGCGGACAATGAAAACAGAGCATAAATAATTGTTTTAGAGTTTAAAGAGTCTTGTGGTTAGCGCGACAAAGGCAGAGTGTTGTGCAAAATGTTTTGGTATGAATAATCACTTTCTCAGGGCGACCTTTTGTCTAACCGTGTTTAACAGCCTTGTCATAAAGAAGAGAGGACCAAGAAATGAACCCACCAGACTCCAGCATTAAAAAGTGAAGATAAAATGGAATCACCTTTAAACAGTCTCTCAACCTTGACTTGATTTGCAGACGGAATTACTGGAAATACATGATAATATCTGATGGATTGTGTTTTTTTGTTGCCGTTTTATAAATAGTGAGTGGAACTCTGTCTGTTCTCTGGACAAAACAATTCAAAACCCCATAAACCAAACACAATTTTCTGTACCATTACCTAAACTTTGATTCACTGAGGTGTAAGGTGTATACGGAACATTGGTTTAACTTTTTTTATATGATAAACCATTGGAAATAGTATACCCAGTTAGTGTTCTGATCACACTTTTCCTCACAAATCTGTTTTATTATTATTATTATTTTGTTTAATCTCTTGCACCAATATAGTCACAAAAGCTCCAGCAGGAACTTCAGGACATGTTGGCAGGTTTGGCACTGACTGTGATATTGTGTTCAAAGTCCAACATTTAGTCAAACAGTAACGTTTCCTGTGAGCTTGCTTTACAGTTGAAGTGTCAACATCCTTTCAACCTAAATTACAGCGGCCTCTATGAGCCACTTCCTTGAGGTACTAAACATTAAGTTATAACTATGTTTTTATTGATCAAGTTAATTTCCTTGTGTGCAGACAGCTGAGTTATAAGTTTAGATATGCGATCACTGTTGGAATCACCATCATCTCAGCAGAAAATGTCTAATTCTAAATTCTAATTTTGCAATTTAGCTAACAAGCAATTTACTGTAATTATGTTTAATCACATCTCACACTACAGGTTAGCTGCACATGTTCATATTATTATATCCCATGTGTTCCACATGAAAACTGATGATTTAAAAATTAAAATAAACGTATTACTTAATAACAGAATGGTAAGTCATTGTATCGCAGCAAAAACACAACATTATTCATCAGAGATATGGCTTTTATTCAATCAAGCTTCAATCATCTTTATCCACATGAAAGGACAGAAATTTCAATCATGACAATTCACAATCATTTGCAGGAGGAGAGTCCAACTCCAAGGCAGAGCCACTCGTTGGTGAACTCTATGAAGCCTGGAGCTTTGGTGAGTCCACTTCCTGTAAGTAGATAGGCAATAATTAACAATCCTCAGACAGCGATGATTAGAGAATCTCCCAACCAGGCAAGAGTAGGAGTGTTGCTTAACCCTTTATTGGGCAAGGGACCATATTTGGTAATTTAAGTGGGAGTTCAAAATGGCTGCCCCTTGCCTCACCATGAGGCAGTAGAACTACGAGATTTCTCCAAGCCAATCAGCGACAATCAGGCTACATGACAGATCAGCAAGAAACCATATATGGTAACTTCATTGACCTTGATTTTCACCATAACATTAAATTTTTTTTTTGAAAAACTCACAAAAGAAAAAACGTCTTGTAATGACCACCAGTAATGGTCTAGGGTTGAAATTTTGAATTTCTAAGTATTTCAATGAGTGCCCTATAAAAGGTTAAGATTCATGGATTTCAGAATAAATCAACGGTAATACCACTGATCAGTGTATGAACTCCACCTACCTTGTATGACGTTGCGGAGGTTACAGTAGTTGGTGCCGTTATCAAACAGGCTGAACCAGAACGCAGACATGGATGAACCCTGAGCAGCAACCAAATAAAACATGTTCATAACATTTTGTAATGGAGTTTACACACAAGAGCCATCTTTGAATTACCTCTAAAGTGTATATGATTTTACAAGTATCTGGCTCACCTCTATATGGCAGCCCTGGCTCAAAGATGTGGCGATCATGGTGAAGTTCACACTCTCGACCTGGCCGACTGCAGAAGTGTGGTTGGCCTGAATCTGGGATGCAGTCGCTGGGCCCAGCTGGATGGGAACCACAAAAAGAGCATTTTGCGTTTTAACTATAGCTACTTGACAGTCACCCAGGTAAATCCCAGTGAAACTAAACTTCTCCTCAAGTTTGTCACCTTGTATGAGCCCATGGCTTTAATCTGAGCCACGATGGCCATGTTAGCTTGATCACATGGCACTCCGACCAACCTGGGAACAGAAGGAGAAAAATCTAACTGTGTTTTTTTCTATTTTTCTGCTTGAAACACTGCATGAGACGTTGGCTAAAGGAACACATCTAACTAACACTTGGTCACAAATAGATAAAACTCTTACCAGACAATCCTGCAGAAGGCGTGTGTTGTATCAGCTGGTTTGCCACTTGTAATGATGCACATTCCCAAAAAGAGAGCGCAGGCCACGACCAGAGTCCTCACAGCCATGATGAAGTCTGTTTGTCGAAGTTCTCACAGGACTGGGTGGATGTTTCTCTGGTGAGAGTTCATATAGAACGCTGCATAACAAGGAGCGACTTGAAGTCCGCTGGCCGGTCATGTGAACCCGTGGAAAAATGATTTGCGTGACACTTCGCATGAAATGCCTGGCATCTTTCACACTGGCAAGGTTGGATTCAACAGCTTGAGATCAGCTGAGGCCTCTGGGAATTCAGAAAAAAAACATACAACACACAACTTTCAGAAACATACCAACAGATGACATGCTTTTATTTTGTTATTCATTTGTTTGAATGTCCCCAATTTAATGTTTTTACTTTCTAAACATATTACTACTACTAAAATACCACTCAAAATAAATTAAATGATTGTTGCCATTGCTTTATTCTGACGCAAACATTTTTGTGTTTTAGGGCTGCAACAATAACAGATAACTAATATTGATTAATCTCATTATTATTTTGATCTTTTTCAATTGTTTGGTCTATAAAATGTCAGAAAATAGTTTAAAATGTGCGTCTTATATAGATAATATGTTCAAATAGCTTTTTTCACAGATAAAACAATCCAAAAGCTAAAGATAGAAAGAATAAACCTGAAAAAAAATTATATTTGAGATTGTGAAATCAGTTATTTTTGGGCACTTTGGCTTAAAAAGTAACTTAAACAATAAGCCCATTATCTAAATTGTTACAGGTATATTTTCAGACAGTCAACTAATCGAGTAATTGACTAAATACTTCAACTCTAATCTGCTTTGATTCTGGAGTTGAAAAATTCACATTTGAAAAACATTTAAATCATATTTGATTATACATCTTCCATCTCAGCTGAATAACTGTCCCTCCATCCGGTTCTGTATAAGTCTTTTACATTTCATTCATTACTTTCAAAGTAAATAATGTCTTAAATGATCCATTCAGACCTACATATAAACATTACTATCACATCTCCACATTTGTAGATCTGTTACTTCCCTGTATTTGAGGAAAACAAAGCATAGCTTAGATGTGCATATAACATCATCCAGACTGCTTTGGATCAAAGAAAAAGAATCACAGTCCTCAACTTCTGAAGAATATTTGGAATAAATACTATTGTTGACACCCCTGTCTACACATTATTGAGTGCTTAAATCTGAAATCCTTTTCTTTGGGCTTGGCGCCTTTGTTCCAATTACGGGAAACGTTAATAATACCGCATCCAATTACTTTTTAGACAACAGTGTGCTTTCAACTCTGCGACAACAGTTTGTGAAGCTGAATTTTAAATCAACGTTTCTCCCTTCATTGTAGCTGGTGATTGATCGATATCCATTGTTCCTTTTACTGTATGTATCTACTGTATGTATGTATGCTCTAGATGTAGTCTTGTAAATGTTTCAGCTGAATTTCTGTGAGTTTTTATGTTTTTTTAGTTGTTTTTAATACTTCACAAATTGAACTATAAGGAGGGTGTTACAGTAGAGATATTTTGAATCCTCCCACTCTCTAACTGTATAAATCTGGAGCTGAATCCGAATGTTTAGCACATTTTCCTGTCCTGTCTTTTGAAACATGTGCCTCAGTTTAAATGCTGTATTTATCAAGGGTGAGGTTCGCAATTCATCCCGGGTTCATTGTTTTCATTATGCGTTATCTCACCGGTATTTCTTGAAACAAACACGCCTATTGATTCACAACGCTCGAGGCCCTGGATGGCCGAACCAGCGTGGAAATTAGATAAAAGACCGGAGACAACAAAGCAAACACCACAGTTGATGGCTTTTATTGTCATTCATGCCATTTGAATTGACTAAAAGCACCACAGTCCCACCACAGGAAGGACTAGTGCTATGTGTATTTTTGCTTTTCACTACAATTGTGGGCGACAGTGTGACATTTGGCTTTTTGGTATTTTCCTGCAGGATCTTTAGGCCGCATTTAACTGTAAAATATGTGCCTCCTCTCTGTCTGCAGAGGGCACCAGACCACAACACTCGGATGAAACTTGAAATCCAGACAGGCATGGAACAGTCACAGTGATAACTAAGACTCTCTCTTTTTGGGTTTCAAACATTGCCTGTTTGATGGAAATATATTTTGTTGAAAAACGTGAAAATAAGGGAAATGCAGGAAGGAAAAAGTAAAAATCAGGGTTTAAAGTGAGTTCAGTGGTCAGTTTAGAGCATATAGGACAAGATTTCAGCCTATTTCCAAATCAAATCTCATATATCAGGCTTGAATAACCCTCTGCATCGGGCTCAAATTCCTATTAATGCCAGTGCTGGGTCTCTGGAGGTCTGTCCACATGTTAGACGTGGTTTTAGTCATCCTTCTGCTTGCAAGTCTCCCTCTGGTTGTGTCTGTCTGAAACATGTCAGCCATACAGATGAATGGGAGTGACAATCTCTTGTCACTAATGAGGATCCCTGCAGTGGGATGGCACTCATGAGTAACAGCACTCCAAAAACTCATTTACCATAAGAACTTTGTCTCATTTTTGAGTTGATGAATTCATTTTGCTTCCCTTGTTGCCTTTCTTGTTTGTTTTTCCTTCCATTTGCTGCTGTCTCAATGGTTGACTGGGTTGATTTTGTCTTCCAGCTTATTATAAGTACTGCTGATTGATCGTTTTTAATAAGTGGTGTTTTACTGTCATGTAATCTTGAGTTATTCTTGAGTTTATTCTTTTTTTTTGTTTACATATTGTACATATTCCTAAATACGAATTATATTAATAATTCTGACAAACCATTTGTGACACACAGCACAATAAAGGTGAGGGTACACGAGTAAGATTTACTTTACTTTATTTCATTTATTTAGAACTTATGGCATTTTTCTAGATTGAACATCACAACGTTCTCTACAATAAAAGACAGAGGCATGACATAGAAAACACACACACAAGGGTTATGAATGAAAAAGAGATTAAAAAAATACATAAATTGGACTTTAATTTGATTAGGAGCCACAGTAAAGAAATCAAGATCAGAGTCATCTAAGATATTTTAAAGCAACCAGTCGAAAGCTTTGCAGCAGCATGCTTGCCAATCAGTCAATAAATCAATCAATCCAGCCACAGTTATCTAGATGGGACGGAACAAATAATTCTATTTCATTTCAGAAAAAATCATTTCTATCTCAGCTTAAGACAGAATGGTCCATGGTAAACGCTCTTTTCAGACTGAAAGAGAAACTGTCACCACATGCGGCCCTGACCCCTTCTTCCACCTCCGAGCCAATAAAGACAAAGAATATTTAACCACACGAACACGAGAACTGAGATTTGCTTTAATGCATGGCCGAGACAACAGAGTAGTCATCTTGCCAACAAGTGAACCGCACAGGCTCCACAATATGTGGTTGTCATTTGCTCAGCCGTTTGCAGGGATGGTCGGCGCGGTGGTGACTGTTCACAGGGCCGATCCCTGCAACAGTAGACCAAATGCTGCTGTGGAGACCATCTGCTGAGCGAGGAGCACAGAAACAGAAAGAGTCTCCGTCTGTCTCCAGAACCCTCCATCAACAGCACGTGTTCTCAAAACTATGATATCATCCCATTTTTAAATTATATGTTACTTGTTTGCTTGTGATTGAATGTGTTGGAAGGCTTTTGTGCCCACAGGCCTGAGAGTTGTGACCCTTTATAAAAGGTTTAATAGCTGTACCCAATTGCTTTATAAATGATAATTAAATAATTTTCTTATGTCTGTAGACCATCAGTATGCATCATTAATAATCAGCCTAACAATTTTGGGGGTTAGAGGGGTGGCTGATGTTTACCCACGTCCAGCATGAGACCATCTAAAGCAAAAAAGCAAAAGAAAATGTGTCTTTAACCACCTTGATTGCTGTAAAAACCTTTTATATTAATTTAGTGACACTTATAATTTGCTACCTTTCGGGTTACTAAAACATGAGACTCATGATGAAGAGTTAGCTGTAGTCTCGTGATCTCTCGCGATGCCGCACACCAAGTCTCGCACCTTATTGCTGAGCTAATCCGCCCCGAGGAAGCAGCCTGAGTTCAGCTGGTGGAGGAAGTGGACCGTTGTAAGCAGGAACAAGGTCAGCAAACTGTCTTTCTGCAGTTTAGGCTCATTTTAGGAGAAACTTGAAAACATCCGCCCACCTCGTGCTGCAGCGCGGAGTTTGCTGCACGTTGTTTTCGGTTTGATTTGAACGAGTTGCAAAAGTAAAACGTTAAAAAAAAAAAAAAGAAAAAAAAAACCCGCTGCTCCTTTGTAAGTTAACAGCCACCATGTCGCAGCAATTACTGGTGGTTTGCAAACCGAGAAAGCAGCCACGAAAGGAGGAAATTAACCCCTAGACATACCCTTAGGTTAGTTTGGATACGGATCAGATCTTGCACTATGCAGTCCAAAGGTCCTTCTCCTGCATGCACTGTGGGGTCAACCTGGTCACTGAGTTGTCAGAGCCTTTTTAAGTAAACACACTCCCCTGTCTGACTCTTAAAAGTATTGCACAGTCGAGCCAAAACTTAACCACACATCTCATATTTATGTAATTCATAAATGACTGCACGATTGAACATTAAATCTACTATTCCTTATACACCCACATCCTACCTACCTCATGTATATAAAGGAACCTCTACATAGTCATTCCAGCATCTTTGCACTACTGTCTTATACTCTTTGTCATAGTTTTTTACACCTATACTTTGTTCAGCTTCGTTGTTCTTGTCTCCCGTTTTGTCTGATTATGTGTAAGTACACGAGAGCAGTGGAAAGACCGAAGTCAAATTCCTTGTATCTGTTGACATACTGAGTTAAGAATATGCGTTCTTTCAGGTCGTTGGAAACCCTGAACACCAATCATGTCAGCGTTGAGTGGGAAGGTCCAGACCGTCCTGGGTCTGGTGGATCCAGACCAACTGGGCCGTACCATGACCCACGAGCACCTGACCATGACGTTCGAGTGCTGCTACTTCCCGCCTCCTCCCGGTGACGAGACTGTGGCGGAGAACCCGTTCCAGATGCAGCACATGCACTGGCTGAGACAAAACCCCTACAGCTGCCACGAGAACCTGCTGCTGCTGCAGGAGACCAGTGCTGTGCGGGACGAGCTGCAGGCCTACAGGAAGGCCGGCGGGGGCACGATAGTGGAGAACACCACCACGGGTATCGACCGGGACCTGCCCACCCTCAGGCAGCTGGCCAAGGACACCGGGGTCCACATCGTCGCAGGAGCAGGGTACTATGTGGACTGCACCCATACTGAGGCCACCAAGAGAATGAGTGTGGAGAAGGTGTGGCCCAGTCTGACAGGGGGGGGCAAAATCTGACGTGCAATTTTGTTAGAAAGTTCTAAACAATTTGAACTAAAGTGAAACCAGCATATGTGTGTCTGGAATGTCCCACAAGTACTGAATGTCTCAAGAACAACCTGCATCAGTTCATCATGCTGACAATTTCATTTATCACCCATTCTCTCAGCATCTCCTCTATATTTTTTGATTGATTAAAATTTGTGGCTGCTGTGACGGACTGAACATATAGATGTAATCTTCATGCATGTTTAGATATTCTCGAAAAAGATCAGAGAAGTGTTCCTTTATATGTCAGTAACTAGTCTTTAACAAACTCCTCATTTCCTGACCGTCAGCTGACCGACATCATCGTCAGCGAGGTGCTCCACGGTGGCGATGGCACAGACATCCGCTGCGGTGTCATCGGAGAGATCGGCACCGGCTGGCCCATAACGGAGAGCGAGACGAAGGTGCTGAGGGCCACAGCTCACGCCCAGGCCCAGCTCGGCTGCCCCGTCATCATCCACCCCGGGAGGAATCCTTCCGCCCCGGCTGAAGTCGTCCGGATTCTTCAGGAGGCTGGCGGTGACATCAGCAAAACTGTCATGTCACACCTGGACAGGTGAGAAATCCCTGAAAACAGTTTAGGGATCATAGATTTTTTTTTTGACACTTGATCAGCCTTTCCAATATCAGTGCCCGTTAGTTACAATCAAATTTAACGCCTCTAAACCTCACTACTTCCTGACATTTTTTGTCCAAATGTGTAAAAAATTACCATTCATTAATTTCACAATCTCCCACGTGAATATCTCCAGCTCTGAAAGCAGTGGAGGAACAACAGTCCTCTTCCTGTTAGGTGTCATAAAATGATTCCAGTAGGAAATCAGACCCGATGGCACACAATGTGAAATGCACTGTCGCAGATTCTCCACAAAGATCATTTTATTGTTGACTGTAATTATAGCAATGTTTCACAGTGATCGTGTTATGAGGTATTAACGGTGAATAATTCTAAAGTCACTCTAATGGCTACAACGATAAGCATAATTTGAATGGACATAAAATCTGTGTGGAAATCAATTTAAATCTTTTGATCTGCTTTTTGAAGAAAAAATAGGTTTTCTGGGTATAAAGATAGGTGAAAACTGAAAAGATTAACCTCATTTGTAGAGTAGTTTCACAAGTCAAATATTTATGGGTGAAAAACGAGTGCAAAGGTTTATGATATATATTCAGTTTGAGACTGAAATATGATTTTTGACTGAAACTTTTTGATTTCCAATGTCAGTTCACGTGCTATTTTTACCTTCACCATTCAAAACATGTTGTTAAATCAGATAAACATCATTCCACAGTTGATCCCAATATTTTTTTACATCTGCTTCAAGACAAATTAGTTGAATCGCTGCTATGTTAATCGCCGGCATTTTCCATTCTTAGGAAAGTTACAGAAATTCCATTGAATTTTACCCCTAATAAAAACAAGCTGGGATGAACATCCTCTTTTAAAGCGTGTTTCATCTTCATCTCATTAACTTTCTGTCCTTTTTCCTGCAGGACTATATTTGATGATGGTGAGCTGCTTGAGTATGCGAAGCTGGGCAGTTATCTGGAGTATGATCTGTTTGGAACCGAGATGCTGAACTACCCGTACAACCTGGACGTGGACATGCCCAGTGACAGTCAGAGGGTGAAGGCGTGAGTAACACTGCTCAGGGTTAAATTTGTCTTTTCAGAGTGATTTTAGTCATTAGACGTGCCGAGATGTGTCCACTATATATATATATATATATATATATATATGTATTGGACACATCATATGCACACTGAATATATTCATTCATCATGCACGTGTAGCCCACGTCAGTTGCGTATATCAATTAGAGCAAAATGCTGCTTTTGTGTTTTACTCCCCGTGGAGGGAAGAGCATGTCCTCCAGTTTATTCACAGACACTGTGAGACACTAATCTCCCACTACAGCGGAGGTGAGGAGTGTGTGTCAGCAGCAGGAGTGATGAATGAGTGATGCTGCTCCCAGTAGTCACACACTGGCAAGATGTTTGCCCGCATATACAAAAAGACATGTTTGAACAGCACATTGGCAGATCGGCAACTACAGTATGTTCTTTAACTAAAACCGTCAGTTGTGTTGCGTTGAGGACACCTTGTTTTTTTTTCACATCTCTTTGTTCATGCTCAGCTTGGCGCTCCTTGTGAAGGAGGGCTATGAGGACAACATAGTGATCGCCCACGACATCCACACCAAGAACCGTCTCACCAAGTATGGCGGCCACGGCTACTCTCACATCCTGAAGAACATTGTGCCGAAGATGCTGATTAGAGGCATCTCACAGCACCAGGTGGACAAGATCCTCATCGACAACCCGAAACGCTGGCTGACCTTCAAATAAAGCAAAAAAAAAAAGAGAACCAAGGAAGCCGTTTTGGTGTAGCGGTTATTTTATCTTCAGATGATGACTAAACACCCCACAATGAATACTTTGAGATCTTTGCAATAATCACAGTCCAGACTCATTTATCAGCGTGCTTTTGGACCCTTAAATCACTGAGCTTACAGAGTTTGTGCATGTTCTTAATTTTCCGCATAGCAAAATGTTTTATAACTTCATAATTCCAGTGGAAAATAATTACACACTTTTGTTTCATCCAGCTGAAAGAGTTTTTATACAGGCCCTCATTAACTGAAAGTTGATTTTATATTTTTGATTATTGAACATTGACTTTGTAAGCAGACTGTATGAGGGAGCCTTGCAGGATCACAGTGCCTCTAACAAGCAGCCTTGATTTATTCGCTTTTCATTGTCACAAACAAAAAAATAGCTTTGTCTTGGTTGCAAAAATGTGAACGCAATCTAAGACTAACATTTTCCTGTAGAGGCATTATCTACAGAGGTGCTTTCAAATATGGTGCTAATTGATTTCTCAGTTTCAACGTCACATTTGCTTTCTTTGTATTTTTAAGCGGCATTTCTGCAAACACGCTTCACAGAAGGGAAATAATGAGCGTGTTAGTAATCAGTATGCTGCTCTGCTCTCGACACAATGCGGCTGTGTTAGATGAGTTGTCCTGTTGCCCCTCAGTGGGTGTCTGGGTGCCTATGGGAGGCCCAGATGAAGGACATGTTCTCCTCTCATCTGGGAACAGGTGGCCTCACAGGGTGACTTCACCACATGATCAATGGCATGATCGCCACAGCTGACTGTGTGCCGTTGAACAACTCTATAACTTTGAATAATCTTGAGAGAGGATTAGAAAAGTGAGCCAAAGGATTTCATTTTACATTATATTTTACACATTAGCTGACAGTATGGATCTGGAGGGGCTTGACAATCAGCAGGCGGATAGTACAGTGTCAGACTCAAGGAAATATTTCTGTCAGTGTGACTGTCCAGTTTGGTGATGGCGACTGACCATCGGCTCATCGTGTTGCCCCAACCAGCTGTCATATTTGAGACAAGAAGAGTGAGTTACAATAATCATTGTGTGACAGTGCTTCAATATGAACATTAGTAAGGCCCTTTACAGATTTAAGTTTCTCTTTTAAGTGTTGAAATGGCATTTGTATTGTCATGCATCACTACGGCTTTTACATTTTCACTCAAAATGCAACTACTATCAAATATTTTTGAAAAATAAAGCACAGGTATGGACTAACAACACTGTGAACAGAGTGGTGATTACGCGAGCATCATTTTAGCATCTATATGAGTGCTATAAGTCAGTACATTGAACTTTCAGTCTACTCTCACTCAGTATGTGTTACCATAGCAGCTACAGTATGTTTGACATATCAGCAAACATCATTTTGAAAGCTAAACAGGTAATTCAGGGTGCAATATCGACACTAACCAATCTGACAGGAGTATATGTAAATGCTGTACACTTTAAAATTATTATTCTGTAATTACACTGTAAGCTCTTCGCTATTGCAAAGTACAGTTCTTTTTTTTTTTTTTTCCCGCATGACGTCCTCCACATTTCGGGACTCTTGGAATATGGAGATGGTGAGCTCTGTCTCTAATAATCCAACTGACACTGAGTTGAGCATGAGCAGTGAAGCAAGCTATATGCAGAATAGATATTCTCCCCCTCGGCAGATCCTGTCCGTGTTTCAATCAGCGTACAGCATGAAGCCGGAGAAGGTGCTGTACTTGTTGTTGTTGCCCCCGTGCGCCTTCCCGCCGTCCAGCTTGATGTAAATCTCGTCCCCGGGCTCGAGGTGTAGGACAGCACTGTTGCTGGCGTAGTCGTAGTTCTGGTCGGCGTCTTGGGCGATGGCACTGGCTCTCACCTGGAAGGCAAATTAGACATTTCTGCTGATGAAGCGTGCCTTTCATTTTGAAATCAGAACCACAGACAGCTCCGTGCCTGAAGACACCTGTCATTTTCGTTGCAAAACTTAAAACACCTCAGATAACTTTGAGATTGTCCGGGAAATGCATGTTCAGACTGTCTTTCCAGGTGCAACCGTGCGTAAAACGTGCGTAAAAATGTGTTCCTCAAAGGATGTGTTTGTACTGTGTATTTTTAACAAAGACTAAAGCGTAAAGCTATAGGACATTAAAAGATTGTCATACAGCACATCAAGAAGCGTCCTACCTGGTTGTTTTTACAGAGATCAGCCCACATGCTGGTTCCATCTCCGCCCCGCATCAGCACATGGTAAACAAAGAAGTAAATCCCCGGTATTGAGCAGGTGAATTTCCCTGTGGATGGGTCATAGTGGTTGCCAAGATTTGTGACAACGTCGTCGAATTTCAACACTTCATATCCCTCATGCTGCTTCTTCAGTCCTGCATAAAACGCAATCTTTGGGACTGTGTTGTAGGTGGCGGCGCTGATGGCACCGGTGGGCCCATTTGCTCCGGGTGCACCAGGTGGACCCGGTGGGCCTGGTGCCCCCCTCTCTCCTGGCGGACCAGCAGGTCCAGGTGGCCCGGGGTCGCCAACCGGACCCCTCGGACCCATCCTCCCGACGCGTCCCGGCTCTCCTTGAGGACCCTGGATGAACGTTGGGAGCGACTGAACCAGACGGTTGTCTTTGATCGGGTTGGTTGCTTTGGCCGTAGCCGTGGCCGCGGTCCCGTGGGAGTCGCACACCATCTGACAGGATCCGAGCATCTCATAGCGCGCAGGACTCCCGGCGGTGTTCACCACGACCGGGATCAGAACCACCAACACCAGCACCAGCGCGACGCCACAAACACCAGTTGCGATCATCTGCGCTCTGCGGAATCGCTGTGTTCTCCGGAGTGGATGGTCTTCCAGCCTGCTTGTGGGCGATATTTTTGCAGAGGGAAGAATTTTACCCGCTCAAGAAATATAATGCAACTTTGGGAGAAAAAATAGTCCTTTAAATGTTTATGCGCAAAAGTAACCATCCACAACTTTTACGCGCTGCAGCATCCGTTCAACTGATTCATCTCTACTTTCTCATTGCATGAAACAACAACAGCAAAATACTTTCCGAGAGAGCAGAGTCTGTCTTATGTGAAGCACAAAGTCAGCTGCACAAGTTTCTGCTCACCACGGTGCCACAGGAGAGAATGGGCTAGAAAGTAACTGTTACCCGCTCCTGTGTTTGGAGACTGATGGGAGGGGTGGAGGTGATGGATGGGATAGAACCCATGCATTTCTTCAATCAAAAGAGAGAAAGTGAAAAACATACAAACACTGATGCAACTCCAAACCCCTGAAACGTGACTCTTTTATCTAATACACTTGTTTCTTGAGTCTGGGAACTTGTTTTCATAATTTCAGTATGCAATTTCAGGTCACAGCATGCATTACTTTTTGTATTAGTAGCGGTAACGTTACATCCCACAACACGTTGCTAGAAGTTATCCAAACAGCTCTAAAGGTCTTGAGCATAATTAGGCCCATTAAAGACAGAAAGCCTTACTCCTTTGGCACCTGGTCACACCTCAGTGGCTCTCTGAGTCCAATTTATCATTTGGAGAAAATCTATAGAGCCACTGGAAGGAAGGAGGGAGTCACTAAGAGCTGGCAGTGAGGGATGACTTCACACAAATATACTGATGAAATGACTGAATACTGAGGCATTTAGAAGGAAAATAGGGTGAGATCACTTAATGAATTACTAATGGGAATTCAACATTTGCCGCTGTAAGTTCAAAATCGAAACGGTTGGTTGTAATATTGCAATAATAACCTAAATAAGTTACAGTTTGAAAAAAAAATGCAACACAATTTTCACCTCTTCATAAAATAATCCAAACAGTCCATATTGGTTTCTAAGATTTAAAACTAAATGTCCTGTCCAGATAAAACTTATATAAGGTTTGAGTGATGAAGGACTAATTCTTGGTGAAGAGGGCAGATGATGATGGTGTGCTCATGAATGCAGAGGCTGTCACTCCGCATAGATGGCACCTCACTGCCAGGTGGAGAGATAGATGAACAGGAAGGGAAAACACAGATAGCCTTGTTTGTTTGTTTGGGGGGGGGGGGGGGGTTTGATTGCAGCCTCAATAATGAGATTCTATGGAAGTCACAAATGCAACAGTGTTTGTTGAATCATGATATCAAAAAGGGCCTAATAGAACTAAAGATATACTTAAAACGGCAGTAAAATGAACAATGAACAAGCAAGCTGTATTGCAGATGTCTGCTTAGAAAGAAGACGTGAAATCGAGCTGCTTCTTCGCCTAATCAATTAAGAGAAAACAAATGTCATTATATTAATCAAGTGATGCATTTAAAGTCAATTCTGTTGCTCACTTTGAGTACACACGATGGCCTGTATATGATCCACCGTATAAAAGCGAAAGGACAGACAGCCTTCGATGCTCACAGTGATGTAAATGTTGAATGATTTTGAGTGATATGAAATTATGCTACGGCCTTTTGAAGGTACACCAAATATTGCCATGAATGGATTTGGATTGACTCTTGACCATTTCCATGGTCTAGATATTATCTAGAGATGCATGAGCCAGAACATATGGCCCATTGTTGCTGGTGAGTGCTGACATCAGAAGAGGGCCCTTGCTCTTTTTTCTTTAGTAAAATAAGAGACATTGAGCCACTTTAATCTAGTAATCACATGCAAATACATGAGTAGTGAATGTGATGGCAAGACTGACCCAAATGGTATCAAGGATAATGGTATCAAGGATAGTCAAGTTAAGGCCTTGCTGCAATGGTTTGATCCCCAGCTCCTATGGGTAAGCATGTTGAAGTGTCCTTGGGTAAGACACTTAACCCCAACTTGCTCCTGAAGCAGCTTCAGTGTGTGAATGTGTGTGAAAGAATAGTCTCTTCCAACTTAGATTCCTCCTGTATGAATGATGTGTGAATGGGTGAATGAGGATGTCCTGTAAAAGCTACTACTACTTTGAGTAGTTGAAATGACTAGAAAGGCGCTATACAAATACAGACCATTTGCCATTTTACCATAACCTTGAGATATGAGCTGCTGTAATCAGTTCTTATATATTGACAATGTAACATGTAATGTGAAAGCTCATTTGTAGTGATGAACACACTGCAGTTCTCTCAGGTCAGCAGTTTTTAGCATTTTTTTTTACGATGGGCCAATGGGTCAAAATACAACATTTAAGAAAACACAAGAACAATTTGCTTTCTGTGTGACCAAATATTGTGTTGGATCCAAACTGACCCAATAAAACACTGAAGTCACACAATAACACAAAAAAACGAACGGATCAAGGCAGCAGTGAACCAGCAACTCATGTGTTCTTCAAGGTAAAATTACAGTTTTTGTCAATGGAGTCTGGAGCTTTGAAGAGGCTCTTTCTGGATAAAAGGATCTTCTCTGTAAGGATCTTCTCTGTAATGTCAGACGCTTTGAATAACAATCTGAGCCTGTCAAAAACCAGCACTTTTAGTGGACGTACTTTGATCTGGCGTGTTGCCCCAAAAAAATTCTGTTGCAGCCATTACAACATATTTTTCAAGCACCGGCTAATGCAATCAAAACTTTTTGTACCTACCAGTCGTTTTGAACATAAAATATGTAAAAACAGGTCACAGGTTTAAAGAGTTATGCGCAGAGGGTCATCAGCTACCTGACAGCAAAACAACCAATTACAGCAGTGTAGAGTTTAGAGCGTCCGACCCAACTGAACACATCCACTGAAAAACCTCTGAATTGACTTTGGTTCTGTCTAATCACAAACAAGAACGGTTTTCGTGATCTGAAATGTCATTGTGTTTTGTGGAATGTTTTGTTTTCTGAAATGCTGTGTTTTGAACTTAAGGGGCCACTGTACCTTTTTTCTTTACTTTAACTAGTGAACAGAGCAAAACATTTACTATGTAAGGAGCAAGGCATTTCCCTCAGGAGTTGGTAGAGACCAAAACAGAGCTAAAAGGAGGACAAATATTAGACTTACATTCATGTGGTGACCAGAGATACGACTCCAAATGAATGGTGATGATGCTCTTTGTATCTGCTGACATGTTAACATGTTTGCCATATTAATTGCATAAGTTGATAATACTGTATGTCAAGATTGCCGAAGTTGCAGAGTTGCCGAAAATTACTTCATGCAAGTTTAGTTTTTTTTTTTTTTAAGTTTTGAGCAGACAACATGGTGAAAGAACAATATATTTAATCTTTGGAGAACAAAATCCCCGTTCAACTTTTATCCCATTGTAAAGACGCAATTAATTTGATCCCAGTTAATATTTGTCACTAGAAGCAAAAAGATTTTTAGACACTGGTGGCATGGCTGTGTGGATGACAATGTCCGTCCGTCGATCCAGCACTTTGGTCCAGACTGAAACATCTCAACAATTAGTGGATGAGCTGACATCATCATTATGTTTGTTTAACCCTTAACTCATCTTTGCCATATCTGTTTGTCCAAGATTTTGTTTATTATTATTATATCGGCTGTATTATGCGTTAAATGCTAACATGCTAGGATAAGATGGTGAACTTGGTAAACATCACACCAGCAGATTCACAGAGCTGTTAGCTTTCAGGATATTAACCCCAAATTTATGAACATAAAATGAAGGGTCATTCAGAGCACAGAACATGTAGAGCTTTAAAGCACATGTAAACACACAAGAATTTGGATTTTAATTGATGCTTTTTGAAGTTTTGCAACAAATTGCAAAGATTGCAATAGTCAGCAGTAATAGATGCCAATAATCGTGACAGGAATTGAAGAGGAATTTTACTTTTAATTATTTCTATTAGTATTGTTAATAGTTGTGTTGAGGTATTTTATTTTTCTCCTAGTATTTCCTGGTTTCATTTAGTTTTAGTTTGTTAGAGTACTTTGGGAGGGCAACGCATGTGAGCTAAAATACATTATCATTTCTAAAAGATCACACATTTTTTGTGGGATGGGTGCAAAGTGAGAAATAGAATAGTATATAATAGAATAGTATATAAAGACACACATGCACACTCACACGAACACAGTGGGACATACTGTGGCAGCTATGAGTCAGTGAGCACTTGTTAGTGGTCAGGCTCTTTCCCTCCAGTTGGCACGAGCCTCCAGTGACTCAGGGAAACTTGTCGACCAGGAGCCAGAGTGAACAGCAGTGTCAAAATCCACCAAAAGCTGTGGGAAGAAGACACAACTTGTATTTGGAAAGCTTTTCATCGAATCACACTGACTGAATCAGAGTGTACATATTTTATCTCTGTTTTTAACCAAAAGAAAAACAACCACACATGTCCAAAGGTGACTTTCATCACTCTTTTCCAGCACAAGATCTTAGCTACTCAGCTCACCTCCGCTGATGTATTGAAAGATTCCTCTGGTGGTGAGGAGCGCTGACAGGTTGTTTTGAGTCTCGACTTTGGAGTTCATTTACAACCAGTCGGGCAGGAGTCCTCGGGGAGCCTGATGATTTTTGACATCCGGACAAGCAGATGTTCAGAGGACATGAATAAAACATACAGCCCATCTGACCACAGACCGGCGTTCCGAGTGTCTAATGAAATATGAGGCGTGCTTTCAATTCACAAAAAAAAAAAAAAAAAAATCCCTTTGTCAGATAACTGAGATGCTACATGAAATATGTATGACATTTATGTAGCCTGACCTGGGTGGCTAAGCAGGGTTCAATTGTGGTTATGACAATCAAAGCTGAGACAGGTTTGTCTGAGAATTTATGTGGTGAATGGGAGGGAAACTGAATGGACCTCTCATTACCAGCCAGGAATATAAACTGAAATATTATGTGACCATTGACACCCTGCGAGCCAGGCAGAGATAAGATGCATGTCCCTCAGTACTTTTCACACCTCCTGCTCTTTCAGAATAGGAGTGTTTATCTCCCTTTTCCACAGTAAAGCAGCCAGTGAAAAGGCTGGGCACAACAGTTCAGCTCAGCGGGGGGGGGGGGGGGATAACAGCATGCGTTACCACCACCACCCACTCAAAGCTGGTCTTGTACTGTATTTAAGATAGAGAAGCAATCACAGTCATGTGGGGTGGGACTTTAGTTTCATACTGGAGAAACAGGGCTTTTCATTCAAATGAAACACAAGGTGTGATTGATTTTTTTTTCATTATTTGCTTCCAGCTGACAGCTGATTTGTGTGCATGTCCTTGTGTCGCCGCTGTTCTTTTCCTTCTTGGTTAACAGTGTGGGAGGGAGCATTCACACTGTACCCTGTTCTTGTGTGGATTTCTGAAAGAATACGCCTGATTCAGATTTTTTTAAAGCAAGCGCTCAAAATACGTTTACAGTTAATGGTTTTCACTCACCAGAAAAATAAGATGAGTAAATATTCACATACAGCTAAGGGATTATTCAAAGAGAGATCTGGCCAACAGGGCAGCATAAAAACATTGTTACAAGAAGAATTACAAACATAAACAGTTCGTGCATGCTCTTAGCCGCTTCTACCTTATACGCTCCAAAAAGTCCTTCTATTGGACGTTCAAGTCATTTTTGTCTAAAATGTCTGAAACACCAAATTCTAATTATCTTAAACCAACATGTTTCAAGATAAACTCATTTTCTGGTGATGACTTACACTGTTTTAACAGGGTAAAATTATCTCTTGGAGCCGGCAGATTTTTTTGGGTTGTTTTGAGGATTCAATTGCAGACAGCATGGAGTTGATAACATTTTTTGCAGTACATGAATCTCGGGCATCTATTATATTGTTGGTTTTCTGGTAAAGCTACTAGACCATATCATTGTTTTCATTTCTCTTCCATTTGTACCTGCATCAAGTGACCATATCATGTTTAAATACAGTAATACAAGTCAGGTCGCCATTAATTAGGCTTTATCTTAAATGCGCGACCTCACACAAAAACACAAAAACATCTACAATTCTCTCATTTCTGTGAGCTATAGTTTTCTTATCAGTGTGTATAACCACAGCACTGTTTCATGGTACTAATTCAATCAAAATACCATGTTTTCTTCTCCTCTCCATCATCCTGTCCTCCAAGTAGGAGCTCAAAGCCAAAGCCAGAGCCTGTATGTGTCATCACTCTCCTACAGTCTGTTAATAAGACGTTGAATCATGAGCTGCGTCCTGTGAGAAGCTCAGAAACAATATAGATGGTCATACAAATGATCTGGTACAAGTAGATGAGGTTAGATTGACATTTAATGGCTTGATAATCCTTTTATTTCATTAAACAAAAATCTGAGATGTGGGCAGTGATTCGGAGATCACCAGCTAGGCAATAGATTTTAAGCTCTGATTCTCACATGGAATTTAAACAACTGATAATATTTTCAAACTGATAATCACATGTGCTGACATTGAAAATATGTTTGAAATCCTCTGCAGCTCATCAGACTATTATGTCGAACTAAAACCCTCCATAGCACAAGTCCAATGCGGGAAACTGGGACACACTCAACCTTGAAAATTAAAAATAAACTTCACACGCACATTATCTAAAGTACTGATGGATACCTTGTAATTTACAATGGTGACCTGTAACTGAGTTCATTTACTCAAATGCTACATTTGATTACAATTTTGAGGTACACCTGGTGTTTACATTTTATGCTTCTTTATACATTTATTCCTTTAGAGAAAACTCATTTACTTTTCACTCCACTGCATTGATTTGACAGCTTTAGTTACTATATTTTTCATTTACTAAACTATCAAGCATTGTATAAAGTCGTTAAAATTTGTTCCACCTTGATGTACTACAGCATTAAAAAACTGCCTACGTCTGAACATTAATAACATTATAATTCTAACACTGAATTGGTTCGTTCACTTTAATGAGCAATCAATTACTTTATACAGTGTTTTAGACTGTTGTGCCACCACTTTTACTTAAGTGAAGGAACTAAACAGTTCTACCAGTGCTGGTTTAGGAAGAAATCTGAGACAATCTGAGAAATCTGATTCATCTTTCTGATAAATCATATTGCATTTAAAGAGTCAGTGTCACAATTTATATATATATATATCATACATGCTTTAAATTTGCTCTTTTATGGCTAAATATTTGATTAAAACACTATGGATGTTTAGTAGTGCAGTAAGTGTCTCTGAGGAAACACTCGCCCCTACATTCCAGGAGGGTTTTGATTGCTCACAATAAAACTTTATATATTGCAGCCTAGAATAAAGGATTATAACAAAACCAAATCCCATGCAACAAAAAATAAGTAGATTGATTTTCATCGAGATGTCAATCGATGCACCGTTTCGCTGATGGCATCAGAGGGTGGAGTGTCACATTTTCTCCGATGAGATTGAGCGGCAGCAAGAGGCTTAGTGGCAAATACAATCGAGGAGTGTAAACATACCGAGGGCCGCAAGAGGCCGATCAATGCCTCCAGTCTGGGATTGATTAATTACCTCAAGAAAGAGACTGAGGTGTGAGGGCACCGGAGAAACCTGATCAGAACAAGATTTATCACCCAATCTCTGTATCATCACTCCCTCCCTCTCACGTTTTCTTCTTTTTTTTTTTAAATCTGCCCTTCTCCGTTTACTGACTTAAGAGTGTCATGTGAAAGCGTGAGTGACCTCTTAACATGTTGCAGAGGTTGAAAAAGTAAATGAACTAATGGTAACCTTATCCTACATTTTAGAAGGACAAAGGCTGCAAATATGAAATAAAACCCCCCACTGGTTTATCAACTTGTACATCGTATAAAACCCCATACAGTAGCCTACTCAACTCCTTGAATGAGGGAATAAGCATTAAATAAGTGACATAAAATGAATCCAGTCCTGCTTTCTGGTTGTTTGTATGGGAGGAATAGCAGTTTCCAAGGTCAAGCATGAAATTTTACATTTAATTTCAGAGGTGCAACCTTCTCTCTCTCATCAAAATATAGGCTATAATTTTTTCTGTTGAATAAAGTCATAAAATAATAGAATAAACGAATAGTTCAACACTTTGGCAAATCCATTTAGAGAGAGTTACATGAGAAGAAAGATAAAAAAAACATTCTCATATCTACTAAAACCTAATGGCCTTGCTAGCCTGGCTCATTCTGAAGGTAACGAAATCAGTAAATCAATCTGGACTCACCTGATTTACTTTTGTGTTTGAAGTTTATCCTTATTCTTTTGGAGCTGTGTGTAACAAAAAGCAATTTCCCCCTGGGAATTCCCTTCAGACCTGATTTTTTTCTGCTGAGCAAAAACATTTTTATCCAGTTGCTTTTTACTCCTCTCCAATATAGAAATGCAGGGAAAAAAAGACATTTTTGCTAAGTCAATTTTTTATTAGTATTTTTACATGTCCATTACAATGGACACCATGACTGAGTGGACGTGAAATGTCATAAAAACTTAAGAGAAAAAGGATATGTTTTTGACATTTAGAAGTGGATGTCTGCATGTGTCTGCATGTATGTCTGTGTGTATGTCTGTGTGCAGGTCTGGACATGAACAATTTGAACAACCTGTGTCTGATTTTGGGAAACATAAAATCAAGACATCAGTTCTGATGTCTTTGTCAGTAACATTTTATGAATGCATACTTTTTAACATAGTAGGCTGCATGTAGAAATTGATCACACAAAGAATTGGAACATACATCAGCTTGTGGATACCTTTATCTAGTCACTCATTTCGGATGAGTGGCCTTGAAGCTGTTTCTGTGTGGCACAAAGCACAGGTGGATATTGCTTTTCTCACAAAAGACGTGTTTTTCCCATGCAGTGGGGCCTCTTGCATGTGGTGGCCTCCCTCTTATCGTCATAATTTGGCATGTGGTCAACCATGTCTAACTGCACTTCAGGTAGGGGCCTTACATCCTGAATGTGTGGTCTGTGGTGGACATGCTGGGTCTTCCATGTTTTGCTGCCACTGGTTTGTGGACCCTCACTAGACACTGGGCCACATTCATATTGAGGTGGAGGAGATCGAGAGTGTCTTTGGCCTTTATTTTGGCACTCTTGGCATCCAGCCTATACTCCAACCAACTGTTGACCACAGCGGGTTCAAAAGCATATGTGATCATTCGGTACGGTACAGACTGACAAGTTGATCGAGCAGGTCAACACCACCCATTGCTTCATTGTACAACTTGACCACCCCTGGACGGGTCACATTCAAAAATTTGGCCTGCTTTTTGTCCCACCGTTGGACTTCAATATATATAAATATATAAACTATAAATAAACTGTCAAAGTTTAGCTATGAAATGCTCACAGATATTCCATGACTTTGCATAGTGACACTAAATAATGTGACACTGACACTGTTGGCTAACATCACCCAACTCCTGATGTCCATTGGAATGGACACTGAACTTTAAAAAAATCCTGTACTTTGCAGTTATGAAATATATTCAGAATAACATAAGATATCATCACTTTGAATTGTTTGGATTATGCTGAGTGCAAATTGATTAGGCTACAATCATCATAAATGCATATTTATAAGCAAAAAAAGGTGCTTACTCCTCATCCTGTCAAGCTTCAGAGCCATGCTTGTCTTGTCTGATGTCTGCAGCTCTCTCAGATCAAATTACCAGTCATAACTTCATTGTGACTGGATAATCAGGAACCAATCAGCAAGAAAGCACTATTCAAATGACGAAATCTCAGATATTTATGGTCTAGACCCATAAATATGTCATGTCCATTCCAGTGGACGCAGGGTCTGAAGTAAAGGAATTCTGATTCTGATTCTGATTCTGATAATATTGACTGTGATGCTCGCTGATTAACACACTTTATTTTGTTTAATTTGTCCAAAAACCGAATCATGACGACGACGACTCACCACTTTAGGGCAGAGTTAAGTGCCAGACAACTTCTGGGACTGGGACTATTTCCAGCAATATATCTGGAACCGATAACTTCCTGGATTATCTGCTAGTTGCCGGGAAACTGAGGGCCAAGAAATAGTCTAGCAAATAACCCCCTAAAATGTGTTGTTGAATATTCATATTTGTATAGGTTTAAAAAATAGATATAACATTAGAAATAGATATAACGTTAATTTGTGAGCTTTACAGGTGCTGGTGGGCAGATTGTATTACCTTTGGACAGAACCAGACAAGCTGCCTGTTTCCAGTATTTATGCTAAGCTAAGCTAAGCTAAATGGCCTCTGGTGGTTTAGCCCTTTATTAATGACATCAGTCGTTTCATTTAACAAAATCTATGAAACGCACATAAGATTGCTGCTTTAAAATTCTGCCGGTGGATGTTTCTCTTAAGCAATTTGACAATACTACCAATTGTCTGGCTCCCATTTCCTCTTCACCTAATGTTGTTTTGAGTTTATGCTTCTTTCCTTTCAAACAGGAAAGACTCCAGCTGATGTGATAAGGAAATTTCTTATATGAAAATCAAGCTCACATTCAGAAACAACAAATGACACATGACAAAGGAAGCCAAAGACTCTTCCTTTGCTCAGACCTGCAATTACACAACAACTAACTACAAATCATTGTCACCACCTGTTGTACCTTCAAAAAAAAACAATGCAGCTGTTGATTGGAGATGCTGATGCTGATTTGGTTGCAGTGTAATTTTAACATGCAGGACACAGACAGAAACAGACCTGGACAATTTTGCATTTCTGAATACTTTTTTGTAGACATCCTTGTTGCTAAATTGGAGATGGTGGTCTCACAGAACAATACCTGCAAGTGCTTAATGATTTAGAAAATCACAGAAATATCTAGCCCGACATCACTCTGTATACATCCTATTGACATGACAAACGCTCTAATGCATTCAAGCAACAAAAAAACAACAACACAAAAACAACAAACCAAACAAAAAAACGCAATTACGTCAAGAAAAAACTATTTCCTTAGGCTTCTAGATTCAGAAGTGGACCCCCCACATATTAACTAGCTAGCTTTCAAAGTAAAAAGAACCTCCAGCTGTGTGGCTGATCGAAGAGGTTTACCTTCTGCATTAGCCATTCAGAATTGAATTGGGTTTTAGCAACCAAAAATAGTTCCACATGGTGAATGTTTTAATTTAAGGCGATTTAATTATGTTTAGTCTCAGTATGTTAAAACGTCATTACTTTTTTTCATATGTAGGCCAGATGACTAGAGGATATGTGTTTGTGAATGGGGAATGCTTGTTGTGTTGAATCGGTTTTACTGTCTGCAATTTTACTGTTTTGGTTCAGTCTCATGGTTCTCTCCAGTGTAATTCCCTGACATGGCAGGCTGCTGCTTTCAGTAAAAAAAAAAAAAAAAAAGTTCTAAAATCCAACCTTCACAGAGCAGACATATATTAACATCTCACTGTGTGAGCGAGTGGAGCCTTTAGCTGCTAAAGAGCCAGATATTTCCCTTCAGACTGAGACCAAAACATACCTTCATCAGGTGGCCATGAAACATGATTCCAAGTGAATGATAACTTTAGAGCTGACAAAGTTGTTGTGCTGCTCTCAAGTGGCCAAAAGAAGAAAAAAACTTTTTGGTGCTGGTCAGAAATCTTTTAGGGCAACCGTTACACACAATTACTGCTCACTATGTTCATCATATAAGTTAAAATCTCAGTTTTTGTATCAATTAATCCTCATACATATAATACTTGAATATCAAATTGAATGTAGTTATCCTTTTTAATGAAAGTGAAAAGCACTTATTAAAAGCTAACACATCAAATACCTGTGGCGCGAGTCTTTTGTGACATTTCCTGTGAAATCACCTTTCATTTCCATGCTAAATGTCACCCGAGGTTAAGGCTCGCACCAGCTGAAAGACTCATATGGTCATCACTCTCCAAACATGCAGAGTAATGAACACAACATGCATGTCAGTTTACAAGCAGTAAGCTGTAAACTCTGTATGCAGTTCCGGTCAATCATATGAATCACCTCATATCAGACTGTACACAGTGAGTAAAGGCCGGTCATTGTCATAAACAGGACAGCCACATGACAGCGCCGCTGTCTGATGCACGACTGTCCCTCAGCCGCCCTACATCCTCACCCGAACTAATGATGACCTTTGATTCCCAAAAGATGTCAGGAGATGAGAGAAGAAACGCAAACGCACCCAATTACTTCAGGGTGAAGAGGACTGGAACGTGTGAGCACGTCATGCTGCTGGAGTGAATGGTGAGGAGCTCCAGGAAAGACAGAGCTCAGTATAATTAGGATTCAAGAGCCCATTGTCAAAGATAATTAAAGCTGACAGCCACTGTGGAGTGGAGAGGAAGAGAGCAAAAAAACACCTTCAAACTACATGCTTCACTTTAACACACTTTCTAGGTAGTCTTCCAACCTCTACACCTCACTCACACACACACACACACACACACACACGCACACACGCGTAACCTGCAGTAGCATCCATCATCCCAGCTTGATCGGAAACTGCATACTAGGCAATAAAATAGTTGACAGATTAATAGCGACAATGAAGGCAGTGGTGTAGTCTTTTGAGCCTGAAATCAAGCTGAACAACATCATTATTTGAGGTGACAGTTTCAGCAGTGTGCAGACAGCTGGCCATCCCACAGATGGGTGTGAAGTCTGAGGAGCAGCATCACTCCTCTTTAATGAGAATTAAACCTTGAATTGGTTAAAGCACCTTTGACTGCCGGATCCCTCTTTTGCAAACAGGCTTGTAAAAATATCCATATTTTCATCTGTAAACTGGTTTAATTGCACCGTGCCTACCAGTGGCTACGTTTTACTGATCAGCATCCACTCACATCACAAGTGGCATTACATGATAATGGGGCATTCAATTTCCCTTAAGTTTCCATTATTTTTTATTCAGTCAGTTGGTGTAAAGCTGCACTGATCAATATTAAGATATCAACAGTGGATCAAATGACTCCGAGCAGTGTGAAAGATGCTGCGTTCACTGACAAACCCACAGAGAATCATCACGGTTTCCCCTCAGCTCTACAGAACTTTATGCTGCTACTTGTTGTTTTGTTTTAGAGCTTGCAGCTGTTAAGTTTTGGTTCACTCTTGCCACTCTCATCGATCTCAACACACGTGACAGCTCTTTCCGAAATAAGGAGAGACAATAAAGACAGTTGCATTTATTTTGATTCTACAAAATCACCACTGAATCATCACGCAAACTTTTTCTGCATATTCTCCCTGTCACGTACTGCCTGCAGGAATGGAATATTATAAACAGTCGTAAATATACTCACAATTTAAACAGCATCACTTTGTCTTCAATTGTACCTTTTCTTCAGCTTGGTGTTACTACAATCTCTCATATTCACAAATACAGAGACTTACAGTAAATACTGTACATACTTCAAAGTTGAAACCACACACAAGGCGAAATCATATTTTTTCTACCAAGCTGATGTAAATCTATGAATTAATTCCTCCAAAATCACCCTTTTTGATTGACTTATATACGTTCTGTAAAAGTCCAAATGAAATAACTGTGCTGTAGAGGCTGAAGTGCATCATCATAGAGACCACCAGAGCCGACGTAAGAAAGGCACTTATTAAGATAAAATCTGATTGGCTGAGTTCTTTCTTATTGTGGTTGTTGGCTCCTTCCGTTGTAGGAAGGGAGAGTTGTGGGAATTTAAGAATACTGTTGTATGAATTTCTGGTGGAACTCCTTGACTTTGTTCAGCAGGATCTTCAGCTTCTCAATCGGCGGCAAGATGGTCATTCTGGAGGGGCGGGGGGGGGCAAGAAAAGATTAACTGTGATGTAGCAACAGCAGACATCTTGGTAAATGGTTAGTATGGATTTCACAAGAAGAATCATGATAGAAAGTAAGTAAATAACCAGAGAGCAAACAAAATGTACACTGAGAAAAGACAATCATTTTCTTCCTTTAACTTGGGAACAAACTTGCGATACAAAACATTGTTGGCTTCATTCAACTGTTATCAGATCAGACATTTGGCTCTCTACGTCAGTGTTCCTCATGCCGTCATTCAGACAAGACAGTTTTGGAAAGAGACAACATTCACACGATATTTGTGAGGAGCAGAAGGAGCAGAGAGAGAGAGAGAGGAATGAGATTGTTAATTAATGACAGTCGTGAGCACGAGGGACACTTCCTTCACTCCTTCCAATGAATCCATGGATATCGTCTCCCCATCAATTTAATCATTTAACGTTGCAAGAGATCAAACTCTGCTGCCTGTATTACAATATCCGACATGAACAGGCTTTAGTGTTTCGCTGGTATTCATTTATTCATCCATGCAGTTGACATAAATGAAAATTTAAAATATACACAGAGACTGTTGGGTAGGTTATTATTGTAAGGGTGATGTCTGAAAAGGGGTTTTAATGTCAAACTAACACTTTATTTTACAAAAAAGCAATGAGCAATGACTAGTACATTAATTAATTAGCCAGTTGTTGGAAAATTAATTAGCGTTAACGTATTTAATGTAATTAATTAACGTTTTATGTAATTTTTTTAAAGCAAAAATGCCACCAGTTCAACTGAATATCTGAATACCTTTGGGTTTTGTACCATTTTTTCTACTTTCTGACGTTTTAAAAATCTAAAATAATAACTCGTTTGATTGACCAGTAACCTGCAGATTAAGCAATAATGAAAATAATTGTTAGTTGCAGCTCTAATAGAAAGATTAGATAGAGATTTATTTTACAAAGTAATCTGTACCTGAAGTGGTAGGTTCCATCCTTCTGGCCAAAGCCGCTTCCAGGTACGAGGCAGATCCCCGTCTCTTCCAGCATCTTCATGCAATAAAACATGTCTGGCTGCTGACCTTTGTCCTAATGGAGAGGAAAAGAAACATTACAGCACCATTTAAGGCTTAATACTGTGGTGGAATGGGACTATTTCAAGTAGTAAGTATTGGATCAGGGATTTAGTGCTGTAGGCTTTATTGTAACACAACATAGTGATTCAGAATACTCTTCTATTCTATATAGTATATAGTATTGTCTTCTATTAAAAGTCCACCCTATTCTGCCTTTGATTCATGACTTGAATAAACTAAAACATATTTTCAATTTGTATACATTCAAAAATGTCCCCCCTTAGTTCATGTGTTTATGCCATTTCAGCTTCCGATGCCCTTCAGAGTTGTACATGGCTTTGAGTAAGGACAAGAAGTATAAATATAACTGAAGGTCGATGTACAGAAAACAAAAAGAGGTGAGCACAAACATGAGGTAAACTAAATCTGCAGTATGTCCACTTCTGGCTGGATTAACAGCCTTTGTAAAACCTTTTAAAATCCTTTTGAAGTGTCGCAGCCTTAGAAGTAGCCGAGCACGGAGATCAAAAACAAGCTCAATGGACAGCACAGCGGCTCTGTTTAAACCGCCAATAGCTAAAGAAGCTCTGTCTGTACATGTTGTTTTCGGGGGAAAGCACAGCGAGAGAGAAAAAAAAAAAAAAAGCAATGCTACAACTGTGTGGCATCGGTGAGATGGTGAGTGGAGTCACAGGGATTGATCAGGTGTCAGTAGGTCAGCTTTACTCTGACCTTATCCTCTGTAAGGCTAATCAGATCGGCTCATCAACCCTCCCTGAAATTCCTAGTGAGCAGTCAACCTCGGGACAGAATTGAAAACACAAGCTATTGGAAATCATTTGTTCTCTTTAGCAAACAGGGAGGTGGAGGCACAGTGTACTGAACCTGGTTTAAGAGTTATTCAATCCGCCACAGTGTAGAGTATGAGATGCTGCTCTTATGTTTTCTGCAAGCATATTTAATGCTAGCTAGTGAACTAGAGCACAGGTGGACTGAGAGCTGTTGAGGCCTTGCAAGAAAATAAGTAAAATAATAAAAGCAAACCAAAGTAATAGATTTGCGATTAAGTAAAAAATCTTATATAACTGTATGAGCTATTTTATTCTTTTATGCTGCTCCTGGTCAATGACATTCCCTTGAAACGACAACACAACTTGAATCACTGAAACATTTATGAAAGACAGTTAAGGACTGACCGTGGCCTCCTTGATGGCCTTTTCAGGAATAGTTATGCAAGGGAAAGAGTACATAGCACCCTGCACAGGGTTGCAGCTGATGCCTTCCACAGTATTGAGAACCTGCTCTGTCAGCTCGGCCTTCTCTGCTAAGGCACTTAAGGTGGCTGTGCGCTCCTGAGTTTGGGAGAGAGAGCAGAAAATGCAGAATAGAGAGGACAGAGAGACAAGAAAGTAAACCAAAGAGAAGAAACATCCGCAACAATATTTGTGATGGCTGGGTTTGACTGTACTAGAATCATTCATATAATGTAGCAATATCCTGTATTATCAAGCTAAATGAGATCTGGAGAGGGTTATGTTGCTGTGCCATCAGATCATCCCGTGCCTTTTTCTGTTAGCTGGAGACGATGTGAGTTTTCTGCTTGAATTTCTCCAGACTTCTGTGAGCTCCACGAGACAGACGAATGGTCATGCCAGATATTGTACAGTAAGCGTAAATAGAGATTATATGAATGCCACGAGGTGAGTTTTAAATGGGCTTTCATAAGTACCTTATGCAACTATATAAAAAACGTTCCAAAGCACCTCTGCACTTGGTGTAACTCACGATAGAACATGACAAGTATCTACGATACATCACAATTTCATGAAAAAACAAACCCCAGCAACGACAACCTTCTTTTCCATAAAACAGGAATATAATGGGAGATAACAGGATATACTGCATGTTCACTGTCTCACAAAATCTTCGGTTTCACAGATATTTGAGGTAAAACAGTGTGCAACAAAGTGCATATAGCTGAGGCCATTTTAACACAGCTCAAGTACAAGCGATAGAAAGCGAAGCAGCCATAAAAAGCCTGAACTCTCTGAAGGCAGCAGAGTTCCACAGTTTATATCTCACCTGAAATATCATCTAACTTCAGATGTTGTCATTGTGTTAAAATTAGTTTATGAGTAATATCACAACAGCCAAAGAAAAAAAAAAATGAGGGTAAAATCCATGATCAAATGCAGGACACTGATAGCATATTTTAAAGATTATGTATAATGATCTGGTGTCAATAAGGGATAGAGATAATATTCAACAAGAGAGCATGTTGCAGTGTATTGGTGTATTGATTTATTTGTCCCTTCATTACTGCAAATAAATGGGGGTTGTGGAACGTAGACTCAGTACCTTGATAAAGTTTTCAAATGACGGCTCCCCAGGCTGCGGAGGGTTGACCACCAGGTCCATTAGGGCCTGTCCGGGGACAGGAGGACACAGACGGACAGAGACCAGCTTGGTCAGCTGGGCCTTTACCTCATTATCCATGTTGATGATCTCCATGTAGCCTCCACGGAAGCCACATCTAAGAGGGAGAGCAAACTTTAGGGTGCACAGGAATTGTGTGATAAAAGAAAATAAGGACAGAGAGAGAACAAACACAAAAAACTAGTTGGAAACAATATTTTTACAAGTAAAATGACTTACTCTCCCATGTAACATTTGGAAGTGGAGTGGAAAGACGCCAGCTCCACTGTATTTGAATACTCTGGCCCCATGTCAAACAGAACCTTCTTAAAAGAGTGGAACTGGCAACCATCAGCATACACGTTATCCTGGTACACCTGGGAGATGAAGGCAGACTGACAGATGTCAGAGGGCACAGAAACAAATGAAGCGGGTAGATGTTCAGAGATGCAGAGACCGTACCTCATCAGCCATGAGGAAGAGACGTTCCTTTGCTGCAAATCGGATTACATCCTCAATGCACTGTCTGCTCTGAACCTGACCTGTGAACGAGAGGGATGCTCATTATGGAGGAAGGGCTGAAATAGTCAATAGGTAGGCAGTTATATCCATTTGCTGCCATCTGGTGGCTCTTCTTTGAGCAGTGTATCAAACGTGTGGCTCTAGAACTACAAAGGTGGAGACTAAATGATTTGTGCGCCTCAGGCAGAAATGATAATGCTACTCTTATGGACCTAGTGGTTTAGGATGCCTATCATATAACCGCTTCAGTTTGATTGCAGCCAATATTGTTTTCATACCCTCCTTCCTGTCTGTATCTCTGTAAACTGTCTAAAGATGGCTCCCAAGTATTCTAGTAAAATATGTATGTTAAAAAAAATCCTGACTCAAGGTTCACTTACTGGAATTTTATAGGCAATCGATCACAACTTGCTGTCTTCTTCAGCAGATGGAGTTTGGCACTCTAACGACAATAACTGAGTTATCTCCATGTCAACTGTGCAAACTCCATCCACTGAGGAAGGAAGCAAGATAAGCTGAAAGCCAGAAAAAAATCCAGTAAGAGGACCTCTTTCTTACTTATGATTTTTTTGTCACACAATTGTTTTCCAGTTAAATTAGACTTTAACTCTCAGCTGCTAAATAATTAAAAATGAAGAGAATGTTCTGTACAGTTAACACTGCAAATAGGCCTGAAGCCTAATTCGTTACTTTCTTTGTTAAATCAAAGTTAAAGTCCTTTTTTATGTTCTTCAGACTATGCCCTAAAGCTGATACAACTTGATTATCTAGAGTGCTGAACGACCACTTTGACCAAAACAAAATGAAGGCAGCTTTACCGGTAGGGTTTCCAGGGTTGATGATGCACAGAGCTCGAGGGTTGCAGTGCCGCCGGGCCTCATCCAGGGAGCGCTGCAGCTCACTGATGTCCAGACTCCAGCACTTTTCTTCATTAAGGTAATAGTTGATCTGCACGGCGCCCAGTTCGGCCAGTGCAGCCGAGTACAGGGGATACTGAGGTATGGAGATCATGACGCCTGTACGGGTCTCACCCTCGCCGCACACCAGCAGCTTCAGCATGGTCTAAAAGTGCAGGACAGGGAGGAGGAGAAAGATATGTCAGCTCAACAGTTTTACCTTCATCAAGTAATCACATTTTAAATGTGTATATACACAGTAACTTTGTCTGCATGACACTTTATAGGCATACAAATTTAAGTAAGAGGTCGGAAAAGGAAACTTGTGAAATTCTCCTGCTCTGAATTTCAAATTTGCTGCTCTGCATCTGTATTTTAGCATGAAACCGTCATCACAGCATACAGTAGATTTTCTTTTAACATGATGCTATCAGTATGATGAGGCCATATGATCCAATTCAGTAGGTTGCCCCTCAAGGGTATCTTCCAGGAAATGTTAGCTTTCTAGCTTTAAGCAGTCTTTTCTCAAATCTTTGCTTTTCTTCTTGGACAGCTGCATCTCGTTGAAATGAAACGAAAGGAAAAATCACTCTTAAAGTCACAGACAGATAGCTCACAGACAGCCCATGGCAAGTACCTGTGAGAGGGTAACACCGTCTCACAGTCAGCTTCTAAAAAGGGTGATGAGCCAAAATGTTTGGGCATCAGTGATCTTAGAGACTCATCTGAGCGTGCTGATCTTTAATAGATGCTAACTGTTTATTTTCCTGCTTTTTGCAGACTATGTGATGTGTCCTTGAAAAGAAATGTAGTGATGAGGAGTTCACTCCAAAATGCATCTGTTTTGTCAGTTCTATGTTTTTAATAAATTCATAGCAAAATGATCAAGACATCAGGGAACTATGAGTTCATTAGTATAGGTGCACTACAATTTATTCTTCATTTCTTTAGGAGAAAACAAACATACATGACTAATACTGCAACAGAGTCAAAGTCATTGTAACAGATGTGAGGTGATTTGTACCACAATGCCGTCGCTGGCCCCTGTGGTGAGGTAAATGTTGTCTGGGTCGCAGGGCACGCCACCATCCCTTCGCTCAATGTAGCGGGCCACATCCTGACGCACAGAGTCTATGCCCTGACTGGCACTGTAGGAACCTGAAGGAGATTCATGTGGAGACAAATACAAATTGCTATTACAAATTAAAGCTTTAGCTCAACAAAGCACCACCAGAAAGAATACTTTAACACACAAGGCAGTTAATAATGAAGAGGCTGAAGGTGATAATTAGCAACTGGGGTTTTTCAAAGCTTATTGTGTTTGAGCTAAAAACCAACACACTCATACACACCCATACTGTTCCCTCCACAGGACTGCAGAATGCGGCGTGCTCTATTTTTTGCATCCTCTGGGAATGTGCTGTCATTCAGCAGTTCAGGGTAGGAGCAGAGTGCCAAGACCTTGGAACAAAGGTAGAAAAGGGAGATACGGCCATTATGAAATTATAGGGATTACCGCAAAAATCAGGAATTACAATTTAGTTAAAGAGGAAGAAATCAGTTTCAGACACTGAGTCAGGATGAGGATGTGCTAAATTTAGAAGAGAGGTTGGGGGAGGTGCTTACGAACAGACCTGTCGGAAGAAAGTGATTGGCTGCTGGCCCATTGCATGTGCATCACCAATGTTGGCCTTAATGACCTCAGCGAAAGGCTTCTTCATTCCCTGCAGAGCATAAACACAACATGCAGACATGATGAAGACTGGAAAAAGGCAGAGCAGAGCATTTTCTCACCTTGTAGACAAGAAGTAATGTCATTATCCTCTGTGAAATTTACATTGACTGCCCTTTAACAAACCTGACTCAACTGTCAAAGAGAAAGGGGTTGATGGAGAACTCCCACTGCGCTAAAACGCTTGTGACAAACACACATACATAACTTCTCCATAAACATTTGAGCCAAAAGAGGCTGAGAGACTAGCAGCTGCTGGTTTGGTGATTTATCCAAAAAAACTTAATGGGATGGATTTTATTGGCTGTTGGTTGAACTGAACCAGTAAATTTCCAACAGTGATGTGAAATCAAAATATCTATATAGTCATATAATATGCTGCTACATGCAGGACTAAAGTAAAGTACCTCCAAACAGGAAGATTAGATTTTGCTGATGAGAATTTAGACTTCATAACTACATGAACCGATACAGGTACAGGTACATCACATCTAATTTTAACTTCAATCTTCTCCAATTTAGGTCAATTCTGATCTAATTTATTCAGTGAGTAACAGTTTGTGACAGGATAGTGCCATTTAAAATGTGCCCTGTGGTGTTTTTGATCACTAGAAGCGCTGTGGAGCAACATCTTAAAGCATGAGTCCCCGTTTGGTTAGTATTTCATGAAGGATGCAGATGACCACGCATGTGTAGCAAGGCGCCAGTAAAGGCAAGCGACAAAAAGACTGCTGGCAGCAAACATGGCTGTAAACAAAGGAGATTTCAAACTTGACAGACAATGCATTTTAAGCAAAAGTACATTGATTCTACATTGAGAATTTAATTAATAAGCGAGCTGACACTGCAGCACTGTAGCAGGGACAGAGAACATTAAGCAAAAACTGTTTAGTGTATTTGCCACTGCCTTGTTGTAGATAGTATGTGCAAACATCGGAACAAAGTCCCAGTCTGTGCAAACTACCTTATCGTGCAGACACCATTAACCTTTTGACACAGAGACACATATTGCACAAGGACGTTTAACCTCACAAAAATAATTACAGGAATATATTGCAAAAGCAAAAGCATTACTTTGCTGTCTTCCAAGGCTATTGATATAATGTCTCTGAAAGATGATCTCTTGAGCAGCTGAGATCACTGACACAGGGCAAGCAGCAATGCACACACACGCACACAGTTAACACCAGATGTTAGGATCAGCATGACGCTGCAGAGAAACCACCAGTGGAACCTCCCACTGACACACTGCGGAAATCAAAACAGGCCGTTTGTTTGATTTGCCTGATCCAGTTCAGATTTTAGGAGGCTCTCTCTGGCTGTCTCATTGGTCACATATTAGAGGCGTCTCTCTGTCTGGACCAATAACATTACAGCGGGGGAATAACTCCCCTAGGTCAAAGGTACCGCCTATTCATGATGAGGCTCTTTTGGAAATTCACTGACCTCTGCTCCTGAGAACCAACTCAAATGTCCCGTGCTTTTTGTCCTCTGTTGTTGGAAGGTCCAACAAAAGTTGAATCTATGCTCTGGACGTAAATTTTACTCAGGCAGTATTTCTTTACTTCCGAGGCTTCATAAAGGAAACGTTTCTTTAATGCCGCAAAATATTGCGACTTAACAGCATACCGCAAAGTTCAGATAATAAACAATGTTAAAAAGAGTTCACTTTGCATAATGTATTCAGATCACTGCGTTAGAAATGCAAACTCACCATGGATTCTACAATTGAAAACATCTTTAGAGGTTTACATGTTGCTTATCGTCGTGTTGCAGGACGACTAAAGAATTTGTTTGTGGCCTATCGCCACAGCAACTCTCTCAAAAAGTCCGCATTCTTAGTCAAACAGTAAGCTGCTCATTAGGACAAACAAAGACCACAATGTAATAACTGTATGTAAAGCCTTTATCTGTGCACTTGTTTGCTGGAACAGGAAGTTGGATCAAAGTTTGACTGGTTTCTATTCTCTGTCTGGAAAAAGCTGTGAACAGGTAGCACAGGCTTAGTGTTAGGGGAAATGACCAGAACAAGGCCGTACTTGTGCTGTGAACGAAGATTTAAGTTACAGAAAAAACAGGCGTGTCGGATATTTGAGAAGGGCTATCAGAGTTTGTGTTCGTTTGTGTGTATTTAATTCAGGGCCACTGCGACCTTTTTCCCAAAGTAATCCAACCCCATCCGAACCGCAGTTTTAAAGGGAGGTGTTCGTAAAATGAGGGGGAAATGTGTTTTAATGAAAGCGCAGCAGTTAAAAGCTTCTAAAAACTGCAGAATAAGATAAGGATAATGTAGATGAAGTAGATGATAATTTGGGGTACATTCTTGTCGTCTGGCCGGGTGCTGTGCTATTGAAAAGACTGGCAGTGGGACAATCTGTGCTCCTCCTGTCCTACTTGAAATTAATTGAATAAAAAGTTCATTAGCAGCTGTGAGAGGTACAATGATTATTTTGTTTCTCCCTTGAAAATGCTCCAATCCCTCAATATCCCGACTGGGTTTTAGCAGCTGAATGCACCTGCCATTTCTTCTGCTTTTTGAACATCTACATATCAATTCGATAACGCCTGATCAAACTCTTGTACAGCCAAGAAGAAAATAAATATACAATAAAGAGAGGGGATAAGCTGCGGATAAGCATCGGTCAAAGCAAACAGAACATTAAATCTATGGTCGCAGTAAGACATCTGGTTAAAAGGTTACCGCTGTCATTACAGTCCCTGCCGGCCAATGCTGCAGTGCCGTTCACCTGTGCAAGAGCCTGTTCACTTACTCATCCTTTCCTGAGCAAAGCACTCAAGAGAGGACAGTTTTCACACCAGACTGCACTTGGTACACTAACAGCTGGTTGCCACATCACCATAAACTGTGTAAAAGGAAGAGATCTGACGGAGCTTTTTTTTTTTTCTTTAAAAAACCCCCCCCAAAAAAACAGATATGCAGAAATGGAAAATTAAGCCAATAAGCTGTAAAAGACCTTTAATGTCTTGGGAGAAATACAGAATCAATTAATACTATGGAAATGCTGAATGTTCCAACTAATTTCTAGAATTGTGAGAGTACTGTTCAGTCTTTGCTTAAAATGAATGATACAATAGAGGGCAGCCCAGCCAATGTGGAAACTCTGGACATTATGGCTTGCAGGTCACGTTAGGCAACATATATGTGCATCACTAGTAGGTCAGGCAGTGAGACACAGATATAAATAGGACATAAACAGTCTAAAGAGGAGTCTGTTCTTCTTTAGACTGTGGACTTACACCTCTAACTGCAGATCTCTCCATAAGTAACTGGGGTTTAGAAACAACAAGACCGGGCTTCAAGACAGGAAATATCTGGATCGTGCCAATCAGCCCATTTTCTAACATGCTGAACTCAGAAATTAGTGACCATCTGTTGGACTTTGATTGGAGGGACGTGTAAGCAGAACAGCAAGTGATAATGTTCGACAATGTTCAGATGAGCACATAAACAGGAATGGAAACCTGCTTATCTGCAATTTACACACTCCGTCTTCGGCAGCATGCAGAGTCTGCTTTCAACTGAATCAAATCTAACACATGATGTGTTTTAAAGATTAATTAACATCAAAGTTTCATGAGATTCAAATGAGTATTTGCCAGATATGAACACTAAATTTCCCAGTCTTGTTTCAAACACAGTGACAGTAAAATCCCTCTAAAACATTTCAAACCTCTTAGAGTGCTAAATTTCTTCTAATACAAAATATGCTGGGCAAACTGTCTGCAAAAAGCTGCACAGCTGTTTGCCACAGTCTGACCTACACAATATGGCTGTAAACACACTGGTGAGATGCACAAATGAGAGGAAAGAAGAAATGAGAACTGTTTGTACTAAAGTATGATCCACAGAGGACCAGGTTTGCAGTACAGACCTCAGAGAGCTCCCTCTCCAGCTCCACAGCCCGCTGCACGATGGGGCCCCGCACGGCGTACTCCACCTTCTTCACCGTGGGGTTCATGGTGTCGATGGTGAGCACTTTGGCCCGGGACGACTCTCCATTCTCGGACATTTTCTCTTTGGGGAGCCCGCGTCGCGTCGCACTCATAGTCGATAAAGCTCTGCCGGGAGAGAGGGAGGACAGAGGGGGAGAGGTCAGTGAGCGCACCCTGGGACCACCGCCGCTGCGACCCGCTGACAGCTCGTTTCGCCCCCGGCTTAGAAGCCGCAGGTTTTTGGGTGACAGCAGCTTCATCCGTGTGGCCGACATGTTACACGGCCTTCTTTTAACAAGCTGGCTGGATTTTAAACGCGTCTGCGGTGCACAGAGACGCGCAGCACACCGGTTGCTTCACTCGAGGGAAGTGAAATAAAAAAAAGTTGTGCAAGTGGAGCCGCCGCGATCCTAAAAATGACTAAGCGCTCAGACCTTTGGACCTTCGGGAGGTGAAAGCTGGGGCTTCGATTAAAGTGTGGCTAAACCCCCAGGATGTCTCTAAGGGCCCACGGCACTGGCTGAGCTTTTCACTGTGACATTTTTTTTAAGGGGTTTGTTTTCTGCACACATGGCTACACCACAGCCAAAGAGTCCCGTCCCTCCCCTTCCCCCCACCGTGTGCACCGTTATCCCACCCCCTCTGCTCCCTGATCCACACACCGTGAGGCTGTCACTCAGGTTCGGTTCTGACTGCAGACGTGGCTCGGACTGATATGAGCCAAAGGATCGGCTGCAGCTTCCAATAGTGTGCCGACCACCCTGCGCCGAACTGCGCTGTATCAGCGCTCCTTTCGGTTTGGGAGGAGACTTTGCATTTTACTTGGTGATTAAAATAATTTTGAATGCTCCTCCTATCTCGGCTGGATCCCGAGCTAAATCTCCTGGGGTGGTTTAGTGCAAATTCCTCTATAGCAACCTGAGCAATCAGAGTAATCTGGAAAAAAAAAATGCTAGAATCACATTAAAAAATCCGCACATACTGAAAAGTGGTCTGCAATTTTCTAATGATCAGTGCAGTTATAGACGGCACAAAACATTGCAATTATCATGACACAAAGAATTCGTTCAAAAACAGTGCGTGTTTTGTCAGTACTATTATTATAGCACCGTGAGGAGAAGAATATAAACAGCCCTTACACAAAGCTTTTTTTTTGTTTTTGCATAATAAGCATGAGTTATAGAGCAGAATTAATGAGTTTTTCCTTAAAGTTGACTTCACTTGTATACTTCGTGATTTCCACTGTCAGTGCCTCATGGCTGTCAAGAAAATACCTGAGATATGAAAAGTTTTCCTTTGGGAGAAAATCCAAAAACTGATGTTAAATCCAAGTGGTTTATAGGTCTCATTTGCAAGTGTTCAACCAGTAGACTGCAAACATTAGTGGAAGGAAAAATGTGAATAAATCACTCAATGATACAAAGACCCAAAGAAAATATTCAACTATATTTAGGATTAAAACCAACACAGACAAACAATTAATTTCATAATTTTTGAAGCAAAATGATTTGTGTCAAAACAAACAGCAGGCACTTATTTATCCCAGTGTAACATTTTCACATTATTCTCTAATACATGTTGGAATACAGTGCAATCCAAGTGATATTAGTTTTCTGTGAGTCCAACCAGCTTTCATTACTGTCGGAGACTGCCTTAAGCTAGTGAAGTTGTGCAACATTGAGATATCTTTTGAATTCAAAACAAAGCCCAAAGCAGGTTACTTTTGTGTAACTTTTTCAATTGTTTTCATCAGTATTACATTATGGACCAGTAGTTTTTAGCAAAAATACCCAGTGAAACCATTAACAATCAGTTATCTTTTACTGCACATCTTTTACTAGTGGTTTGTTAATCATTGTCTTTACAATAAATGGACAGATGGAAGCTTATTGCTATGCCTCTAGTCTAGACCTTTAGTCAACCTGTAATTCTACATATTTGCAGTCATCAATAATAGGCGACCTGTAAATTAATATATTACTATGTAGGTCAAAGGTGGTGGGTTTACTAAAAATGAAGATGTAACTAAAATGTTCAGTTAAAACCCAGTTGCTGCAACTAAATCAGACAGCGTTTGTGTGGCCACCGTACGCAGTGCAAAAGTAGGCACTGACAGTGGGATGAGCAGGAAGAGCTGGTGCTGTGGTGTCTGAAGTCCATAGCTTTTGCACTCCTCTGTAACTAAATAGCACTGTAGTGGCTGGTGGGAGAATCCGAGAATGAAGTCTTCAGTGTTGCCTCTCTGAGCCCTCTCCTCTGGGGAGACACACAAAGGCTCCTCCTGGGTGAAGTAGCGTGTCGTGCTGAAGATGTAGAAGAGCTTCAGCAGCTCCCAGCAGCGGGCCTTGGAGGGTAAAGGAGGGTCACCGAGCGGATGATTAGCAGAAGTCCGCACACAGGAGACTGAGCGACGTGTTTCACGGTTGATGAGAAGAAGTGCCAGCACATCAGGGCGAAGGGATACAGATCCTGGTAAGCAGCGCTCTCCAACAGCCAGGCAATCTCTCAGGGTCTCCACCAGGGGTGTCCAGAAACGTCCCACCAGTCCACTCTCTGCTCTGTGCAGGGAAGGGGTTGGGCCGCATAGCACGCACACATCTGCCCCAGGGAGCAGCTGGAAGCGGAGCAGGCGGTGGGCCACAGTGGGGCTGCCCTGTGGAAGGAAAACTGGGTAGTCACAAGAGGCTGATCCAGAGGCTGAGAGGGACCGCATCAAAGCAGAGAGAAGCACAACTTCCTGCGGTGCTAGGCGCCACCACTTCTCAGTTGCTGCAGCTATCCGCCCATGGACGATGAGGCAGCCAAATTCACTGTCTGCAGCCTGAGCGAAGCCATCCACAGCCTGCTGAAGGATAGTGGGGTTTGGGGGCAGCAGCGAATCAGCACAGTGTGTCAGGTTACCCAGGATGCCCTCTTGCCTCTCCTCCAACAGCTGATCGATAAGGCTGAAGCAGGACCGCAAGTCCCTCTTCAGCCTCTCAACATTCCTGACATTGGCCAGCTCATCCTGCCCCAACACCAGCACCATGCAGTTCCACACATTCTCCAGGAGGCGTTGTAAACGGACCTCCTCGTCCTCTTTGCTGCTGCCTGCACCGCCATGACCACCTCCACTCACAGCGATGAGCATCACACTGTCCTGGAAAACTCTCCACACCACCTTTCCCCCGCCTTCAGTCTCACAGCAGGACAACACCACTCCCTGACCACCCCCGAACATGTGAACACCGTTCAGGGAGCCGATAATGGAGAAGGGCAGCTGTTTCGACGCCCCTCTTGTGAAAAGAGGAACCCCACTGCTGGCTGTGAGGCAGAGGAGCTGTGTTGACCCATCCTGGAGCATCATCATGGGCTTAAGCTAGCTGTGGTTCACTCAACAGGGTCAGTTTTTTTGCAGCAGGTTACTGAGCTAGCCACCTAACATTAATCTGACTGTATAATGGCAATCACAAAGTCAAACACCCATCATCTAAGTTAACGGTTAAAGCTAGTGTTAACATTAGCGTTACATCAGCCATTAGCACCATGTAGCGTTAAACCGTTTTCCTGTAGCTGGCTGGTAAAGACAACGACAAGACAAGAGACATCAAGCAGCAACCCCATCTATCATGGCTAGACTTTACACATATCCACTCCGCTTTGGTTAGCTAACAGTATTTAACATGCTAGGTTAACAAAAGTAGTTACCGTCGTTTCCACAGTAACGCCGTCCCATAATTCATTCTTCAACCCGGTGAGGGCGGTCTCATTGGACTGGTCGAGCTGCAGTTGTTATTTACGAGCTCCTATGTAGCCGCTTTAGGAGCGGGACAGAAACACTGACCTGGGTTCAGCCCTGGGAGTTCATAGAAGCGCTGTTCACACGGAGCTGAGCCGCCATTAACTTCTCGCGAGAGCAGAGCACATCTCGTCTATATTCTATTGAATAAGTTCATCATACATAGAAAATGTATGCAAAAGAACCATCATTTATACATAGGATAAGATAAAATAAGATATTTCTTTATTAGTCCCACGAAAATCCCAAGGGACATCCACAATGTCACAGCAGACATGAGGAGATATAAAAAAATATAATAAGCTATAGTAGAGGAAGTATAAACAAATAGAAACAATATAGTATACACATAGGAGATATTACAAAGTATTGCACATGATATGATTCCTAAATTCAAGAAGTGTAATTACTGAACTTACAGATAAAATGCTCTCACAGCACCATACAGATGCATGGAGCAAAATTTTTTACTGACTTATTTGTGCAACATTGAGATATCTTTTGAATTCAAAACAAAGCCCAAAGCAGGTTACTTTTGTGTAACTTTTTCAATTGTTTTCATCAGTATTACATAATTGACCAGTAGTTTTTTAGCAAAAATACCCAGTGAAACCATTAATAATCAGTTATTTTTTACTGCACATCTTTTACTAGTGGTTTGTTAATCATTGTCTTTACAATAAATGGACAGATGGAAGCTTATTGCTATGCCTCTAGTCTAGACCTTTAGTCAACCTGTAATTCTACATATTTGCAGTCATCAATAATAGGCGACCTGTAAATTAATATATTACTATGTAGGTCAAAGGTGGTGGGTTTACTAAAAATTAAGATGTAACTAAAATGTTCAGTTAAAACCCAGTTACTGCAACTAAATCAGACAGCGTTTGTGTGGCCACCGTACGCAGTGCAAAAGTAGGCACTGACAGTGGGATGAGCAGGAAGAGCTGGTGCTGTGGTGTCTGAAGTCCATAGCTTTTGCACTCCTCTGTAACTAAATAGCACTGTAGTGGCTGGTGGGAGAATCCGAGGATGAAGTCTTCAGTGTTGCCTCTCTGAGCCCTCTCCTCTGGGGAGACACACAAAGGCTCCTCCTGGGTGAAGTAGCGCGTCGTGCTGAAGATGTAGATATTTGTAATATGGAAATGTATGTGTATATCTATCCTTCAACCTTTTGATGTAAGCCTTGGAGATCAGTTTGTATTACTCGTTTTTATGCTATATAAATAGTCTTTAATAATAACGATTACTATTATTATTTTTTTTAGCAGTTTCAATGGTCAATCAGAATAGAGAACTACGAGGTATTTCTGCTTTTTCTTATTAAAAAGTAGAAATACTTGTTTCCCCACCGGCAACAACCTAATTTGCGGAATAAAGCTGGACCCAAAAATGTTCTTGCTGGTGGTTAGTTTTGTTCTGAAATATAAAGCGTGCAACACTGTCAGAGCTAACTTCTTTTTATTCTGTTTAGTGATCTAAATATCAGCTGCTTCTATTATTTTCTCTAGACTGCATTAAAATAAAAATATTTGCAAAATGAGAAAACCATAGACAATGGCAAAGAAAACAACAGAAAATGGCAATCAAAACACATTGGAGTAGTAAAGATTTTTTTATTCATTAAATACAAAAAAGTCCAGAACAGTGATGACTAAAATAGAATAGAAAAGGCACAATAATTTACTCGAAAATCATACTGTGCCATGAAAAATAAAACTGTCTCCTTTCTTATATTGTGGCTGAAAATAGATGGTCATTTTCCTGACATGTTTCCAATGTGTTCTACACTCAAGAGATCCCGTGGCAGTATAATGGCTTGGCATGAGGAGCAGTGTTGAGGTCAACTTTTCCCTGTAGCATCAATATGAAGGCCTGCAGAACAAGAAAAATACACACACAGGACATGGATTAAGCCGAGGACTTGAAAAGTCAAGCATTTCTGAAGCATTGTCATTGTGTATTTTCAAGCTTCTCCAGCACCTTAGAGCTGAGGTACATTATACTCAAATCAATTAGGTTCTCACCAAACCTATATGATTTCTTTATCTAAAACGCAAACTATTTATTCACATAGTGATTTATTATATCAATACGATTCGAATTTCAAGCCGTTTCAAGCATTTATTATTTATTATTCAAATTCCAGGCACTTTTCAAACCTTTAGATTAGATTAGATTAGATTCAACTTTATTGTCATTACATCTGTACAGTACAAGGCAATGAAATGCAGTTTGGCATCTAACCAGAAGTGCAATTTGTAGAAAAAGTGCAGAAATATATATAAGGTATGTACAGAATATGCAGAATTACAGAATTACAGGTGCTATATACAGAGTAGTGCTATGAACATGTGTGCTAGTAACTACGATATAAATATAAATATAATATACGGATTAGACTGAGAGTGGAATGTACATATAATACAGGTGTATACAGATTGAGGTGATATACATATTACCTAGATTTAAATACTACTTTTCAAACCTTTAAATGACGACATTAAAATCCAAGCATTTACAAGGCAAATGCTGTACTCACTACATATGGACAGCAGAGAAGTACATTATGCTGGAGTGGTCTGAGACGTTTCTATGGATTTTTACATGTTTTTTGCCCACTGTGATGTGACTGGACAGCGACCTTTAGTTTACCAAAGTAAAGGTTTACATTACAGTAAATTTTGTTTCATTTCACTGGAAACACTTAATCTGAAGAGGCACTAAAGGGAATACATCTCACTCAAAAAATACTAAACTAAATAACCAGTACTTCATTCCATTCCTGTCTAAAGTGTAAATATCCTATGGTGTAAATATTTATTTCATTTCATCACAACCATATATTTATATTTATATTTATATTTATTTTTGCTATTTTTGTCTTTTCTATTGCTTTGTTTTTTTCACTCTCCCTGTTTATATTGTTGCTGCTGTAACAAGAAAATTTCCCCCTATGGGGGATCAAATAAAGGAAGTCTCAAAGTCTCAAAGTCTTCACCTCCTCTTCAGACCTTTGCTTTAAGCCTCTGAGAGATCACACATAGTGCTTGTGCTGTCTGTACAGTATGTACGAGGGTGTGTGCCTGTATGTTTCAACAGGGTGGGGGACTGACCAATGAATTCAGTGGTTTCACAAGAAGGAGCAGACCTTCTGCGGCCTGAAAGGATTGGTGCTGGAGGACACACCGGTGAGCAGAGGGTCCTGCAGGGCGTTCTGCATGCAAAACTGCTGGAGGTCTGCCGCTGCCTGGGAGACCTGGTGACAACAGAGGAACCAAGATGTTTAATGTTTTTGTTTTTTTTTTCAAACAAAAGGGGGGAAAAAGGTGTTAAACGGGGACTTCAACCATTTTAGACTGTTCACTCCGGCCTGATAACATCATCAAGAAAAGTGGTGCTGAACTGCATTGTGGTAATTGTAGTACTAATACAAATAGAAAGCAAAGACATCTCGGCCTCTGCTGCTTTCATATTGACCACTTTTAAAATACTTCATTTGTGAGTCACCTTAGTTTATGGAAATACTAAAGTACTGCTGAAATCTAGTTATGATCAAATATTTAAATAATCTCGACAAACGTAACACCCACATTATTTTTCAAATCTAATAACTTGGTTTAACTGGTACCGAAAGCTGTCTTGTTAGTTTGCCTCGTAACTTTACTGTAAAAAGTCAAATTGTTAGTTAAGTCTCAAGCAAGTTTGACTTTATGGTAAATTAAGCTAGGTTACAACCCGGGTCTTGATCGTTAATCTATAGTTAATAGATAGTTGCTAGCTGCTACTAGCTAGTTAAACCTCGACATTATCTCTTTTTTGTCCAATGTTGAGCGATTAATCCCACCAGTTTATCGCACTAAACCTTACTTAACTTAATACTTCCCCTTCGGTCCAAACAACGCCCTGTTGAGCCTGCGGACTAGCGGCTAACTTCGTGTAGCGCTGCTAGCCTCTGGCACCAGCTAGCTTCGTTAGCGGATCTGGGTTAACGGTGGAGGGTTCTGCCCCACAGTCATTTAGCAGAAAAAAAAGAAAACACAATAAGCACATCAAATACCTTCACTCTGTTTATGCTCGCCTCGAAGCGGAGCTGCTGTACGACTTTTTTCATGGCTACAAGATTGGAGGATCCCGACATTGTCGATGTGTTTTATTGAGAAAAAATAAACGCCGACTGGGTGGTGGGTGGGAGTCCGGGCTGGATGCTGAGACAAAAGCAAAGATGATCACATCCGGATTCCGGTTGTTCACACTTGTGACTGTGACTCCCATTCAAACACACTAGTGGGCGCCAAATTAAAGGCAGAATCAAACCTCTCATTAAAAATAATCTTTATTGTGCCGGCAGAGCGGGTGATCATCAGTTTCATGTCAATATAACATACGCTCCATTAAAATCATACTCATAATTTAATACATGTAGAATATGTAAACAATCAACTAAAACTTAAGTGTTCAATATATATCAACAAAGAGAAAACGAGATTTGACTTAAATATGTTCAAATCACCACTTGGTCGATACCCCTCCTTTGAATATAGCTTAAAATGTGATTTGTCAGTGTTGACTTGTTTGTAAAGAAATGAAATGAACAATGGCAGAATCATTAAAGTGCTTTCTTGTTTGACCAGCTTTGGTGAATAGTCTGTGCATGTCCATAACATTGTTTGTCCACTGCGAATTCACCGAAAAAAAAAAAAAAAGGCACTGGAGATTCAAGTGAGGCTGTTGTCATCTTCACCCAAAGAGAAGATACTCAAGTCTCCACACCGAAGTCTGTTTTTTGACTTGAAGCGAGGGTCGCCATCTTCCATGGTGCTGGAGTCTTGCCAGCACCCCCGATTTGAATGTTTGGAAGAACTGAAAAGAAAAGCCAAACAAACAAAATAGGTGTAAATAGGTGTGACATGGGACCAACACAGCCAGCACAAACACAGAAGAACTGCACAAATTAAGTCACAGCACTGCAAACATGCCTTGGAAACACCTTCAGCAGATACAGGCAATAGTAACTGAGTGACTTAATAATACCTGCTGTCTGGTATCAGGCGGAGTGTGCGGTACAGTTCGGTTGTGGATGGCACAGTAGAACTTTGTGTAGGTTTGGGAGTGGAAAACGTGGTGTACGTTGAGGATTTGGCCAGTGGAGCGTTAATGGAAGATATTCTCATCTCTGGCTCACTTCCTGAAATGGAGGGGATAATAATAAAAAAAAAAAAGTCCAGCATTAATAGAAAACTGCCATTATTAGTCTGTATGGATCCAGGGTTAAATGACACCGACTCACTGATTGATAAGGCACTTTGACCGTCAGACGAGGAACATCTCCTACGGTCTGTAAAGGGAGTCATGTTCAAAAACTGATTCTTGAGCCAAGCAGCACGGTCCTCCTGAAAGGCCTTTTTCTGTGGAATACAAAAAGATGAAAAAATAATGTAATGCATTTACAATATCCACAATATGATTGAATAGCACTGTGGTACTACATTGGAAAACTGGAGTACCTCTCGCCCCAGGCGAATGGCAGCCTCTGTGAAGTTCTTTCTCTCCCTCTCAAAGTTTCTTTTCTGCTCCTCAAAGAGCCTCCATTCCTCTTTGAGGCGCTCCTTCTCCTCAAGTGTGTAGCAGTCATTAAGGAGAGCTGCTGTCTCGTCATCAAATGATGTGTTGAGTTGTTGCTGCACGGGCAGAAACGGACACACCCTTTTATCACTTTAGACCAAATTATTCTGTAGATTGTCCACATGTGGACATTGTGACATTTAATAATGTGCAACAGACAAGGGCTTATTTATCTGAACTGCAATTTCATCCCTTAATTTGCATTGGTTATGAGAAGCCTTTTCTATTGGTATTTAACCACACAGGCCTACTGACCATCTTTACTCTGACAAAACAGGCAGAGGCTTACCTGGAGGAGCTGCTGCTGTGCATGAATGAACTCTTTGCACTGCTGCACTTCACGCCTCATTCTCTCCATCTCATCCTCATGGGTTTCCCTTGGTATCACCTCCTTATTGGACTCCAGCTGATTCTGCACTTGCGAGGCTTGGCAAACAAATACATCAACGGTTCATTATCTCAATTTCTTTCCAGGCAAACTGTATAACTAAATGCCTTAGAGAACAGTTATACATTTTTCCCAGAACCCACTATTTTACTAACTTCACATCAAGTTGCCTGTCAAAGAAAAACTGTTTGATGTATAACTTTATGTATAAAACTAGCACCACTGGAGCTGCAGCTGCAGCTATGTGACGATGTATGCGTATACCTTGGCTGTCTAACTTCTCCATGTGGCTCCTCAGTTTCCTCCACTGCAGGCGAATGCTGTTGGTGAGCTGCTCCCTAGCATGCTCACAGGATTGGTCCAGAGTTTCCCTGCTAGAGTCAGCCACCTTCTCCTCCCCGTCCGAATCAGCCTGACCAAAAACAGCGGAGGGTAAAGCCTGAGGAATGACTCTACACAAAGCCCTGCATCATTATGGACATTTATACTTGAGGGCTGGTGTGTCTGTCACTTGACAATCAAACTGCCAAAATGACAGCAGTGGGGTTTATATGCCACTGTGAAACAGAGTTTCTTCCGTTTACTTCATGCAATTCAAACAATGGCAACTAGGACTGAGTTCAAATTGGAGCTAATAAACCTTTCAACATACATGCTCATTTCTCCCCCAACATGCTCACAAGTCCATCTATTGTCCATTGGCAGAGCTTCAATAGGAACTACGCAATAAATTAATTTCTTTGTGCTATACACAAAATGAGTGATTTTTCCAATGAAACACCTATTAAGTATAAAAACTGATTTTGCTAGTCAAACTTCATTTGTACCTGTCATTTGGATTTGAAAGTGTGGTTTAGCCAAATGTTCAGGCCACTCCCCAATGTGATGAAATAGGCTGTGAGACTGAGATCTATAACGCGTGTTCTTTTTAGTGCAGTAGTACCGTGAGAAAATATAATGACACAATACCTGCTCATGACTGTCATCAGCAGTGGCTCCTCTGCAAGAGGGCTGCCGTGGACTCAGGATATGCATCATCTCCTTCTTCATCTGCTGGAGGACTTTCTTAAGCTCAGCGTTCTCCAGCATCAAGGACCTCTGACTTGCCTCGTAGTCACTGAGCAAGGACTTGTACATCTCACCCTCGTGACTGCAGAGAGCAATACACAGATAGTGTTATCCAAGTGATGGTTGCACACTGTATAAACATGGTAAACAAGTGACTAGATGGCTTTCATGATACCTTGCTGTCGCTTTAACAGTCTTCCAGTGGCTCCTTTTTCCATCTGACCGTCCAAGGCAATTCAGTACATCAATAGCTAGTTAGGGAAAAACAGGTGGCCAAAATGTAATTAACTTGTTCTGAAATACCCAGAATAGAGAGCAATGTATATACATTTTTGCAGAAGTCTAGCATATTTACCTAGTTTCTTATCCTTTCTGTCGACCAGTAGCTGGCTGAGGCGCTCCTTGAGCTTTGCAGCTTCTCTCTCTTTCCTCTTGGCATCGTGATTGTACTGAGAGGCGCGGCTGGCAATGACGCTCTGGAGCTTCTGAACCTGTCCAAGATGATCGAATTATCACTTTGGAAGGTTCATGCGTGTAGTTGCACATTTTGTAACACAAAAAAAAAAAAAAATGAATGCACATTATAAAGTGAAATTATACCTCGTCTTTTTCTGTTTTCAAGCAGCTCTGCAAAGTCTTTATTTTGAGTTGTAGCTGCCTCTCTGTCTCATGTAGACCCGATTTCTCCCTTATGGACAGTTCCAGCTGATCCTGGAAAGAAAAACACATCACCTCTTATCATGAGCACAGTGAGATGGTGACATTTGCACATTACTTTAGGGTTAAAGCTACAATAGAGATTCCTGAGCAAACGCACATCCTAAAACTGGTATGTGTATCTGTGGATTTAATTTGACAGACTGTTAATACACCAACAATATCCACACATGTATTTGGGGCCATGTATTCATCATCATCATCAATTATCTATTGAGAAGTTGAATATATCTAGTAAACTAAAAACCCACTGTACTACTCCATCATCTAAAATGAATGAGATACAAATAACCTTGATTTAATCACTGGTAAGTTTAAATAGAAGACTTATGTTTAGCCTAGTAAGCAGATACAACTGTAGAGATGAGGGAACATGGCAACCCTCTGTTCAAAATAGCACAAAGTAGTGAGACCTCTGAGCACAGTACTTGTAAGGTTTGTCCTTATTAGGCTTCTGTAGTACACTAGTCATATTTTATTCTTTTTGGAGCAGATGGTTTCCTTTCTGCCTCCTAGTGGTCAGAAATACAGCTAAAATACTAACTACACCTCATAGACATAGAGTCTGTGGGTACTTTGTGGGAGCTGGATCCAATCATACGTGCCTTTAGTCTGGAGTTGTTCATCTGCATGTGTTCCAAAGAGCTTGATTTCTTCAGCTGTTCCTTCTCGAGCTCCTCTAAAGTGCACATACTGCGTCTATGAATCTGGAGCACCTCATACATGGCATTCAGAGCTGGCACAGTCTTCATGCTTGCTCCCCCTGGTGAGCTGGCCTCGATACATGTGGAGGAGAGGCCCAGTGAGGCAAGCTCCTGTGAAAGAAAGAGGACTGCTTCAGTGACCCAACTACGTCAAGTGCAAATAACATATTGCAATTGTGTGCATTTAGCAGGGGCACTTTTTTCCAGAATTACCATCAAACCTAAGGTGAAGGTTGTAACTAGATTAACCTGATTTAGCATTTATTGTAAACACAGTATCTAAAGCAGGGCATTTCCATACCTGATTGATGTATGAGATGCACTGAGGAATGTTATCCTCTGTGCAAAAGGCACTAATCACACTGTAGGAGCTTCTGGACAGGGGCAAAGAGGAGTACATTGACACGAAGTTGTTCTGTCTCGAGGGGGACATTGTCACATGCGATATGCTGGAGATCTCATAGTTTCCTAAAAACCGAGAACAGTGAAGGAAATTATGGCGATTGTAGGAGCATTTACATCCACTGTACGTTCTCATTCTGGGAGGCTTGAATTAGGTTGCTGCTCCAAAATAGGACAAAAATATGGGCCACCTCTAGCAGATCCCAGAAAAAAAAAAGCAAAGATGACGTGCTTTCTATTCTTGAAACACTCTACCACACATAGCCAATTAGGAGAAATATTTACCCATAGATGTCCCTATTGGCACAGTCGTCCACCACTCTCCCATATCACCGACACATCAGGACATCAGGACGTGAGGTCATGAGTTTTCACCCGGGAGGTGGATTAGCAGTCAGGCGGTGGATCAGAGGCTCCCAGTGGAATTGAGCCCTGCAATGGAGCATCAAGCCATGAGATAGACCAGCAATAGATAATCTGGGCTGCTGCTTCACCCACACAGGATTAAACGTCAGATGTGTGCCAGTGAGGGTTATGTAGTTTGGGGTTTAAGAGGGTCCTCCTATTGGCCACTGGCAACTAAATCGCATAGTAGTGAGAGGATCTCAGCCCCAAGCCAAAAGATTTAAACAGATATTAAAAAAAAAAGGAGAGAAACATTATGGACACCATGCACTTAACCTGAGAGTGCATGTGTGTTTTTAGACCTTGACATGCTCTGGTCAAACAGGCTGGACCAGATATCCAGCTAAACTTGCCACTCCCACAACTTTACAACGCACTGAAATGTTCCCACTTGTGTTCAGGGACTGTCAGACATATTGTGTGGATGAACAAAAGGGCGAAAGCTCGCAGTCGTGTCCAGTAATGCGACAGTAAAAGCTTGAGAGCATCGTGTTGGTGAGGACTATAAGTCATCACAGGTGCCCGTTTTTCTCTGACTGCCAAGTCAATGTGCATCTCAGCAAACTCTCTCCTAATGTTCTTATCTAACAAACCAGAAAACACACAACTTTTATCTGAAGTTACAGCCACTGAGGCGGAGATAAAGTCAAGTGTGGTTTGGCTTAATTTAGTAGTTTTACCTTAACGTTAAATGATAGAAAAGAGGTCTTCTTACTTTAAGAGTTACTGTTAAATGACCTCACCGGGTAACGTTTGACAGGTTAGCTAACGTTAGCTTGTTTGCTAACCTGCAGTTGGTTAAAGACGTGTTTTTATTACAAGTTTATAGTGAAATAATATATAAACTTTAGTAATGAGTAGTATGCTAGTACGGTTCAGCTAACATTAGGTAACCCAGCACAATATCCCAATTTGTAGGGATGAACTCGATGCTAAGACGCTGCGTAGGAATGTACTAACTGCTATCGTTGTTGTTGCTAACCTGCATACTAACCAGCTGTGTGCTAAGTTAAATGCACTCACGGGTGAAGTGGGTCAACTCAATCCGATAGTTGCCAAGTTGCGCCGACGTTGGCAAAACAACCAAAATGCTTCTTTATCGACAACACCAGCACCTGCCGTGCCGAGCTCAGTCGCCTCCCTGTCCGCGGCAAAAACAGGTAAAAAACAACAACAACCAAAACCTCACCCAGGTTGTGTTTAGCCTGAGCTCAGTGGAGCAGAGATGTCCCGGCGGTGTGTGTGAGCTCAGCCTGCTGCAGGAGCTGTCTGTGTTTTTTTTTGAAGTCTATTCCTCCGCTGGCTTCACACCAAACACCATTGTTATTGGAGGCGGCGTTGTTTAGCAACCAGTATCTGAGCCGTGCATTGGATATGAACGCGGACGATTATGCAAATGAGAAACGCCGTCAGGTGTCACAGACGGAGCTCTGCGACGGTGCAACGTCAGTCCTCACTATCATCTCCCTCCTGTGTACACGTAGCACCCACGTTACTTGTATTTACATCATACACAATGAATTTCTTTACTGCTTATAACTGGAGCAGGCTGTGGTAGAATAAATGTGCCACGCATACTTTGTAGAGACATTGTTTATTTTCTTTTTTCGCAATATTTGGTGAAAATTGTTGGAGATAAAGACAAATGCATAATAAATATGGAATGTGAGCAGAATGAGTCAAAGTTGGCAAAAAAAGTTGATACATTTGGTAAGTGGTGCAAAAAACACAGTATAACCAGTCCTTATAGTCTTTATAGTTCATACTGAAATACTGAATATATGCTCAGTAGAACAACTGATTTCAGCAAATTGTATTGTAATTTAGTGGCTTTTAATGGGTATAAAAACTAGTATATTTAAGGTAAGTTAGATGTTAATATCAGTCTTTACTTTTACTTTTTAAAGTGCTGGAAATTTAAGCAGCTATTGTGTAGTCGGGAGGAAATTAATCATTTAATCTCAGAGAAATCTTTCTTGTAGGGAAAAGTTACCACCATGCCTGAATGCATCACTAAACTGAGGAGGAAGTGGTTGTTAGTGCATCTTGAAATTACTTTCATCAGACTGTTACACTGCAACACAGAAAGCTTTGCATTTTACAGAAGTGTTCAGCAAGTCAAGTAAAAAGTTTGAAAAACTGTACTTGAGTAAGAAGATATTCTATCAATATCATTCTTGTGACTCTTCAGTATAACTGAATGCTCCATGCAGACAGTTTGGACTCTTTGCGGCCTTATTCAGTCTCCATGCCAGCTCTTTGTCAACACCTTGCGAAGGTCAAAGCCACATCTTCTGAATTCATCCAACGCAGCAGCATGGCGAGAGGCAGCAGGAAGCTGGCTCTTCATCAGTCTGGTATCTTCCAGACTCAGGCTGGTCCCTGCACTCTGCTATAAAGGCCTGGAGCTGGGACACTGGCACCTTGTCTTGCTGGTGATGCTGGGAAAGAACCATTGAATAGTGTTAAGGCACTAAAGTGCAAGGATGAATTAAAAAAAATCTAATCTGTGAGGGCAGGTGGCTCTGACTGACCTTAATGGTCTCGTGGGTATCAGTAATGAGGGCGATGAAGAGGCTGAGCACCATGTAGATGAAGAGGGAGATGAAGGAGTAGAGGTAAAGCCTGCTGAATAGCCACACCATGTAGCTCTTGTCTCTCAGCTTCAGGAAGGTGGCGTACATGTCGTCTCCGTTGATGAGAGAGAAGAGGCACTCTGTCACTTTGTCTAGTGTTCGGAACTGGAAAGAAGAAATGTTTCGATTGGGAAGTTTATGTATTTCAGTGTTGACAGAACAGACCAGCACTCGAGATTGATTTATTGTGATTCTAATTTTCATACTTTGTCGTGGTAAGGCCCGAGGACGATCCAGCCACAGAAACAGTACCCGAGGTAGATCATGGCCGCACAGCAGCAGAATCGGATCACATTTGGGAATGCCGCCCGTAGGGTTAAGATTAAGATCTAAAAAGGAACTAAAGGCTTTCAGTTCCACTGGATATGCATTTGCCGGGTTTGGGTTGCCTGATGCATTGTGCAAAAACAAAAAGCAGTGGAAGCTCTTACATTGTATTTCTTGAAGAAGCCGAGGTACCGAATCACTCCGACCCAGACCAGCATTGTTGCTGTTCCCAGCAAAATGCTGCAGACATCATAGTTTGTCAAGTACTGGAAGAGGAAAGAGAGTACAAATAGATAAACTGGACATCAAATTCATTGATCAAAAAAATCAAAAAGTTATTTTTCATATATCATGCTCCAGAGGTGAGATGTCCAGGTTTCCCTTTACCCTTTTCAGCCCTAAACCCTGAAGCTCAATGAAAAACAAACCTTTGTCTGGATTCCAATTTTGAGTGCTGACCCAGCGATGGTCAAGGTGTCACTCACGATGATAAGGATGTACCAGCCATTCACAAACTCCATGCGGTCTGACCAGGTCACTATTTTATTGTAGTAGGCATGGAAGAATATGTTGAACTCCTGCACGAGACAACCTCAGGTCATTTAAACCACATCAATTATAAATAAATACACAACAAACCAGACTCAATGGCGTCTGGATTTCCAAATAAAATGATGACACATTTTTACTTATTACCTTGAGATTTGCACTTTTTATTTGATGAGGAGGTGCTAACACATATCATCTGATCTGTATAAAGCTGATCCATCAATAACACTGAGGTTATGAGTCCCCCCAATGCAATTGTCTCAAAAAACATTTGATTACATTGATTTAACATATTTTAACTATTCAGATAACTTTTCTGTTGTTATTTTTTCTCAACATAAAATAAACGCTGTTTTCCACACTGAAAACAGAATCCTTTATTTATTCTTCATTTATGTAATCATTGTTGGCTTACAACTAGTCAAATTTAAATGCAGTGGGTTTAAAGATTTTGAACTTTGCAATGTAATCTCCCTCCAGGTCGACGGGCCCCACAAACTCCCAGAAAAGACACAGAGGACGTGACCTCAGATGCTGGTTTATATATTAATGTGCTGAGCTGATTATATCAGTCAATTATTATGCACTGGATGACCCAATGGCTTAGCTGTAATAGTAGCTAAATGAATGGATCCTGCACATTTATCAGTGGTGATGGAAATAGTTCTTTTACTTACAAACTGGAGCTGGATGCCATTGATGACAGAACGCATGCAGAGGACGAGAGAGATGAAGCAGGCGAGGATGACCACAGAATCAAAAGACAGGAGGAGGTAATTGCTCTTACCAGCTGGAAACCAGAGCCACAGATTGTTTTTGTTTGTTATTGAGACATGTAATCCTGCTCATACAGGTGTCATGGTTGCATAATGTCACCGTGCCCCCTGCTGGCCTTTGCGGCAGTTATCAGTGAGGTTCTTAAAAAATCAACGGCTGGGATTTTGGGTCCAACTTACGAGTGCCGTCCACGTTCCAGTCTCTGCATTCATAGATTCTTACGTCGTTCTCAACGTGAATCTTTAAATTTCCACTGTGTGCACGATTGTCAAACATTATCTGCACATAAACAAAGAAAGATTTAGTGTGTGGCAGGTTAAAGCCTTGCCACAAATCATTTATCAGCATTTATGCTTTCATCTGTGACAATATCATATAAGAGCTCAGATGAGGGTGTGGCATTAGTCACCAACCCTGATCTGGAAGTCATAACAGTCTGGTAGCTCGTGGTGGCGCACAGTCTGCAGATTGATGGTTTTCAGGTTAAGGTAGATGGTTATTGATAGCAGCCTGGACACAAAGACATATATTAAGATATATATATATATATCATCACCTGGCATGAAAACAATATTTTTCAGTTTAGTCACCTTTTGAAATCTAAAGAGAAGTTCATGTGTGTCGCCACACTGCTGTTGTCAAACGACTGCACTGGAAATATGGGTATACAGTCTGTGGGGAGGAAATAAAGGCAAAGAGTTAAAAAGCAGTTAGATCAGTTAGCCATTATATAGTTAAGCTGAGGAATTAAGCATTCATTCCTCGGACAATATTATGCTGTTAACAGTATGAACTTCCTCTTTTCATGGAGTCACAAGTAAATCGACATAATGATAGTGACAAGTGATTTTCCACCCATCCCATGAATCAGCTTCCATAAATATCTCTTGCACGAAAGATTAGACAGTATGGCAACCCAAGGCAGCCTTTTGGACTTAAATATACAAGTTCAGCATCTACTTATGAGTCTATTTGATGATTAAATTAATTTTCTTTATGTCTTTATAGATTTATTTTGTGCTTTAGTACCTTTATATATATGTGGATCAATGTCAAAGGTCTCGTTTTCAGGATCGATGCTGCTGTTTCTGTAAAACTCTTGACAGACAGCCAGAGGAGTGTACTTTCCATCAGACCTCTCGTATGCAAGATTCCCCACTGTCAGGTTTTGGAGATTAATGTACTGAAAAATAATATATAAAGAACGGTAAAACACATTTGTTTCATGCAATAAAATTAAACATTTTCCACCATAAAATCCCAGATATCACAGCAACCTGTTGTCTTAGATCTAAAAATGGCAGTACCCTGCTGATAATGTAGTAGATGTGATCATACACATCTTCCTTTGTGTACAGTGAGTAGCTTCCCAGCCGGTGATCCTTATACCCTTTTAGAAACAGATGCCTGAATGTCATCAGATTTTCTTCTTTGAAGGTGACCATCATTTCGTTGCTCAGGCCGAAAGAGACTAACTGGGGGGAAAAACATAGATTTGAGACAAATACATTCATGCCTGATGACAAAAAACAGGAGCCAAAGAATTTGGTGTAGTACCTGGACTGTGATGATTGCAATTTTCAATATTTGTAACATCAGTTTCCATGGTTTGCGACCCCTGGCTTTGTATTTCTCACACGGGTTCATGAAGAAGTACTTGAGCCTCCGTCTGAAGTCCTCCACCACCTTCGACTCCAGGCTCTGAGAGGCAGTGCTCCATCTGCAGTGGCCGTTGAGCCTCCTCTCCTCTGACCTTGCAGCAATCAGCGGCTCAGAGTCGTCCATCATACTGAAGTAAGTTCACTGAATATACATCAGAAATGTTTTGCAGATTAGGTCAGGGTTCAACCATTCCAGTCATTCTGATGTTTATCAAACTGGTTCTCCTGCATGTGCTCACTGCCGTCATCCCCTCTCTGTCTCTGTGAGATGTTACTCTGGAGATCATGCTAATAAGCCAAAAATAAGCCACAACGCTCTATAAACACACATAAAAAATGTTTTCCAGCATCAGTTAGCCATTTTTAACTCACCCATAGCTTACTGCCTGCAACTGTGAGCATATCACTGACTTCAACTACTTATCCTGCAAATGACTTAATATATCACACCATGAAAATCTTTGCAGAAAAATCACATCACAAGTGTAAGAATGCACCAACGTCGATATTATTGATGTGCAATTATATTTTTACAGCCCCTTGCTGGAATATTTCCATATATCAATACAGTATATATTAGAAGGACTAAAAGCTCCCAATCTTGAGGAAAAAATTCATATATCTAATAATAACAATAATAAAAAGTGTTTTACCTGCTTACCAGTGTGCCACAGGGTGACTAGTCTAACACTTGGCTCCTCTGCTGTCTATGGATGTTATGATCAGACAGTACAGTCACCCTCCAGCCTTCACCACAATGACTGTCACTCATCTGCGTCATTTCAAGCTTTTCCAGTTCTTCCAAAACAGAAGTAGAGCTCCCAGTTCCAGAATCTCTGCGCATACAGACACTGATGCTGCCTGCGATCTGTCAGAGAAGTCACTTGAATTTGCCTTTATGAATTAATATCTTGTTGCATGAGCTGACAGGAGTGTAAGATACTGTTTAGCAAAGAGAGTACTACTAGAAAGAAGATGAAGTACGCGTTTTATCTTAAAGCACCACACATTCACCAGCAAAGAAAGGAAACAAGTTGAACTGATATAGAAAACCTTTAGTATGCAAAAGATTATCATACGACCAGTGAATTAATTAACAAGAGGGAAATTGTTTGTATTTCACAATATGTTTTCAAGACTTCTGTAGTGACGAAGATGTAAAGCAACTTCTTTTTAACTTAATGCTGCATAGATTATCATTTCAAGTTGAATGGCAGCGTCTTATGAGATCAGACTAACACACGTACACACATTCCAGTTTATGAAACTTTTCTAACAGCACCTCAACTGCAGCTGCCATGTTTTCACACTTTATCAGGAAAATCACACATTTGGTAACAGAAGAGGAGCAGAAAAGGTTGAGAGTGGATGAGTCACATTTTCTTAGCTCGTGATGGGAGTTTCGAGTTTCCATCCACCGAAATGTGTTTGAAGCACAAGAACTGAAAACTATTAAGCACAGAAAGCTGGCACTGAATGTTTGATTGAACTCTAATTCTTATTTACTTATTCATTGATTGGACGGTTTCTGTCTAAATCATCATTTTGTCTATCTTAATTGCATCTTATTTAGGCAAATTTCTTGTACACCAGCTTATATTTAAACATTCATCATTTGAGAAGTGTGGCTTCTTTTGTTTTATTAAAAAAGGGGTTTGTAGAAACACATGTATATATTCTAGAAAGTAAAGGCAATATTTTTGCTTCATCTTAAAAACTAAGGCACCAGTTTGAAATACTTTTAAACAAAACCCCAGTCTCTCTTGTAAAAAAGCTGAATGTATTAGATTTATTATAGCAGAAGTAGTAATATTTCACCAACTGCCTAATCACAGGCAAAAGCGAAACCAAAATGAGTGCGAGACAACAATAAGAGTTGGTATCTTAGTGGCCGACGATTCTGCTGGTTCGTCCCTTTATCTGCATGAGAACTGTCTTGAGATGTGAAATTAAAAGATGCTCCTTTGTGACGTTGGGGTGAGCGAGCGCGACCGGAGGGGCTGGAAGTTTGGGTCCCCTCCGGTGCTGGTGCACCCCGGCGCTCCGGCATCTATGTTGGAGGGGGATTCGACCATCACCTCGTCGGGCAGCGGAGGAGCTCCTGGATCACCGGGCCTCGGGAGGCTGGAGGAGGCTGTGGAGGAAGCTGTGGTGATGCTGGCACCAGCCCCAGAGGGCAAGCCTCCACCTATCTGTAACGACGGCAGATTTAGGGAGCCTGCTACGTCTGAAATGGAGGGGCTTCGCTCTCCGTCTGGGTGGAAGAGCAGGGTGGAGTTGTTTGAAAACGTTGTGGGGAGGTTGCTGGGAGGGCTGAGGGTATGGTCTGATGGGGAGCTGGAAGCCGCTGCTGTGGAGTGACAGATGAAGGGGGGGGGGAAAGTGGAAAGTGAGTTCAATTAAAGCATCGAGAACATGTTAACAGATTTGCAACACAACAGATGTTATTGTGACTTGTCCTATTAACCTCTGAGCGATTCGATCTTCTCGTTTTTGGCCCTTTGCACCTCATCTGTGATCTTGGTGATGATGAAGTTCTGTGAGCGCAACTCCCTTATGGAGTCGGTCAAGGCGTCCAGGCCCCGGGGGTTCTCGGCCAGTATGTCCAACATATGGGCCGTCCTCTTGGTCTGTGTGGTCCTGCAGCTGATTTCCTCCGCGTCGTCTCGCGTCAGGATCCTGCGAGAGCGCAGGTAGTCCAGGTGGCGTTCGGCCCTGATCTTCTCGCAGAGGTAGTGCCGCAGCCTGTTCAGCACCTGGAGATCCACAGCAGCCATGTAGGAGGGGCACAAAGACAAAAAAATTAAAACAAAAAAAAAAAAAGAGTGAGCAAGAACAGGGGGTCTGGGGAGGGTTTTTCACCCAAATTACAGCAGGTGAAAGTCACAGACATCTACAGCAGGTGGTCACTTGTATATCCTGGTCTGGTTCTGCTCTCCAGGGCACATAACTTTCTCTGTTATAGCCTTAACAAAAAAAGTGCACTCAATCTCCAGCCTATGTGTTCAATATGAGCTGCTGTAAAGTCCTACAGAGGACTGCATGGTGCCACTGTGGGCTCAGAGAGGGTGTGGTGGGGTATTTCCTCCTTTAACGCCACACAAAGTGCAAATGAAATGTCAGCAGTGCGATAAACCTGTGCGTGTCTTCCCACACAGTTTCTATCTTTTTTTTTTTTTTATCTGGGTGCGTGACTTGGGTGAATTATCGTACTCACGTCTTTTTTAATCTCTGCCATTTCATCTTCAGTGAGATGAGGAGCCTCCATCCGTCTCACTAAGTCAAAATCCAGGTGTTCCGGGTAGCGACCGACGGCTCAGATAACGTTATTAATACAGTAACAACGAGACAAACTTCATCGATAAATCAACTTTACGCCTCGAGCAGCACGAATCTTCACTAATTGTCGCTAAAAGGTGGCGTATTCGGTGTCCATTCAAGTTTTTGTGGCTCAAAAAATCCCCGGACTTCCTGATTGTGTCGGAGTTTACGTCGACAAGAGAAGAAGAAAAAAGCAAGTTTCGCAGCTCTTTCATGTGGTTAAATATCTGTGGAAAAAAATCATAAAAACCCTGAAATTAAGATAAAAACGTCTCTCACAACAGCAGACTGTGCCACCGTTGGCCAACTTTCCTCTTGTTTATCAGTGTTAATTGTTTTTAGTGATAGTAGTCAATGTTTCTCATACAGGTGAAGTGCTATTCCGACCCAGTCCAGTGGGTGGCGCTGTCGGATCTCCTCACAGTTACCACACAGTTTTTTTTTTTTCTTTTACAGTAAACCTCATTACACACGTGCAGTGGCGACTAACCGCATTATAATAAAATAAGTATGATTTTAATGTATGTTCCATTTAATGTTACCTGTACATCTACTCAAGATGTTCAAGAACTCATCTGTGCAATAATCAGCATGTTATCTGCATCTTTTTTTACATCTTATTTTTAATCTTATTTATTGTATATATTCTGTAAATACCGAGTTTATTGTGTGTCCTATATTTCCCTTTTGTGTTTCTCTTTATTAGAGAATTTTTTCACACAAACAGTGGTGGTATTATTATATTACTTGATCATGATTATTAATGCATTCATGTGTACATCGCTTTAATGTTACCTTTAATGGTGGGGCAGTTTATTTATACACCGCTGGGTAGCAGTATATATCATAGTTTATTAGCTAATATCTATTTCTATAGATAGTGTGCTGACCTTCAACCTGAGCAGAGGTCCAATTAACCAGAGTAAGTGAAAACACGTGTGTAGAAGAAGAGGAAATGCGTAAAAATACTTATTTAAGCAGAGTTTTACATGATTATAAACTGTATATTTTATTTATGAATCATAATTACTAATGCATTAAGAAGTAGGAGGCATTTTGATATGGCAGCTTGTTGAGGAGGTGGATCTGATTTTAACTTCTTTATCCAAAGTTTTACAAAGTAGCTGTAACTCTGAGTAAAACTCAAACTTGAGCGAATGTGCTTTCCTCTACTGTTTGAGTGTCACCTAAATTACACTGATTTTATGCAGTTCTGCCTCAGTATTTCACAGTAAACCACGATTTAAAATGCATTGTGATTTGTCAGCTACCGCGATGAACGAGTCCTAATGTTGTTTTAACGTTTTAAAGCAGTTGCAGTGGTTCACCGTACCCTGTTATTGTGGATCAGCAGGGAAAGTGTGAGTCAAAGCGTAGAGAGAACAAGGTGTCCTCATGACTGCATAGTGAACTATGGTGCATGAGAAGAACCAAAACAACACTCCAGTAAACATGAAGTAAATTGCAAAATGGCAAAACGCATGCAGGACTTTTACTTCCCTCTAATCACGATATGCCACAGAGTGTTTGAGGACGGGGGCTTCCTGAGGAGATTGTTGTTATGCTTGTTTTGTCATGTTCTGCAGTGTAATATGTACTGTGTAGCTGGAAAACACCGTCCCCAAGCACTGAGCTATGCTAAGTGTAAATCAGGGCACGGCCTTCTGTTGCTTGCTCGAGGGTTTGTCCGTGTAATGATAATGATTTGAAATAGAGGGGATATACAGGCTCCCATGACGACGTGGCTGCTGTTGCATCTCAGCAATTTCTGGAGGAGAAATTGGCGCGGAAAGACGCCCTTTAAATGTCAGGTGTTAGAAGGTCAAACCTTGTGTGCATCAGCCTCTTTACTCGAGCAAAAAACATTTACTAAATGGCGAGAAAGCATCCAAAGACACTGACAACACAAGGCCACTTTTCGACAGAAAAGGATCACGATGATTCACATCATTAATGTCAAACAGCGGAGAGCAGCAGCCTGGAAATAATGTCGAATCAGCTGTTAGAGAATCAGATGAACCCAGTGTACCGATTCATGAGTGGCTCCAACAGTGAACGAGACACAAAGGCAGGGAAAGTCATTCATAGGAATGATGTAACGAACTGGATTTGCAATCATAACTGCACAGCCCCCACAGACAACCCCGTCTGTGCTACAGCGTATGACCCGCTCTCACATGGCAGCCGGAACAGACTTGTCTCAGACCCACTGTGGTTTGACACTGGGGAGGTATTTCTGCTTTTCCACTCTCTGTTGCCAATCTTTACGCCACACAGAATCTGAATCCCACATTGTGTTTTTATTTCCTCCATTTCGCATTCATATCTTAGCATGAATGTATGCGGTATCACAGCATTTTTACGCTTTTCCTCTTTTCTCCATCCATCTTTCACATTTAACTGCCCTCCACGTCCCATTTAATGTCATCATCAGATGACAGGGACATGAAATGAACCAAACTATGGGGTGATTTCATTTCAGTTGGATGCGGCACAATATCAATTATCGTGACTAGAAGTTATGCAATGAGATATTTGAGTTTAAAACCCCCTATGGACAAACTTCTGCTTTGCTAAAGTGCCATCAAACACGCCACCAAGTCTCAGCCCAGTCACCCTGACCTCTGACGTACAGAAGGAGGAATGGGACGTGGGTGTTTGCTGGAACAGAAAGAGCAGGTTTGGTGTATAACATCATCAAACAGGTCAGTTTAACATCCATCTGTGCTCCTTTCCAAGTTCTCCAGCTGCCTGTTATATATCTGATGTTCCTCTTACCTAACATGGTTCTGCAAATTCTTTATATTACAACTTCGGAGGGAAAAGTTTCCACTCCAAACCACAACAGTCAGCAATTTCCAGGCATCGGTACGCCGTGCTCGCTCGCTCTTCATCTGCCTGAGCTGGCACTGATTCCAGCTGGCCCTTGTAACTTCAGTTAGATAAGAAGGAGGCTGTGCCAGTCTGCCCTGCTCTGCCTCTTGTTCTCACAGGTTATAATGAAAGGAAAGGCATTTTTTCCCCTGATATCTTCCATTGTTCTTTGATGTGGGTAGAAGAGGATGCTTTTTATCCTGGCAGCCATTTCAAAGAAACCTTCAATATTCATCCTGAGAGGAATGTTGCTCCAGGCATTTCTCAAGTTTTCTTTTTTTTTTTTCTTTCTTCTTCTTTTTTTTTGTTGTTGGTGTGTTTCTCATTCTGGACGCTCTGATTCAGACTGAACAAAGGATTCCTGGGGTTGAAGCATTCTAAGAGGCTCTCTCCTCTCCTTTTTTGAAATATTGAAGTCAAACAAACTGTAATCCTCCCACACCCTCGTAGGCGACGGACAGGAATTTCATCTGTGACTTTTAACACCTGTAAGGTTAGAAAATACAAACATCAATCACAGACAACGTGAAACAGTCTAAACACACGCTTCATCCGACATAGAAATTCAGTTGGTCATAGAAATATGTGGCTTTTCTTCAATATTTATGTCAGGACTTGTGGTGCCCTGATGTTGAATCCATTGTGGGGCTGCAGTCACACGCATGCAGCTGATGATGAAATATTACAGGTATCAGGTATAAAAATAACTTAATGTGATATTACTTTACCAGATTTTTTTCCCCTTTAATTAAAGTAAAGTCTCGCTGAGATTAAGAAAGACCTGGACAAGAATAAGGCATAAAAACATTGTTATATAACACAATAAACTTAAGACATAAACAGAATAAGACAACTTTCACAAACCACACAGAACACATGTAATGTCCTGTTAAGCTCTTCAAATAAATTCAAAGTAATTTTAGAACAAACATTTATGATAAATAATGCATAAATGTATTCAGCTGCAAACAATGTAATGCATTGTTTGCATGACATTGTATTGTAGAAACTCATTAACTGATTTCCACTTCATGGTTATAGAAGAGATATAAAAAGTGGTAATTACGTGATTAAATTGGAGAGAAAGCCCTGAAAGAACTGAAGTTAGACGGGGTGGTTCTTGGCTTGCTGAGTGCGAGGGGAGGAGGGGGGGAGCTCCTTTTGGGCTTATGGGAGGACGCGTGGAAAAGCATTCCTCTCATAGTTTTGGGACACTTCTTCAGCCCGCGTATACGTCAGATCTGCTCGGAGTGTATAAAAGGAGATGGGGTCTCCAAAAGAGGGAGAGCAGGCACTCGTGAACTCGCTGCCAGGTCTGCTGTTTGATAGAGAGAAAGTTGTTTTTTTCTTCTACTCAGGAAACATAACCTCTGAAGATGTGGAAAGTCTTTGTCATTTTGAGCCTCTGCGTTACACTGGTGAGGATGTAATCTCTGTTCGTTCACAGATGGGTCGTTTAATTAAGGGATTATAAAAGGACTGATAAGAAATGTCTGATGTCATGTTTTATCTCAGGTCTCAGCCTCATGCCCGGTGGACTGCTGGTGTCCTCCTGAGCCCCCCAGTTGTCCAGCAGGAGTCAGTCTCATGCTGGACGGCTGTGGATGCTGTAAAGTTTGTGCACGGCAGCTCTTTGAAGACTGCAGCAAGACACAGCCATGTGACCACACAAAGGGTCTGGAGTGCAACTTTGGAGGGAGATATGGCTCTGATAAGGGCATCTGTCGAGGTACCACGACTCCTGTTCTGCTCTCTCTCTCTCTGTTCTTTATGAATTTACTCACTTTTTCCTATTTACTCCTCTCATTTTAAACCTCACTACTGTCTCTGTTTCTTTAAAACAGCCGTATCAGGTGATGGAAGAACGTGCGAGTACAACAACAAGATTTACCAGAACGGGGAAATCTTCCGTCCAAATTGCAAACACCAGTGCACTTGCATGGACGGTGCTGTTGGATGTGTCTCCCTCTGCCCGCACGAGCTCACGCTGCCTAAGCTGGGCTGTGCCAGGCCCAGGCGGGTCAAGGTACCGGGGCTGTGCTGTGAACAACTCGTCTGCCCTCAGGAAGCAAAGATAGAGAGCTCCGTGGAGAAGAAACACAGGAAAAAAGACAGACCGTCTGAAGATGACCTTACTGACAGGAATGAGTTAGCTCCTGCGTGGAGAGGAGAGTCAAAGTCTTTGCCTGGTGAGCAGTTTTACACAATATCTTTCAGGTGATATTGTTAAAGTGTCTAAGAAGGGTGTGTATGTGGAATTACAAACATAGCAACAAGTGCATAAGATGTCTTCATTGCAGTTTCCTTTAAACTCTTCTAAAGCTTGATTCTTTCCTTTGTGCAGCTTTCAGGAGTCAGCCAGTGGGCCACCTCTTGGTCAGAGGAGTTGAATGCGTGTCTCAAACTTCAGCTTGGTCACCCTGCTCCAAATCCTGTGGGACTGGGACGTCCACTAGGGTGACCAATAGCAACACCCAGTGCAAACTGGTGAAAGAGACTCGGATCTGTGAAGTACGCCCATGCAACCAACTAACCTCTTCCAGGGTGAAGGTACATTCCTCACTTTTAATGCTTTGTTTTTTGTTTTTTTTTTAGGATTGATTTTGATTATTTCATTATATGGCAGTCTGTAATCTTTGAGAGCTCTCATTTGACACGTGCTTTTCGATGTCTTTCTCACAGAACGGTCAGAAATGTAACCGCATAGAAAAGGCCAGCCGTCCAGTTAAACTGACCCACGCAGGCTGCAGTAGCCTGAAGAAGTTCCAGCCGAGGTACTGCGGGTCCTGCTCGGATGGGCGGTGCTGCAGGCCTCACCGGACCCAGACGTCATCTGTCCGCTTCCAATGCAGAGATGGAGAGATCATCAGCAGGATGGTGATGGTGATTGAGTCTTGCAAGTGCAACCTAGGCTGCTCCGACAACAACGAAAGGACAGCTGCCCCCCACAGACTTTTTAATGATATCCATAAACTCAAAGTGTAAAGTTCTCAATTTAAGAAGTCCCTTTAAGTGTTGACTTTTGGAAAGACGCACTGTGAGGTCGCAGACATCTGTAGGATGAATTTCTCGAACTATATTGTTCATGATTTTGCTTCATAACATTGGAGCCTTATGCTTTGCTTCTTTTTGAAGCTGCTTTTTTACATTGTGGAAATTCATGTTTTTCTTGTTAAACCAACATGTCCGTTTGACTTTTATTTTATACACATACGTTTGCATATTTAAGCCTCTCTTGACAAGACATGTCACATGACAACATGGAAATGACGTAAAAAAAAAAAAGATGGCAGCTACTAAATCAGTCATATGTTGGCGTGTTGCTTTTGATTTATTTATTAGGGTTAACGTCTCATGCTTCACTTAATGTATTGTTAGATTTAACAATGGGATATTGTACTATAATGTTGGTTTGACAGCCTGTTCGCTACACTCACTTGTCTATGTTAAATGTTGGAATATGACTGAAGGCTGGGAATATACTGTACTGTATGTAAGTTGGCCAATTAACTGCCAAATTGTTAATTTTGTTTTAATTTTTCACAAATAAAAAAACATAAAACAATACAGTTTTCAAACTATTTTATTTTTTCGAAAAAAAGGCGAAAAATTTTAAAGTATGGAGCTTGCCATAATCTGACACAATTGTCTCAAGGGGGTCTCATGCAACAATTTTCAGTAGGAAATGAGCTAAACTGATTGAATTGCATCTGGCTGACCCACTTCTGAGAGGACCTACATGCCACTGAATAGTTTAGGGAATGAGTGTAATGTAAACCTCCAAGTGGTTTTCCTGCTGTTGGACAGATGCGAGGTGCAAGCTGCAGATCTCTGTTGTGATAAAATGTTAAACGGTAACAGAGAATAATCTAAACTTTCCACAGAGGGATGTTTCATGCAGAACAGAGGACAAATCTGAAATTCCTTGTTGCTGATAACAAAGGCAACACAGCGCCAATTTCACCCCTTTCCCTTCTAAAGTAAGAATAATAAAGCTGCAAGCCTGTGTTATGCAGCTCATCCACTCAGTGTGTGACCCTCAGAAATTCTTTTTAATATATGCAACAGTGGAGCCTCTGTTCGCTTTGACAATTGGCCCAACAGACAACAAGACAAATGGGTCATCCAATTTATTTGAGTCTAATAAGCTCAGGGTGTGTCCATCTGAATCGTGATACCAACCAAACTGCCAGAAGTCAGATATAAGCTTATTTTCCAGCAAACAGCAGAGAAAAGCAAATTCCCAAAGTGTGATCAACACAATTACGTAAATGGGCAAGACCAAGAGAACGAGAACAAGAGCAAAGGAAAAACAGGGATACTGACGCAAGCAGAGATGAAATGGTTCCATCCCCTGACGGAGAGCACAATAGAGCTTTGTCTCTGAGAACTTGAGAGGAGCACTGCTCACTCGGGGGACTACATCCACTGCAAGAACACACCAGAGCCTGGACGCTGCACTCATGGTAGTTTATTACCATGGATACAGCAGCACAACAACGAGATCCAAGAACAGTGCAACACAAACATATTCAGCTGTGCAGCTTTTAGGTGAATCATGTTGCAGCAGATACCTGTGTTCTCTGTGTAAAAAAACCTCCACCAGCAACAGAGTTTAAGGTGGTTTGGAAACATCCCAGTGTTCTCAGTAATTATGTTTGCAACCCTAAAGGCATTAGCTCCACAGCCGACAGCTTAACTATTGATTTTCAGCATCATTCATCTCATTCCAGCTGAGGTTCAGAACATAAAACACATTCAGTATACACATCACACATTCTCTATGATCACCACAAAAACAGACAACAAAGTCAGTGTATTTCATGTTTAAATGAAGCACAGTGGCAAAAGAGGTTTATTTTACCACAGGTCAACACAGAAGGACGTATGCAACTATGATATTTGATTTTCAAGTACTTCTTGTATTGGTATAACAACTGCTTTCATAGACAGATTTATGTACAGCATCAAAATGTAGCAAAAAACAAGTTTGAGTTGGAGCCAGTTGCACACAGAGAAACCAAGTTTTAAACTTGTGATACACATTAAACATTTCAAGTAGCAGAGAGCTCATGTAGTAGTGACTAAAGTAAGACTGATGGCCAAACGCACAATGCATCGTGGGTGAAATGTGACACTCGACAGAAGTGAGAAGATGGCTAACATAACGCTTCCACCTAGTGGCACATTACTTTTCTCCAGTTGGAAACCCTATTTAGTCAAGGAAATACCAATAAGTTGTTTAAAAATGCCTATAAGTTATCTGACCAATAGTCCATTACACAAATGTGTTCAATTAAATCAGAGAAAAATTGTTGGCAATTCATTTTTAACAGATTGGTTGTTTTCTTCAAGCCTTCACAACAAACTCATGATTTGAAACATTAAGGTGTTGAACAGCTAATTGAGCGTCTGTCAACAATTCACATCTCAATATCAAACAAGTAGGTCTCAACTCAAACTCAGAGGGGTTTGTGACTTCTTTTAGAAACTTTAAATGAGTCGATCCGTAATGTTAATGTCTGTTTTCACCAGATAAGTCTCTGATCAACAATCAACAATCTAAACCTTAGACTGATCCTTGTTCTGTGGGAATAAGAGACAGCAGCACCAAAGATTCACAGTCAACAATTTGCATTCATGTGAAAATCATATAAAGTCTCTTGGGACGTGAGCTAAAAATAAGTATCAAAACTTCTCATAAGAACAGCAGATTTCCCCCAAACCTGGAGAGCAAATGTCCCAGTCAGCTAAAATGCAGAAGTAGATATCCAAAAATAAGCTTTCACTTCCTCCAAAAAAGACATATAAAGTCTTGCCTGAATTCCCGTTTTTTAAATAAATATTACAGTACCCAAAAAATAAATACAAATACTAAAATGTAAACAGATCATTTCAGAAAATGCGATGTTTGCAGTCCCTCATCAAACATCGTCTTATAGGAGTTTTTGAGAAAGTCAACGTAGTTTTGAATGCTTTGCTTGTGGCTCTCTGATTGGTCCAGACTGAGCTGCAGGTCCTTCAGACGCACCTCAAACTGTTTCTCTGCCTGCAGATTTGATGGACAGAAAATACAGACGGACAGACGTTTACTCCACATCAACGCGTCTCAGGTTGCATCAAAGCTGAATTCGGTACAACCTGAGCATGTTCCAGTTGCTTTATAAGCTCAAGGAAAGCACGACACTCACGGTGAGCTTATTCTGGCGAAGAAGCCTCAGCTCATTATCCCTTCTGCTTTTCTCCGCTTCCAGCTCCAGGATTTTGGTCTGAAAGGCCTCTTGTCTGGAAACAGCCTGTTCTTTTACCTTGTTTACCTGGACAAATGGGAAACCTTTAAATTATCTGACAAAGTGAAGCGCATCGCTCCGCTGGAAACGCCTGTCATATCAAAGGCTGCAGGATTAGAATAGCAAGCACACAAAATAGAAACCGATTCAGGAAATCAATGTAGGGGCTTGTTTGTTCTGCACTGTATCAATAATGCATGACACACATCATAACATGAATATTTTTTACATTATTAATTTAAAGCTTAAAACTGTGAGGTAGAGAGTGGTAAAACAACAAAATTAGAATTTGCATTGTTGTTTACAATCTTCAAAATCTCCTACATCAGAGCATACTGACAAATATAAAAAGAGATGATGAAATAGGAAAAAACAACATTTGGATGTGAGTTTTAACTAGAACTCAAATCTCTTTCATTGCTCACTTCTTCCTCATTGATCTGTCTCTGAGATGTACCTGTTGTTTGACGTCGGCTAAAGCTGCCTCCAGCTGCCGGCTGAGGGCCTCGCAGTCTGAGGAGCGCTGATCCAGCTGCCGGTTACTGTAGCTGAGAGCTTCCTCCTGAGCTGCGAGCCTCCGAACCAGATCCAGATTCTCCTGCTGCAGCTTGTCCATCTTCCTATAAACACACAGACACATGTGCTATGTGTGCAAAAAAAAAAACAAAAAAAAAAACATCCCTGCATTCTTGAGAAGAGAGAGTGTCTTACTTTTGGAGAGACTTCACTTTCTCTTGTAGTTGTAAATTAGCCTCATCAATGGACTCTTTCATCTCCACAGATGATCTCAGCAGTTTTGTTTGACTCTCCATCTGTGTGTGTAAAACGTAAAATTCAGAATCACCTGAACTGGTCACAATTGGATGGAGCGGATCACATGCAATGCTGGATTTAAAGAACAGCCCATTTAACGCTACTTGCCACAATCTAACAAACACAAAATGGGCAGTTATCAAGATGCCAGTTGATCTTTACGATCAGAAACGCGTGGATGATTGAGGAGGAATCACACAGCACAACACACTCACTAATGGGTACATATGTAAGGATGGTTGCAACCTTTTTTTCCACTGCAATCAGTCTTTTTTTTTTTTATCACAAACACCAAAACCAACTCACAGCAGGACCACAAAACAAAACACGGCAACGGATACATGAGGTTTTACTACCACCTAGTGGTCAGATGTAGGAAAATGGCTACATTTCACATTCTCTGACCGGCACAGGTCACGTTGCACACCTGAACCTGCAGTTGCCTAATGGACTCTGACTTTTCTGAGCACTTCCTCTCCGAGCGTCGCAGGTTCTCCTGGCACTCAAAGAAACTCTGCTCAGCTGCGCTCAGTAACTCAGGGTAAGACCTGAGTTCCTCCACACGCTCCTGCAGCTCCTGCCTCACCTGGGCTCCACAGGACGGCAGAAGCAGTGAGGTGATGGAACAGACAAAATATTAGCCCAAAGATTCACCACAGCTTTGAAGGAGATGCTCAAAGATATGTGTTATCATCTTTAGACTGAGCCTCGGCAGATCCAGGCACAGCAAAATGTTACGCAGCTGACAAAGCAAAAGAAACATCTAACATCTCATCTCTGACTGGCCTTTCAATAGCAGGAGAAATAGTGGTGCAGAGCTGAACGCAGCAGTAAATTTAATTCATTCGTTTTCTTGTTGTATGCACAGATAAAAATTCTTGTTTTGCCCTTTCACCTTCAATGCTGTTTCAGGATTAGGAAATAGAAAGATAAATAGCAAAGGAAAAAGGAGATAAAGTAACAGTAACTGTACAGTATACACACTGAAGATTAAAAAATAAATAAATTCAAGAAATGCACGACAGTACTGTTAACAGAACAAAAAATAAAGAAATTAGTCACCTAAAATAATATGTATATTGTTAAATACATTATCGTTATTGATTATGATTTGTGCACATATAGGATATATGGAGAGGCAGGAGGTTACCTTCTCAACTTCTGTGTCTTTTCCATCTCGTGTCCTCTCCGCCTCTTTTAAAAGATTTGCATATTTCCTCTTCAGGTCGTCTATTTCAGCCTGAAGCTCTGCAACCTACAAAAACACCCAGAACGGTATAATTAAAGCTGCTGTGTCCTTCACTACAACTGGAAACTGAATCACTCATCCAGCTATCTCAACAGGCCACATTATGTGTTCCTGTTGGCATTGTGAAAATGGTACGGATATACAGCAATTAGCCTTTATCTAATTATAATTATTATAATCATCCATTCGTTTTTTTGTTGTTTTGAAAGAGGAAGAATTACACAAAGGATAAAATCAACTGTTAAAATTGTTAACAGAGTCAGAACACCACAAAACATGGCTGATTTATGGCACAGGAAGAAAGGATGAAAGGATTAACAGTTTAAAGCACAACAGTTTGTAGCCTTTAATCCTTTCTTCCCCTGAGGAAAACAGAATCATACACACTTGGAAAAACAATCAAATAGAAAACTCTGTTGAGGGAAGCCTAATCTCCCTGTTTAGCGCTCTACAAATAAATAAAAGAAAAAAACTAAAGAGTAAAATGAATGAACAGATGTGAACCTGATAGAGGCTCTGTTCGGCTTGATGCTTCCTCTCCTGGGACTCAACCTTCTCTTCTACCAGGGCAGACTCACAATCATCCAGCTGCTGCTCCAACTGAGCAACAGATGCCTGCGATCACACAGGAATCGCAATCATTTTAGTAATAGAAATGAAAATCAGAGAGAGAGAGAGAGAGAGGATGCTGCTTTCTTAAGGATATGATTGACGTGCACAACCATGAGAGGCCAGACAGAATTGACAGTTTTTCATCTGTCGGCTGCCTGTTGATTACTAAATGACTGTACGGATAGTATATGGACCGCATGTTTATGCAGCAAGTGTTTTCATATCTTTTACAGTGGTGATTCTCCCGTTCAAGCCGTTTGTCAACTTGTACCTTGAGTGCTGCATTACTGATGCTGAGGTCTCCGTTTTCAGAAATGAGCTTTTCAACGCGTTGCATCACAATTTCATTGGCTGCGTTGAGTTCATCTTTCTCCTTCCGCAGCCTCGCTGTCATGTCTACAATTTGACTTCATTAAAAATCCATCAGTAAAAATCGGCTTGCCACATGTGTATTGAGTTCTAACACAAAAACAGGGTTGAGTGCGGAAAAGAGAACCGACCAACCTTTTCAACAACTCTACGTGACATACGAGTTTGTTTTTCTCATCAATCATCTCCTCCTTTTGCTGTTTCCTGGAGTCTCTTTCTACACGGGCTTTGGCCAGCTGAGCGTCCTGTTTGCCAACCAAGACAAGAAAGTCAAAACAACACCTTGAATGATGTAACCGCGAACAGTAAAGACACCATTTTGCAAACCAACAATCACAGCTATTTCGACACACCTTTTCCTTCAGTTGCGTATAACATTTCTCAATAGCAGCTTCAAATCTCTCAGCTCTCAGCTTCTGTGCTCGGGTGGCTTTCTTGAGAGATTCTTTGTCCTGTGCTGCCTTCTCAGTCAAAGAAGTGATGGAGCCTTTCAGATCACCAATCTCCATCTTTTGCTCGGTCAGGGTTCTCCCCAATGTCTGGAAAAGACAATATACCTTTAACGCTGTGCTGGAGCATCATTCATTCTCTTTAAAGCAGTTCGTCTATGGAGTAGTTTGTACCCGTAGCTGTGCAGTCAGACGATTGTTTTCGGCTTCCTTGTTACGCAGCTGCCCCTGCAGGTGAGCACGAGTCGCCTCCACAGACTTGGTCACGTGAACTGCACTCTTAATGTTCTCCTGTGAAGACCATTACAGATAGATGCTTTCAAAGGCTATTTTTAGACTCACATCTATATGATGACCTCTGCTGTGCTGACCTGCTCTTCTCTCCGCAGATCCATCAGCTCCTCAAATCTTCTTTCCATCTCACTCAAATCTCTTTTTAGATGCTTTAGGAGAAAATGACAGCAATCATTACATCATCTGAGCCTCTTCTTTGTAAATGTTAGAGTTCTTATTCGATAAAAGTGCATTCAGTCTCACACAGATGATGCCTTTCTGCCATATCTTTCAGTTACTACATTTGTTTACTACTAAATGTGGCTATTTTGGGTGCACAGTCTTTACATTAATTGGCCAACTGTTACCAATTGAACCATTCAAGCCAGTCCACATTACACAAGATTAACCCAGATTAACCTTTTTCATAGATTAAATCTTCAGCCAGGTTGCCACATCTTAAGCACAAAGCGCAATTCGCTAACACTTAGATTACATTATTTCCTTTGATTCACTGCCTAAATGTAATGAAACACTCACCGCATTTTCACTCTCAGCCTGTGTGATCTTATTCATTAAGATGTCAATTTGGTGGTCCGTGTCAAGTCGATCAATCTATATGAAAAGACACAAGTTATTTCAAACAAGCTAAAAGGAAAATGAAAAACACAAGTTCAAACACTTCCAAGAGGCATTTATGTCGGTGTTTCATTTGCTACTATGAATTTAAAGTTACTATAGCGCCACAACTGCTAATCTAGACCCGCTGATTATTCAGAGCAACGTACCAAGTATTCATTACCAACCTCTGCATCTTGGAGCTGTTTCAGTTTCTGTCGAACAGACTTATTGATTCGTCTGAACTCTTCCAACTTCTCCAGCAAAAGTCCTCTCTGCCTTGCAATTCGGCGCTTCTCAATAGCAGAACGTTTTGAATCCTGCATTGTAAGAGAAAAAGAAGTTAGAAAAATGGGTCATGACTGTCAAAATGATGCTTATTTTAGGACAAAGGGTGTTGGATTCCCACATTTCAACCCAACTTCATGCATGCAAAATTACAACAAACACACAGCAAATTCATCCTCCATGGCATCTTTAAAAGACACAAGTTGTATGGCAGCGGAGTTGGCAGCTGCTTCTGCATCTGTCAGTATTTTCAGGAAGTGGCTTTTTCCACCCCCGTGGTCTCCGTGACTAAAAAAAAAAAAAAACAGGGAGGAAATGCTTGAAATCAGTTATGCTGTTGCAGATTTAGACTATGCCCAACATGTGCATGCATCATAGGACTTCACCGATTGATGTCAGCCTCTGGGGTCCTTGTGTGGAGACTGCTGCGTACTCTGCTTCTTCTCCCTTGCTCATGAGAACAAGCCAGATCCCCACAGCTCAGAGTGGCATCCTCCTTTGTAGAGCTGAAACCAAGGGAGGGACTTTGGAGCTCATCCTCTGGAGACATACCTCTTACTACTGAGAAAAAACAACATGCAGTATAAGTTAGTGTTAACAGTGGAGGGCAAAGCACACTAATATGACTTCTACAGTTAGCTAAAGGACAGTAAGGCAAGGTTGTCAGGCAAGCTAAGGTTACTCCATAGCAACACACAGTTAAGTGACTTTACGTTGAGTTTACGTTACGCCAAAGACAGCAATAATTACTGCTAATTCTGCCAGCAAGCAAAACAACTGATTCTCGCCATTAGGTGTAAAACATAGCAATTTCTTTCAAAACAGTGCCTCTAAAAATGTGAACAAGACTTACGCTTTCGCTTGGTGTCCGTTGTGAACAACGCTACTCAAAACTAAGGAGCCCCCCTCAAAAAAGTCGAACCGGATTGGTTAACTCTGAAGCAACGTAATTACACCGCCGTATTTTCTCGATGCTGATTTGTTCCCCAGGGGAAGAGGGCGGGACTACGTTTGATTAAAGCTACGCACAGCCAATGAAAAGACACTGGTTGAAACCATAGAAACGAAAAGGAAGTTTACTGCCACAGCGTCTCAAACTATCCTCGGGTGACACCAAGTTACGAAGATTATTAGCTAATATTGAGTGCATTTCACGACGTTACACTCAAAGGCCAACACAGCGCTATTCGGATATTTACTCAGATTTAATCTGAATGTTATTTAACGTGTTTTATGGTGGCGTAGTTTAGCATTCCCCGAGCTTCTTCAGTCGAGATTAGCTTGACAGCTAGCAAATGTTCTGCTTCTGTTGAGTGGAAATGTTCAAAGCAAAAATACTCCTTATTGGTCCCAGTGAGGTACGTAAATACCTATTATTATTATTGTCAAATGTCGGTAGGTAACTAGCTGGATAAATGTTTAAGAGTGAAAGCGTAATACTGCCTTTATGTACGGACGTGTTCTCATAGCCCCATCAGTGTTCAGGTCTCTGTACGAGGCTCAAAAACTAGCATGATTTGTCTGTGCTAAAAACAACAAACACAAAAATATCTGAAGTGTACGCATGCATCACAAACCAGAGCACCTGGGTTAAGTTTACAAAGGTGGCTATCTTAGTGGTGGAAGTAACTAAGCGCATTATATGGCAACAGTGTTTCCATGTTAATGCTACTTTACATTTTAACGTAGCTACATTTCAGGGGAAAATATTGCACTTTTCATTCCACTACATCTATATGATAGCTATAGTTATTGCTAGTGAGTTTGCGGGTTCATATTTTACATAAAACATATATAAGTTCATGATACATTATAAATTATACAAACAAATAGTTTGTAAATGCATTTAAATTAAGTCCATCTCGACTAGTTACAACAATGAACTGCTGCTTACAAGTCAAGGCTTTTAATAATCATGATCTAATATTACAATATACAATGAAAGATGTAATTCTGCCTGAATTGTGATTATTTTAATGTTTGATACTTAAAGCACATTACCTCCATACCTGTACTTAGGTAAAACTATTGTGATGCCTGGCTATAAAGAGTTCAGTCCAATGACAATCCACTGTTAAGGAAAGGTGGTAAAACCTTTTTCACAGCGCACAATTGTGACTTGCCTTGAAAGGAAAAGCACGAGTTTAACTTAATACATTAATGATGGCTTTTAATGACGTAAAAATGGCTGCCATAAGCAATGTCAGATTACCACAGTGCGAGAAAAAAAATCTCCTTTCAAAATGTAGATTAAGCCACTGTGCTCCTTTTTCACAGTGGACAGTTTGACCTGTCACAGCAGGGAAAAACACACGTGTAACTGATAACATAAACAATGACGCCTTAACATGTAAGTGTTCCATGTTCAGAATGCATCCGTTAGTTATTAATAACACCTGTGCTTTTCCAGCTATGACAAGTCAAACTGTCTGCTGTGAAAAAGGCCTTTTAGCAGTAAAATTTACTTGCATATTGATAGTAAAAAGTAAAATAGGCCCTTTACTGTGATTATGTACTGATGATAGTATTGTGCTTCTTGCATTCTAACAGATATAACTACTCTAAAAAAAATAAACGGTCTATTTTTCAGAGTGGGAAAACGGTTCTTGCAAACTTTCTCTCAGACACAGCAGAAAATGTGGGAGGTGAATACACACCTACTCAAGGAGTAAGGTACAAACCCTGTGTCAACATTACTGCTTTCCACACAGTAGTTTACCCAAACTCATTAAATCCAAGGGAAACGGCACCCAACAGAATATTTGGAGTGTCATATTAAGTTTAGTGGAAAATTATTTTCTCCATGATTAGGTTATTAAAACAATACTAAATCTAATTTGCCTGGAGAGATATTCTAAAAACAAAATGCAACTGTTTTCTATTCCAAGGATTTTGGAGTTTGAATCACAACCTGAAGGCAACTCGACATGCGAGGTTGAACTTTGGGACTGTTCAGGAGATTTTAAGTAAGTTAAATACCAAACATATTTACAATGAACGTCTTAGATATGACAGTCACAGCTTGTGATGTTTAAGGAAAGTTCTGCAACTTGCCATAACTGGTTTTTGGTGTATAATGCAGCAGATATACAATATAATCTCTTCTTACAGATTTGAATCATGCTGGCCGGCACTCTTGAAGGACTCCAGCGGTGTTGTGATCATTTTTAATCCTGATGTTCCAAGTCACCTCAAAGAAATAGAGACGTGGCATTCGATGTTCATCTCCACTCAAGGTTTGCAGGACAACCAGTGTCTACTCGTTGCTCACCACAAGCCTGGCAGCGGGGTAGAAGACAGACGGCTGCCTTTAGGTACCTTCCACTGCAGGCCTCCCAAAGCTGTTTTAAGAGTTATTCATTATTACTGGCTAACGTGTTCATTCTTTTTGACAGCTTCACATCTGAGCAAACTGCCAATTTGTCACTCCAACCTGGAGGAAGAACCGGAGGATGTGAGGCAAGCTTTCTGCAGATATTTGGGAAATGTTGTAAACGCAATGTCAGAGAGTCGAGAGCGAGAGGAGATGTCCATCATTACATAGCAGCAAAATGTATAAAACATGCAGCTTAGTTAACAAACAGTTTGTTGGCATCGGCAAATGTCCCAAAACCCTTTACAAACTTTTTCCCAGTTTGTTTTTGGTTTCTTGCATTTTTTTGTAAATCTTTGTGAATAAAATATGACCCAACTCCCTCTCCAAATTAATACTCAAGAGACACGGAATATATTTTGACTATAGTCATCTGTTTATTTGAAAAGTTAGAGTATGTTTTTGAGAATGTGACAAGTAGAAGCGCAAAAGGGGAAAGAGTAGGACAATTATTAGACATCGTATCCAACAATGCCTCCTTTGCCGATGCACTCTCCAATGAAGAACCACATGAGCACCTCAGTGGTCACGAGTCCATTTCTCAAGGCATCCTGCAAAACAAAAAAAAACATTAAAATTTCATTCACAGCTTGAATGGTAGAATTAAAGACAGAGTTTAGATAGTTTGTACTTAAGAGGCCCAACATTGTAACATGAAGTGCAAGCCCCTCTCATGCATAGAATTACCTGCTACCAGTCACAGATCACACACACTTATCTTTTCATGCATCCAGGACAGTTTATGCATTTCATTGCATGTGTCACGTATGAAGTTTGTATAATTGTTCACTTTTGAAAATGGCTGACGTCATTGCATAACTATCCTGTTTCCTCAACTGCACAACTGGTGCATACAACACACAGAGGTCTGGACATCTGAGCCAAGGGGTTAACCATGTACTGTATCTGGTGTGCACAGTTTCAGTCACATCCAGATGTAATGATGGCCTTCTGTAAAATAGCTCTGTTGGTATAAATGTGATGTGCATTTGCCATTTCATCATTTGACTGAACAAATCAGGAATAATACCAACATCTGCATTTTGGAGTAATGAGTCCAGTCATTTCCATTTGAAGAAAAATCCAAAATTAAAACCTCCACCTGAGGTTACATGTTCAGACAGCTTGCACCAACAGTTTAAAACGTCCACTATCAATTTCATAGTCATATCATACAGAGGAAAGCAGTGAATCGGCAAGTGCGTGGCATCTCAGCTTAGTGTATGGCTTTAATGATTCTGGGCCTAAATGAATGGACTCACCTTTACTGTGGTCTGCCCAACGCGTCCTGACTTGTAGCTCTTGATGAGGCCCGATGCAGCCTCTATGGCTTTGGGGATCTCAGCTGGGGACGGTGGGACGAGCTCCACCCGGGCATAGTACCAAAAGGTCGCTAGCCGGGGTTTGGAGTAACCGATGACGGCTGCAAGTGATAAAAAACGAACCTTTTTAGGAATAGCATTAGCTTACGGAGCAGCAAAGCCAGTAGCCAGTAGCCAGTTCGCCTTTCTCGAACAACTTCACCTCTCTAAAACCTGCTGCAGTGATTGACTCGTATGTTGACACCTAATCTCACCGTACCAGAGGTCACACTGAAGCTGTGCAGGTGCTAACCAGGTGAAACATCGTGACCTCGGTTAGCGGGTGCTAACTGAGGTTTATTAACCAATACTTCAGGCACACATGTACAGTCTATGGTTTAAAACTAACAAGGGCGAATATACTCACCACCAACTGCTGTTGGCACTTTTGCAACGAATTTCTGAATTGTCTGAGCCATGAGGAAGAACTTCCAGGACTCTGACAGGACAGGAACTAAGAGAAGTGACGTACGACGGCTTCCGGGTCGTTGATTTCAAAATAAGAGGAGTTAGGAAGGATGGGAATTAGTGAGGAATATATTGTATTTTCAAAATAATAGGGCTTAAAAGGGCTTTAATGTAGCCTCGCAGAAGCCGAAACACAAACAAAAGAGGCAAACCACTGCAAATGTATTTTTATTGCATCTTCATGCAAAGAGGCAATTCAAATAGTTTTTTTGTTGTTTTTTTTTTTTTAAACTATTAAACCAACACAAATACAATAAAAGTGCAGTAGGGAATCAATCAATCAAAGGCAGAGGAAAACAATAAGCTTTTTAAATTGGATTTAACAAATCTCCTTCAAAATGGGTTATTATGGGATCTGTATTTGTGTGTATGTGCATTGTGTGAGAGAGAGAAAAGAGGAAAACGTAGAGTAATGTACAGTACGTCCATGTGTGCACGTATCACATGCATGACTGAATTATTAGTCACTTTCCTCTGACTCACCCTGCAGCCCACATACAACAAAAATTGGAACAATGTACAAACAAGAAAGCAGGTTAGGCCTGCATTTCCCAGGCAAACACCAACTAATGGTGCCAGCCGCTTAGTTTACACCTTTAAACTAAAGTGGTGTTAATTTACTCTACAGATATCTTAAACCCGTGAGAAAACACTGTAATCAGTTCCTCCTATAGTATAATAAAAATACTTCAAATTTTGACTTAAACAATTTGCAGATAGCTGTGAGTGTTAAGAAGTAATTTAAGAAGTTCTTTAATAACTTCCCAAGAGTTTCTCTCCTCATTTTCCAAATCCCTGCAGACTACAAGGCAGCAACAGGACTGAAAGCAGCTTGCCTGCTGTAGTGGACGTGGGCTCTAATTAGATTTTCAAAGTACAAATCACTAGAGGGTGCTCTCTAATAGGTTACAATACCAAATAGAGATTGAGAGAGATACAGAAAAGGAAACTTTGCTTGTAACATGATGCTGCATGCGTTTCATTGTAAAGCACACTGAGTGTACCTAATGAAATATACTAATTTAAAATCAGAATCATAAATTGATTCCTTCATCTTCTGTGTCCATAGTGCCAGTAGAGGCTTTGCTGGATTCATAGTATAAGATGAGATTTATTTTTGCTTTATTTGTTTTATTGCCTTCTCATTATTATACTTTGCATTATTTTCATGAATGTAGATAGGGAACTACATGGAGTGATATAATGTGAGTGATGTATCACATCGTACGTTGGGTAGAGTTGTCCCACAGTTGAGTCGGACATTTAAAAAGAAAAAGTGACTGAGTTACACAGAAGAAGCTGTCCCTGTGCCCTTACTTTACCCACGACCCGATTGCATGTTTACTTCAGAAATTTAAGTTAACACTAGCAGAAGACAACATTACAATAGTTACAAGCTCACGTTGCACAGACAACCACTGTTGGAACCCACAGATGTTTATTTTGAGCTCAACTCGAATAGCCAAGGTTTCCAAAAACACCAAATATGTCAATCTGAATTATGGGGAAAGGTCATCAAAAGAAAAGAGAGGTAAAAAAAAGGTTAAGCTAAACTTTGAAGAAGCTATTCAAGACACACTGTAGGTTATATATTCTGAAACATAATTAATTGCCCACCAGCAGTGGAAGTCACTGCAACAAGAAAGTAAAACCACAATTTAGCCTATACTCTATTCATTTGAGTTTTTCCTAGCTCTAGCTACATAGTTAAAGCTAACCTATGGAGTTTTGGATCTCTAGTAGTGCTATGGGTGTGGGTCCGAAGGATGCATATGCAGGTGCAGGCTCAAGAGGGTGATGCCATGTCTGCCAGAGATTTGCCACCATCCCATTGTACAAAGAAACATACATACAACAGCAGAGAAGACTTCAAGCTAGTAAATATGAATTTAAACAATGCAGGATTTCAAATTTTCAAAAAATGTGCAATTTCGTTTGTCTTCAAGAAAACTCCACAGGTCAACTTTAAAGCACAGACATGAGAGTGGTTGATCTTCCCATCTAACTCTCAGGGAGAAAGAATTTCCCAAAGTTTCCCAAAGTTGAACGAGGTAAGAGGAGAATACATTTGGCAACAAAATAAAACAGCAATGAATATCTAGTTGCTGGCTTTCAGCTGGCATATTTAACTAACTGAAATGTGCTTCGGGGTTCAGAACTTTATTTCTTTAATGACTAAAAAAGATAAGAAACCAATTTTAAATAGAGACTCTGTGCCCTTCAGATATTCCTGCGAACATACAGCACACTGTTCATTCAATGGTGATGTGTTAGCTCCACACATTGAGACTGTGTGAGTCATAGAAACAGACTGAGACAGATAGAAATATACATAGACAGACAGGAAGACAAAAACAGACAGGAAAGGCTGCAGTGGCTGAGTAAATGTTGCCTTTCATGGTCTAAAAGTGCTAGTTCATGCAGATGAGATTAAAACAAATTACATCACTGCCTCAGCCTTGGCATGCAACACATTTGGTGATAGAGCCGCAGTATGGGCCGGTAATCAATCTTAGGCCTCCAGGACATGAAGACAGATAAGGACATCATCAGTTCTGTGTGTGGATCTGCAGTAGAAGTATCAAGTTGTTTGCCAAAACTGGGGCGATGAAGTCATTTGTTTTAATTTCACACGTAACATACTTCAGAGTTTGTGCTAAACTGGTTCTTTCATTTCATTTTTCTTTCTGCTCAGTTTCTGCTTCAGCCACACTCCCTCCTCCCCCGCTCTCTGCTTTGCTTTGCTCCCTGTCTCCAGCCTCCTGCCCACTCCTCCCAGGCCATGTGCTCCACTCTAACTCAAAGACATTCTCAACGTCTTGACCAGATGCCCTCATGCTTTCCCTCCTTTGTGTTGATTGCCAAGGCTGACTGGCCCCATTCATTTATATCTCACCTGTTCCCGCCTCTCTCATCTGCTCTACAGCTGCCTGATCTTCTCCGCCCACCTCCTCACCTGCATCTCTTCACTCACCCTCATCAGCCACTCGCTATATAAACTGGTCAACTTTCACTGTTCTCTGCCAGATTGTTTATCGTTACCATGTGCCTTAAGAAACAGGTTGTAGTTCACAACTTGACAAGAGAAAAAGAAATGGCACAGTACCTCTTGTCGGTATTGATACTGTATGATGATGCAAGACGCAGTGCATCATCCACAAACAGACATCGCACTCTAATACCAGCCAGACACATTCGATTGATCAGTCAATATCACATAGAGTGAAGGGAACACAACTGATCCTTGTTAGTCTAAGCAGCGTAAAGGGGCCAATTATGGCAGGGACCCAGCACCTTGTTCTTTATGCAGGGTTGAGTGTTTGCAGCAGTTATGTGTCCGTTAATGTCAGATCACAGAGGTAATGTGTGATATGAACCTCACATAAGTTTTGATCTACAGCCGGGAATATGCTAGCCCGAGGCGGTCACGCTCTCCAAGACAGATGACACGTTATAACGCTGTCGCTAGTGGGACAATTGTTAACCAAATTTATTCATGAGATGTATTTTTTACAAGATCATGTACATGACCTCTATTGTCAGGCAGTTTATACTCTGCCAGAGCAGGTTTACATAACTGCAGATAGTAGCTAATATGCTAAAATAGTCTCCTGTGTTTTGGACTTCCCTCAAAGGTCAGCACTGTCGTCCTTCACTAAAGGTTTTCTCTTCATTTGCTGTTGAAGGTGGTGTTGTTCCATTACAGTTTATTGGACTAAAGGGTCCAACACATGCAACATACAGTATCCTCTACTCACTGCTATTCCTTTTGGCCCAAATGGAGAAGACAGCCTCCCTTTCCAAACACTCTGCACAGATAAATATTTTATCAGATTATCTGTTGAGACAGTTTACCCAAGATACCATATCTTCTTAGACTTTTCTCCCCTAAAGCCTTCTTTCCCAAAAGGTGAAACAAGAATTACTTCCATTAAGGACTACACACCTGTGTATCCTCTTCTTTCTTTCTTTTTTTTAAAATTTTTATTTCAAGTGCAGCTAATCCATTCTGTTTATTAATGTACATATACACTCTCCTGTTAGGCTCATGGAGGCAGTCAAAAATATTTTCTCTGGAAGTTTACATTTTTTAACGCTCATCATGATACTCTGAAGCTGTATGTCTTGTCTGCCTGACGGACGATCCGTTGCCTGGCAGGTGAAGATCAGAAGCATTAGATTGGATTTCAGTCATTGGGAATTTATTTTCTCTATGGCAGCAGAACACAGATGAATGGGAGAAATGCACTAGATGTTCGTATAACTTGTTTGCCTGTCAACAGTCCAGAAATGTGGCTGTAGGATGGCTTTGGGGGGGAACATTGTGCTGCACTCCTTGTAACTTGCCTTAGGTCATATCAGCCACAAGCACACTTCTGAAGCCACAAGCAAGCTTTTGAAGTATCCCCTTGCGAAGGACTCATTCTCAAGCGCACCCTGCTTCCCTTCACCATCCTTGCAGAACTGCTTCTTGTTTGTGTTTACGTGCACATCCTGAACTGATATATTGTCTTTGCTCAGATTTTATGTGTTTGGTACTGCCAGCAAGTTATGACTTTTGCTGATCCTGCTGTATGTTTCTGTTTCTGTTTTACGGCCCACTCGCTGATCTGCTAATGATCATGGCGTCTGCTTAGTTATGCTGTCATGCTGCTGTCAACAGCCTATGTACTGTATGTGCATTAGTACTAATTATGAATTACTTTCTTGTAAGTGACAGAGCTCAAAGCTTTTCTTTGGGTACGTGGAATGTGTTGTTTTCATGCTATTGATTTAGATACTGAATTATGAACCCTCATTATGTATTCTTATGTGAAGCACATGGCTTATAATGATTTTTGCAGTATATTTTCCTCCTGGGTGGCTCAGTATAAACCAGGTCCACCGTTGAGGGTAATGACATATACTGGTTTTAGCTGTTGGCTCGCACATAACCCATTCACATAATAACTTCTCTGTGATATCAGCTATCTTTAAATAGTATTTCTTCAGTTCTACAAACACCTGTAGGCTGAGTCTGAATTCCCCTGCGTTAAAAAAAATGGATCACCATCTCCTCAATTTCTACTGTGCTGACCTTGGTGTTTGCTTGAGGCAGTGATGAAGTCAGAGTCTATAGCAATTCTGTTCACATTGTGTTCTCACATAAATCTTTTCCTATAAGCGTTACAACAAATCAAGTTGATTGTGTAAAGGTCAGAGTCTCTGCGCCCAGCAAATGGAGCTAAGAAAAAAGCTCTTCACACACAGAGACCCCCTCAGGTCCAAGAGCACAGTCATAATCTCTCTCTGAGTTTTCTAAAGCAAACTTTACACACTGGAACCAATTAATTCTTTGTTTATCTCATCTCTCATCCAAGCTGACTAAGAACACCCATAATAGGAATGCCAGAAATGGCCAGATCTCAACTTTAAACCTGATTCATTCTGAATTGCCTATTTCAAGGTTTTTCAGTTTCCCATTAACTGGCAACTGTAGACCCTCTTATCATGGATAACAGAGCTTCTGAGGTTTTGATCCAAACCCAGCGATTGCTTCAATAGACATTGTGATGTTAAAAGAGTAGCCTCAGTCTCATCAGGTCTGTCCAGATCTAGTCCATGTTTGTTAAATTCAAAAACAGCCATCTCATATTTTACAGCTGTCTTTGTCTATGTATGATTTAATTACAAATGAGAGATGGTTTCTCAATCTGAATGTAATATGTGGACGTCAACTCTAGTTATCGAAATATGAGACATCATGCTGGGTTTGGCTTTGCTGCTGTCACAAACAAGCTTGATACGCCGAAATAATTTATTTTCATATTGAACACAGATGCATATACGCGCACACACATGCACATGTTTACTAAAGTCACTTTTGGGGTGTTTACACAGACTTACATTCATTTCCACCCTAACTCTAAACAAAGGCTTCACCCTAAAATAAGATCTGATGATTTACTTCATGGGGACTTGCATTTTATGATGAATAATAATAAAATTTTGTTATGCAACCCTTTTCAAAAGAAAGTTAGAAAGTGTTTTATATAGTTGAACCAGGATTGGTTGCAACATTGCAGGATTAAGGCAAATAAAATCAGGCAATTAAAATAATAATAAACCCCCATAATTATAATAATAAACCTAATGTGCTCATGAAGTGATCAATAGAAACTTAAAATCACTTGGACTGGCAAGAGAGGCTAAAACAGGGCCGATATGATCTTGTCTTCTAATATTTGTACCAGGTGAAGGTATAGGATTATTTTTTGGCTCAACGCTGAATAGGATTATTACGATAATCTATCCGAGATTAAATAAAAGCACGATGACCTTCTTGAGATCAGGCAGAGGGAGAAAACACCTGATCTTTGAGATTCTCAGTTGATAAAAACATGATTCAGAATTTTGATTTTAAAGGTCACCGACAAATACCACAGCCAGGTTTCTGGCTGCAGGCTTGATGTCCGAGGACAGGGGTTCAGGATTTTGTTCACAAAAGGAAGGCAAGTCCCCTGACAGCTAAAAACAGATTTATGTCCCCACAACAGGAGTAACACACACACACACACACACACACACAAACACACACAGAGCTGTTGCTGTGGTTTCTGTCAGAGATGGAAGATGATGTGTTGTCACGCAAGCTTTTTTCTCCTTCAGTATAACTGAACAGATGTGTTTCTACTGTCTTATGAGCATGAAAAACTCCTGCTGGTGGCACATTAATGTGATTTCAGGGGGTCTGAGTGAAAATGGAGTGCACTGGATATGGCTGGCATGAATCTATTGGTTGAGCTGATACATTGTATGCATGTACTGTACCTGTGAAAAAGCGAGGATTATGTAAGTGTGTGTGTTTGCATGTGTGTGTGTGTGTGTGTGTTAATGTGGAGATTTGTGTGCTGTACAACAGGTCAGATAACAAACAGGAACATGACTCACGGCTGCCGAAGACAGAGAACGAGGTGCTAAAAATTTCGCATCCTCTTCATTTGCAGGTAAGATAACAGCCAAAGTATTATAACAAAAAAATCCCCCCCCCCCCACACACACACACAGAACTCAATATCTTTGAATTAAATCTTGGTTTCAGCAATAAACTACAGTAGGGAGATTTAATGAAGAGTATGTAGCAATAAGTGCTGTGCTGTCCAAAGAAGCTCTTATATGATGATGAGTAGTGTTAATAAAAATAATAAACTGAGCTCAAATTTCAAGTAATAAGTGCCACATCAAGGTTGATGTAAATAACCCCTCTTACTCTAAATAAAAACCTCTTGAGCTAGACTGGATGTGCGCTTAATAGAAGTGAAATATATAACCAACCACTACATATTCAATCAAGCTGAATTAAATTAAATTCAATTACAGATTTGAATTTTTCAGCTTCAGAGGTGCACAGTCTCTGACATTGACCTGCAATGACTGTCAACAGCAGAAATTTCTCATAAAGCATCAGCAGTGACATATTTCTTACTGAAGATTTCGTTTTCGAGCAAACAAATTTAAAATTTTATCCCAAATGCATTTTAGTCTTTCATTATTAAACATGCACAATGTGTGATGGGACATCAAGTGAATTATAAGCTGTAGTGGAAGAAAAACTTCAGTAAAACTACCACTAATGTAAAAATGACTTTATTCAAAATCTTACAGAACTATCTTCGGCAAAATGTACTTAAAGCATCAGAAGTAAAAGAGCTCACGCTGCCTCTGTGGTTGATGTTATTCTGCATACATTATTGGATTGTTAATACTGATGCATCAGTACATTAGCAGCATTTTACTGCTGTCATGGCATGATTAATAAAGGTGGAAAACAAAGACAAAACAATGTTTTGCTACACAAATTTGCATTTCATTTTTTTGTTTGCTCATTTCTAATGTGAAATATTGTACAATTTTACCACTTAGGCCCTTTAACTCTTATCTAAATGAAACCATGTGGGAAAGTTTAGAGGAAAAAATCTCTCTGTTGGAGCTGCTGAAGACTAATAGACATCTAAAACATGACAAAAGGCCCAATTAGACATTCTTTAGTAAGGGGTCACAAGCCAAAACAGTTGGGAACCATTTGTTTGATCTTTAATAATGTATTGCATCATACAAACATATTAATCTTATCACGTATTTTTACAATTTTACAATTTCATACAACTTTTATACAATCATGATCTGAAAGGTAACAAGTAACCACAGACATCAGATAAATGAGATGAAGAAAAAAAAAAGGCAAACAATATTTTCCTGTTATTTAATGGAATGGAATGGAAGTATAAAGTGTCAGATAACAGCTGCATGTTGCTGGAAGTGACAAAAGAAACTGAATAAAGACATGTCAAAGAATTACTCAAATGTACCCCATGACTTAAAGCATATCCAGAGGAGTCTTGCTGGAGCCTTTGAGCAGCACGATGTTGAGAGAAGAACTGGAAAAACTCTGCTCCTGTGATCTTTTTATAAAACCAAACCAACAGAAGCAGATTTCCTCCATCATGAGCTTTACAGTGAGAGGTTTAAATTCAGAGAGGATGTGTGGCTTCATTTATGTGAGGTCTGTGCTTCCCCTGCTCTGACATGTGGAGGATTTCACATGGTTGTTACTTGAAGATTGGACTTGATTGGGCTTTGTGGAAAAAGTATAACAGCCTTTTAGAGTAGTGAAGAAGTAATGAGGAAAAAAAAAAAAAACCCACAGTCCAGCTGCACTGCCACAGATACAAAAGATCAGACATGCGTTTACAGCATTACGGCAAACACTGACCACATGCATATATCTCTGGTGTCATCTTGAATGTTGAATGCACCAGATGAGGATGCTGTTTCTAGAGGGCCTAACTCCGGTTCCTGCTGAACTGAGCCAGTGCTTGTTTATCATCTAACTGTTATCAGCTCAGTAGGCACAGGAGGTTGAGCCCAGGCACCTGCACCGCCTCACTTTCACCACAAGGGGAAGCGAACGACAACAGGTATTCTGCCGCAGGAAGCCTGGACACGAGCGATACAAAAATAGTGATAATGGGTCCTTTAAAACTCAGTTCCATTTACATCTGTAGTGATATCTAGTCATGTAGGTAGTTTTTTGTCCAGGTTTTGAGGTATTACTGAATTACTGCCTCTACAGTAATGAGAAATAACCATTCAATAGTAATTCAATAGCAACATCTCTATTCATTACTAAGGCTGATCCACATAACACAATGTCACCAGTTTTCACATGTGTTATTTCTTCAATAAAAAGTCATTTCACCGTAAATTGTGCACAGCGAGGAATAACAAGGACACTATAAATGGAAAGAAATGTCGCTGGTGAATTTTTCAAAAGTAATTCATTTCATCACAGTGGAGTTGGAGGTAGAAATTCGAACGAAATATCTGCAAAGCTCGATGCCACTATGGCCGCAGTATAATTTAGTAATTTAGGTAAACTGATCATTTAATGCACTTTTTTTTTTTTCTATTTTGCAGTTTGGATTATATTGTTTCACCTGTTTTATGTGGCATTGTCACAATTGTTGTTTGTATGCAAGTCATGATAATACCTTTTATTTGTAAAGCACTTTTTCAACTAGGGACATAAATGCAGAAATAACGTATGAATTAAAGATGGGGAAAGGAAACAGGAAAAAAAAAATAATCAAAAGACATAAACAGAAATACTAAATACTAAAAGCAGACTAAGCATGTATTTGATTTATGATTCTCGTATCTAATGTCCGTGATGTGTTGCCATTCACTCAAAGATCGTGTGGTCAAGCACCATTTACAAAAGGCCCATTTGCTTTTTTCCCTACATACATGGGTAAGTGCATGTTTACCAGCACACACATGGATACACACGGAAACACAAACATGGTTACACACACAATCAGTGTTTTGCTTTCGTGACCACCCAGACAGTAAATGAGCTCAGGACTGACAATTACATTGCTACTTGTTTTCCCGATGGGACATTTCCTGTACTTCCTTCCTGTATGAGTAAGCCCTCTGAAACACAGTGTGCTCTGGTGCAGTCTGTCAGTTACACAACCAATATGCCTGTTAAACAAACAGCAGGTATATATACACATATATAGCTAAACATTGTCATTATTCAAAGTGGGAAGGGGGAATATGAACCTCAAAAACCAACAATATTTTCTATGTTCATCTCCCTGAAATGAATCCTCTTAAAATTCTGTACTGTGGGTGAATTGTTGCCACACATGATTTTATAAAAAACCTTTGATTCCATGTCGATTTCTTACAGCTGTTACAACAGAGGGCCTTAAAAGCTGGAAAGGCTTGTGAAGAGCGGAACTTAGCCACTGTGAACACAGGTTTTCACTGAACTGTTCACGGAGTGAGCTAAGTCCTGCCCCTCAGTCAAACTCTGGACAAACACATGCTGAAGGAACAAATGCTATATTAGGTGATTTAGTTTAACATTTTAGGAAGTTTTAGAAGTTTTAGAAGTTTAAAATCACTCTCATGTCCTCCCGGTAGGTATGAAGCTTCCCTGAGCAGCCACTTAGCTTAGTTTGGCAGCTTAGCAAGATAGACAATGGGGAAACTGCTCACCTGACTCCATCCAAAAGTAATAAAATCCACCTGTCAGCACCTCTAGAACATATTAATGAACATGTTCTTTTTTGTTTTGTTTCAATAGATACATAGATAGAAAAAAATAGGTGTAAACCCTGTGATCTTCCCACAATAAGACCCATTCTAATACTTTTTATGCTTTGGTTTCTGTTGGGATTAAACAAGATCCAACAAGTTTATTCTTAAGATATGGATATTGTAGTAGCCTAGACTGTATGAAAAAGTGGGCATAGCTTCCAGGTCTGAAAAGTGAAACCTTTGCTGCATTATTTCTAACGGCCAGCAGGAGGTAACTCCACTGGCCAAACAGAGGTGCGGTTGTATGGAAGTCTATGAAAAAATGAGCTATTCTCACTTGATTTATCATCTCAGTAAACATTTTACTAATGAGCTTACCTTCTCACTCGCTAGTTTCAATACAACATGATGCTCATGTTCTAAATTGTGGATCTATTTTAGAGTAAAATAACCCAATAAGCAATGTATGCTTCAAGATGGGATTACCTTGTGACTAACCAATCAGAGGTGGGGTCTTTGGGGAATTAACATTGCTTCTAGTTTTAACACCAAGATGTCGACGGCCAAAATGCCAAACTCAAGGCTACAAACTAATGTGTGACACCATGGTGGCTACGTCCACCTCTTTTATGCCGTCTAGGTGATTTAATTTTACCTTCGGCTGGAGGTGCGCTAGCTGGTTCCCCCCCTTTTCAGCCTTTATGCTGAGTTCAGCTAACTGAGTGCTTGCTGTAGCTTCTTTTAATGTTCAGATGTGAGAGTGGTAATTGACCTTCCCAGGTCAACAAGCCTGCAAACGTTTGTATTTCCCAAAATGCCGAACTACTCCTTTAAATCATAAGCTTAGAAGCCTGAATTTATGTTCCCAGTGACATATCACAAAACATTTAGAAAAGGAATTACCGCAGTGACTTCTGCTAATGTGGGTGTTTGCACGGCAGCCATCAGGTGTTGGAGACCCGTGTGGGATTTGGCTCTAGCTGGTTGGAAATCCCTGGCAATGTGATTTATATTACATCACAATCAAATCACTCTGCCAGGAATCCCTCCAGCTAAACCAACCATTCAGTATCCTGTTCGGGAAGAGACAGAGGCAGAGGTGGAGGAGGGGATGGAGAAGAGGGAAGAGAGCAGTGAGAGAATGACAAGTAGAAATACAGAAAATGACTAGGAAAAAAAAAAAATGTAATGTTGTGCTGAGAGAGAGTTGCAGGTGAGGACAGAGAGAGAAAGAGCGCAGACTGCAGGTGTGTATCTGAGCACACATCAGCGTGGCACAGCACATTTACTCCCTCATCACTATGTAATTATGGGAAACACACACACACTCTGCCATGCACACTTTTAAATGTTAACACATGCACACTCACACATCACGCACGCTTCAGGGGAGAGTTGGCAGAGTTTTTCTTTCACTGACGCACCTGCACAAACACAGACGTATTTTAAACCTATAGGCTGTGACTGATCGTGGGCATGTATGCAGGTGTGTCGACGGGTGTCTGTGAGATCGTGCGTGAGCGATCAATCAAGCTTAAGCATATGTCTGTTTTAGGACTGTGTTGGTTACGGGTTTGGTTGTCGGGGAGTTAAGCCTCATATTTCTAAAGTCTCGCACAAGGCAAACATGCAAACTTGCAGCTGGAATAATTTTACAGAGAGTCACTAAAATTGCTGTAGTGTTCATCGGGCAAAAAATGCATTTCACACATTTTTAAAATCCCAAACTATGGAAATATCTTGATTTAGGACAAGATAAACTTCTTAGTTAAGAGGAACGTGGTCATGGCAAAGAGGAAGCTTTGCTGACTGTTAGCAGATGGGGAACAAACAGCATCCTCTTGTCAAAGTAACACACCTTTTCTTTGAAGGATAGAATAGATCATAGCTGAGTGTAGCAGTTTTTTCTTCTCTCTTATCCTGTTTATCATCTAGCGAGCCTTGTCTGTGCAGGCGTCCCGACCTCCAGGTTGGGAACTCCTAGATGTTTAGCAGTTTGTATAAATAAATGTCCTTGAATCTGGATATTATGTATATTACTATATAACCCAGTGATTAACAATATTCTCTAGTGTGACAGTTTTTCCTTAAATCAATCTGTAAATGCTTCATTGTTTAAATCATCCGTATATATCATAATATATTACTTAGTATTTGCTCTGCTTATACAATTTACAGCTTGTAACTGCATTTGATGGAGCACATTTGCCCTGTTATTTTCACACAGCGCAGATTAAAGCTAGATGTGGTGGAGACAGGAGGAAAAAAGGTAGATAGATGTACCCTAGCAATGTCAATTAGGCGAAAGCCATCTATCATTGAGTTTGACATTCAAATGATTAAGTACATCTAAGCAAAAAGATCTTTGTCCTTTTAAACAGGTTCTGAAAGAGCCTTTGTTAATTGCTTGATTATACCTGATTCTAAGTAAAATAACGTCCGCGGCCTCCTTTTCCAGGGCTGAGAGGACATGAGGAGAAAATGTGATCTGACTAAACACTGAGGAAACGCTGTTGACCTGCTGCCTCATTTTGCATCCCAGAGACAGGAGTAAAGGGGCGAACATGACCGGCCTCCGCAAATATTTATCTTTGTCTGATAGAAAAAGAAAATATGAGTGACCAATCCAGAGTAAACAGCAGCCTTCCTCTCTCACTGAAACTGATATTTTCAGTCAAAAGTACCTGCCGCTGTTGGCCATAACATTTGGAATTACTAACGCAGATTCATTCAAACACCGAGAGAGTTTGCTTTGCTCGATGTGGAGAGCGAGGTGGGTGGTACGGTGCATTGGAAGTGATGTTTTTGATTTTATGAAAGCTCGGCTCTCACACATTTTAGAACCAATGCGTCAAAAGAAAAACTACTCTGTTCATTCTGTACATGGTAAACATTGTAAACGATGACAAACAGGTCATTCATAAAAATAGTGACACATTATTATTATTATTTTAACTTCTGTTCTGTTGAGTCTCAAGTTGTCATTATTTTTCAGCGCTCCTCTTTTTTCCCATGTCAAAAACAGGATAAAGTATCAGTTATAGTGACAAATCCTCAAATGTCCCTAAACTTTACCGAGCATTTTAGCATCTTTCAGCTCAGTGTTTTGGTTTTTAAAGCGCTGGCTTTCTCTCTCAATACTCTCATAACATCCAGACAGAACTGGTAACTATTTTCATCAAAAAGATAAGCCAAAAATCAATTGTTCATAATACATGATGGAGCCTTTAGTAACTAAAGAGCCAGATATTTCCTTCAGGAGTCGATAACGGCCATAACCAGAGCTAAAAGGAGAGTGAGTATTAGGCTTACATTTATCAGGTGGTTGGACAAACAACTCTAAATGTATGCTAGTGTTATATTAATGTAATATTCTGTATTGTAAAATTGTAAATAGGCAAATGTTTGCTATTAAGCTAGGCCTATCAACTTAAAAAGTGATTATGCATCAACATTGTATTCACAGCTTGTTTCCACTTCCCCCTAGTGGTTGAAAAAACAGTTAACTCAAGTTTGATTGATTTACTTTGGTAGAAACAAGTGACAGTCGTCTTGTTAACTATGTCTTTCTCTTTTGGCTTCAAGTTTTTTCTCAAATTTTTTTTTGGAGTCTGTGACGTTTATCTGCTTTCACAGCTGGCTGACAATAATAGCCCCAAGCTAGTCTGTTCCGGGTTTGACTTTGACAGCCAGTCACGGTAACTTAATAGCTTTGTGCTGTCTGCCTGTCTACATCTATGTTTCCATCTCTCGTGCGCTGTCTTTCTGTTAAACGCCAACCTAGAGTGGTATTTTTGGACAGTGATGTGCACTAATGCAGTGCCACTGTACTGCATTAATGCTGGCAAGAGCAACAAACCTGTACACAGGGGCTCGCTGAGCTTTTACTTCCATCTGCAGGATTTTTTAGACACCAACAAACCAAAGCAGACACACCTACAGTGAGACACAGTAGACTAAAGCTAGAAAAAAAATGAAATCAGCTCTGATTTGATGAAGTTCAAAGGGTAGATCACATGTCTCCAAACAACACACTCGTGATAACATTTTTAAAAAAAGGCTTAATATTTTAACCAATATAAAATTTGTTCGCTCCTTGCTTGAGGCTGCCTCCCAGCTTTGGCTGTTTGACAGCTAAATGAGTAACAATTGGCTTGGCCGAGCTCCAGACTGCCTGAGCTACTCAATAACAGCAGGAAGTACGTACATGACTAATGCCTTCCACTCCACGCACTTTTCTTCTAACTGTTCCCTCTCATTTTCCGTTTTTCTTCATGCTACAACTAAGACTAAAGGCCAGACGCTGTTCATTCCAACACATGACGAGATACACAAGATGTGAGAATGGACTAATGAGCCTAAAGGGTCTTGTATTTTTAACTTTCACCCGATGACTGCAGACATCTCATGACAATTACAAGCATTTGCCTAAACTATAGGGAAAAAAGGAAATCCTCGGCAGCATCTGTGCTCCGAATGTTTTTCTCACGTGCCACAAAAACATAACAATTACAACAGCTCCTGAAGCTTGCCTGCTGGGCTATCTCAGCAGAAAATAATAACTCAATCCTTATAACCACAAGTGCTGGCATGGCCTTTACAATGACAGCGATAAAGTTTGGAGAGAATCGCTTTTTGTCGTCTTCCTCTTATGTAGAAAAGCACGTTTGAAATGGAGTGCATCCATTTGTGAGGCTCTCGAACGCCAGCAGCTGCCACCTCAATCTAGGAACGCACTAACCTCACACTCAACATGTAGATTGTCCTCATGTGCAGTAGCCCTCGCCGACGACTGCCAAACAATCCCTGCTCCTCCTCAGCTTACCTTTTTCCCTCTCTGGTGAGCTACCAGCAAGGGCCCTTCTCTTGTGATTACCCCGTGATTTTAACAGCCTCAGCTGTGCTGTATTTTGGCCAGACACTTTCATGTGGGTCCACGCCAAGGGCACACATGATTGGTCAGGGTCTGTCTGGGGCTTGCACATGGTTAGTTTATCCTAATTTGACCTGTGGCATTCAGTAACCTGCAATCCATTTTTTTTCTTTTAAACTACTACAGCTACTGGATGCTTGGCTCAGTTTTGCCACTTTGTTTGGATGAAGACTCAGTAAGCTGATCTCTTGTCAGCATCTTAAGGTGGCTGCACTCCAGAGCTTCTAGTTGCACAGATGGCGGCGCCACAGTGTCCATGTCAGTGTGGACAAACGAGGCACTGCAATTTCGTGAACCTATGGGAGGGTTTCCCCCAGCCGACGTTAGAGCTGGCTTTGTGCCAGTGTCGTGAAGAGGGGAAGACAGGCAGGAAGAGGGGGAGAGTGGTCAGTACAGAGAGAGAGAGGCAGACACAGGAAGAGGGAATAGAAGGAAGTCATTGCGAGGAGACATGACGTATGAGCAGACAGTGAGAACTTTAACAGGATTAAACAGAGGAGCCTCTGAGACAGAGAGATTTAACTCCAGATAGTCTGTGGCTACTTTATCCACAGCAGAAAACCAGTGATCAGTCAGCATGCATTTCTCAGCAGGACTCCCCAGGAAGTTTTAGTTAGATTAAGTAAAACAGTGATATTTGTCATCCTGTGCAGATCAGCCAAAGACACAAGGGCCTAAGGGCCAGTGTTTGCCAACCTTTGTGTCTGATGTTACCTCACAGCCCTGTCAGATGAACTGAAGCACTTCGTCTTTGACCCCACCCAACATGTTCTAACCACTACAGCTATTTCAACTATTCATCTATTATAATTTGCAAATTTTTTCAACTGCTCCTCCATTTTAGCTGTTTCAATTACTTGTAGCAGTTTATTGTAACCATGTATCTATGAGTTTTTGCTAAATATTCCAACTGTGTATCCAGCTGACTCTTTTGGCCATTCACGAATCAAATTTAGCTTACAAATGTCACTGTTTATCAACAATATTAGCTGTGTATTTCAACCATTTATCAATTACCTTTATGTAGTATTTTATATTTTTCACGCACTCCAAATTGCAGATGTTATAGCTGACTCAATATGTGGAATTCAAAAAAATTAAATCGTAATTTCTATTTTTTCATGTTAGCTAAGCTACTCCAAAATCTTTCCACATCCTCTCTGACAACTACAGAGGTACCACTGCTGTAAGCTACAGCACTGTGTGCCATATACAGTACTTTTAAAACATGAGCCATATGAGCAGTCCATAGATGGTTTCAGTTATCACAATGAAGGTCATGAATAATGCGGTATGGCCTGTTTCTTAGTTTGAAACTAATCATACTGTGCACTCATTTTAATGTGTTTATATGAACAATCTGACAAACTTTGACAAAAAAATGATATAATTACTGAGTTTCAGTAGAATAAACTGCTCAAAAATGTTCTTTGATCATTTATGTTTTGTTGGAAAAAAAAAAATCTTCTCCGTGCTTGTTATTAGTAATTTAAATCAAAAGTTGAGAGGCTAGTATTTCATGATGTTTATACTTCAAATGGAGCAAAATTATTTCATAATGAAATGCATGTTTAACAGCTCTCATATGAAGGCTTTCAGCGTCCAAATATAACCTAAAACGTGTATATCTTTTTCCAGATAAAGTCTCAATTGTCAACATGTGTAAAACTAAATGAAAAAGCCTAAAATAAGCCTAATTACACACCATAGGATGGTTTACATTTGCCGGTGGAATAAATCAACAAAAATAATTTGGTTGAGGTTTGGCCACCACTGCCAAATCACTTCTGCAGAGACTGCTTGCCCACTAAATCTCTTACAGACCGACGTCCCAGCGAATGCGGAGGCTAAACAGCCCTTAAGGAGCCCTTAACTTTATTTACCTCTCAACATGGTACCGGGGCAACGTATGCCTTTGCAGCCCGTTAAAGGGCCCTCTGTGGACTCATAGACTTGGATCAGGCCTGGACTGGAGGACCACATTAATGCTCTGGGTGCTTGGAACCAAACAGACCCTTTAACTACGAAGCCTTATCCATCAGCAGAGGGGGATGTCCAAAAATACTAAATAACAGACTTGTTATTAACTTAATGTTTGAGAACCTCTTATCAGCAAATATTTGGCAGCTTATGATTTTAATAATCACCTGATTGATTCATGGTTTCAGCGGTGTTTTTTTTTTTTACCTTTTCCTACACAAAAACACTAAAATACATGAAAAATGTAGTTTATAACTTCACTGCAACTCAAACCTAACTATTTATAACTACATTAATTGGTATAATTGGTATATTTCTATAAATGAAGACAGGATGTCACATGCTTGATTCAGTGTATTCAGGAGTGTTTAAAGGTATTTAGTCATGTTGGACACAATTACATCACACAGTTGTATGCAGGATTATTTTCTTTAACTAGAGTTCAAACATTGTTTTGTGTAAAGTCTGTAGAGGTTGTGTGTTTGCTGTAAGTGTTACAGTGTGTTAGTCAGTCAGAGGATTATGTTATTGCTCTTTGTCTCATGCATGCACACACACACACACACAGCAGAGAATCAGATGCTGCCTAAAACCAAATTAATTCTTCAGAAGTTGATGACTGCCAACCTGCAGCAGGCCTACAATCTTCACTTTGAAGAGCACTCGGGATGAGACCAGCCTTGAGCCAAGCAGCAGCAGCAATCATACTTTCCCACACATAAATGAAGGTATAGGGAGTTTATGGGGCTCGGAAAAATGCAATAAAAAGTGTTTCTGTGAATGCAGCCATCTGTGGAACTTTAAAAGAACTTCCTGTAAACAACACTGAGGAGAACAAATCCTCTCACACTCTTCCAACACTCGACTGCCATTCAGAATTTGCCTTTCATCTTTGTTTTCCTCCATTTTTCTCCCCCTCTTTGCTTTCACCCCTGAATCTGACTCTCAACTTTCTTTCTCTTAGTCTGTGTCAGTGTCCCTCTGTCTTCTTCCTTGCTCTGTTTTTTCCTTTCCTGACTTGTCCTTAGATCAACTTGTTGATATGAACGTATTAATCTTTCCTAAATCTAATGGGTTAGTTTTTACTTATTTTTAACTATTATGGCCATTTTTTGGTTAATTACAAATCATAATGCCAAGTTTAACTGGTTGTTATATTATTTCTGACTCAAGATATGCTATAAATCCAAAATAATGATCAGTGAGTGACATTTATTTAAATACAATACAAAATCTTGACTTCTGCCTTACATTCATCTGCATTACTTATTTTTGGATTTGTATTTTAATTCAATATTTTTATTTCAATATTTTTTTGGTGTTTATAAACATCAAAACCGGTAAAACAGCCTCATGGCATATTTGATTTGGGATAGTATATCCCGTTTTCCACTGTGCTCATTAAATATCAGGCTCAATAAAATTCAATCAGCAATGCCTGGACACTGTCTCAGTACACCTCTACTGATGTGTCGTATTTTATTGGATCTAAAGCTGATGTAAAGCAGTTTTACAGAGCAGAATGCTGCAGACAAATTACATGAAAGTATTATGCTGTCAGTTTTTCTTTTTTTGGCGTGTTTGTCATAGATAAAAATGCAATAAAACACAAGAACTAAGATTAAATAAGAACATGATTGTGTATTGTTACAGCGGCAAAACAGTAGTAAAGTTGAATTTAGTTTTTTCAACATTCACTTGGAATTACTCGGCCGTCCGTGACGTGATGAAACTATATCTCCACTGGCATGAAAAATGTAAAAAGGACATTTCATGCTTTTTAAAATCCATATATGTGTGAAATATGACACACTTTTCCAATAAAGCAGTACATGGACGTCACTTTACAACATACTTCCATGTCAACAGTAATTTGTCACGGTGACGTGCTACTGCTGCCACCAGTCCTTTGTTCAGAGCTCCAGTTTGTTAGAGAAGCTAAACCAACCCTGGACTGTTTCAACACACTCTCCCTGACATATAAGCTGAGGCAGGTGGGTTTTTTCAGTCAAAGTTTGGTGTGTTTTGCTCCGGTTTTCTGGACAGTATCAGTTTGATTTTTACTGCTTGCTGAGGAAACCCAGATAGACCAGTAAAGCCAACTGGGCAGCAGTGAAAGGGGGGAGGCCATTGTGTGTATGCGTGTGTGTAATTACTAAGTGATGTCAGGTGGAAAGACTGGCTACTTCCTCCATCTGTGCCAACTTTTAACGTATGGAGAGAGGAAGGAAAGCAGAGCGAGACAGAAAAAGAGAGAAAGTGAGAGAAGACACGCCACATGGTCTGAGTTTCGTTTTTAAATTCGACCGTTCGCCTTCAGAATGAACCAAATCACCTTTGAAAACTCTCTATTTAAAGTTACAGTTTAATACAATCGACCCAGAACATGAGAAGAAAATGAGTCATTTATTGATGAGGGAAACTGAGCATTGGCCAAAAACACGATGAATGGAGAAGTCAGCTATACTCCCATCAGTGCAGACAATGGAAACTCTTTCAAGCTTTGCTCAAAAAACGTATGCAAAAGGTTCAGTTCAGTAGCAGCACCTTTAATTCATTATGTGCTTGAATACGAGTGTTGTTTCTATGAAAACTTCACCAGATGTCATTTAGTAGCCTTCAAATGAAAAGAGCAGAACAATCTGCCACGTACACCACCAATGTGATTTAGATTTACTTATCTAATCACAACTATCAAAACGGGCCTCGCACAGTCGCTTTCTTGCGTTTATCGCTGTTTCTGAGTTCATATCAGTACACAAACTACGGATTAACCAAACCAAGCAGACTAATGATGAATTCAGTTTAGATGTGGAAAAATCTTACAATTTTCAATATTTGTGACCACTTTGTAAGTTTGCTTTGCTTGTTAAAACTTTAATTTCTATCATGTGTTGTAAAATCAAGCCCTGATCCCTCACAGACAGTCACATGCATGTATTTCCTGATGAATTTAGCAGCCAAAGAACAAAGTAATTGAAAAAAGGTTGTCAGGTTGTTAAGGCTGTCAGGCTAAAAAAGTATAATTCACCTTTGAATTAATTCAGTTTGAGAAGCCTGGAGATAAAATATTGAACATTTTATCATAAATTCAGAAGAAAAAACTCGAGTGACAGCATTGCAGTACTGACATTACACTGTGTAAACTTTAACAAACAACTACATAAAATACATAGAAAAGCAATTTTATACCAATACAACTCTCCAAAACATGGATCTCCCTACACAACCCTTTGATTGTCACCTGTACAACAGCCACCACATGCAAACTTCACTCACCTCTGAAACTTTACTGAAGCAGAAATTGCTCTCAAAGCCACACACGTCTTTGAGTTGAGACAGTTAGAGAAAAAAGAAAAACCTGGCGCCTCTACACGCTCATACTGAAGAGATCCAAGAGTCACAGAGTGCAGCACAAAGACAGCACAGGTCACAGCATACGTACATGTTGCCTGCAAAAGCCTCCAAGCTCGACTCCAGGCTCAAACTGTGCTCCAAGCGTTGCTTTGCTCCACCTCCTTCAAACTCCTCTTTAAGTTCAAGGGTGTGGACTGAGTCAAAGCTATGACTACAGAGAGTCCACATCATTCACACAAGGTTGCCTCTTGGAAACCACACCCAATAAGAGAGAGAGAGGGAGAGAGAGACACAGAGAGAGCAGAAAGGGAAACACTGAAGTTTTCCTTAAATAACAAGAGAGGAGGAGTGAGGAAACTTCTGGTTTCAGGGTCACCCAGTGCCTTGAAATAACCAGGCAGTAGGCTCTGTTATGAAAAGAAAATTATGACGCAGAGCAGCGGTCATTTCAGGATGTTTATGTTATTTGGCAGATGCTCTGTACTTTTTAAGATGGCGGTGGGCGTTCGGTGGGCCCTGATGTTAAACACTCGATTACAGAGATAAAAGGGATTAACTTGTGAGTGTGTTTGTGTGTGTTTGTGTATGTACGTGCCTCCACACGCTCCTCCATGTCTGCACATCCGGCTGCATAGCGTGTACATTTGCGAACATGTGCATACGTTCATGTGTGTTTGAGTAGGCACGGCTGCGGCCTATAGTTTGGGGCTGCCTGCGCCTCCGCGCTGATGGCTAACAGCTGCCATCTCTTTCCTGTCTGAGTGGGTATACAATCCATGCTATAATGCAGTAATCATACAGTATGCCTACATCTGTTTGACGTTAACCAAACACGTGCGATCCCAAAGCAATTCTTCTGCCCCTGCCGTTTATTTGATCTCACTTTAATATAACATAACATGAGGCCCTTTGGTGGCCGCTTTCATCCGAAGGGGTTTTACAATGCTGAGTGCAAAGTATAGCTTGGCGGGAATCGCAGTCCTGTTCCTGGCAGTGTTGGTGCCATATTCTACCTTACAGACACATTTTAGACCTCAGTCGGTTTCACACAACTATGGATTAAAGACATCAAAACTCACGTGGAGCCGTACGTTTCCTGGAAAAGTAGGTTTTTGAAACAAGCCATACTGTCTAAAAGGCCTCCAAACACCCCTCATAGGCTCCCAGCCTCGTATTTACTCCTACTGAAGACATCTGTCTTTAAAACTAGGCTTTGAAGATATAATTTCACTTTTAAAAGAGGAAAAGATAATTCCATAAACACCTGGCTGCTGTAGTTTTCAACAAAAGCCACTCAGGCAGGCCAACACCTTGCATGGCAGTTTCTTCGCCATGCCTGTTTGAGTGTGTGTGTGTGCATGGGTAAAAGTGTTTTGTCTGGTAAGGTAGAAAAGTGCTTTGTAAGTGCAGTCTACCATTTACTTTAATGGGAACTATTTTTAGTGAATACATTTTTTGTCTTCTGGTAAGTATCTAACATCCTGCTGATGATACACATCAGCCGGATGTTGGATTGACTCAAAATAAACCACAGTGACCATGTTCATAATAATGAAGGAACATGGCAGTAGCTCATTGATGAGTTTCTAATAGTTTTTTGGACAACAATGGAGCTCTTTGGGACAAAGGAAAAATCTATATGAGGCAATGTATACACAGACAAAGAATGAAAGGATAACACCTCTGTATTACCAGGTCTGGATCCAAAAGTAGGGGCCAGGTAGGTAAACTAAAAGTTCAGTTTTACTCGTGGTCAGAAATAGGCCAAAGTCAATAACAGCAGGGAGTGGCAGGATGTGAAGTGACAGGAGACTTCAGTATCTGGCAAGGGAAGAGAGCACATAGAAAATGTAGAACTAGAATTAGGTTCATGTGACAAATTCATTGTTAGTTTTGGTCTTGGTGTTACGAACTCTCATAAAAAAAATCCTTTAGACAAACCAGTTTCACCAGATAAAATAAGAAAGCTTGACTCAAGGCCCCTTAAGATCTTAAAGTCTTACTTTTACACAGTATGCACATTTTTGCAAAGAAGGTCAAATGACCTGATGTGGATTGATTTTATAAATGAGGATATACTGTATGTATAAATTTTGGTGTTGTTAGTAGCATGACACACCCCTCTGTGTATTTGCTGGCATTACATCAACGACCACAGAGGAAATAAATATCTGATTTTATCGTGTTATTCTTGACATTTTGTAGCACTGTATAATTAGATGTCCTCCAGCAACTATAATTCCAATAAAGAAAGTCCTATATTCTTCACTTTGAATTATTCACTTACTGTTTAATCAAAGCAAAAACAGAAATATAAAACAAAAGTCTTGTCTGTACATTTTTCAGACCAAAGAGGACGCAAGACTGAAGACTTTGTAGGTGTAAAACAAACAACTCCTTTTATCAACTGTGTAATATTTCCTTTCCAGGGAGTAGTTAACAACACAATCATATCAAGGGTCATACTTCCAGCATTTCAGGAGCAATCATTCATAAAAAAGTGCTATTGAAACTAGGGGTGTTATTTGGAAAGTAGCCAAGATGGGCGAAGTTTGTCCATTAGTTTCTCTTTATGGCCAAATATTATGTTGCTAGGGAACAGCCAGCTCAATCGAAGTTATCAAATTAGCATCAACAGCTTAGCGTGAGACAGCAACGTATGTGCTGAATCTCATCATTTCCCTCTTACAGAGCTCATGACGCATGGAGGGACACAAGGAAATGTGCCGGGCAAAGCTGCAAAAGCTGCCACTGGTAGTCTAGCTGACTACCATCAGCGATAGCAAAGCCACACAAACGCCAGTAAATAGTGTTTATTTGTCTAGCTGCAATAATTTGCTGTGACTAAATGGATGCTGAAATATTGACAAAGCCTTTCCAAGGAGCCATGTAAAGCGCTATCTCACAAAGGAGGGCTCTAGAAACAAACTATAAAAAGTCTTTTTTGGTCTGGCAGGTTGCCCAGATGGCTAGTGAAAACAAAAGCAGCCTACGCACACAGCCAGTGACAAGAGAAAGACGGCCAGACAGGCAATCCCACCAGGAACACTTTCACCTGCGCCGCAGAAAAAAAAAAAAACGAGTGCTGGGAGAAATGTGTGAGCATTAGACCAAGGTATTTATTTCTTTTCACATTTCCATTAAACATTTCTTTGCAGATTTGCACAGTTGCAGATCGTTGCCTTACAGAACTGACCTTTTTAAGGAAGTTTTGAGTATGAACAGTATATACTTTGTGTGTGTGTGTGTGTTCCTGTTTCTCCGTGTGTGTATGAATGAGTCATAACGCAGTGACCCCACCCTACGTGGGCGGTTGATTTGGCGGCCGGGAGTATTTGGCCTCTGTCAGTCTGCCTGTCCCAGACAGAACTGCTCACATAACTGGCCTCTTTGTTCCAAATGTCACTCCTCTCAAAGGAAGAGAAGGGATCCCATCGCTGCCTCTCGTGCTCTTTCTTTGTGTCTTTCTGTGCCGCCATGACTGAGCCTGACCCACAAAATACTACTGACGGCTGCCTGTCACTGGCAGGTTAATGCACACGTTATAAAAGATATAAGATATAAGAACCAGCAGAGTCATTTGTACAGTAAAGCAGCCTCGGGGGTTTATCTTGGGATCTGATTAATCTTCACGGAAATATCATTTTGAGATCATGTGCGTTATCTGCGCTTGTCAGAAAAAATGTCCAACTGGCTCAGGTTTACAAAAAGCAGGACAGTGAGGAGTGAAACCACTGGAGCTCCTGTGTTTCTTCTCATCTCGCTGATGTTTTGTACAGTAATAGTAGCCTTGCCAATCCTTCTCTATAGTTCCTCCTGGTGCACATGACCAACTAGTGTGCGCTTTTGTGGCATCGTTTGAAGTTGTTTTGCAGCTAGTTTTCGCCTAGAGTTATGTAAACGCCACAATGAAACACAAGTGTCATGCACTAGTGGAAGAGAAATAGATTTACAAGAATGTCTGTGGTATCCAATGGTTTCAAAACCACTTTAATGTTGTTTAATGATAGATATACATAATTCCCAGTTACAAAGCAACACTGGTGGAGTAGCTGTCTTTTAAAATTGGGGTCTTCAAATGTTCTTGCATAATTTTTGCAATGTTCTTGCAGACTGACAGGATAGAGGTGTGGGTACGGCGTAGCCTACAGCATAGCTTCAAAGCCTACGTGCTTGCCGCTGATGTATAAATCCAGTTCAATATTACATAATGCCTTTAGATTAAGAAGCTATGTGGGCGATGACTGATGACCCAGCATATTGATGATCTTCTCCAACTCCATCTTGGGAGCAAATCTTAGGAGAAAAGGAGGAAGTCAGGTGACCCGCAACAAAGTCGACACAGGGAAGGGTGGATGGAAGAGACTGCAATACATGAGATTTTAACGAGGGAGACCGCTGTTCGTTTCCTGTTTCCAACTGCAACATTTTGGCTTTTTTAATATGACCACGGTCGGCCCTTAACCTTAACCATGTGTTTATTATCGTAAACCATCACAACAATGCTCTCCTAACCTTCAGGGCTTTATTTAACCCAAACCATGATCTTTTGCTAGTCATTACCAAGTTGATTTTGTGCCTAAATTTAACCATAAAGAACATTTATTTTCCAACTGTGATTTTTATCGTCAGACATCAGATCAGAAAATGCTTGTGTTGTTCTAGAGAGCACGGACAGATGAAGTATTTTGTTGTTTGTTTTTGTAGGACTCATTGATCAAAATAACTGTTTAGTCAACTTCACATACCGTACTTACCAAAATTACTTGCTACCTGTCAAGACTAGCTTATGTGGTTTAAGTTCAAATTTTGACAACAAATCAAACCTAGATGAGGCTGTAGCCACCCTGTTTTATAGGCCGCAAGAGATTAAACTCACTTGGATCTCTTTTGAATGTTTTGACCTTAATGGTGACACTCTTTAGCAACTTCAGGCAGGTGCCTCCCCAGACTGAATCGCAGTTGGCACAGAGGCAGTCATGGGGCACAAAAGGATTGAAAAAGGCTGCAGAACAGATTTGGCCAACATTACTTGAGTGATAATACAGGTATGACTTTGTGAGATTAAAAAAAAAAGAAAAAAGAAAAGATCAAAAACCCTGAAATAATGTTCCACAAGAAAAGGGAAGTTTGGAGGGGCAGTGATGGGAATATAAACATGTAATAAAAGCACACAATAGTATTTTATGTTGCAAAACATAATCTTCATTCAAAATAGGTGCTGAGAATAACGTTGACTACATTTAGACCAATCATGCTGTCCACATGAGGGAAGAACAAAAGAGTTTATCATCAAAAGACAAAACTAGCCAGTGGAAATAATGGAAACACTGGTTTAGATTTTAACTGAATATCTCTCACATGCTACAAATTTGATGAATCATGGGAAATTCAGTAAAAACACTGAAAGCTGATGAGTAACATTTGATAAAAAAGAGATTGTCCAAGCCAAACCACAGTTGCAGTTGCAGCAAATCGTTTCTTTCTCAATGGTCAGGCTAAAATCCACTTTTGAAATATATAATAACTATGTAAGTATATTCCTCTTCCATGTTGCTATGAAACACAGCTTTTGTTATTTTGGTGGATTTTTTCCTGATGGATTGAGTTACATATTGTCTGTCAAGCAGTGCCCAAATTTTACTTGTGCTCCTATCATATCATGCCTTTTAATTAAGATTTAACAGTGAATAGAGCAAAGCATGTCAGCGTGAGGTCATAAACCAGTGTACTGTTACACTGTTACAGTGAATGAGGCAGGTGTTAACCCTTGATCATCCTTGACTATAAATCAGAGAATCTGACGGACTGAGTAGATGCAGTTTTAATGCATCTGTATTGAAAAATAAATAAATACACATTGTGTCTGAGCCACAGCTTCCACTCTGCATGTAGTTCGTAGACTTGCAGATTAAGTGTAACCATGTCTTTGGGCTTCTTTTTGCACAACAGTTAGCTACTGTGGCAGCTGCTGTTATGCTACATAGAGTCCTTGTGTATTGAAATCCTCCTGCTTCAGCTCAGTACCATCTGCTTCTGGCAAGTAAATAGTTTTCAATGTGTCAATTCATCAAATAAACCTCGGCGCAATAAAAAAATAAAGAGAGGAACATACTCACGCACGACAAGCTGCTGTGGGAGCAGTGTGGCTCCAGTTCTCTCTGTTCCCAGTTACGAATCTCTGCTGCTCGTGCTCTGACGTCGTCTTCTTTGAAGTTTGGTCTGAGCAGAGAGGGTAAAGACCAGAGTCGCTGGCTAGCATGGAGATCAAGTAAGCCTGCGACCATGTGGGCCTCTTAATTTCCCTTTAATGCCTACCATTAGGTTCAGTCCTGAGGGTCCTGCCAGCAGCTATCCTAAAAAAAACATAATTAAAACGAAATGTTCACCATAGAAGCTACCAAAAAGAGACTTTTTTTTAATGAAATATGTTTGCTGTTTTCTCCTACTTGTCATCCCCTTTGTATCTCTCAGACTAAGTGACAAGTTTCCTTTTTGTCTGGTTTGCAGCCCGGCAGTATGTCAATACCCCCCACACACGTTATGGATACTGAAACAATATGTATATGAGAAATCCTCAAAGGACTCCATAAACAACACCACTGTAAGCACTGGAAAGTCAATAAATCGTCTAGTTCAGGCCTGCACGTTGAAATTCATAAGCACACTGACGTTCTGGCAGCATGATCACAAAAAGAATGGGGCTGTTTTGTTATATCTGTGTTCTAGTGCCAGAGAACGTTAAGTTTCCCCAGTATTTAATGGCACGTGAACTGGAAAGGCAGAAAGGTCAAATGTAGAATGTATGACTTAAAGGCAATCCAGCAATATGGAAACACTTAAACAGAGGCGAGTGCGCTCCATTAGTCCTACTCTGTGTGTACAACCACTGAGTGGAGACAGCAACTTCTCACTGATCAGATTTTAGGGAGGCAAATTGTCTTTGTCACCTGAATTGGATTACATATAAAAGAAATAAAACCAGTGATGATATTCAACATCGTGGCAGAGCAGGGAATGAATATAAACACTCTGGAGAAAATCATTCACATCAACCAGGAGACCATTAAACAAGGGTTAAGTTTCGTGTATTTTTTTTCTCCATGAATAATCGTGTAGACACTTCTTAGTACTTGTGAATACACGAGTCTTCTGATCATTGAGAGAACACATTGCAAGGACACAGTGCAAGTATTCATAGCATGTATTTTAGTACAATATACATAATACACAAAGTATGGGGAACGGAGGGGATCAAGCAGCTATGGTGGGTGACATATTGCCTGTGTAGTGGGGAACAAATGGCAGATAGGAATGGGGGTCTGAGAGGGGTCTTTGTTTGTGAGGGTTATGGCCTGATGAAAGAAGCTGTGGAGGTGGTGTGTAGTCCTAGTTTTTTCTCAGTCTCCGCTGAGAGGGGGAGTGGCCAGGGTGAGTGGGATCTGGATTTTCTGTGCTCTCTTTCTGGTCCTGGATGAGAATCATCTAGTGATTTTCTCTGCACAGCGCACAATATGCTGTAGTCTTCACTTAGAATGAGATACTGCAGAGCCGAACCAGCCGGAGATAGAGGAGGTGATAATGGATTCAATAGCAGGGGTCTAAAATTGGACCACTGATTTGCTTCAACATGAACTTCTCAAACTGTCTCAGGCAATAAACCCCTTAGATGATTTTTATGTTCCCCTTAGGATCCTGTTGGTGGCTCTGAGGAATTTGTGTGACTGCTCACAACAGCTCCAGGGGGTGGGCTGGGGTTGATTTTCTTTTCAGAAGTTCACAACAATTTCTACAGTTTCCACATGGACTTATCTCCGTTTGAGATAAGGCCAACCATAGTGGTGTCGTTCGCAAAGCTTTAGAAGTCTGACACATTGGCTGGTGAGTACAGCAGTTATGAAGGAGACTGGTGGGGCTGCATTGCTGAGCTATAGTAGCTATGAGATGTCATCGCTGACTAACTGTCCCGTGACTAACTTATGAATCTAGTAGCTGACAGGAGTGCAGACATTGTGGTGAATGAGTTTTTTAGCAGTAGGTCAAAGAGGTAACAGCATTGAAAGCTGCGCCATGGATCTATCTGCACTGTATGCAAACAGCACGGGGCCTTGGAGATGGTTTTGAGACATTGGAAGATGATTCTGTCAGAGCACAGGAGGTCAGGGTGACTGGCCTGCAGTCATTCAGGCTTCTAATCGTCTGTGTTTTGGGAACCAAAATGATGAGCAATGTTTTGAGGCATGCTGGCATCATACACTCATCCATGGCGAGATTGAAGAGATCTGCCAAGAGAGGTGAGAGCTCTTCAGCACAGTGCTTGAGTGAAGCTAGTGGAAGCAAAAAGCAGCAAATATGCCAGTGACACTACTTTTTTGTTCTATTGTGGGAGTTTTTGTGTGTGCACTGTGTAGTGGATAAATACCACACTATTGGGAGACTCAAATAAAACAGCTCACAGAAAATATATCGTATATTGCACTATACAGAAAATATGGAGTTGATTTGGACACAGCCCTTCACATTGAGGGATCAAAGTTCTTTCTCTTGCATGCACACATGTTGTAAACAGCTTATCATACATATTCTATATGAAGATACATTCAGTTCTTTGTTTGTTGCTCTTTTAGGGTCTCTTATTCAAGTTACTGGGTATGCTTATTGTGTGTAATGTATAGAAAATTGGGCTCCATTTTAGCCTCAAACTATATTACTAGAGATGTTCCTCTTGCTGCACTATATTGAGCTTTTTTCTACGTTCAAAGGAATTTAAAACAAAGCCAAGTGACTCAATCAGACAAGTTTAAACAATATGTTAATGACCCTTTGCTATGTACCTGCTCTAATTGACCTTGCCACACCCAACACCTCTTGTGACTGATCCCTTTCACCATTTGTTCTAACAAAGAGAAGAATGTGGTGGAAAATATAAACATCATGAGTCACATCAGGGTTCATGTCAAACTAAAAAGCATTATGTGAACAAGCAGCAGGGCTATGGGTCAGCGACTCACAAATTGGAACCATTTACCCTTGGCGTTTGTTTATAATACCCTCAGTGTAACTCTTGTTACACGTTGACGGATGAGTATCGGGTTACAGATGTCCAGGTGATTAATTCTCTTAAAGATACAAGCAGTTAAACTGAACTAGAGCACATCAGGTCTGAATTATAGCACTTTCATTGACTAAGTCACTCGTCACTGTGTATTTGAGAAATGCCATCTAGCAGTGTGGTCTGGAATTGTCCTTCATAAGTTTATGAAGACATACTTTCTGAATTGTCCTCACAAAATATGTGTTTTATATTAAAACAAACCACTCTACAGCCTTCTTCATCTTCACACTACATTGTTTAATTATTCTACCCTTGGTACGCTGTGTGGTTATGTGCCAGCCATAGAGAGATGGATTTGTAATTGCCTCTTCAAGTACCATGATGGATTACTTCCCCGACTGATTAACAACAAATGATGGATCACTCAGAAGGCACATTCATATTTTGAATAATTCTCCCCCCATGTCCAAGTTATCCAGATGTACAAAATAGTCTTTGATTTTTTAATACAGCCAGCTGAGACATGAAGCTTCATTCACGGATAATGCATTTGGGAGACGGCTTTGGCAGACTTGTTTTTTAAGTGTGTTGCAGTGCTTGCTGGAGAGCCCTCCATAGAGAGGAGATGCGATTTCTTCAGAGCATCTTTTTCTCCCCTCTCTTTAATGTGATGCACCATTTTCATCCTCAAGGGGGAAGTTTTTGGTTTTTTATTTTCCATTTTTGTGATTTTCTGGCAGAATTGGCTTGCTTGTGCAGCGTCCCAAGTACACAGATGGATGTGTAACGGGTGGCTTCTACATTGCACACTAGTCGACATGGAATATACACTCATATACACAATACTGTGCAAGGATAGATAGTGGAGTCAAACCACTATGTAAAAGTGTCCGTTCCAGCTCCTACACAAATGAAATAAATAATATTTAGCTTAGTTTATTTTCAGCAAGCGGTGCTAAGCTGATAAAGTCCAACTTAAATCATATTCAGTCACCCATTTTTACACTCACACAAAATGTCAACGTGATTTTAAATGTTGTTTTTCATTATTAAACTGTTTATATATGGATATAGATCGATAATGGTTGAAATTTTTACATTTTAAAACAGGATGTCCATGAGAAAGAAAAAAAAGCACCTGATGCTCCAGTTTTTGCATTAAAACGTGAAACATTTTGTAAAACCCTGGGAAATCTGCACTTTTTAAAGTCGAGTTTTTGAGTTCATTCTGTGAATCAACTATCTACACAGATCTTGGTTTTTTAATCATTTACTGGCAGCACACCACGGCATATTAAGATATTTCTGATGGAAAGAAATGTCTGTGCCAGTGGTCCAATTCTACTAATCTAAAACATGGTTAGTAAAATCTGTTTTAGCTGAAACGCTTTCATCGTGCGCGCCAAAACTCTGGAGAAAACATCATTAAAACCAGGACAAAATTATAGGTTGCAGAATAAACAATTAAAACCTATGATACCTCGTACTGTACACAGCTGCTGTCACCAGTGTACGTGTTTTCGTTGGTCTTGTATTGGTTCGGAAGGTGAATTTCTGAGAATGGTAAACATATTGCCAAGGCTTTGACGTAAAATCGCCACTGGAAAATCACTTGAGTCACACCTGAATCCTTTGTGTATGACTGTTGGGAATACACACACACACACACACACACACACACACACAGAGCAAGGTCTGTCGTGTGAGCCATGTGCTTGTGGATATCTGTTGGCATCTGGCTCTTATTTCCTTTCTCCATGTCACAGGCGCAAAGGCTTTAAGCATGAGTCACAGCCCTCAGACCTCCCGGGCATCCAGGCTCGCCTCTAAAGACACAATACATGATCATTGAAAATGTCAAGACCATTTTACCCAATTACAGCAACGCAAAGTCAGACACAACCTTTAAAAAAGTAATGTTTTAACACCATTGGGGGCTGTTTTACCCATGCCAGATGTTTACGATTAACTAGATTAAATACTGTATAATCAGCTTTTATATACTGTCTTGTCACATTGGCTTCTGTTGTACAACTTCATTTTTTTTTTAATTATAGAACTTTCCTCTGAATGTTGCACATTTCCAAAGGGACAAAATCACCCATGATTTATTTTCCTCTACAGTAGGTCAGGACAGGAAATTTTGTGCTTCTTCCCCAAAGCTGTGATGAGCGTGGTATTTTTTTATTTGCTGATGGAATCTGCTCGTATCTCACGAGATGTCGGTGCACACATATGCAGGAAAACAGCAATACTCACTGTGCTCAAAAGAAAATAAAAGCCACTGATACAGGACTGGTCTAATGTTCTTGGTTACAAATGGATCTGAGAGCTTAAAAACGAGGACACATGATTTGCTAGCAACATGTCATTTTGATTTGGAATGATCTCCCTACTCGCACTTATTTTGCATTATATCAGAAAATAATACTACAGATAATTTTTTGATGCAAATGCCACCATGGTCATCTAAGCCTGCTTTGTCCTGTGCCGTGGAATCTGTGATTAACAGCGGAAGTGTGGGAACAACACCGGGGGCCAGAGGCCATGCTTTGTTCTCTTTCTGCTGCCGTCTAGTCCAGTCTGGTCTGTCGGGGCCATTTTGAGGAAGGCGGCCATAACTATGATGCACTGACTCACCAGCACGTTGCACGGGCGGCTTGTCACTTTCCACAGTGCATTCAAATGATAGTTGAGAGCTGTGGATTGTACAATGAGTAGAATGAGGCACTACGCCAGGGACACAGCACATATCAAGGAGAGGCTACAAAGTCTCAGGTGCTGGCAGGCATGCAGGATGTTTCAGTCCTTTAAGTTTTACTGCTGTTGTGTCTGCTCTGGCCCCTACTCTTATCTTATCAGGGGCAGGCTATGGAGGAAATACAGTAGGCCCCTACTTCCAGAACTGAGAGCTGCAAAAGTAAACCCACTTATATGGGCACACTGGGTAATAAGTCATTAATCGTGTTTGTCTACCTGGTAGTGGTGGAAGAAAGGATTAGGCTGGGAATGTTTATCTATCTATCAAAGCAACAATGAATGAATTATTCCAACAAGTACTGTCTGTGTATACTTTATTGCTTAGAACCTCTGCAGTTTTCCAAAAACTATTAAACTAAACTATTGCACTGAGTGATATGATTCTTCAAAAATAAAGTTGAAAGAAGCTTTTAAATTAAACCAAACTACAAACTTGTGAACTGTTTTTAAAGATTTATGTGTGAAAGGAAATGACTGTAGGAAAAGGGCAGGCTGATTGCCACAGACTGGGTAAACCACAGGAAGAAATATTAAAAAATGCATTTTAACTATCTTGTACTGCGTTATGTCAGCTGTTTTGAAATTGTTTGTCTGTACAGTAACTAAAGCTGTTGAATAAACGTGAAATAAAAAGTACGATATTGTAGTACAAGTGTAAAGTAACATGAAATGGAGACAGTTGAGTAAAGGACAAACAGCTGTTGAATAACCTTTAACACAATCAATAGATATATCATCAGCAACATAACAAAATAATGACTACAACACAATGAGGAAGTGATTTTCTGGAGTGGAGCTCCTAAAGAAAACAAAGCTCAGCGTGCTGTAGAGTCTATTACTCCATACAGTATTTTGTAGTTATCCCACAAATCCAAACCCCTCCAGAATATCAGATGTGGGCCTACCAGCCTCTTTTTGATCAATAAGGCAACATTACAATTATTACTTAATTACATTTCAGGTCTTGTGCCATGGACTTTTGCTTACAATCTTAAACAGCTTTATTTACAGCTGACATTTACTAAAACATGATATAACACCAAGTACAATACATATACAATGCAAGTATCAATAACATCACACATACATATATTAATACACAAACATTAATTATCAAAAGTATTAAGTATTATTAAAACAAGAATTATCCTGAAATGGTAGCAATAAGAGGCATAGTGTAAAAAGTGGCAAACATGCAAACATACTGTTTTGTAGCTTTTAACAACTGAATGCATGATATGAATGAAGTCGGGTAAATCTTCTTTATATTCCAATCAGGGTCAGACAGTTTTCCCACACTGAGGGTCAGACGCAGCAGGAACCTGCCTCTGTCTGCTCCTGGTCTGCTCTGGTACAACTGTACCGCTGTCCAGTCAGCCAGCTGGTCCTGACTGTCAGCAGGACCTCGGTTCGGGCCGCTGATGGTGGCCAGATGGCGAGGTTCACTCACACACACACACACATAAACACTGTAAGATGCGTGAGTAGCACATCCTCTGCTGGAAAGCGAAGGACCTCAGTCGACCCTACAGCATGCTGCTTTTATTTCAAAGGCAGAGGAACAGCTCAGAGGGAGAAACATGAATTGCGGCTCAGGAGTGAGGTCACTGAGATGTGTAACATTAGTAAAGCACGCTGTCAGATTAGAGAGGAGTCACAACAATGGCAGTACACCCGTGAATGACTCGATGTATGTTTTTACTTGCTGTCACTGTGAAAATTGTATCATGTCAGCAAAACATGAAGTTGTGTCACTCACACTTAAACTGGTAAATGTTTTCTCCCAGGTTTAGTGTGTGTTTGTGTGTGTGTGTGTGTGTTGGCATGTGTGTGAGCCAGTACGTAAATAAAATTTATTAAACAGTACATTGGAATTTTTATATCTGAAATCCTCAGAAATAATCACGTTAAAGATCCTTACACAATGTGTATGCACAAAAACAAGCCATAAAAATGTTAAAAATCTTTCTTTTTTTTAACATTTTTTTTAAATAGTTTTTCAGACCAGCATCAGCCCTAATCATACATATCAAATTTTAATTAGTTTTTTAAAAAATTAACCCTTAAATTGCCATGTTTTTGTCATGATGCGCATCATTTTATGGTCTAAAATACACAAAAAATACATGAAAAAAATTGAGAACTCTGAAAAATTCACCATCTTGCAAAATTATAAGCAATATGCATGAAAAACTGATAAAATATGCTAAAAATAAAAATCATAACACACTAGAAAGTGCTGAAGACCCTCAAAGGGTTAATGGAAATACATATATAACATGAAAACCAACACATTTATGCAACTTTTCTAACTGTCAGTACAACTTTTTCACTTTTATAGTTTCACTGAGCTGTATGTGTTGGATGATACAAATCATACATGTGCGTTCAAACCAGAGGAAAATGTGTCTGTGGTTTGTTCTTTTTCTTGTTTTCTTTTATGATTTTTTTTTCATGTCAACACACAGTTCCAACAATCTGATAACAAACTGATAACTGACATGAATTGAAAGCAGAATGTGTGCATAAAAGAGAGCTATAGCACTTGATGATTTACCATATATTCAACAGTAAAAAACAGCGACAGCAAGCCTCACCCGTGGATTTTCAAACAGATATTTGATTCGACGCTAACATCTGTTTTATTGTTGAATCTGCAACCCCAACAGGCCCTGAGTCATGTTTGTCTAAACTCAGCTATTATCACCTCATATTATCTGTCATTACTCACGTTAATGAAAGGTTTGGACAGCCTCTTTTCAATGCAATGTTTGACCAGCTGAGCTGTACAGTTTGCTCCCCAACAACGGCCATAAACTCAGTGGGGAACCACAGGGCAGAAATGAGGAAAAAAAAAAAAAAAGTGGTACATTGTGTTATTTTATGTATGCATTAAAAGAAAGACAGGAAAACTGTCTCTTTTACAGCAGGACTGTCATGCTGTGCTCATTTCACATGAAATGATGAATCGTTATAGGAGTTAGATTGCTCAAAGAAAGTGAATAAATAAGAAAAATGTTGAATACAAGTCCAGATTTCTTTGCTTAGAGTCATCTTTCTTTCGACTGGTGTTTATCACAGAAACTGAACACTGTTCTTTTTTTCTACACTTGGACACTAACCAGCAGAGAGTATTCTGCTCGGGATGGTAATGTCTCTGGTGAAGTGGACTGGCAGACAGCCGGCTGTTCAACTACAACCATCTGGGGATGTTTGAACATTGGTAGTCAAAAACATCTCAACTGCTATGTGCTTCTTACTCCATTTAAGTGATTTCACTGCCATACTTGTAAAGTGTCTTTTTTTTAAACTTTGTGTTGTTTTCCTCTTACAAATAAGGATGAAACTTTGCAGTCACTTTACAAATAAAGGAATGATTATCTAATTCTGTTTTCACTGAAACAGAAATAACGCTGTGGTTTAGTGCCAATTATGTAGACTGAAATCATAATATGAAGACATGATAATTCGTCAACACGTTCTTCTGTTTTTAAATAAAACGATCACGCTGCCCTTGTTTAATATTTTTCTTATTCTCAACAAATGCCATGAAAACCAAAAATGCTTTAATGTGCAGGCTGGGGAGAAAGTGATACTTTCTGGCTTCCCTCCCCTGTCTGAGGGAATCAGACCAAATCAGTTTCTTGGTTTTTTTTACAGTTTCTTTCAGCTGGCCACTGTAGATTTTGTCAGATGTTACTTAAACAAGGGTAAATCATGCATTTTTCAGCCGTGGAGCGATAAACACATGGTACACTAGTATTTACAGTCCCATCCTGATGTATGTGTTATATGTGTTCATCTTAATAATCTCATTTCTCCAGCCTGTGTGTGGCTCTGACCCTCTGAAACGCAAGTACAATATATATAGTTTCATTCTTCTCTAGGTCTCTTTCTTACTGTACACTGTAGTTTTTAGAAAACATCACTCAAACAGGAGTAAATAGTCTATTTGTTGGGAACTATTTACAGCTGTGGATTAATACACATTTGTGAGCTTGTGAGTATTGTTGTGTTCTGACTACAAAAAGCTAGCACGCTAGTTTTGGTCTATGGAGCAGAGGAGTAAGTTATATCAGGCTTTGGCTACATAGACAATACTTGTTTTAGAGATCAATTTATTGTTGCCTTTGGTCTTTTCATGGGATTTTTAATTTAAATTAATTCAAAATAAAGAATTCAACTCTCCTCTTTAAGTTTAAAATACAGCATTACCAAAGGTTTACCTGTAGAATAATGTTTTATAATTCAGCTCAATATTAGGAAGAAGCAGCAAAATAACCAAATCAGATATTATTTCAGATAAAAATGTGAATGAAAGTAGTGTTTCATATTGCTCACTAGTATTCATCCAACACAGTTTTACTATTCTCTGCAGACACACTGTGGATGCCTTCCCAAAACCTTTCCAGAATAAAAATGAAATTTATTTTCCCTCCCCCCTCTCTAGAGAGGGATCTACTATAAAGGCTTTACGGTAGGGACCACCATCCATGCTCGTCATCCTGACAGTCTCTGTTTTTTATTCCAGGCAACTACACTGCCTGATAGGCCTCCAGCACCCGCAGGCAGTCTCATTCAAACTATGTCTCTCTGATTCCCCGCCACAAGCCGTTCCCTGAGACTTAATCTGTCCGTTTTCTGTCCTCCCCCCCTACCCCTCCCCTTTTAGCTCATTTACCCGTGAGTCATCGCTGTGGTTTGGACTGTGGATCAAGAGAGTGCAGATGGATGGATACGTCTCGATACAGAAATGGAGTTAAACCCCAGGGTTAAGGGGAAGCCTTGATGCAAACCGCTACAAAATTTCTTGACTTAATTATGTGCCAAAGTTGCCATCCAGCCATTTTCTAGTTGGTGGTGAAGGAGAAAGTGAAAAACCAGGATGCACATTTTTTTAATTTGTGAAGGACAGCCCATATGGGGCTAAATCCATCAGCCGTGTGCGTCCACCCTTAAAGAAGAGGCCAAGATGTGAGTCTCAGCATTGAACAGACAAACTGAGTTTTGTATTTCAGCTCAGTGTTTGGAAGAGTTACATTTCAAAGTAAGGTTCAAAGAGGATATTGAGCCTGACCACAGTGGGGGTATCATATAATCCTTATCTCGGCCATTACAGCAAACAGTTATTCCAACTTGGATTTTGTTTTTGTAATGACCATCATTCCTCCAATATATATCTATGTAATACTCAATAAGAGTAATAAGAGTATAATGAAACACAAGCATGACTGCATTATGTGGTGGTGGCACATAATGGATTAAAATTACCACTATGTAAACCGCCATCTGTCATATGTCATATATGACTGTTGGAGAGTACCAGCAACATGCATACCAGACCTTCATCATGGTACCAATAATAAAAATACGGTTAACGTTGTGAAGCAGTGACACTTTGGTATTAATAATAATTCGGTATTAAGAGTTCATGATCATTTCATGTATTTCTGTGAGATCAGTCTGAGAAAACAAACGCTCCCACTAGCTGTTGTAATCATCTGTCATGGTTTTCAGACTTTGACATACCATACTTGTAGTTGTATGCACGTGTTTCTGTTCAATCAGGGATTATGATAAAAAAAATTCTGGTACATTCACATTCAGTTTTGCCCCCAAATAAAATCATCTGGCTGAACTGTTGGCTTGTTTACAACTTGTCTGAACATCTGACCCCTTGTGCTCCCACCTGTGTTTCTTGATGTTATTGCACTATATATGTAAATGTATATGTCCTATATATGCGGTTCTCAGCACGGTCGTAGCATAGTGTTCATTCAGTACATTTTAGAATAACAGATTATTCTCCTACTTTTAGGCTTTATTCTTTTTTTTAATTTTTTTTTTATTTTGTTTTGTTTTACTACCTTGTATTTTCTGTCTTACCTTCCGGCCTCTGTTGTTTGTGTTTTATGTGATTTGGCTGCTGTAATACTGCACTGTAATTTCCCACTGGGATTAGTAAAGTTCTCTATCAAACTATTATTTTATTTTACCTTGGTACGGAAATTGTCAAATTGGCCAAGACTGTAAGAATAAGACCAACGATAAAGCAAAAGCACTGCACTGTCAATGCAGACATCTATGATGCACTCATTCTGAGATTCTGGAAAAACAATATGGTACACTGAAGTATTTTTATTATTCCTGAATGATCTGGCCTTCATGTTTTGGCATTGGACACCAGTGAGCCAACAACACCTGCAAGCGATTTCAATGTGTCAAGATTTTTTTAAAGCTGCAGGTTGGCAGTGCATCAGGTTGTATCTATTACTGAAGTTCTTCTATTTTATCATTATGTATTAGAATAACACAGCAAACACACATGGTAATTGATATCACACTCGCACTGGTTCAGGTACAGCCAAGACTGAATGGGAGGTCTGCTGATCCTGATGCTGATACACTGTGGTGCTTTGGCAGCCACATTTATGGGTCTCGTGCTTCACGTCTTGTTGAGCTAAGGAGTAGAGGGCAAATATAAAAGTTGAGTTTACAACTCACAAGTGGCAAAATGCTTCTCATTATATGTTTAAGCATCATCTTTGGCTTTATTTTCTTCTCATTCATTGCAATCTTCTATGCCACCTTGGGTGACATTAGCAAAAAAGCTGTCCAAGAGATTAGTCTCCACATCTGCTGCTCCCGCCGACTTGGACAGACTTTAATTTGTTTCACACTAATAAGGTTTTCCTCCTGGAGATGTCAATTTATTTTTGCTGTAATTGGGTGTAGTTTTCATGGCCATCCATTCAATTCTGCTTAATTGGGTGTATGTTTTATGAACAGACTTGACAAACTGGGTGAATCAAGTAACCACCAACCCTGTGCTCCCCTGTTCAAATATTTAATCTTTATCTGGAGCTTGTGAAGCTGCTGGGGGTTAACGTAAACCAGATCGCAGTTAATCTCTGCTCTAGTCAGCCTTCATTATAAGGCAATGGGGAGAGATGCAGCAGACCCAAGCCCCAGATTGCAGCCCTGTCGTCTACATATGCTTGATGTGGGAACATTGGTACTGACAGGAGCATATATTCTTACAGCTGAAATTGCTATGTTGCACAGACTAGCTTTGTGTTGTTTTGCTTCGGACACAAAAAAAATGCTTTGAGAATAGTGGCCACTGATAATCTGCACATGAATTTTACCCATTTAGCGTTGAATTGCAGGTTGTATTCATGCTACAAATGCTTGAAATATATTTACATTCATTTGCGATGCCACTCTACACTGTGGCAATGGATGCTAGTTATATCCTATTAGCCTGTATGGCTGAAGGACAAGTTGTATTCACCTCTTGATCTTCTTGGGGAATCATTAGTCAGGTTTTTCAGTAGTAAAAACACAAGCCTGCTGATGAATCACCAGCATTATTAGCCGAAGTTTACCTTTACTTTAACCGTTACTCTGAGTTATTGTGTGTTTTAGCTTTAGAGAGCCGATTTCATGCCTCTTATTCTAGAGCATGTGCATTTAAAGAAATAGTTTCATCAATTGAAATGCAGTTAAATTCAAGTGTAAAAAGTACCTGAGACCTGGAAAGAAACCTGCCATTTCTATAACCTTAACCTTAGCTTTCATTGTGTTCATCAGGGCTGTCGGAGAAAGTGAACAAGGGACAAATGAATTATTATTCAACTCGCCAGTGTGGCTTTAAAAGTGTTACATTTTCCACGCCCTTGATACCCTCTTTGAATCTCTCTGCCCGCGTGGAAAAGAGGGGAAATGTGCCATCCGGTTACTGGAACAGCCAGTCGACCATGTGGAAAATCTGCTTCAGAGTGGCACTCTTTCAAAAACCCTGGCATGTGCAGTCATTCTCTAGCATGTGTGTGCGTGTGTGTCTGTAGATATTTGGAGGGAAACCTTTTCTTTCTTTCTTGACTCCCTGTTTTGACTCTGCGATCCCGCCCTGCAGCACGTTCGAAAAACATCGTGTCATAAATTGGTCCAATGTGGATTTCAAACTAAATAGGATTTTAAGACTCGATCTGTAAGGCGAGTAAGGAAGTAATACGTGAGCTCAGTTTTCAGTGTTAACTTAAATTTGGTCATTTGTAAATTTAATAAAGCTGATAGAGGCTGTGTGGAGAGCATGTAAAGCCTCCAGACTCCTGCTAATGGATGTAACATGAAGAAATAAATGGACGTAATATTATAATAATCCCTTGAATTTGAGGATGTTGTTTTTACTGGCAAGCAACTCGTGTCTCAAGGGGAAAACATAAGTCAAAGAAGGATACAGTTTGATAAATCCACTTGCTTCGTCTTCGTCGTCATTTTATTAACTGGAAGAAGGGTGTTTCTAGTAGACACCGAAACAAATGTGGTTTGTTGATTTATTCACGCTTTAAATTAGTTTTTTAAGATTGTATTTTCTAATGGAGAGCACAAATATCTTTTGACATTTGTTTTCTTGATCTTTAAATTTCACACTATCAAAAGAATAGAAAAAAAATTAATGCAGACAAGGGGAAAAAGACCAATATTTATTTATACAATTTCAACATACATAAGCAGAATACTCCAACAGCATGCAGTATGACAACACCAAACTATCCAGAGGTCAAACACTTAAAATAGGATGTTTAATAAGGATGATCGATCACTATTCACAATTTATAGATTTTCACCCTCTCTCTCACACTGTACACTATTCAAGGGAGGAAAACTGAAAAGTACACATGGAAATAGTAAATATACAGAAAAAAAAATAGAATGCACAAACTGGAGCTGGTATTATTATAAGCAGAAAAATATACTGAATCAGCCATAAACCCTGAATATCAAACCAAAAATGAATCAAAACATTTACAACAGAATTTTTCAGTTCAGTGATGAGAGAGTAATGTGTTTAAAAATCAAATATGTATGTCTAACTAAACACATATATATCCAATCATCCAATAGTTTCTGCCCAGTCTATCGTATGCATGTTTACATAATATTTTCAAATTAAACTCAAATGTTGTGATTTTTTTAATCAAATTTCTTCCTTTCCTAAAGACTTCAGTTTACAATGGAGCTGTGACAAGAGTTCAAGCAGTGAATAACTGAATCATGAACAGTTGAGGGTCAAGGGGTTTATATTTAGATCAAAAAGCAAAAAGCCTATAATGCAGGAAAATATGTGACCGTGATTTATGTGAAAGGCAGTTTTACATGAAGTCAGATGAAGGCAGATAATGACTGCGCAATCTGCACCGCATCTAGCCTTGTGCAACATTAAATCACTGGTTGTTATATGAACTCTTTAATCGTGCTGGAGCAGGTATGTATGTTTGAAAGGAGTGACCATGCATTTAGCTTAAATGCTGTAAGTCCTGCCTTTCCTATATGGTGAGGGAATTACACTTAACACAAAGGGCAAAAAGGGTAAAAGCTTGAGTTCTGCTGCTTCATAGAGTCACATTGAATACAACATAATGGTGACAAAATTCTGTGGCAGAAAAAAAGATGTAAAATACTCACAAAAATGTTGCATCGCTCACTTTGCATGCTGAGTAGATTATATACAATATACACTGTTAAAGTATATAAAGTTGGAATAAAATGTTTTTTACCTCTTCTCATGAAATGATTGTGACAATGTGATTTATTCTTGATAAATAAAGTGTATATCTTCTCAACTTTATTGATCAAACTCTTCCAAACATTGAAACTTAAACCACAATTAACCTTTGCAAACTGTGTATTCAGGCTTTAACAAAATTGGGGGTATTGAACAATTATTCCAACTTTATAAGGCAACAGTGTATATTCAAGATAGCAACAGCAGTTTTTCATGAAGCAGCAAACCGAAAAGGGTTTACAGACATCTGGGATGAATATCAGTGCCAAGAGGGAGAACTGGGTATTTTTTCTGCAGCTTTACTGGTTCAACATCGGCTCACAACAACAATACCAGACTGGGAATGAAAAATAACCCTGGACTTTTTGACTCAGACGACCCACCACTTACGTTGCAAGGCAGCTGGATTTCCGAGAACGCCACCAGGCAAGAATCAGTGTTATGTTTAGTTATGTGTCTGTGGCCGAACCCACAGCGGTTCAGACCAGTCAGAGTAAGCGACAGGTGGGGTTTAGGTGTGATGACAGCGAGAAGAAATTGTTCATTGGTGGCTCCTAAAGAGGTTAGAGCAGAGGCTGATAAAGCATCAGTTACATCTGATCTCAGATACACTATCCTTAACCTGCTTGTGTAATTAACGTGAATTAATATCTTATTTTAACATAATAATATTAAATAAAAAGTAGACTGTTAATATAATAACATAATGTTAGTTTATTATGATTATATTCATCATATAATGTTAATATATTCATATAATTTCATATTACAGTATATTACATACCACTAGCAGTTTAAGAAATAGAAAAGCAACATTTATGATGTTGTTTTGTTCCTTCATTAAGTCCTTGTGCAAGAAAAATGGTCTACATTGTTGGCTAGTCTCTAATTTGTTAAGTATTAACTTGTCAATAGTCATAACCACACATGCATAACAATGAGTTCAACGGTTTGAATGTTTGATTCAGCACATCAACCTTTTTTAATCAGTGATTGGTTGGTTCATGAAAAGTGGCATTAAAGAGTACATCAGTTTTATGAAAAATTGAACATGTTTGAACAAAAGGCTCCTGACATACCAAACCTTGCTAACCGTATACCTGTCGTCTTCTGTCTCACTACTTCAGCTAAAAAACCTTGACAGGTTGAAGTGGTGTCGCTGTTCTCTCCGCTGCCTTCAGTCTCACTCGAATTTGATGGCTGACAGCTTACAGTGGTAAATTAATCACTTCTTTATTTTTAGCTGCATCTGCTTCAAGAGACTTATCTCTTATCAGGACGTATCTCTCAGCTTTTCAGCACTCCGTTTACATTTTTTCTCTTTTTTTTTTTTACAGCCATCTTGCTCTGCTCCACTATTTATCCAAAAGGGACAGGATCAGGTAAACTTAGAATAGACTGTACCAAAAGTAATTGGTTGGGAGAGAGAGGCTGACAGATGTAATATCCAACCACAGTGGGCTGGCAGCCCACTCATCTTAGCCCGTCAGCCACACAGCACTTGGGTATTTTCACTTAAGCAAGGATGGAGTTATTTAAAAATATGCATATTTCCCAGCTGTCAGACGGGATGTTTGACCTGGAAAACTCCTGTCCCCGGTGTCCCCAGTACACATATGGTAACCAGTTAGCTTAGCTTAGCATGAAGACTAGAAATGGAGAAACAGCTAACCTGGCTAGCAAGTTGCTCCTCCTGTTCCTAGTGGGCTATTAATGCTAAACTATTAGCTGTCGCATAATAAATTACTCTACACACAAGAGTGGTATCAGTTTTCCTAATTCTAATTAAGAAAGGAATTAAAAACATTTATTGAAGTTATTTCTTCAAATCATTGTGAAATGTTGCTGTTGTCGACTGCAGGTTAAACTTTTTAACGTGTAAATAATGTGTAAATATGTAACTCAATTTCTCATGCTGTCTTTGTCTCCAGTGAATTACACAGAAGCAAAATAACAGACAGATAAGGACAAAACTTCACATTTGGTTGTCAGCATGTTATTCTAATAGCCAGTGGAAATATGGACGAATGGTCTCTTTAAATACTCTATCATGCTGCTACCATCCCACATTACAGCTTAATATTTATGGATGTACAGTATCTCCTCTTGAACTGGATTGCTTTGGTGTTTTTTTTTTATATATCTCCTTCGCAAACCTTTCTCCCTTCATCTGAAACATAATAAAAACAATAGCAATAATGATGATTATAACTATATAAATAACTTAACTTAACCAACATAAATATAATATATATACTTATACAAAAACTACAAAGTTTAATGTGGAATCTCCCTCCTCACAAAGTTGCCTCTAATATGTTAAATTCACACCTGTCTCTGAGTGCAGCGGTCTTGTCTGCTGTCACACTCATGGGCATCTTACTGAGTGTGATGTGTTTGCTCAATATTCCCTAAAGCCACTCACATATTTCTCAAAAAGAGATGAGCTCTTTTCAAATCAAACATAATTTTTTCACATGCCACAATGCTTTTCCCACATAGCCAAAACTGTTAGGCATCCATTAGCTGTATAATTCAGCACTGTATTATGAAGATAAAAAGCCTTGAAGTACTAAAAGAACTGTGTTGGGGAGAAATTAAAAGTAGCCTTCAAACACTCAAAAGAACTAAGCATGTCAAATTCTGAAAAAAGTCCCTCATTGTTCAGTTACCTGAACTTTAAGATTTTTTAAATTATTCTATCCTGAAGAGCAGCAGGGAGGGACTCTAATGAAAGGACCTTTGTTTATGTATCACTGTAGAACTGTGGAGGTGCATCTGTTCACATTATAGAAATACAACTTATGAGAGAGTTTTCTGTAACTGTGTGACATCTCTTAATAAATGGGATAGTCTGCAGATCCGTGTAACACTGCACTATCTGATTCTAAGGAGGAGAACTGCCAAAATTATTCAGCTAAAGCCAGACTGCTCTAATACGGGCTGCACAATGATAGAGCTGTATGTTTGGAACCTCTATCCATGTGTTAATGGATCACACTGTGATTTAACTTTTACTCCTGTTGGCTTGGTACTTTACTTCCCAGGAGCCTGGCAATCGTTTAAATTCAAGCTTCTTCTTCAGAGAGTGTAAACCATGTAAAAACAGTTCGCTATGCTGTGTTTATTGTTAATACTCTCAGATGACTATATAGACAGATTAGATATGAATTTTATGGTTTAATTACAAGTAATTGGAGTCAGTACTACTCCATTAGGAGCTACACTGGGTTGAGAGCTGGAACTAACCACTTAGTCGAGCATGTTGTATCATGCAAGACAATGAGCTCCCTACGTCAGCAAACATCTGTAGCAGACTCAATGTAGAGCAGGCCATAACAAAAACTGAACATGAACAGAACATCCTCCGATCCCCGAAGGGGACCTATAATATTGAGGTTCTCAGAGCCAATGAATCCCAACAAACGGCCCAAATTATGGTTCGCCGTTCAACTACATTTTGGGAGGAGGGGAAAGGATGTTCTGTTGAAAATTTAACCACAATCTTTCCTAAGAAAAAAGATCCAACAGGTTCAAAGATTCAACAGGATTTATCAAACAGCAGAATCAAAGTAGCTAAAAGGCTTGTAGAGTCTTTAAAGTCTTGCATAACACCATAATGATAACAAAATAATATCAATAGGTGTTATGAGGAAACATGGTCAAACCTGCCTAATGATTTGTGTTTAATTTCTGCCTTAAGGCACCAAATATGTGGCACTCAGCTTCAACAAGGAAGCAAAGAACCACAAAAAACATCATCAAAGGGCTCATCAAAGCAAAAGAGGGGCTGTGTTTGAATTGCCTAGTTTTACCATTTAAAACGCACAAGCTGAAGGTTTTTACCTCCATCCAAAGAGAGGAGAAAAGTTACAAGAGGGGTGATGCTCTTTGGAGTTAATGGATGTCAATTACATGGGTTCCATTAGAACACATATCTCCCATTGAGGCAAGCACATCAGTGATTTACACAAATCACAGCATCAGGAGCACTGCCATTCCGAAACTGGCCAGGGCGGACTGGAAAAGAGAGAAATCATGTTTGTTAGCTGTCTGAAGGTTCTTTACTCTTTATTCAGTTGTGGAAATCCCATGATATCTAGAGAGCGAGTTAGCTGGCTGAGACAACAGGAACTAGAAACCATCTCTGTTGCTAGGTTGTAACGAAGGGTGGGCCCTACTTGCTGGAGTAGTAAATCAGATTTCATTACATAGAGGGTCTGCTGACATGATATAATGTATTTCCATGTATTTCCAGGGAAAACGAGAAAACACTAATAAAAAAGAGCAAACTGCCCAACAATATGAATATATTTTGATGATATCTTTTAATTTGTTGGTACCAGCTGAATAACTTCAATATTACACTTGAGGTGCTCTGATCAATAATTAAATAGCAGTGCTGCTATTATGGCACCAGAGTTGTGCCAATAACACAGTGAAGCTCACTCTCGCGTGTAGTGATGCTGAATCGAAATAGTTCTTCTCAGATTTGTTCTCTTTTCTTTTGTCAATGTGGAATGACTAAAAGTGATTCCTCCAGTGCAGGCTATGTCAGAGCTGATGGAGAGCGAGGCCGACCCTTTACTTATTTCATGAAATGAGTGGATTCAATTAATATTACAGAATTTTGATAAGTGATGAAATGATTGGAAAACGTAATTACCATTAGCATCTTGCTTAACATTACCGAGCAGAAGGCCTGCGTGTGCTGTTATATTTTTACTTTGTAGCTTTCTATGTCAGGTAATGGCAGTGAAATATTAAAGTCATATATATGATTTTAAAATGTTATGTAGGCTGTATGGGGGTGTTTGCATGCTTAACAATGAGCTAAACGAATTGGCTGTGTGCAACATGCATGTACTCCTGCAAGGCATAAACATGTGCTTGTACTTGAGTTTGTCTGTGTGTGTGTGTGTGTGTGTGTGTGTGTGTGTGTGTGAGAAAGAGAGAGACAGAGAGTGATGGGGAACCGGTTGAGTGACTAGTGGGTGTGTGTGTAGGGGTGTGACCCCGGTGACTCAGCTGCCAGCAATGTTCTTCTTCAAGGTGAATGAGTCACAGCTTCCCTCCGCGGGGAGATTTCTCTTACCAACAAATGTTTGCATCTGCCTCGCCTCTAGTACAAAAACTTAACCAAGACCATTTTACTAAAAATTGAAATAAATGTGTCTTTATACAGGAATTTATTATTTCAATCAATGAAATGTACAAATTAAAAGCTTGAGCAAGGCATCTGTTAGAGACGGCTGCTAATTATTCCTGAGCGTGGATTCACTTACATTTTTGATTCAGAACCAAAAGGTCGTGACAGTTCATGCAAAACTAAAAGGTAGCCATGATAAGCGGCAGGCACCTGTCTTTCCAAGTCATTTAGCAACAAAACAAGCACAAACCAGCTTAATGCATGTCTGAATTCATATTCAGACATGCATTAAGCTTTTTCCCCTCTTAAATCATGGTGATCATATAGATCCGTCAGTATGAATTACGTTGTGAGCAAGCCTTCCTAACTAAAAAAAAAGGGAGTGAACCCACTTTTGGTTTGTTTACCATACACCGCATTCCTGCTCGGCTTAGTGAAAGAAATATCAGATCCACTGACTCATATTGTTTTTCTTTTGAGGGAAATTAACACTGGCTCGCCCCACTTTTCTGGCTTCATCTCTTCCCCTTTTCTCCCTCCTGTTTCAGCCTCTCCTCCTCCTCTTTTTCTTCCCTTTGCATATCCTCTCCTGTTTTTTTTCGCCTCTTCATTTGGTGATCGTAATGGGTTAAGAGTTCTCATCTGTCTTAAATAAATTCTGCCTTGAAGGAGAGAAATAAGAGCATTGAAATAGTTCTTAATTTAAGCCAGGTATTGAGCTACAATCTTTGCTATGTTTAGGCAACAATTGCATTTTTCTGTTCCACTGTTACACACAATTTGATATCCGGAGTATGTACAGAATGCTCGGTTTGAATTTGTTTGCGACCAAACCTCCATTTAGAGCAGGATGTATGTTTCAACACGTAGCGCTGCTGTTGCTGCAACGGCTAAATGAGCCACTTGTTGAGAGTACCACAATGCTGCTCTGAGAAACACAGGAAGAGAGTAAACAAAGACCAGCATGGAGCAGACCTGGTTTTCTGGGGGCGTCATTTGGCAAGGGGTCACACAGGAGGTTAGCGTGATCGATGGGTTGATGGCTTCCCTTTGTCTCTAATGAGGTGAAGGAAGGAGGAGACCGGGAAAGGAGAAGAAGAAGAGATGCAGCCGGGAAGAGGACGAAATAAGCGGGAGAAGGAGATTGGAAACAGACTCTAAGATTATAACACACTTATGTGATATGGGCTTTTTTGTTACAACAGCTATTGTTTCTAAGCTTCAAACCTCTGAAATTTAAGAGCTTTCGTTTGTATGAGATGATCAGTTTCTATGGTTTGCCACTGACTGGTGCACTTCATAGCCCTGTATGGCCTATAAATGTTCGTACAAGACAGTTTTCCCCTGTTGGTTATGTACTAGTGGTGACTGAAGCTGTTCTTAACATTTAGGATGAAACACTCAGAAAGTGGAAGCTAGCGAGCTAGGCTAGCCAATTTCTTCTCTGGAAATTTCAAGCAAATTAATGCTAATCGTGATTCCTATTATAATATATATATTATAACACCTTATTTTTCATTCACGTTATTTCAGAATCTCGTTCTCACTCTGTATAATGTTAAATCCTGCATTATAAAAAGGAGGGGCTCCAGCTAGCATTAGCTGCCCTCTTTTCTTGGGTCCAGTTGTGGTGATTGAAAATTACCAAGCTCTTAAAAGTCAGAGCAAAATGTTGCCCTGTAACAACAGCGTTCCTTAAAAAGGGGAGAAAAAGGGAGTTTTTTAAGTGTTTTTGACAAAGTCCAAGGAATGGGCATAAAATCCAATCATGTTTAAAAGTAATCAAAGAAACGTGTATAATGGAGCATCAGGACAGCAAAGAAAAGAGGAAAGGAGGAGAGAAGACGATTAAAGGGACTGAAAGAAATAAATCATAACGACAACACAACAGGGCACAAGGCAGAACAAACCGTCTGCCCTCAAGCCGTTGCACATATTAAAGCATTGCTTCTAATTCCCTCGTCATTTGGTTTGCATGTGGCTACTAGTCTCATAAGAGGTTTCAGACGCTTCGCGCTGGCTTTCTCTGGCAACTGAGATGACTGTGATTAAAGCTGCTTTAACAGAGTTTTGACTGTGCTTCATACGCCTTTTGGGCACCTGAAATAATGGCAGCTACAGCCACTTATGCAGATAATGACAAGGCTCCTGGTGCTGACTGAACAGGCCTGTGATGAGGGGATGGGGGGGAAAAAAAGGCTTTAGTATGAAAGCTCAGGAATTAGATGTTAGGTGTAATTGTGGGCTTTTATTTAAGGAATTAGTGAACTAATTTTATTAAAAATGACAGCAAAGGGATGTGGTTGTCTTTGCTATTAAGTAGCCCACAACTCCCAGCTCCACGTTTGGGGAACAAAACGGTTTAAATGTTCTCAAATCATTGAAAATTGAGTGACTTGATACCGTTTTTGATTGCTTGTGGCTTAATGTGAACCTGGACTTCCATGCTGCGCATTATTTGATTCAATACCTTTTAGTAGACTTACTTTTGTTCAATCGGTCTGCATTTTGTCCATATGTTTTTTTATGCTTTAAAAAAGCTCAAATATTCCAACATTTCACAGTGATAAAGTTATGTCATCACGCTGGCCTTTTGTTTATGCATTGGCAGGCCCTTCAGAACAATAAAGATCAAGTGTTTATAAGTTGACTGGCTGTTAACACTCTCGCACGCGTACTTCTCTGAACAGCGCTCTGTTGAAATCGGTTGAATGTGAAGCTTTTGTTTGTTGTGTAAACTGCTTCTACATACAGTCCAGTAGACTATGCATTTTGTACTTTTCCACCCTTCTCTTGTGTCAGCTTTAGTCAGTTAAAATGATTTGTGTCTGGTCTTTAAAGTATTTTTTATTTGATTTGCATTCTGCTGCAGGATTTTTTGATTTATATAATAATAAATTCTAATATTACAGTAAATGCCTGAGGTTAAGATATTATATAATGTAGTTAATGAAACCGCTCATTTCTTTCAAATGGTCAAATGGAAAATCTCCAAATAGGAAAAGTCAGTGCAGGGCACTTACTGTGGCAAGACGACTGAGTGATTGTATGTGAGCTGCAGAGTAAAAAAACATTTTACCAGAAAACATGCAAACACACACACACACACACACACACACACACACACACACCAAACATGCTCCATTGATGTTGATGTGTGGGTTGTGTTTAGCATGGCTGCTGCTGTTTTCTCCAGATCACAACATGGCAGAGGCTGTTTAAAGAGAAACCAAGTTCAAGTTCAAGTCATCTCACTTCAAGCACATTTGTATGTCTATGTAGATTTATTCTGTTTATTTTGAGATATTCACTGTTAAGCATTGAACAATGACATTTAAGACATTCAATGTTTGCAAGAAAAATAAAATGAACGTCTTTCTTTAGTAAAATGTTTTTAAAATGTAATTTTATCCCCACATGTTTAATCTTATTTCATTTTATATGCATTGTACTGGCAAAAGTTACCAATATCCGAAAACCTGTCAAAATAAAAACAAAACTCTCTGTTTAGCTGGACACCGCTAAACATAGACTGGGAACATTTTTTAAATTTCTGTATTTTTTTTATCATTCAAGTGAGGTGTCTCTGCTCAAATATGACCTCAATACTTCATTTTGGACTGTCTTTAGATAGATAGAGAGAGAGCGAGAGAGAGAGTGTGTGTGTGTGTGTGTGTGTGTGTGTGTGTGTGTGTGTGTGCATGCGTGTGTGTGTGTGTGTGTGTGTGACCATATACTGTATTTGTGCTCCTTGGATTGAAAAAGAAAAACTGTTATCAATATTGTCTCTTTAAACACTGGCAGCTTCACAAAAACATCATCTGTCATAAAGTCTCGACTGTGCACAAAATCAATAGTCATCCCTGAGAGGTGATCTCAGATCTCTGAGACACTTCTGACACGGTGCTACAGTGTACAAATCAAACTAATGTGGTCTCACTATATGGAGGTCAAACCTGATGGCACGCTTTGATAACAACAGGAGTGCAGCTGAATGTCACCCTGAAAATATTGGATCGCCTCATTTCCTGGCAAGTACTTCCACATGCTACTTTTTGATTGACAGTCATAATTAATGAGATTTTGGACTTGTTCAAAATGTCCAGTTAATTAGGAGACGGGATCCATCTGCTATTTGAATACGAATTTATCAAGACAACTTTTGAATACATTTAAAAATGTCAGTTAACAAAGCCAACAACAAAGCCGAACAAAGCTCTACAGAACGCTTTGTAATATTTTACCAAATTTTGCATGTTGAATAAAAATGGACTATTTTTGCTTCTGAGAGCTTCTGTTAATTTTAGCAACATGCACCTGACAAAGTTATTAGATAGGAATAATACAGCACCTTTTATTATTGGCTTATTGATAAATGCACAGAAAACCATATACAACATATACAATTATTATATATATTTCTCTGCTTATATTGATTTATAGTATTGATGTTACAATGTAATGTAAATATGCAGAAACTGAATATCATGTAAAAAAAAATTTTTTTACATGCAGCATATAAATGCAGAAAATAATCATTTATCAGTGTTTTATGATCTGTGATAATGCTGCAATTATTTTCACAAAATTTCCAATTTGAATTGAATAAGAATGTACTTTTACTTTCCTTTAAAAAAAGAAAAAGTAGGTTAAGAACTATCAATCATCTTGACATAACAACTAATTGCTGCTGATCAAATAGCAAGTCACCAGTGTGTTTCAGGCACTTGATACTCAAGTTCAACCCCGTCCCTCCCTTAAGCCTCTTTAATAACAAAAAATATCTTCATATTTGTCTCTTCAGTGTCAGTTCTACCTGAAAGTCGACACTGCAGCTTGGCCGTACTCAGAGCACAACACGTCGGGTACATTGTGTGATGAAAACTAAAACGGTGTATCAAGTTGATAGCATGTAAACAAGTGAGGCAATTATCAGGACCACCTCGAGTGGCTGCACAGCAGATGGAAACATCTAACAAATTTAGACACACACACAATTTAACATTCCTGCAACTTAGCAAATTAGCAAACACGGCCAACAGAGGAAAGCAGGGGTGCAATTATTGAAGCAGATTATTACACAGGTATGTGTGTGCTGTTTGTACGCTGCAGTAAGGTGTTCAGGCGACTGGGGTTATCCCTGAACTGTGTTATTTTATTTTTTATCACAGTCAGCTGTGCTACACTTGCATTGGTGTTTAGGGATGCCAATATGATGTTGTGTTGGAAAACACGGAGGGTGATAAATTCCACAATCTTCCATAAACGTGCTCTGCTGTTGACTGAAAATTGAATTATCAGTTTGGTAAAGTTTACCTGTCTGCTCACCAATGTTGTTATTAAAGATACTGAAGGTGACTAGACCGGCTGCTCCTTCCCTGCAATTCTAATAAAAGATAAAACGCATAATCTCGGGTGAACCTGGAAGTGTGAAATACTTGGGTTTGTCAGGCTTCGACGAAGACAAAGACACACACACGCACACACACACACACACACACGCCTGATCTATGCCCAGACAGGGCCAGACAGAGTGGCTGCATTTTAAGTGTCTCTTGGCACCATCATTAATAATACCTGCTTTGCTCCAGGTGGCTTGGCATGCTCTCCTAAACACACACACACACACACACGCATACACACACACAGAGTATACATACATTCATACACAGAGATACATGCAGACAATCAACGAATATGTTCTTGCAGAAATGAGGATAATTGGTCTCATCCAAGGCGCCAGAGGGGATATCAAGTCTGACATGAGTGTTAATATGTTGTGACTGACAATGTTGTTTTCACATTTTGTCACATTAGTTTGATTTATGCCCCATACCGTGCTCTGAGTGTACATGTATGTGCATGAACATAGTGTGTCTTGAAAGTATGACTATCATGGCCATGGGAATCTTTCTAATCCCTACCTGCGGTCCCACGTGATGTGAATGCTCAGCTCACATACGTCTCACAGCCAAACAAAACACAGGAGGTGCCTCCCTTTTAAATTCCATGAGAAGAGGTGAATCACATGTGAGGAGCCTGACAAGTTCACAGCTGGCGAGGGGACGGGCAGGCGGTGTGAAGGGCTGGTTAGACACTCCAGCACTGGCCCACATCCAGCACATGATATCAGCACATAGGATCCAGGGACCAGAGTTTGGAGACAAATAGGGGCCTTTTTTCATTAGGAAAAATAAAATTAAAGGAAGAACTAAGTAACAATGGGAATAAGAGCTGTGAGAACATATTCCTTAGATTTTCTTTGGATTATTGATTCAGTTTCAGTTTTGATTCTTCAGATTTTCAATATAGACTATTTGTCACATAATATGTATATGTACATTCATACGCATACAGTAGGGGGACACTTAAGCATCACAAAATTAAAACAGCATCCACTGCACAATTTCACAGTTTCAATGTACTATGTAGCCAAATAACATCAGTTAGGTTAGCATACTCAGATGCTTCCCACTCATTCTAAACTGCATGAATACTACTAAGTCCGAAACACGTATTTCTATCCATGTATACAAATGTAAATAAAACGAAGTTAGTAAGTAAGTATTTGCAAATGATTGGCGGTTAAGTTAAATGACCTCCTGGCTGTTATTTAGGAGGTTATAATTCAACGTTTGATGATACAGTGACTGCTTGTTTACTTTTAATTGGACATCTCTACCAGTGTTCCCTAGCAACCAAACATGACTAAAATCTTCAATGGCAAAAAGTACTTTAATTGTGGAACCTGATTCAATCATTTGTCTACTAGAACTTACAAAGGACTCACACACATATTGTCTAGGTGACTGTGATGCTATTTGACATTGACGTAAATATTATACCATTATTTTATTAATTCAAAATGAGTGACACCTCCGTCTTAGTGTGTGGAAACTCTAGCAGAGAAAAACATAAAAAGATGTACTTTTCCCCGATAGTAATTAGTAATGAATAATTATCAGACTTCACACACACATGCACAAGCTCTCTTAGAATAACACTGAGGAAAATATGCAGCTCTAAAGTTTCAGGTCACCATTTAATTACTTGTGCCCAGTCTACCATTTAATTGCATATACGGCGGAGAGTCGATGGTCTGTATAGTTTCCGTAATCAAGCTGACATTACCCCTTTACATGCAGTTGTGCACCACTTGGCGTTACCTCACCCCGCTCAGTATGTTTATATGTGTGTGTCTGAGCCATAGTTGGGCAGTAGAGGCAGCAGAAGGATACAATATTCATTTTCAGCTCAAATAAACCCGGGAAATGAATACAGCTCTCTCACACCTCTCCTCTGCTCTCTGCACCACTTAGTCCATACGTCATGCAGACACACACTCACACACACACACACGCATATGCAAACACACACATGCTACGTTGTGTTTATGTGCTCGCTGCTCCATTTATTTTTAGACCAGGGGCAGGATATTGGGTTTCATTAAATGTCCCAGACCCCCTTTTTTTTTTCCCCTTTTCCGTCCTTCCCCAACCATTCCACCACCTCTCTCTCTCTGTGTCTCTCTCTCTATCTCTCTCTCTCTGTCTCTCTCTCTCTCTCACACACACACACATGCACACACACACACACAGTCCCAGGGGCAACATGGTGTTGGTGTGGTTTCCTGCTTGTGTTGTGACGTGAGGCAGTTCGGCTCACTGGTAGAAAGGCCTCTTTGTGTCTGACCATTTCTCTGCCTTTCCCCTCTTTCCACCGCTGACAATTATTTTCCCCTCCAACCCTCAGCTGACAATTTGGTGTGTTAAGCCACTGTCGTCATTCTTCATCTTGCTATATGAGAGAGAGAGAGAGAAAGAAAGAAACGGCTGAAAGAAAGAATGGAAGAAAAATGAGCAACAACTGCAGGTTTAGATTTCAGCAGCTGCACCTTTCATTTTCACTACTCTAAGTGTGACGACGGCTCAGGGGGCTCACATGCTGGAAATGGCCTGAAACTGTTTGAGCTAAGGCTTCTTTTCATCAGCTTTATTTTCTATATTTCACCAGGCCAGGCCACCCAGAATAACTTTCATTTTAATTTTGTGTTATTTCACATTTATCGTAAGGCCATCAAAGCAAAGACCACAAGGCAATTTTCATCCCCACATGACAAGGAAAACATTTAGCATGTAACGCCCAAATCTGAAACACCAGCCAGTTTATACAATATCCTACAATCCTGTGAGCTGGGAGATCTGTCAGTTGAGTCCAGTTGCTCCATTACATGTCACTGTCTCATGGGGCCCCCCAAATCATCTGATGTGGTTTCTGAGGCTGGAGCAGAAGCAGCGGTGTCAACAGTCATAGCGCTGTTTCTGTTGCACTTTGAGAAAGGACAATTTTTCTCTCTTCACAAACATGCACATGCACACCAGTTTTCCTCCACAGAACATGCACCGTTGCCAAGAAAAACTACCACAGATCATTAGCCCTCGCTGCCAGACATCTTTTTTTTTTCTTCAGCTTTTCTCACAGTGATTTGCAGGCCTAGTGTTGCCCCCAGTGACTCTGGCTCTCTGTCTCCCTCTTCAGGAACAACAGCTTGTTTGCTCTCAGGAGATCATGCCGCTGATATTTGCATGCCTGTTTTGTTTCTGTCTTGTTTCCGTGGTCCCCCTGAATGCTTCTACCATGAATATATTAAGTGGTCTCCATGTTTTGATTCACAAGTGCACATCTATGATACCTATGAACTCCCCTGTATCTCATTGAAGCCTTTTAACTGAGCTCAACCATAGCACTGCCACACTCATCACACTGGCAGGAATGGGACTACGTCAGTGTGTCGCGTAACAAATGCAGCTCTCCAGAATTCCACAATGAGAAGTTCTTGCTGCTGTTTTTTGTCTTTCACTAACACTTTTGTTCTTGGTCTTGCTTGCAAGAAAGAAAAGACCACAGCGAGATGAAGTGTAAGGTTGCTAGCTGTGGTTTGACCCCAGTTGGAGTCACTGTAATCTGTCAGCATCTCAAGTCTGGGTTTCCGTCCAAATGTATTCCACATTTTAAGCAAATTTTCAGAAATTTCTCATCTCTCATTCCACTACTGGTGTGCAAATAGTAGAAGATGGAAAAATGGCATTTATGTTTGTTTCATGGATCAGTGGCCACAGATCTGATGTTTTCATCTGCCTTCAAGCTACAGTGATGCACAACGATTTGTTTGCAGTCTGTTTCTTTTGCCTTTTGTCACATTTTGCCTTTCCTCCTTAGCGAAGTGTAAAAATGTTCATGTTTATGCACAATTTCATAATGAAAATAAAAACAAGTGGATGGAAATTAACTTTAAGCTTTGAGCCCGGGTCATAACAAATACTGTTAACATGCTGGGTCCTAAAATTAGCAATGTCTGAAACTCTTTTTGTGATAAAAGCCATGAGGGAAAAAATCATTACTGTCGAAGCTAAGAGATCAAATTGCCTTTGGCAGTAATAGCAGGTAATTGCTTTGCACTTTAAACCGTGGACACTGAGAAAAATACTTGAGGAGTTTCTTCTTCACAGGCAAATGGATCTTTTATTCTTCAGGAGGTCTTATACTGTGTTGTCAAGATTGTCAAAGTCTCACTCAATGAGTTTGACATTGATTAATTGTCTGTGTCTCCCTTGGTGAGTGATAAATAACCTCTATTAACCAGATAATAAATGAGCCCCCGAACTAATTTGGTGCAAATACAACTCTATTTACCAGCAGGCACTGGCAGGAAAGTAATAGCTTTTTTTTCATACTCATACTTGACAGTTTACTGTTAAGCAGTGAGGCTTTATACAGCATGGTAAATATCAGCCCACACATCTCTACTGGCTTTTCTCCAAGCCACTTTTCCTCACTGTTGTTTTTTTTATTATATTATATCTGAGGATTAATTTCCTTTGGGAGCCACACATTCAGCCAGGTGAAATTATCAATCATGTAGAACAGTTTGTGATATATTGAGAGGTATGTGAAGAGGTCTATGAGATCTTAAAGGTCTAGTAGATAAAATACAAGACCTCATTTGGAGGGGTTTCCCAGTGGAGAGATGAGATAGCAGGTTGTGGTTCAGCTTCACCACTCTCATCAGCGTTGTCTCAGCCATGATAAGCCTGCTGTTTGCTATCTGCCTAGCAGAGAGACAACAGAGCCACTAGTTGATGAACAGAGTATAGCACCTTCAAGCTAACATAAGCTTGAAGGTGCTGTGTGTAGGACTTTGGGGAATCTATTGGCACAAGTGGAATATAACATTCATAATTAAGTTTTCAGTATTGTATAATTGAGGCTAAAAATTAGAATGAGCCCTTTATATGTCTCCTTCGGTCACCGTAGCTTCTCTTATATGCATGGAAAGAGAGGGGTGATTCAAGGGCTATTCATTTTGTTGCAACCTGCAACCTCATGGCCAATAAATTTGGCCGTGTTAATGTTATGACTTGTTATGCTGGGCCCAAGTGGTCAAAATTGAATTAGTTCAGGTTTAAGTGTTGCAAGTGTTGTCCAATGCACATCCGGCCATAATGATAGCCCTCACTTTTCTGCAAGGCTCTCCACAGGATTTGCAAACTTAACTGCAGGAAAATGCTCCCATTCGGTCGCAAGGGCATCATGGGAGGTCAGATGCAGATGCTGGTTACATGGTCTCTGTTCAAATTCATACCACAAGTGTTGGATGGGTTTCAGGTCAGGGCTTCGTGCAGGCCTGTCAAGTTATTCCATACCAAACTTGAAAAACCATGTCTTTTTGAACCTCCCTTTATGCATGGAGATACTGTCAGACGTAAACAGCTGTTTTCATACTGTTGCCACCATACTAATAACACACTAAGATGTCTTTTTATTCTGTGGCATAAAGAATTCTCTTACACTGATCTGTGAGCCCTTGCCCAAATAATAAAAAAACTGTCAGAAAAAGTCAATACACATCTCAGACATCCAATGTAAGTGTCCAATTCTGGAGACTATTTGTCCCTCTCAAGCATTGTTTTGATAGTGTTGTTAATCATGTACATAGAAGTAAGCACATGTACTTTTGAGCAAAAGTCCCTAATTTAAAACACATCAGTAAAGATGTAAGAAGGGAAAAAAAGTAATGCTGATTTCAACATGAAAACTTGACAGCTTGGAGAAAAGATAAATAAAACCCTCCAGACAGTCCACTACAAAGCAGCAGGAGCAAAACTTAATGGTTACCCTTTTCTTTTACCACAATATATCATTTTTTGGTGTTGTGTATGTTTGATTGTGAAAAAATTACACCATCACTGTGAAAACTGGTTCATTCATTGTGTTGCTTTGTATTGATTAATGTTTTTGAGGCTTGGTCTCATTTTTTGCAATGTGCTTGATGTACTTCACAACATAAAAGGACATGAATCAACCAAGAGAGATCAGCCGGAATGAGCAAAAGGACTACAAATTGGAGATAGTATTACCACTGAATTAAAACCCTCAATAGCTCAACCACCTGGAAAAAAATGTAAAAAGACGATGATGGAAACAGGAGTGATAAGTCCAGCAGAGGAACAGAGTGTGTCTCTGCTGTGAATTCACATTTTGGTTAAACTTCTTTGTATTCAACAAGTTAATGATATAGCCATGATAGAAATGTATTGTAACAAATGATACAACCAGCACCTGCCCCACCTGCCTGGGTGATTGTCTGTCCCATCCTAACTATTTCCACCTGTGTTCACTTACCTTGTATGTATATAACGTCCACATGTCCCTTTGTCTTGTACCAGTTAGTCTTGTCTTTTGTGTCAGAGATAGTCAAGCAGTGTTTTTTGTGAGCTTGTGTTTTCTTTTGTACTTTGTGTTTTTTTTTTTGTATTCTTGTGTTTTAGTTGAACTTTTCCTCTTCTCATGTCTTTTTGTTATTTGTGTTTTCTTCTCACAAGAGTGAGTTTCTGTTGTACTTTTCCAACAAGAACTATTAAACACTTTGTAGTCATAGTAAACACATAGTTAATGTTGTGAAATGGTTGCGGTTTGGTGAGGTTTTGGCAACAAAACTACTTGGTTAGGTTTAGGAAGGTTAAAATAAGTGTGTTTGTTATGTAAGTTTCCCTTTTTGCTTCAAATGGGATACAAACAGTATATCAGACCTGTATAGCAGACCGTTGCTATGGACACAGGTCTGATAGGGGAAGCAATAAACTCATTTTTAAATCAATATTTTGTGTCAAATTCTTATTTTTTTTTCTGTTTTTTATTGTTGATGTCGTTTACCTGTGATAAGTTTATGGCTAACTAAGCTGGAGTACTAAGTTTTCAACACCTTTGGTCACATTGATTTAACTAATGTTTATGATATCCCATCTGATGTGTTACCAGTATGGTTCCATCACCATCATACAAGTATCAGTTTCACATTTGCTTAAAGTAAAAATCTTTAAAGCCTACATAGCTAAAGGAAGGAGGATTCATTGTAAAAAAAAAAATATTGCTCATTCACATTGAAATGCTGTCCAGGGAGAACCCTCCATCATCAATGGTCTGTATGATGAGGG